>NC_141878.1:487685506-488310506 GCF_056163025.1 Triticum urartu
TCTCCAAAGGGTTAGAGAAGTGACCCGGTGGTACCGGCGTGTAATGAGGCAGAGCAGTATTCACACGGGGTGGTTCAATGGCCCTCGACTGAACCGGCGCCCCGCCCCGGGTGTTGTGATCCGGTTTGCCTCCAGGGGGTTGCTGGGACCAGCCCCGGGTGTGTGGAAAAGGTTCCTAGGATCGTAAGTCAGAGGCAGACGTGGCTGAGTTTTCTGGTGTCTTCTCCTCATGACCTCGTTTGACACGTTCAGATCCACCGAGAGCCGAAAATTCTCTGCTTGAAGCTGCTGAGCACGTGCATCCAGAGCCGCCTGTTCTGCGGCCATCCTGACATTTTCCGCTGCTAGATTTTCCTTGGCCTGTGCTACCTCTTCACGTAGTCGTTCCACCTTCGCGTCATGCTGAGCCTTATCCGCCGGCTCAACTAACAGAGCCATCATCTTATCCATGAGGTCCATTAGTACCTGAGCCGGGGGGCGCGCGGGGTCTCCTGACCCGGCTGCTACCGACCCAGTGGTTATTGTTGCCGTAGCCGTAGAATTCTGCCCGGGTTGAGTGCCAGCCATGAAGACTCCGGCTCGATTCGGCGGCTCAGAGGAGTTCGGAATGCTGCTGCCATTGGAACAGCCCCAAGCACGCCATCTTGTAGCTGATACAAAGAATCTGTCTCGCCTATGGACGACGCACCGTCAGAACAGATGGCCGTCTCACCATCGTCTATCGATCCTTCAGAAAATCCCCCTCCATGGGTGCAACCCACGAAGGCCCGCCGCGCGGCAAGTTGAGCCCGGGCGGGTTTCACCCGCTGAGCCGTCTCTATGAGGTTGGTGCACACGTCCGGCTCAAGGCCCGACTCACCGATCGGGCCGAGGAAGACATGGATTCCACCGAAGGGGACCCGGTACCCATACTCAATCGAGCCGGCGTCGGGGCCCCAGCCTTCGTCGTCGATGTAGAGCTTGCCGCGACGACTCTTGGTCATCCGGCCCACAGCGTATCCCTTGAGCCCTTCAAAGTTGCCCTTCAAGAACTCAAATCCACCGTGCGCTGGCCCCACGGTGGGAACCAACTGTCGTGGAATAGTCATGGCAGATGTCCTAGTGAAAGGACTTAGTCGTAGGGCCATCGCAACTAGGAAGCTTAAAGGGGTTAATCGGGACAAAGGACACGAGAGGTTTATACTGGTTCGGCCCCTTACGGTGAAGGTAATGCCTACTCCAGTTGATGTTGTATTGCTAGGTTTCGATGACCAAGGAGCGAATCCGCTAGCTTGGCTATCGATCTCTTGATCCTTCCCCTAAGCCGCCGCCGGGTCGCTGCCTTATATACACGGGTTGACGCCTGGCGGCCTACAGAGTCCCGGCCGGCTCATAAAACGTGTCCGACTCGATGACTTCTTTTATATGCCTTTCTTTACAAGTCTTTCTTTACATATAGCGGTTTACAATATTGGGCCTTAAGCCGCCTCTGGGCTTAGGCCTTCTATAAGTCTTAATAAACTATCACCTTGAATATTACTGGGCTTCTTTTTGTAACCCGCCATTGGGGTTGACCCGGCCCCTCCTGGGCGGGTCATACCTGGTAGCTATATCCCCAACAATTACCCTTTTCCTTTTATTGATCAAATGCTAGAAAGATTATCCAAACATACACACTTTTGCTTTATAGATGGTTACTTTGGTTTCTCTCAAATACCTGTGTCAGGTGAGGATCAAGAAAAGACCACTTTTACTTGCCCTTTCGGTACTTTTGCTTACAGACGTATGCCTTTTGCTTTATGTAATGCACCTGCTACCTTTCAAAGATGCATGATGGCTATATTCTCTGACTTTTGTGAAAAGATTTGTGAGGTTTTCATGGACGATTTCTCCGTTTATGGATCCTCTTTTGATGATTGCTTGAGCAACCTTGATCGAGTTTTGCAGAGATGTGAAGAAACTAATCTTGTCTTGAACTGGGAGAAGTGCCACTTCATGGTTAATGAAGGTATTGTCTTGGGGCATAAAATTTCTGAAAGAGGTATTGAAGTTGATAAAGCTAAGTTTCATGCTATTGAAAAGATGCCGTGTCCCAAGGACATCAAAGGTATAAGAAGTTTCCTTGGTCATGCCGGTTTTTATAGGAGGTTCATTAAGGACTTCTCAAAAATTTCTCGGCCTCTGACTAACCTATTACAAAAGATATTCCTTTTGTCTTTGATGATGATTGTGTAGAAGCATTCGAAGTACTTAAGAAAGCTTTGATTTATGCACCTATTATTCAGCCACCTGATTGGAATTTACCATTTGAAATTATGTGTGATGCTAGTGATTATGCTATAGGTGCTGTTCTAGGGCAAAGAGTTGATAAGAAATTAAATGTTATTCAATATGCTAGTAAAACTCTAGACAATGCCTAGAGAAATTATGCTACTACTGAAAAAGAATTTTTAGCAGTCGTATTTGCTTGTGATAAGTTCAGACCTTATATTGTTGATTCTAAAGTAACTTTTCACACTGATCATGCTGCTATTAAATATCTTATGGAAAAGAAAGATGCAAAACCTAGACTTATTAGATGGGTTCTCCTACTACAAGAATTTGATTTGCATATTATTGATAGAAAGGGAGCTGAGAACCCCGTTGCAGACAACTTGTCTAGGTTAGAGAATGTTCTTGATGACCCACTACCTATTGATGATAGCTTTCCTAATGAACAATTAAATGTCATAAATGCTTCTCGAACTGCTCCATGGTATGCTGATTATGCTAATTATATTATTGCTAAATTTATACCACCTAGTTTCACATACCAGCAAAAGAAAAAGTTCTTCTATGATTTGAGACATTACTTTTGAGATGACCCACATCTTTATAAAGAAGGAGTAGATGGTGTTATTAGACGTTGTGTACCTGAGCATGAATAGGAACAGATCCTACGCAAGTGTCACTCCGAAGCCTATGCAGGACACCATGCTGGAGATAGAACTGCGCACAAGGTATTGCAATACGGTTTTTATTGGCCTACTCTCTTCAAGGATGCCCGTAAGTTTGTCTTATCTTGTGATGAATGTCAAAGAATTGGTAATATTAGTAGACATCAAGAAATGCCTATAAATTATTCACTTGTTATTGAACCATTTGATGTTTGGGGTTTTGATTATATGGCACCTTTTCCTTCCTCTAATGGGTATACACACATTTTACTTGCTGTTGATTACGTTACTAAGTGGGTAGAAGCTATTCCAACTATTAGTGCTGATCATAACACCTCTATTAAGATGCTTAAAGAAGTTATTTTTCTGAGGTTTGGAGTCTCTAGATATTTAATGACCGATGGTGGTTCACATTTTATTCATGGTGCCTTTCGTAAAATGCTTGCTAAGTATGATGTTAATCATAGAATTGCATCTCCATATCATCCACAGTCTAGTGGTCAAGTAGAACTTAGCAATAGAGAGCTCAAATTAATTTTGCAAAAGACTGTTAATAGATCTAGGAAGAATTGGTCCAAGAAACTTGATGATGCATTATGGGCCTATAGAACTGCATATAAAAACCCTATGGGTATGTCTCCGTATAAAATGGTTTATGGTAAAGCATGTCACTTACCTCTTGAATTAGAACATAAGGCATATTGGGCTATTAAAGAGATCAACTATGACTTCAAACTTGCCGGTGAGAAGAGGCTTTTTGACATTAGCTCACTTGATGAATGGAGAACCCAGGCCTATGAAAATGCCAAACTGTTTAAAGAAAAAGTTAAAAGATGGCATGACAAAAGGATACAAAAGCGTGAGTTTAATGTAGGTGATTATGTATTGCTATACAACTCTCGTTTAAGATTTTTTTGCAAGAAAACTTCTCTCTAAATGGGAAGGCCCTTACGTCATCGAGGATGTCTATCGTTCCGGTGCCATAAAAATCAACAACTTCGAAGGCACAAATCCGAGGGTGGTGAACGGTCAAAGAATCAAACATGATATCTCAGGTAATCCTATAAATGTTGAAACTAATATTATATAAACTGTAACCCCGGCGGAATACATAAGGGACACCTTCGAGAATGTTTCAGACTCCGAAAAGGAATAGGTACATGGTACGGTAAGTAAACCGACTCCAAAACAGTTCCAATGGCAATTTTTCTCCGTTTTGGAATATTTAGAAAAATAGGAAAATAATAATTAGTCTGGGAAGGACACGAGGCTTCCACGAGGGTGGGAGGCGCGCCCTACCCCCTCGGCGCGCCACCTGCCTCGTGGGCACCTCGTGCGCTCTCCGGACTCCGTTTTCTTGCACGATACTTCTTTTAGTCGGTAAAAATTCATTATATAATCTCCCGAAGGTTTTGACCACCGTATCACGCAAATATCTCCTGTCTTTGTTTCGAGCTATTTTTCTGACAGATCTAGATCGCCATGGCTTCTTCAAGTGCCCCCAAGGACAAGTTCTTCGAGAAGGTCATCAAACCCTACCTTGCGAAGGTGCTGCAACACCCTCAAACCATTGAGATGCGTGAGGATTTGTTGCACATACGCGATGTGGAGGGACCAAGGAGGATCGGGAGCGTGGAAACAAGGCTCGAGGCGATGGAGCAACAAGGTTTCAAGTGTCAGGAGATGGTGGAGCGTGGACTCGACTCCAATCACATAATGATCACGGAGTTCACCAACAACCACAAGCTAGACGTCAAGGACATTGGGGAGGCCATCTTCAAGCTTCATGAGAAAATCGAGCACCTCCAAGCCCAGATCTATGACCTACAAAATCAAAACTGTGAGTATGAATATAGATTCAAGAGGATGAGTTTGGCTGCAGATTTAAGGATCCCGGAGACTCGATCATCCTTCTATGATGGTGAGCCTGTGCCTTGGAAGAGGGACGACAAGCCTACATCGTCAACAACTCCTTCATCACCATCTCCGAGGAAGGAAACATAAACACATGGGTATGGGCACTCCCCTTGGCAACTGCCAAGCTCGGGGGAGTGCCCCGGTATCGTATCACCATCACAACTTTTATCTTTACCGTTTTTCTTAGTTCGATCCTTTTGATTATATCTTGATTTAGTAGAAGAAAGTTTTAGTATGATCTAGTTGTGAGTTTTGCTTTATGATCCTTCTATGTAATCGAGTCCGTGAGCTATATATATAAAGATTAGTGTTGAGTCAAGGGCTTGATTACCATGCTATGATCTTGAGGGAATAAAATAAAAGAGAAGAAATAAAGAGATCATATGGATTTTATGGAGAGTAATAAGCTCACATATAAAGAGTATGATGAATAAAAGTTGTTGAGAGTTGACAAACATAGTTTTGGTCATCATTGCAATTAATAGGAAGTAATAAAGAAAAAGAGGTTCACATATAAATATACTATCTTGGACATCTTTCATGATTGTGAGCACTCATTAAAGTATGACATGTTAAAGAGTTGACGTTGGACTAGGAAGACAACATAATGGGTTATGTTTTCTTACATCTAAGATAAATTATATTGTCATGGATCATCCAACATGTTGAGCTTGCCTTTCCCTCTCATGCTATCCAATTTCTTTACACCAAGTAGAGATACTACTTGTGCTTCCAATTATCCTTGAACCCAGTTTTGTCATGAGAGTCCACCATATCTACCTATGGATTGAGTAAGATCCTTCAAGTAAGTTGTCATCGGTGCAAGCAATAAAAATTGCTCTCTAAATATGTATGACTTATTAGTGCGGAGAAAATAAGCTTTATATGATCTTGTGATATGGAAGAAATAAAAGCGACGGACTGCATAATAAAGGTCCACATCACAAGTGGCAATATAAAGTGATGTTCTTTTGCGTTAAGATTTCGTGCATCCAACCATAAAAGCGCATGACAACCTCTGCTTCCCTCTGTGAAGGGCCTATCTTTTATTCTTGTCTTATACTTCATGCAACGAGTCATGGTGATATTCACCTTTCCTTTTTACATTTTATCCTTTGGCAAGCACAATGTGTTGGAAATATCTAGTGTCAGGGGTTGGGTGCGACATATGCCAATGAATGTCTTATCATGGTGGGAGCGAGTAGAACGTCGCTGGTGCCCGGAAGCGAGATGAGGCATAGACATGAACGCCGGCGTACTTTATCCAGGTTCGAGGCTCTCCTAGGAGATAACACCCCTAGTCCTGCTCTACGGGGTCTCCGCATGATTACTAAGGCGCAAGTGAGTACAATGGTGCTCCTTGAGCTGTATGCTAGAGGTAGGAGAAGGCAAGGCTAGCTCTATCCTTCCTTTATGGGCTGGTCTAGTTCTAACAGGTTAGGCACCCTTTGCATGGGTGCCCTGGGGGTTTATATAGGCCTACCCCCTAGGGGTAGAATGGTAATCTGGCCGGGCGTAGGGCCCGGCTGTCAGTCTCTTTGGCCGCCGGCTTCTCCGCCGCCTGGTAGGCCCTGCCGACTGGTTGGGTACGGGGCCGACAGGCCACCCCCGCCGCTCTCGGGTCTTGTCGGCTGCTGATCGCTGTAGCAGTGACTCTAATGACGCATGCTTGGTCAGGGGATCGTGGCTACAGCTCCGCCGCCTGGTGGGCGATTACTGTAGACACTCCGTGTCTCGGCTGGTTAATGGCGCGTGGGTCCCGAGGAAAGGGCGGGCCGACTGCCGGGGGCCGACCTCCATCAGGTCCGACTGGTGGGGCTCTTGCCGTCATCCATGCTCTCGCTGATTGGTGGGGCCCGTCGTACTTGGGTCGTACCGACAGGCCGTCGTGGGAGCAGGGCTCCGCCTGCTTGTGGTGATGTCAGGAGTGGCGTGGCAACAGTGTCGCGCCGGGCGGAGATCTCCGCCGGTACGGTGCACTGTGGCCACGCCCGTCCCTGGATCGGGGGGGGGATGGTCTATACTGTAGCCACTCCCTGTCTTGTCTTTCTTGATGAGGGCGTGGGCTTTGTTGGCGCCATGGGCCGACTGCTAGGGGCCGACTTCTCTAGAAGCCGCAAACTAGGAGTCGGCTGGTCTTGAAGTCAGTCTCTGGAACTCGACCGTCTATGGGCAGCCGGCTAGTCCTTCAGCCGGCCACCAGAAGGCGGCACTTCATCTTGGTGCCTTGAGGGGCGCAGCCAGCCCCGATGTCTTGAAAGGTTCTGGGTCTCGGGTTAGCCTACCCATGGCCTATTACTCCGACAGTGGTCCCGGAAGCTGGTGAGGTGCCGCGGCTGAGCAACCGAGGAGCCTCAGTAGTTTTCTTCTCCGAGTGCCTAAGGTGGAGTTTCATCCGACTTCTGCCGGGCCGACTGGCGGGAGTCGGCCACGCCCAGTCTGACTTATCCAAACTTCGAACGCGTCGGCAGGAACCAAGTGGCATGCTAGCTAAGCTTATAGACCACCGCCTGTTGTGGTCATGTCATGTGGCGTCGAGCGGCCGGGCTAGTCTGCCAACCCACGTCCGCGATGGGACACGCCTGCGGGCGGGGTCCGCCACTACCACGCCTCAGCGCGCAAGCGGATCCGCTGCGGCCGAGGTGGGCGGTTGGGGTTCTCGCGGAGTTACTGCGCGTAGTATCTTGCACGATAAACGTGGGGGCGTGGGGTCGTGGGCGCAGTAAATCCCACGATCGCCCCCTCAGCTTCGCAGCCTGTAGGCCTATAAGTAGGGGGAGGAGGGGGGAGCGGCGGAGCATGCGCGTCCCTCCTCCCTATTCTTTCCTCCTTCTTCGTCTCGTCAAAGCGCCCCCAAGACACATTGAGCGCTGCAGTGGTTCGTTCCTGATGAGCTCATCTTCCATCCCCACGCCCCCATGGCGCGCTCCGGTGCATGGGATGGCTCTGAGGTTCATGATGACCACATCGACTTCCTCCGCCAGACGCGGCGGCTCCCCAGCGAGGACCACACGAGGGTCCGCCTCGCGCCGAGGAGGGATATTTCGCCAGTGCTAGAGGAGGGCAAGCGGGTCGTCTTCCGCTCGCACTTCCTATGCGGCCTCGGCCTGCCCGCGAGCAGCTTCTTCCGATCCTTCCTCGAGTTCTACGGTCTTCAGCCGCACCACCTCACTCCGAACACGGTGATTGTCGGTGTCAAAACCGGCGGATCTCGGGTAGGGGGTCCCGAACTGTGCGTCTAGGTCGGATGGTAACAGGAGGCAAGGGACACGAAGTTTTACCCAGGTTCGGGCCCTCTCGATGGAGGTAAAACCCTACGTCCTGCTTGATTAATATTGATGATATGGGTAGTACAAGAGTAGATCTACCACGAGATCGGAGAGGCTAAACCCTAGAAGCTAGCCTATGGTATGATTGTTGTTCTGTATGTTGTCCTACGGACTAAAACCCTCCGGTTTATATAGACACCGGAGAGGGTTAGGGTTACACAAAGTCGGTTACAATGGTAGGAGATCTACATATCCGTATCGCCAAGCTTGCCTTCCACACCAAGGAAAGTCCCTTCCGGACACGGGACGAAGTCTTCAATCTTGTATCTTCATAGTCCAGGAGTCCGGCTGAAGGTATAGTCCGGCCATCCGGACACCCCCTAATCCAGGACTCCCTCAGTAGCCCCTGAACCAGGCTTCAATGACGACGAGTCCGGCACGCAGATTGTCTTCGGCATTGCAAGGCGGGTTCCTCCTCCAAGTACTTCATAGAAGATTTTGAACACAAAGATAGTGTCCGGCTCTGCAAAAATAAGTTTCCACATATTGCCATAGAGAGAATAATATTTACGCAAATCTAATCTGCTGACGTATTCCGTTTTATTGTCCCATCTCAGCATGTCATGCGAGGCGGTTTCCTTGGCACGTCTTGTTAAAGCAGAGATCGTGTCCCCTTATTCCGGGATTCTCATCAATACGGGTGTGGGTAACCCAACCGCTTCTAGGACTCCTAGACTATAGGCAAGTCCAAACGGCCACTGAGAGGACGCTTGATATTCACCCTCTTTATAAAGGGGCAAGGCTTTTTATTTTTTCCCTCCCGTGCTCAATCGAATCCTTCCCCCACCTCGAGCTCAAACACCCATAGTTCAGGTCAGGTGCTCCGAACCTTCAATCATGTTCGGACCTAGCCTTCAAGGCCGATGGATGCCTTCCTCCGTCACGGAAGAAGACATCAAAAAGTTGAGGGAGGCCAGATATCTGACCGCCAAGATTCCGCATCGGCTGCCTGCCCGAGGGCAGGCCGCCCCCTCCCCCGAACCCAACGAGATCGTCGTGTTCGTCTCCCACTTCCTCCGAGGTCTAGGCCTTGCTCTGGATCCTTTCATCAGGGGTTTGATGTTTTATTACGGGCTAGATTTCCATGATCTAGCTCCGGACTCTTTTCTTCATATCACGACATTTATTGTCGTGTGTGAGGCCTTCCTCCGAGTTACCCCTCACTTTGGCCTGTGTCTCAAGACCTTTGAAGTAAAGCCGAAGATGATCGAGGGGAAACATGCAGGGTGTGGAGGTGCCTCAATACGCAAGATGACAGGAGCTCCATGGCCCAAAGGTTCCATTCCAGAGGTGTCTGAATTGTGGCAACAGGAGTGGTTCTACATCACGACTCCTAGAAGTGCCAAGTGGGCGGCCGCCCCTATTTTCCACTCGGGCCCTCCACCACAACCAATGTCATGGATCAGCAGAGGTCTGAGCTGGGGTCCAGCCAAGGACGTGCCTATACTGCAAGGCCGCATTCGAGATCTCTTCAACGGAGATTTTAATTTGGTTGCGGTAATACAAGTTATGCTGGTTCGTCAAGTCCAGCCTTGCAAACACCGACCCCTTCTCTTGTGGGAGTTCAATCCCGAGGGACCGCGTGTCATTCAAAATTTCCTCGGCCTGACGCACGAGGATATGTACAAGTCATTCTTCGGACCTCAGGTAGAGTGTCCGGAAATCACTGAGGACGTGGGCCTGAGCAGTAACCGCGCCGCCGAACAGGTAAGGAATAATCCGGCCGAACATACTATCTCTCATTTTTTACGAAGTTATTTATGAGAGTTTGCTTTTTTACCAGGACTGGCTAACAAAGGCGAAGTTGATTCGGTGTTCGGCCCCCCTCCCTGAGGGTTTGGAAAATCCGATACTGGAAAAGATGCTCCAGGTCGTACCTTGCCAGGAGCCCTTGAAGGAAGATACTGGGGAGGATAATACGGGCGGACGCGGGCCCCCAACGCTGCCCATTCTAACCGAGGGAGCGAGCGTCTCCATGAAGGAAGACGACCGGAGGAGGAAAAGGACTGCGCCCGGGGATTCGGAAGCCGAAGCTTCCAAACAGGAGAAGAAGTCTCCCACAGAGGGTCCTACCTTGGGGGGTGCTTTTTCCGCACAAAGTCCGTGGGAGGATCAATTCTCCAGCGAGTCGTAAGTGACCCGAAATACTGTAATAGCACAAGTACGCCATCTTTTTCTTCTGAGAAAATAACCACCGCATATATCTTTTGTAGTTCGGGCCTTAGCCCCTCTCAAATGAGCTCGTCTTCGGGGGATCTTCTTCCAGAGATGATGGAGAGAGAAACGCCTCCTCCGGACTCCTCCGCTCTGGAAGCAGGCGACCCCGAAGTGTCATCGCGGAGGGCCTCTCCGAGTCCGGTGAGGCCAGAAGGTAATCCCATTGACCCCCGAAGCTCCCAGTGTCCGGATCCCGAAGAGAGCAGACAAAAGAGTCCGGCACCGTCTAGTGTGCGATCGGATGTTCTGAGGGAGTTGGTGGGGCGAGCGGCCATCTCAAACGAACACCGTATGCTGATGAATATGATGGTGGAGAGAATCGCGTCCGCCGAAAGCGGATTGCATGAAGCTTTTATGAGTCTACTGACAGGCTTTGAGGTACGTAAAATAATGTATGATAGTCCTGCACATGCTAGGTGTGCCCTGTGTAGATAGTAGCCCCTGAGACTCTGGTTTTTGTCGGAAACGATGAAGAACAGAGGATCATATTCCCAGGTAATAACTATACTGCCTCTATGTGCAGGTGATGGAAGCTCCTGTGGCTAGTCGGACTGGCGAGTTTGCCCATTTAAAATGGCAGTTGGATGCAGCAGACGCCGACATCGAGCTTGTTAACAAAAGGCTTGACGAGGCACAGGGTAAGTGTCATTATCTGGTAAATGCCACATATTAAGAGCAGCATGATGCCAGTATCTTTAATATGTTGTGACTGCAGATGGAGCTACCACTGTTGAAGCCTTGCGGGCAGAATTTGCCTGAGCCAAGGAACAAGCGAGGTTTGGTAATGCGGCTGCTTTGAAGGCAGCCGAAGAGTTGAAAGCCGAGAAGGCCGCGCATGGCGAGAGCCGAGATAAGATGTCCAAGATGGCCATAGAATTAAAAGCCGCCGCCGATCGTTGCCGGGTTCTTGAAAAGGAAAACCTAGCGAAGGCATCGGACCTTGAGAAGGCTGCTGTGACGAGAAAAGACCTCCGCTCTGCTATGAGGGCGAAGAAAGAGGAGCTGCGGGAAGCCGGGGATATTGTAGCTGGGAAATCCTTTATGTTGCGGAGGAAGTTCGAAGATCCACGGTATGCCTCTCTGGATCAGTTGTGGAGTTCGGAGGATGTGTAGGATTTGGCGGCGAGCGCTGCCGATGCGGCCAAGTACTTCCAGGGTCAGACGGACCGTGAAGTGGACCAGCTGTTTTGGACACAATTCCATTCTCCCGAGCGTCCGCTTTCATTGACTGACCAATTAGCCAAATGGGCCGAACTGAATAGGTTGTCCGGACTCGCCATGCGGTCTGTTGTGGATTAGCTATGGCCGGAAAGGCCAAAACCGAACAGCTATTTCGGCTTGGTGCAGCAGTTCCTTGATGTGGTGCCGCGCATTAATGTGATGAAGAGGTCGGCGTGCATAGAGGGCTCACGGATGGCCTTTGCCCGTGTTAAAGCATACTGGGCGGAGATGGATGCTACCACTGTTGCAGCGCGAGATTCGGCCATAGGTCGAATGGCTGCTGAGCACTACTTTGAAGAAGTTCTTGAGGGCGCTCGTTCGATAGAGACCCAGTGCTCAAAAAATGTTATGTTTGAGTGATATGTAATCTCATTGTAAGCGAAATGCTTTTATAAATTTTTATAAGGCTATTTTTATACTTTTGCCTGAAAGTAATATGATGCCTCCTGGGCGGCCGTTTATGTATACATGTGTATAAACTGAAAGATTGCAGCCGTCGGCTTCAACCCCCACACATATAATGCGGGGGTGCTCGCAAAAAACACGTGTTCACACTTAACCCAACGTCTTGGTCCTATTAAGGAGGTGATAGCGGAGCGAGCGAGGCAACCGGACTATAATGCTTTAGCACTTTCACTTAGCCATAGGAGTTTGACAGTGGGGCTACTAGATAGCCCCTGGTGGCTCCGCACTCTCCCGATCCCGGGGTGCATAGATGCCTGGCCGGAAAACGACCCTTCGTTAAGGCGGAGGAATTCTAACATTCCAACAGGTCATCGAGTGGTTGACCAGTCTCACGCTATATCATGACAGTCAGTTTTCGGCTTTCTCTACTGAGGTGTTCGTCCGGATGAACCAGTGCACAATCGCAGTAGTTCTCCTGGTGCTACCTTAGCCGGTAAAGCGGAACGTAAGGCACCAAAACACAGGAGCTGGGAAAACCCAACATTTGACCAAAGACAATGATTCGGAGCTGATGCATATAGGGCCAAACTCGCGACACCGATCACTCCCTAAGGTATTCGGTCTTTGTGGTATAAACTGGGCCTAAATAATGGCCTTTGTAAGAAGCCCCTTGTGTCCAGGTACGTGCATTGTTCTGGCGTGGCCACATGCCAAGACGTCAGGATCCTTCTCAATGGTGGATATGTATCAACAAGAGACAGTAAAAAAGGTTTACGCAGGGTCTTAATCTAAAAAGAATCCTTGAGGCGGGTCCCTGCTGCACGTCTGTGCCTGTGTCTCCGTTGTGCCGTATCCTGGACAGGTGTAGCATGATGATCGTCTACAAAAGAGAGGAATTTAGGTGAAAAGTTGTCGTGCAAAAAGATATTTTTTAAAGAAACCATGTATAATTCAAGATGAGAAGAAATTGCCACTTGTCTGCGCGCGTTGAGCCCCTTGTATTGACAAATAGGGGTGTGACTATTTATTCGGTATAGATAGCAGCGCCGGACTTGATTAGTTGTGTCTGAGGTCTTAACGAGCTATTGCATGCTTTCGCTGGTCCGGGCGCCTTTAGTGTGCGGCTGCCAAGGCAGCCGCACTCTCTTCGGCGCGCAGAGATCGCTTGATATTTCCGTTCACTGTAATGATGCCACGTGGACCGGGCATCTTGAGTGTGAGGGAGGCGTAGTGTGGTATTGCGTTAAAGCGAGTGAAAGCTTCGCGTCCGAGTAGTGCTTGATAGCCACTTTGGAACGGAGCAATGTGGAAGGTTAAATGCTCGCGACAGAAGTTATGGGGGGAGCCGAATATAACTTGTAGTAGGAGGGAGCCCGTACAAACGAGCCCCTGGGCCTGGTGTTACTCCTTTAAAGGTAGTATTGCTATGGCGAATTTTTGTTGGGTCTAACCCCATCCTGCGGATTGTATCCTGATATATTAGGTTTAGACTGCTACCACCGTCCATCAAGACTCGTGTGAAGTGATATCCGCCAATTACTGGGTCTATTACCAGGGCAGCCCATCCTGCGTGTTGGATATTTGCTGAGTAATCGCGATGGTCGAAAGTGACCGGGTGAGACGACCAGTGGCAGGACTTCACGGTGACAGGCACTTGGGTATATTTTCCTGGGAGTGCCGCGTTGTTTTTTCCCTTGATCACGTGTAATACGTTTATTGTTTTGACTTCTGGTGGAAATTTCTTTTGTTCCCCAGTGTCTTGCTTGGGAGGCTTGTCCTCGTCTTCACTTGGTGTATCCTCCCCCTTGTGTACGGCGTTGAGCTTGCCGGACTGCTTGAAGACCCAACATTCTCTGTGGGTATGATTAGCAGGTTTACCAGGGGTACTATGGATCTGACATACTTGGTCCAGAATTTTGTTGAGGCTGGACAGTTCATCCCTGGTGCCTTTAGAGGGCGGCTTTTGACCTGGCCGAGAGCTTTTGAATTCGGTGTTTACTGCCGTGCCCTTCGTGCTGTCTTCTTTATTCCGGCGTTTGTTATTGCTGTTGCACCGTGATTTCCCATTTCCATCTCTAACTTCAGATGTACTGGGGTCGCTGGTGCTGCATCTGGCTAGCCAGCTGTCCTCACCCGTGCAAAAGCGGGTCATGAGGTTTGTTAATGCGGCCATCGTTCTCGGCTTATTTTAGCCGAGGTGTCTGGCGAGCCATTCGTCACGGACGCTATGCTTAAAAGCTGCCAAGGCTTCGGCGTCCAGACAATCGACAATCTGGTTCTTTTTAGTAAGAAACCTGTTCCAAAGCTTTCGGGCTGACTCTCCGGGCTGTTGAGTTATATGACTCAAATCGTCCGCGTCCGGAGGTCGGACATAAGTCCCTTGAAAATTTGCCCGAAAGGCGTCTTCGAGCTCTTCCCAACTTCCAATGGAGCTTTCGGGGAGGCCTTTAAGCCAGTGACAAGCTGGCCCTTTGAGCTTGAGGGGTAAGTACTTCATGGCGTGGAGATCATCTCCTCGAGCCATATGGATATGAAGGATGTAGTCCTCAATCCAGACCCCAGGGTCTGTTGTTCCGTCGTATGTCTCTATGTTTACGGGTTTGAATCCCTCTGGAAATTCATGGTCCAGCACCTCATCGGTGAAACATAGGGGGTGTGCGGCACCCCTGTAGCTAGGTGTACCGCGTTGTTCGGATGTTTGTTGTGTTGCATTGTATGCTGGGGCGCGCTTGCGTGGTCCGTATATGGATCTTGTTGCGCCGTCCTTTGGGTGCGAGCCCTCGCATGGGTCGCGTGTTGTATTGTGAGCGGCATTGTATGCCGCTCTGTATTGGTAGAGGGATCGTCTATCCGGCCAGGTTGTGGGGGGTCTGAGGCCTCCTCATTGAATTCAGGTAGCAGCTTCCACTTTGGGTAGCTCTTGGAGGGGCAATTGTCGCCGTACCTCGCTGCTGTGTTGAGTATTTTACTCCATCTGATTTGGAGTGTGTCTTGCGCAGCCTTGAGCCTTTGCTTCTGCTTTTTAAGACTCCTCGCGGTGGCAACGAGCCTTTTACGGGCATTCTGCTGCTCCGGGTTCCTGTCCGGCGTTATGTCATCCAGACCGTTATCCTTGATAGAATTTGTTTGTTTGGTTTGATTATCCGGGTTGCCGTTGTCCGGCAGCGGTTCGCCCTGCTCCAGAGCTAGGTCTGTGTGATCGTTATTTATGTCGAGGCGGGATTTGGGGCGGCGCTTGCGTCGCCGCTTTGACTGCTTTTCGAGGGAACAAGCCTTCGGTGCATCCTTCCGCTCCTCGTCGTCATCTTTTGGTGCGTCCACCATGTATACGTAATATGATGAGGTGGCTTTCCGGGGCCCAAATAGGCGCTGGTTCTTCATCGTCTCCTTCATCGGCGTCCATACCGTCGATGTCTTCGGAGTCGAAGTCGAGCATGTCGGTTAAATCATCGACAGTGGCTACAAAGTGGGTGGTGGGTGGGATTTGATTTTTTCATCGTCCGTATCCCAACCTTGCCGACCGTAGTCCGGCCAGGGCTCTCCTGATAAAGAGAAAGACTTTAGTGTCTTCAGAATATCGCCGAAAGGCGAGTGCTGAAAGATGTCCGCGGCAGTAAACTCCATGATCGGCGCCCAATCGGATTCGATCGGCAGGGGCGCGGAGGGTTCGGAGTCTGGAGAGGAGTCCGGCTCCTTGGAGTCACGAGTCTCGCGGAATGCGGGCTGGTGTTCGGCTCGATCGCTGTTGGGATCGCAGCCCCCGAGGCGGCGTCCAACCGCCCATCCTCGATCTGCGCAGTTGGCTTCGAATTAAGGGTCAAAGCCGATGCGGGTGCGGCCTCCAGCGACTATTCGGTGGCAGAGCTAGATCATGCTCGTCGTGACAGTGCGGCGCGCTCGGCAGTGGCTCGAATCCGTCGAAGATCAAGTCCCCGCGGATGTCAGCGGTGTAGTTTAGACTTCCAAATCTGACCTGACGGACAGGGGCATAGCTTTCGATCTGCTCCATATGGCCAAGTGAATTGGCCCGCAGTGCGAAGCCGCCGAAGACGAAGATCTGTCGGGGAAGGAAGGTCTCACCCTGGACTGCATCGCTATTGATGATCGTAGGAGCCATCAAGCCTGACGGCGACGACACAGAGGAACTCTCAATGAATGCACCAATGTCGGTGTCAAAACCAGCGGATCTCGGGTAGGGGGTCCCGAACTGTGCGTCTAGGTCGGATGGTAACAGGAGGCAAGGGACACGAAGTTTTACCAGGTTCGGGCCCTCTCGATGGAGGTAAAACCCTACGTCCTGCTTGATTAATATTGATGATATGGGTAGTACAAGAGTAGATCTACCACGAGGTCGGAGAGGCTAAACCCTAGAAGCTAGCCTATGGTATGATTGTTGTTTTGTATGTTGTCCTACGGACTAAAACCCTCCGGTTTATATAGACACCGGAGAGGGTTAGGGTTACACAAAGTCGGTTACAATGGTAGGAGATCTACATATCCGTATCGCCAAGCTTGCCTTCCACGCCAAGGAAAGTCCCTTCCGGACACGGGACGAAGTCTTCAATCTTGTATCTTCATAGTCCAGGAGTCCGGCTGAAGGTATAGTCCGGCCATCCGGACACCCCCTAATCCAGGACTCCCTCAGTGGTGCTGCTGTCCGCCTTCGTCACCTTGTGCGAAGGCTTCCTCGGCGTCCTCCCCACCATCGAGCTCTGGGGGGAGTTCTTCTACATCAAGCTTGGCACCCTTGTTGCGGGCATGCCGGCTCAATGCGGCGCGTTCATCGCGGTGCGGAGGCCGGGGGCCGAAAACCCTTTTCCTGCCATCCCGCTGATCAAGTCGGTGAAGATGTGGCAGCGGTCGTATTTCTATGTGAAGAGCATCTTCGCGGAGGGCTACTCGTTCAACTTGCCGGCTTACAAAGCCGGCCCGCCAGCTGGGAGGCGGCCCAACTGGTCGCACCGGGCCAAGACGCTGTCGCCCTCCGGAGCCGCCGCTATCGCGCGGCTCCGAGCGCTGATACAGTCGGAGGGCCTGACCGGGCCCGACTTGCTATCCGCGTTCGTGGCGCGCCAAGTGCTCCCACTCTAGAGCCGCCCTCACATGATCTGCCAGATGAGCGAACATCGGGACCTGAGTCGGCTGTGCACCAAGGAGATGCCTCACGCAGAGGTAGCTCACATGGTGAACTACCTTGCGAACTGTGAGCTCACGGATGAGTGGCGGTTTGGCAAGGAGCCGTATTCACGCGCCAACCCCCCGCCTATTGTAAGTCGTCTGTCTTTTTTCTCTGTCTCTTTGTTGCCGAGTTCATGCTGTCCAGCCTGACCAATCGGCCTTTGAACAGAGTCCCCTCCTCCAGCCGGCAGCCAGCACCGCGGGGCCAGAGCGCCAATTCCTCCCCGACCGAGCAGAGAGCGACGTCGACGACCCCGATCTGGGGGCTGCGGCCTTGGAGGACGACTCCGAGGGAGGAGGCGGCGAAGCAGGCGGCCCGAGGCTCAGTGCCAGCCTCGAGGACTGGCCTGATGATGACGTGGGGGAAGCCGCCCCGTGCCACCAGCTAGGAGCCGGCCAGGCGGGCGCGAGCTCGTCTACCGTGCCAGATGCCCAAGGCAGCGCAAAGAAGCGCAGGGCCACGCCGAGCTTGTTCGGCAGCCGGCCGAAGAAGCCCAAGGGCTCGGCCGCGGCGACCAAGAGGGATGAAGCGGCCGCGAAGGCCATCCGCTTCCGCAAGGAGGTGAAGAAGCCGCAGCTGGTTTCCGCGTAAGTACCACCTTTATCTTGTACCTTCATTTTTTCCTTGTTGACTCTATCTGAGTTTCTTCACTTCGTTTCCCTTGATCTAGGGCTCCGCTCTCTCTTGAGAAATCGGCCGCCGCCTCCATCGTGAGGTCGGCGGAAACTTCCGCCACCACTCAGCGGATCGATCCGGCCGCCGACCTCCAGGAGGCGAGGGAGCGGAATGCGCGGGAAGCCTGCGAGGAGGCGGAAGCCGCCCGCCTGGAGAAGGCAGAGGCAGAGAAGGCGGAGGCCGCCGCCCTGAAGAAACTAGCGGAGGCCGAGGCCGCCGGCGCGGCAAAGAAGCAGGCTGAAGAAGCCGCGCACCGCCAGTCGGCGATTTTCATCACTCCCCTGAACTCCGCGCCGCCACCTCCAGAGTTCGTGGCGCAGACTGGGGAGGCCGGCGACTAGCACCCGGTCATGGAGAGGGACGGCGCCGACGTCGCTATGCCGGACATGATTGTGCCTCCACCGCCGCCGTACGGGAGCGTGCAAGGCAAGCAGCCGGTGGACCCGTCGGTGCCGCCAACTGCAAACGAGGTGGCGACGGGCCTAACTCTTGAGGTCGGCACACCGACGCATCGCCGACTTGCGAAGGCGGCCTCGGCGCCATGCCCGTTGGAGACTGGCGCCACGAGCTCCTCGATCCCGGACACCAAGGCGACCAGCGCCGCGCCCACTGGGTGGGGGCGGGTCGGCGGGATAGGCCTTCTGAACAAGGCAATGCTGGATGTTCAAACCAAAATCCGCGCCGAAGCCGACGCCATCAAGAACTACAACAAGGCGTATCTGGCATCGCGAGAGGCCATCCGGGTATGCTTCTTGCTTTTTCGTTTTTAACTCTTGTATTGCTTCGTGGGGCGCACCAGCGCACCCACTGGGTGTAGTCCCCAAGTTCTGGGCCGGCTGCTGAGCAGGTGGCTCGGAACTTTAATTAGCAGGCTCTAAGTGCTGATACCCTTGCTGCAGGATTATCATAACCTTCGTGCTGCCACCTACAACTCCAAGGTCCTGGAGTTGGATCAACGTGCTGCCGACTTGTCGGAGAGCCGGAGTAAGTCTTCTTCCCTTTCCGCGGGGGCGCGCTGACGCACCCGCGGGCTGTAGTCCCCGAGATTTGGGTCGACTGCTGAGCAGTCGGGCCGGATCTCCCCGGCGACTATTCTTCTTTCTGTTGATGACTCCTTTCTCCGCGGGGGCGCGCTGGCGCACCCGCGGGCTGTAGTCCCCAAGATTCGGGCCGACTGCTGAACAGTCGGGCCGGATCTCCCCGGCGACTCTAGCCTTTTCTCTGTTGGCAACTGACGCCTTCCCTTCTTATTTCTTCCGCAGAAGCCAACGTCATCCTTCAACGGCAACTGGGTGAAGCCAACGCCGCGCTGCACGCCAAAGAGGCGGACTGCAGCAAGCTGGCTGAAGAACGTGACCGGCTGGCCACGTAGCTGGCGGAGCAGACATGACTTCTCCAGAAGGCCCAGAAGGAGGTGGAGGACAAGGAGGCGGGTCTTCTCGCCGAGTTCGAGATCGAACACTCCGCCTGGACCGACAAGGAGGCGATGCTGACGGCCGGCTTTGGCGAAATCGAGGATTTGGTTGACGGTAGGCGACCTTCTTTACTCTTCTTTTAAGTCATCGGCCTCTAGTCAAGCCGACTGCTTTCTCTTTGTTCTGAATCTTTTGCTTAATCCTGGCAGACTTCTTTCCAGGCCACTCTGGTGCCGCCAACCAGGCTATCGAGGCCGACCGCGAAGAACAAAGGGCGGGGGGCGAAGCGATCGTCGCCAATGCCCCTCGCACCCTTCGCGAGCAGCTTCTCAGCATCGAGGCCCGTGTCGGGGGTTGGGTGCGACATATGCCAAAGGATGGCTTATCATGGTGGGGGCGAGTAGAACGTCGCCGGTGCCTGGAAACGGGATGAGGCGTAGACATGCATGCCGGGGAATCTTACCCAGCTTCAGGGCTCTCCGGGGAGATAATACCCCTACTGCTGCTCTACGGGGTCTCCGCATGATCACTATGGCAAAGTGTTTACACAATTGCTCCTAGAGCTGTTTCCTGGAGGTAGGAGAGGGCAAGGCTAGCTCCCTTCCTCCTATATGATCTGGTCTAGAGCTAATGGATTCCAACCCTTTGCATGGGTGCCCTGGGGGGTTTATATAGGCCTACCCCCCAGGGGTACAATGGTAATCCGGCTGGACGCGGGCCCAGCCGTCAGTGCCTCCGGCCTCCGTCTTCTCCGCCGACTGCTGGGGCCCGCCGACTGGTGGGCCCCGCCGACTGGCTAGATACGGAGCCGACAGGCCGCGTCCGCCGCGGGCGGGTCTTGCCGGCTGCTGATTACTGTAGCTGTGCTTCTGATAACGCGGGCTTGGTCATGGAATCGTGGCAACAGCCCCGCCGCCTGGCGGGCGATCACTATTGCCACTCGCCATCACATCTGATTAATGGTGCGTGGGCCCCGAGGGAGGGTCTGGCCAACTCCCGAGGGCCGACTGGTGGCGCACTTGCCGTCTCCTGGGGTCCCACTGGCTGGTGGGACCCGCCGCCCCAGGGTCGTACAGATAAGCCGTCGTGGGCGCAGGATTCGGTCCTTCGGTGCTGATGTCAGGGCCGGCACGGCAACAGTGCCACGCCGCACGGAGATCT
Source organism: Triticum urartu (assembly GCF_056163025.1). Lineage (NCBI taxonomy): Eukaryota > Viridiplantae > Streptophyta > Magnoliopsida > Poales > Poaceae > Triticum > Triticum urartu. The sequence goes on from NC_141878.1 coordinate 487,705,941, forward strand.
CCTTGGGTACGGCGTGCTGTGGCCATGCCTGCCCTTGGTAAGGGGCAGGAGCGGGCTTTACTGAAGCCACTCCCCGGTCCTGTCCCTCCCGATGAGGATATGGGGTTCGTTGGAGTCACGGGCCGACTCCCCAAAGCCGGCTTCTCTGGAAGTCGCCGGTCAGGAGTCGGCTTATCCTGAAGTCGTCCCCGGGACTCGGCCGCGAGCGGGAAGTCGGTCGCCTTGCCGCCGACTTCTCAGAAGGCGGCTCTTCGTCCTGGGGTCTTGAGGGGCGCAGCCTGCCCCGATGTCTTGAAAGGTTCTGGGGCTCGGGTTAGCCTACCCGTGGCCCATTACTCCGACAGTAGTCCCCGAAGCTGGTGAGGCGCCGCGGACGATCGGCTGAGAAGCCTCAGCAGTTTCTCTTTCCGGGTGCTCGACACATGGTTCTTGCTTGATTTCCGCCGGGCCGACTAGAAGGAGTCGGACCCACCCAACTCTGGCTTGCACAGTATTTCGAACGTCACGGTGGGATCCAAGTAGCGTGCTGGCTAAGCTTCCAGGCCGCCGCCCGTTCCGGGCCTGTCACGTGGCAACGCGAGGCCCGTAGGGGGGCTGTCACATCCCTAGCTTTACCCTGGCCTTGGACTAGTTTGGTTGCTGCATCATGTTTAAATTCAATTGAAATTTGAATTGAGGAATTTTCCAAGCCTCGGAAAACCTCTAAAAATAACCAACATTTAAATCTCATCAAATGAGTCCAAGAAAATGTTCCTGTTATTCTGTGAAAATATTGGCATGAGGTGAAATTCAAACCAATATTTTGGGAGTCACAGAAATAATTTATTTGGGCCTTTGATTTAAATCAATAATATATTTGGGTTGGAATTACTTCTGTTATATAAGGAATAATGTCCAAATAATCCCAAACTAAAATGTTTCATGTTGGGTTTATTCCATACAGTGAGCATGAGTAGTTTGGTGATTTTTGGAAGTGTCTAAGTATTTTTAATAAAGCCACAAAGTTGCAGAATAATAGAAAACAGGAAATATAAAAAAAGAGGAACCTTACCGTGCAGCCCACCACTGTAGTGGCCTACTGGCCAAAGCCAGCCCGGCCCACCAGGGGCAGCACTGTCTTCTTCCTCCTGCCAGGAGGAGAAGCAGCTGCGTGCCCGATGGCCGGCGAGCCGCGCTGGCTCCTCCCTGCCTGCATGCCCCCCTTGACTGCCTGGTCGCCGCCATGAACACCCCCGACCCCCTCGTCCTCTCCCCTCTCTCCCTGGACCTCTTCCCCCTCCTCTGCTTCCTCCCTTCTCTCTGTTCGTGGGCGCCGAGAATGCCGACGAGCACCACCGCGACCACAGCCTTCCCCGTGCCCCTCCGACGTGACCTCGAGCTCCGCCGTTGACCCATACGTCGTCTCCACCAAGCCACGTGACGAGAAGAGCCTCAGAGCGCCGCCCCGACGTCTTCTTCCTTCTTGGGTCACCGAGATCGCCGGCGACCGTGCTTCCGCTCCGACGCGTCCCCGAGCCCGCTGGCCTTCTCCGCCGCCCCGCAGTGAGCCACTGACCTCCCCCATCCTCTTCTTTTCTTTCCCCGTGCATCGTAGCGACTGCACCGCGCTCACCCGCACGCGCCGCCGCCCGCGCTCATCGCCGGTGGTGCTCTGGTGACCATATGGTCCCGGGCTTGAGCCCATTGCACTCCCCGCATCGCGTAGGAGCCGTAGGTGCTAGCGCCGCCCCGCCTAGGCCACTGCAGCAACGAGCCCGAGCTCGACCGAGCTTCGGCCGCCACCGAGCTCGTCGCCGGCGCTTCTCCGGCCACTCCCCGGCCGCGCCACCACCACGGTTGGATGCGGACGAGCGTCCGCATCCCGTAGCTGTGCTCCGCGCGCCAAACGGCGCCCTGTAGGCGAATCCCGCGCCGCTCCGTCGCATCTGGACTCGCCGGCGGCTAGATGCCGGCAAGTTTGACCGCTGACCGTTGACCCGGTGGGCCCAGGTTGCCCCCCCTAGGTCACTGACGTGTGGGCCCCAGGGCACTAACTAAACCAGGATTAATATTAGTTAACGCTAACTAAATTTAGTTAGTTAACTAACCACTGACCAGTGGGTCCCACTAGTCAGGGTTGACCTGGACCGCGCCTGTTGACCGCTGACATCACAGTGACGTCATGCTGACGCAGTAACTCATTTTCTGGATTTATTCTTATATAGGAAATTCCAGGAAATGTTGCAAACTTCAAAAATTCATAGTAATTCAACCGTAACTCCAAAAGAAATAAATTATATATGAAAAATTATCAAAAAAATTCAAGGAATCCATCTGTACCATTTTCATGCATGTTTGAACAATGTTTGTCATCTGTTTGGGACAAAACAAATAAAGGGCATTTAAATAATCATATATGGAGTTGGAATTTGAATCTTGTATTCGAACCAACTTCATTTAAATCATAACTAGATGCATTAGCTCAAATCACAGCATATTGCCATGTCATGATCATGCATCATATTGTCGCATATGCATTGATTGTGTTCTTCTCTTTTGCCAGTGTTTGTCCCCCTTCAGTAGACGACGTTCCGACGATGTGATCGGTGACACCGATGAAGAGCTATAATATCTTCAGAAGTGCCAGGCAAGCAAAACCCCCTTCTTCATTCCGATACAATCCCCCTCTCTCGCTCCTGCTCTCTTTTACTGCATTAGGACAACAACGATTCAACTGTTACATGCTGCGGTAGTTGAACCCCTTTCCTCTGCATGACCTGTCATTGCCACAGTAAATAGATGAAACCCACTAGCATGAGTAGGAGTTGTTTGAGCCCTGATGTGCCTACTCATTCATGTTTGTTTGTCATGCCTGCTACTGCTTAGAGTTGAGTCAGGTCTGATTCATCGGGGATGAATCGGAGGTGTGTGAACATGTCCTACTATGTGTGAGCTAAGTGTGTGAACACGATTTGGTAAAGGTAGCGGTGAGAGGCCATGTAGGAGTACATGGTGGGTTGTCTCATTCAAACCGTCCTCAGGAACTGAGTACTGTGTTTGTGATCCATGAAACAGTTACTACCACGCATTAGGCCCGAAACCAATGGACCCTCTCGGCTTCTTGATCACCCTTGTTCTCTGTCCAGGAGTTGCAACTAGTTTCTGGTGTTTATTGGATATGTGTTGCCGGCCGTGCGTAGCGCTGACCCTAGGGGTGGGCTATGATGCGGTAGATACACCGTGGCCGGGCATGCCGGGCGCCCGTTTGGTGTCTCGGAACCCTGTACACATCGTCCGAGGCCGTATGTGGAAACCTCGGTCGGACTCCCTGCGGATGGAACCTGGATAGGCGACAAACCTGGACTAGAGACTTGAGTGTTTAGGTAGACCGTGGCTGACACCCTCGTTGGGCTTCCGCTTGAAGGTTGCCGAGTACATGTCGTGTAAACGGCGGTAAGTGGTGAGAGCGTGTGTGAAGAAGTACACCCCTGCAGGGTTAACATCATCTATTCGAATAGCCGTGTCTGCGGTAATGAACTTCTGGGTTACCTATAACAGTTCATAGACAAGTGAAAGTGAATACTCTAAAATGCGCAAGATACGCGTGAGTGCTATGGATGGCGTTCTCGTAGGTAGACGAGAGCGGATCCATAGTAGTGTATTGATTGTTGAATATGTGGACTCGTGTGCGCTACCTCAAAAGAGTTGCTTGCAGTCGTAGTTTAGGTTAGTCACCGAGTCAAAGCTGGCTTGCTGCAGTTAAACTCCACCACCCCCTTTATTGATACCGATGCATATGTAGATAGTTCTGATGTAAGTCTTGCTGGGTACATTTGTACTCACGTTTGCCTATTTTATGTTTTGCAGAGAGACGTCAGTCTGGCTAGTAGTTCCGTGTGGACTTCGACGTTTAGCTTGATACCTCAGCTACGATCTTGTGCCCTCGGCAGGATCTGGTAGATAGTCAGGCTTCTTAGCCTTTTTCATTTGTAGATGTCTGTTCTCAGACATGTTAAGCTTCCGCTTGTGCTTTGACATGTATGTTATGATTGTTGGGTCATGAGACCCATGTTTGTAATATCTCGCTCCTCGGAGCCTAATGAATAAATACTTGAGTTGTAGAGTTATGTTGTGATGCCATGTTGTATTTACACATATCGAGCATATTGTGTGTATGATTGAAGTGCTTGGTATGTGTGGGATCCGACAATCTAGTTGTTTATCCTTGGCAGTCTCTCTTATGGGGAAATGTAGTCTAGTGCTTCCATGAGCCATGGTAGTCCGCTACAGCCCGGTTCACCGGAGTCCTGTTAGCCCAGCACTACTGCTCAGGACACTTGACTGGCCGGTGTGTGTTTCACTTCGTTCCTGTGCTTGTCCCTTCGAGGAAATGTCACGCGGTGACATCCAGAGTCCTGCCTAGCCTGCTACAGCCCGGGTTCCCGGCGTCCTGTTAGCCTAGTGCTACAGCCCGGGTTCACATGCTGCTGACCGACACGCTCGATGTGATTCATGTATGCCTGTCCCCATAGGTTAGTGCCGCTTTGGGTTCACGACTAGCCATGTTGGCCCGGGTTCTCTGTCATATGGATGCTAGAGTCACTATCATATACATGAGCCAAAAGGCGCAAACGGTCTCGGACCATGGTAAGGCGACACCCGTGGGAATACCGTGCGTGAGGCCGCAAAGTGATATGAGGTGTTACCGGCTAGATCGATGTGACTTGGAATCGGGGTCCTGACAGCTTTGGTATCAAAGCCTGACTGCCTGTAGGATTACCAAGCCAAACTGGTCGAAGTTGAGTCTAGAACTGCTTTAGTTATATAAGGGAATTGAATGTGGAAGGGAACGTAAGGCTCTTTTTACTCCTTTACCTTATGCCCTTCTGATCTGAGTCAACCTCTTCTTTCCTACGTGGTTAAGAAACTAGGCTTTCTCCTCTATCTATCAGGTTCACGTGTTACTAATCCGTAGTAGCTTTTAGGATTGTTGTTATGAGCCCCAGTTCAGTTTCTACTATTTTTAGTATGTTGCTAATTGGATCAGAACCTTGATATTGTGTTGTTGAGTGGTTATGCCACTATTTTGTAGGATGTCTCAAATAATTTTGAGCATTTACAACCGTTATGCTGTCCGAGTCATCCCAGGTTTCTAAATAGTCTGATGCATTTGCAAACCCCTTCTTCCTGTTCCTGATGTCGATTTGGGCCAGATTAATCACACTATCGGTCAGTTGAGGTACTCTATTGCCTCGACATATATGTTGGAGCTATTATTATGACCCTAGGTGTTTTAGGGAGTCACCTAGTAATCTAGCCATGTTTTGTGTTTCCGGTGTGATGATTCTGGCCACCATTCTCGAAAGCATCCCGTGATGCCATTTAGTAGTAGGTATTCCATTCTTGGGTTCTTGAACCCGAGATTCACCCTACTTACCTCCTGTTGATAGTGTTTGCTCGTTCCTTTAGGATGTTAGTAACCTTTGCATTAGTCCTCGAGGTCCGTGGTATTTCCTTCTTCCAAATACTATGAACCACTTATGGCAGAAGTTTGTTGGATCAAAAGATCACAACAAGAGTGCTCTCAATGAGTTTCCCATTCTATATTGTGATTCTGCCAGTCCTACCGTTCTGCATGGGTTGTCCGGAAGAAATTTTGAGCTTTGCTCGACATACTAATCAATGCATCCACAACTTGGAAATTATATGTTCCTTGAGTTGTTCCTCTTCAGTTGTATCCCGACCATCCCCTATCAATTGATAGCCAAGAGTATGTGTGCATTTGTGTTCATCAATGCCCTTTTATTCTTGTGGTCCGTCAAGCCATTCTATTCTGGAATGACTAGGAGAAACAAACTCCAGTACCTCGTCCATATCCAGGATTGGGTCAAAGTAGTTGTCTTCTGTTCTGCAGATCAAATGCCAATCCAGCTTTTGCTCTGTTCTATCCTAGAGTATTACCCCCTTTATGTCAGGATTGCCATGAGAATTGCACCATCTCTTATGAACTCTTGACGCAATGATACTTCTTACCATCATTTTTCATTCCTCGGTCCCGTGTTGTCGCAACCGGAATGCCGGCAAGTGAACCATGATGTGTGAAATCAATACTCCTAGCAACTAGTTGCTAGGTAGCTAATGGACAATAATTTCTTTCTTAGCGTGTTGGATATTGAATCATCATCCTAAGATTGATCGTGCTACCTAGTCCATTTTTCCTGGTGCACTCTTTGATTAATGAGTTAGGATTGTGTTAGTCCCTCGCTCTCTTGATCATATTGTCTTACTCTGAAAAGCAAGATTATTCCCGAGCTTAGAAACATATCGGTGGTTCGTGATTTTCTTATTATCTCCTCGGAAGTATCACCAGGTTGCCCCCTGACTGTTATGTTGAGCTCGTGATCAAGTTGGTTTCTTGTAAACCACCCCTTCTCCAAGAATCTGTGTTGGATACCCTGAGCTAGTTGGTTAAGCTGAACAACAACTTGGAGAGTTGGAAGATGAAAGCTTGTCCGGCTTAGTTCATTCCAAAGGGATATCCTTGTGTGTGTGTGTTGAAGAAAGATGATATTTTCATCGATTGTTCCTCGGGATTGGTTGTTGAATCTATCGTCTTGTCCAAACCTTGATTTGAATGTGGGCTATTGTCAAGTCAAATGAGAACCAACGATGTTCATAATGTTGTCTTACTCGTGGTTGTTTCCTCGAGCATACACCGTTATATCTTTTGGGTCTGACCAATGCTATCACCTTGTTCACCTAATTATGGAATTCCATCTTCATGGAAATCTGGATGACCTGTTGTTGAGCCCATCGACAATATTTTCATCTTATCCATGATTCATGTTGAACATTAAGCTAGTGTTGGAAACTTTGAAAGCATTTCTTCATGCTAGCTCATGAAGCATATGTTTGGTATTAGAAGTGACTTCCTCTAGTTCACGTGCATTTGAAGCAAGTTGCTGCCATGAATTTGGGAAAGTTTGTCTCGCCTTCTCTGGAATCATCCCAAGTCAGTCATGCATACATGCGAAGTATTCTGTGGTCTAGAGACTTGCAACCTTCATTCTATATGAATCCCTAGCACACCAAGCCACTGATTGATTTGTTCAAGGAGAAGAAGTTTCTTCTTAAGAGCTAGACTTACGCAAGGACTTCGATATCCTCGATGATGGTTCCCCATCTGGACTCGGTAGTGTTTTATTATAAGACTACTATGTGGTCATGCTTGTCTGGGACAGCGTGTTCACAGGTTTGTAGAAAAACCGGCTCATGTTTTGGAGCTTACTACCATAGTCCATTTCCTGAGAATCTCGCAATGACATCTTGTCGATTGTGTTGCAAAATTTCATTTTCTTTCTAGACTCGATGAGTCTGGAATATCCTAACACCAACCAAATCTGAATCTCGGGCAGATATGATGGTTGGAACGTACTCCAAGAACTATATTGTTGGTCCCTCTATAACCGGTAACGTGGATGTCATGGCCAATACACCTAACCGGAAGGCCTATTATTGTAGTATCCTGGTTGAAGAAGTTAGTCAACTCCCCATAAGGATCTCGCAGGATCTGCCTCCGTAGTTATTCCTTATGGATTCTTGAGCTTCCGATGTCCGACCTTTTACTTGATGTTCTAGATATCAAACCATATCTATGAATGGATTACGCTAGCACATCAAGGAGAACATTAGAGGCGGAGTGCTAAATGTCTCTCGGTCGATCATCCAGATTTTGATCCCTTGGCCTCGCTAAGGTGAAATCTGAGAAAGTGTTATCTTTCTTTGCATCTGCATCTTCCACCATTATTCATCATGGTAGCATGTTGTGTTGCCAGGATCCTTGACACGGATATTGGCAGAACCTTGATGAATACGGAAATGCTCAAGTTCTTGAGAGCACGCGCAAGCACTAGGATTTATCGCCGGCATTAATTGGGATCCGTTCTCAGTTTCTTCGATTATGCCATAACCTTTCAAACAGTGGAATCTCTCTCTACTGTTGGGTTTCTCCCCAGTTACTAGAATCATTCCTAGCATTTGCATCTTGTTCCCAGCTTGCACCGCCATTGTGTCATCCTACTACGGACTACCCTTCTTAGTAATTACTGATAAGGATCATCTTCAAAGTGGTCCTACCACGGGTTCCATCCATCTCCGATGATAAGAAAAAATCATCCATTGCGTTGTCTTCAACAAGGTAGTCCACATCATCCATCCTAGTCCAAGTATGCCATCTCTTCGAGCTACCTCAAACGATCAATTGAAAATTGCTCTAAGTTGGTATGAAGAATTTCAATGATCTATGGATCAAAAGTAATTCTTTTAGCCACTTAAGGGAACAATCCAACGAGTCACTTTTCCCAAGGTGCCCCGTTACGGGATCATGGCAATTATTTCCTCGCCACCTTGACACCATCCACCATCTTTCTAAGCGTGGAATTGCTGCCCACAAATCAAACCCTGTCGTTTGTTCTTCCATCCCTCTCGATGTGTTCTGTGTCTCAACTCAAGATGTTTCAACATCTCATTCCGCGAGTGGATCTTGTATAGCTCGATCTTCGAGAAGATCAATCTTAGTATAGTTTCTTTCTGTCGTCATCGCGTGGATGAAGATCTCAAAAGCAAGGATGTCAAGATCAACGTATGCAACGAATCAACAACCTTTTGGGGTGCAACCTGGATCGTGAAGATCATGTTGGTCTTGTGCCCCCCTTCCTTCTTACCTCACATCCTGAATCTCGAGCCGAGATTCTTGTGTAGTGGGGGTGAGTTGTCACATCCCTAGCTTTACCCTGGCCTTGGACTAGTTTGGTTGCTGCATCATGTTTAAATTCAATTGAAATTTGAATTGAGGAATTTTCCAAGCCTCGAAAACCTCTAAAAATAACCAACATTTAAATCTCATCAAATGAGTCCAAGAAAATGTTCCTGTTATTCTGTGAAAATATTGGCATGAGGTGAAATTCAAACCAATATTTTGGGAGTCACAGAAATAATTTGTTTGGGCCTTTGATTTAAATCAATAATATATTTGGGTTGGAATTATTTCTGTTATATAAGAAATAATGTCCAAATAATCCCAAACTGAAATGTTTCATGTTGGGTTTATTCCATATAGTGAGCATGAGCAGTTTGGTGATTTTTGGAAGTGTCTAAGTATTTTTAATAAAGCCACAAAGTTGCAGAATAATAGAAAACAGGAAATATAAAAAAAGAGGAACCTTACCGTGCAGCCCACCACTGTAGTGGCCTACTGGCCAAAGCCAGCCCGGCCCACCAGGGGCAGCATTGTCTTCTTCCTCCTGCCAGGAGGAGAAGCAGCTGCGTGCCCGATGGCCGGCGAGCCGCGCTGGCTCCTCCCTGCCTGCGTGCCCCCCTCGACTGCCTGGTCGCCGCCACGCACACCCCCGACCCCCTCGTCCTCTCCCCTCTCTCCCTGGACCTCTTTCCCCTCCTCTGCTTCCTCCCTTCTCTCTGTTCGTGGGCGCCGAGACTGCCGACGAGCACCACCGCGACCACAGCCTTCCCCGTGCCCCTCTGACGTGACCTCGAGCTCCGCCGTTGACCCATACGCCGTCTCCACCGAGCCACGTGACGAGAAGAGCCTCAGAGCGCCGCCCCGACGTCTTCTTCCTTCTTGGGTCACCGAGATCGCCGGCGACCGTGCTTCCGCTCCGACGCGTCCCCGAGCCCGCTGGCCTTCTCCGCCGCCCCGCAGTGAGCCACTGACCTCCCCCATCCTCTTCTTTTCTTTCCCCGTGCGTCGTAGCGACTGCACCGCGCTCAACCGCACACGCCGCTGCCCGCGCTCGTCGCCGGTGGTGCTCCGGTGACCATATGGTCCCGGGCTTGAGCCCATTGCACTCCCCGCATCGCGTAGGAGCCGTAGGTGCTAGCGCCGCCCCGCCTAGGCCACTACAGCAACGAGCCCGAGCTCGACCGAGCTTCGGCCGCCACCGAGCTCGTCGTCGGCGCTTCTCCGGCCACTCCCCGGCCGCGCCACCACCACGGTTGGATGCGGACGAGCGTCCGCATCCCGTAGCTGTGCTTTGCGCCAAACGGCGACCTGTAGGCGAATCCCGCGCCGCTCCGCCGCATCTGGACTCGCCGGCGGCTAGATGCCGGCAAGTTTGACCGCTGACCGTTGACCCGGTGGGCCCAGGTTGCCCCCCCTAGGTCACTGACGTGTGGGCCCCAGGGCACTAACTAAACCAGGATTAATATTAGTTAACGCTAACTAAATTTAGTTAGTTAACTAACCACTGACCAGTGGGTCCCACTAGTCAGGGTTGACCTGGACCGCGCCTGTTGACCGCTGACATCACAGTGACGTCATGCTGACGCAGTAACTCATTTTCTGGATTTATTCTTATATAGGAAATTCTAGGAAATGTTGCAAACTTCAAAAATTCATAGTAATTCAACCGTAACTCCAAAAGAAATAAATTATATATGAAAAATTATCAAAAAAATTCAAGGAATCCATCTGTACCATTTTCATGCATGTTTGAACAATGTTTGTCATCTGTTTTGGACAAAACAAATAAAGGGCATTTAAATAATCATATATGGAGTTGGAATTTGAATCTTGTATTCGAACCAACTTCATTTAAATCATAACTAGATGCATTAGCTCAAATGACAGCATATTGCCATGTCATGATCATGCATCATATTGTCGCATATGCATTGATTGTGTTCTTCTCTTTTGCCGGTGTTTGTCCCCCTTCAGTAGACGACGTTCCGACAATGTGATCGGTGACACCGATGAAGAGCTATAATATCTTCAGAAGTGCCAGGCAAGCAAAACCCCCTTCTTCATTCCGATACAATCCCCCTCTCTCGCTCCTGCTCTCTTTTACTGCATTAGGACAACAACGATTCAACTGTTACATGCTGCGGTAGTTGAACCCCTTTCCTCTGCATGACCTGTCATTGCCACAGTAAATAGATGAAACCCACTAGCATGAGTAGGAGTTGTTTGAGCCCTGATGTGCCTACTCATTCATGTTTGTTTGTCATGCCTGCTACTGCTTAGAGTTGAGTAAGGTCTGATTCATCGGGGATGAATCGGAGGTGTGTGAACATGTCCTACTATGTGTGAGCTAAGTGTGTGAACACGATTTGGTAAAGGTAGCGGTGAGAGGCCATGTAGGAGTACATGGTGGGTTGTCTCATTCAAACCGTCCTCAGGAACTGAGTACTGTGTTTGTGATCCATGAAACAGTTACTACCACGCATTGGGCCCGAAACCAATGGACCCTCTCGGCTTCTTGATCACCCTTGTTCTCTGTCCAGGAGTTGCAACTAGTTTCTGGTGTTTATTGGATATGTGTTGCCGGCCGTGCGTAGCGCTGACCCTAGGGGTGGGCTATGATGCGGTAGATACACCGTGGCCGGGCATGCTGAGCGCCCGTTTGGTGTCTCGGAACCCTGTACACATCGTCCGAGGCCGTATGTGGAAACCTCGGCCGGACTCCCTGCGGATGGAACCTGGATAGGCGATAAACCTGGACTAGAGACTTGAGTGTTTAGGTAGGTCGTGGCCGACACCCTCGTTGGGCTTCCGCTTGAAGGTTGCCGAGTACATGTCGTGTAAACGGCGGTAAGTGGTGAGAGCGTGTGTGAAGAAGTACACCCCTGCAGGGTTAACATCATCTATTCAAATAGCCGTGTCCGCGGTAATGGACTTCTGGGTTGCCTATAACAGTTCATAGACAAGTGAAAGTGGATACTCTAAAATGCGCAAGATAAGCGTGAGTGCTATGGATGGCGTTCTCGTAGCTAGACGAGAGCGGATCCATAGTAGTGTATTGATTGTTGAATATGTGGACTCGTGTGCGCCAGCTCAAAAGAGTTGCTTGCAGTCGTAGTTCAGGTTAGTCACTGAGTCAAAGCTGGCTTGCTGCAGTTAAACTCCACCACCCCCTTTATTGATACCGATGCATATGTAGATAGTTCTGATGTAAGTCTTGCTGGGTACATTTGTACTCACGTTTGCCTATTTTATGTTTTGCAAAGAGATGTCAGTCTGGCTAGTAGTTCCGTGTGGACTTCGACGTTTAGCTTGATACCTCAGCTACGATCTTGTGCCCTCGGCAAGATTTGGTAGATAGTCAGGCTTCTTAGCCTTTTTCATTTGTAGATGTCTGTTCTCAAACATGTTAAGCTTCCGCTTGTGCTTTGACTTGTATGTTATGATTGTTGGGTCATGAGACCCATGTTTGTAATATCTCGCTCCTCGGAGCCTAATGAATAAATACTTGAGTTGTAGAGTTATGTTGTGATGCCATGTTGTATTTACACATATCGAGCATATTGTGTGTATGATTGAAGTGCTTGGTATGTGTGGGATCCGACAATCTAGTTGTTTATCCTTGGCAGTCTCTCTTATGGGGAAATGTAGTCTAGTGCTTCCATGAGCCATGGTAGTCCGCTACAGCCCGGTTCACCGGAGTCCTATTAGCCCAGCACTACTGCTCAGGACACTTGACTGGCCGGCGTGTGTTTCACTTCGTTCCTGTGTCTGTCCCTTCGGGGAAATGTCACGCGGTGACATCCGGAGTCCTGCCTAGCCTGCTACAGCCCGGGTTCCCGGAGTCCTGTTAGCCCAGTGCTACAGCCCGGATTCACACGGTGCTGACCGACATGCTCAATGTGATTCATGTATGCCTGTCCCCATAGGTTAGTGCCGCTTTGGGTTCACGACTAGCCATGTCGGCCCGGGTTCTCTGTCATATGGATGCTAGCGACACTATCATATACGTGAGCCAAAAGGCGCAAACGGTCTCGGACCATGGTAAGGCGACACCCGTGGGAATACCGTGCGTGAGGCCGCAAAGTGATATGAGGTGTTACCGGCTAGATCAATGTGACTTGGAATCGGGGTCCTGACAGGGGGGCGCCATTACCGTGCCTCGGCGCTCGAGCGGATCCGCTGTGGCCCGAGCGGACGGTTGGGATTCTTGTGAAGTTACTACGCGCAGTAACTTTGTCGTGGAAATGTGGGGGTCGTGGGGTCGTGGGCGCAGTAAATCCCACGACCGCCCCCTCGGCTTCGCAGCCCATGAGGCTATAAGTAGGGGAAGGAGGGGGGCGCGGCAGAGCACGCGCGCCCCTCGTTCCCACTACTCCTTGCTCTTCTCCTTCTTCTTCTTCTTCGCTCCGCCGCACGCCCAAGCTTCGACGAACGCCGCGACGATCAGCTCGCGATGAGCTCTTCTTCTGCTGCCGCGCCTCCCCCGGTGCGCTCCGGCACTTGGGACGGCTCAGAAGTTCACGACGACCACAACAAGTTTCTCCGCAAGACTCGTCAGCTCCCCGATGAAGATTACGTGCGGGTGCGTCTTGTGCCAAGGGGGAGATTTCACCAGCGCCAGAGGAGGGCAAGCGGGTCATCTTTCGCTCGCACTGCATGTGCGGATTGGGGCTGCCGGCGATCAACTTCTTCCGCTCTTTTCTAGAGTTCTACGGCCTTCAGCCGCACCACCTCATGCCCAACACGGTGGTGCTGCTGTCCGCCTTCATGGCCTTGTGTGAAGGCTTCCTCGGAGTCCTCCCCACCCTCAAGCTCTGGGGGGGAGTTCTTCTTCTCCAATCTCGGCACCCAGGCTGCAGGCGTGCCGGCTCAATGCGGCGCTTTCATCGCTGTGCGGAGGTTGGGGGCCGACAACCCCTTCCCCACCATCACGCTGATAAAGTCGGTGAAGATGTGGCAGCGATCGTACTTCTACGTCAAGAGCGTCTCCGTGAGGGGCGACTGGGTCAATCTGCCGGCTTTCAAAGCCGGCCCGCCGGCTGGGAGACTGCCCAACTGGTCATACCGGGCCAAGTCGCTGACGCCTGCGAGAGCCGGCGCCGTCGTGCGACTCCGAGTGCTAACGCAGTCGGAGGGCTTGACTGTTCCAGACCCGCTGGCCGCCTTCGTGGCGCGCCGAGTTCTCCCGCTCCAAGGCCGCCCCCACATGATATGCCAAATGAGCGGGCGCCGTCACCCGAGTTAGATGTGCACCAAGGACATGCCCCACGCGGAGGTGGCCTATATGGTGAACTACCTCTCGGATAGCAAGCTGCTAGAGGACTGGCGGTTCGGCAAGGAGCCGTACTCCCGCGCCAACCCCCACCCACAGTGAGTTGCCTTTTCTTTCTTCTTTGGATTGTCTTCTTTCTTGCCGAGTTTGTTTTGTGCGGCCTGACCAGTCGGCTTTGGTCAGAATCCCCTCCTCCATCCACCAGCCGGCACCACGAGGCCGGCCCGCGAGTTCCTTGCCGACCGGGCAGAGAGCGACGCCGACGACCCCGATCTGGGAGCGGCGGCTTTGGAAGACGACGCGGAGGGAGGAGGCGGCCCGTGGCTCGGGGCCAGCCTAGAGGACTGGCCTGATGATGAGGAGGAGGTCGCCCCCCGCCATCGGCCAGGAGCCAGCCACCCCAGCGCGGGCTCTTCTACCGCGCCGGGTGCTCCAGGCGGCGGGAAGAAGCGCAGGGCCGCGCCAACCTTGTTCGGCAGTCGGCCGAAGAAGCCCAAGAGTTCGGCTGTGGCGACCCGGCGGGATGAGGCGGCTGCGAAGGCCATCCGCTTCCGTAAGGAAGTGAAGAAGCCGCCACTGGTCTCCGCGTGAGTATTCCGTCTCAACGCTTTATTCTTTCTTTGTAGCTTTGTCTGAGTCTTTTACTGCTTCCCTTGCTTTAGGGCTCCCCTCACTCTTGAGAGGGTCGTCGCCGCCTCCGTCATGGGGTCAGCGAAGACGTCCGCCTCCACTCGGCGGATTGATCCTACCGTCGACCTCCGGGAGGCGATGGAGCGGAATGCGCAGGAGAAGCGCAACGAGGAAGAGGCCGCCCGCCTGGAGAAGGTGGAGGCCGATAAGGCGGAGGCCTCCGCCAAGAAGAAACTGGCGGTGGCCGAAGCCGTCGCCGCGACGAAGCGGCATGCTGAGGAGGCCGTGCGCCGCCAATCGGCGGTGTTCGTCACCCCGCTGAACTATGCGCCGCCGCCTCCAGAATTCACGGGGCAGACTGGGGAAGCCGACCGCGAGAACCCCGTCATGGAGAAGGAAGGCGGCGACTCCTCCACGCCGGACGTGATCGTTCCACCGCCGCCTCCACCGCCGTCTGGGAGCGCGCAAGGCAAACAGCCAGCGGACCCTCCGGTGCCGCCTACTGAAGACGAGGCCGTGGCGAGGCTACTCCTTCAAGTCGGCTTGCCAACGTGCCATCGTCTTGAGAAAGCGACCTCGGCGCCACGCCCCCTGGAGACCGACACCGCCAGCTCGGCGATCCCGGATGCCGAAGCGACGAGCGCCGCGCCCATTGGGTGGGTGCGGGGAGGCGGCATAGGGCCGCTGAACCAGGCGCTTCTGGACGTCCAAACGAAGCTTCGAGCTGAGGGCGACGCCATCCAGAACTGCACCAAGGCGTACCTGGCATCGCGGGCAGCCGTCCGGGTATGTTTTCTCTTTGGTCCTTGTTTTCTTGTTCCTCTCTGTGGGGGCGTGCCAGTGCACCCACTGGGTGTAGTCCCTGAGTTTCGGGCCGGCTGCTGAGCAGGCGGCCCGGAACTCCAATTGGTGAGCTCCGGGTATTAACTTTTGTATGAAATATTTGTCGCAGGACTACCACAACCTCCGCGTTACTGCCTTCAACCGTAACGTTGAAGAGCTAGGCAAGCGGACCGCCGACTTGTCGGAGAGCTGGAGTAAGTCCTTTTTCTTCTTTGCGGGGGCGCGCTGGCGCACCCGCGGGCTGTAGTCCTCGAGATTCGGGCCGACTGCTGAGCAGTCGGGCCGGATCTCCCCGGCGACCTTCTTTACTGATGACTTAACGCCTTCTTTCTTCCTTCTTTTCAGAAGCCAACGTTGTTCTTCAACAGCAGCTGAGCGAAGCCAACTCCGCGTTGCGTGCCAAGGGGGAGGAGTGCAGCAAGCTCACCACAGAGCGCGATCTGCTGGCCACTCAATTGGCAGAGCGGAAGGAGCTGCTTGCGAAGACGCAGAAGGAGGCGGAAGAGGCGGAAACCGCCCTCCTGGCCGAGTTCGCGAGCGAGCGCTCCTCCTGGACTGACAAAGAGGCAATGCTGGCCTCCGACTTCCATGAGATTGAAGACATTGTTGATGGTGAGTTTCTTTACTTTCTTTCTTTGAGCTGCCAATTATAAATCGTGCCGACTACCGATTTTTGACTTGTTTCTTCGTTTCTTCTGTCTTGGCAGACTTCTTCCCTGGGCACTCGCAGGCCGCCATCCAAGCCATCGAGGCTGACCGTGAAGGTTGGAGGGCGGAAGGTGCAGAGATCGCCACCGACGCTCCCCGGACCCTTGATGAGCATATCATGAGCATCGAGGCTCGCCTTCGGCCGACTCACGGGATGCTACGCCGGCTTCAACGTGTCGGTGCCCAGGCGATTGCCGCCCAGTGGCCGGACATGCAGGCTCCGCGCACCCCCAGCCTGACTGTCGACTGGCTAGAGGTCGCGGCTGGTCGTCTTGAGGCCTGGAAGGGTTCCTCGGCCCGAGCTGGAGCGCGCCGGGCCTTGGAGTTCGTCAAGGCATGGTATCCGGGGCTGGATCTAGACTGGCTGGCCACACTCTGGTCAGAGGCCCAGCCGGAGCTGGCAGCTGCGGAAGACGCCCTCGTCAAGCGTGCCGCGGCGATCGCCGAGTACACCGACATCAGCATCTTCGTCCCCGAGCGGTCTGAAGACGACGAGGAGGTACCGCCGGAGTGGTTTGGGATGAACCCAGACTACGGCGAGGACTCGGCAGAGGTGATCGGCTCCAGCGTCGAGGAGGAAGGCGAGGCAGAGGACGGAGTCGAGACGGAAGCACCAGAAGACGGAGCAGACGGCCAGCCTCAGCTCGATCGTGCTCCAGCAACGAGCCGCGTGCGACCGAGCTGACTGCCGTCGGAGGCGATCAAGCCGAGACTGCCCAGCCGGCCGCCCCAACGCCTGACGCTGCCGCCTCCTCCGACCCTCCGAATCCGTCTGCTGCTTCTTAAGCTGCCGCCTTATCTTTATTTTATCTGCTTTAGTAGTCTTTGAAGAACTTGTTAATTCGCACAATTCCACCCACGGGGTGTATTTTGAACTTCTGCTCGAAGATTCGACCAAGGGCCTATGTTATGTAAATATTTATCCGAATTCTATCTTTTCTTGCTCATTGCTCTTTTGGCTTTTTCCTTTGCCGCTTTCCCTTAGCTGCCTGTCTTGCCAGTCGGACAGCCGCTCTGCGGACTGCCGTTGGATCAAATGCTTGGCTACTTTGGGAAGGCAAGTACTTAGCCGTTTTAGAGTTTCTGAGCAAGTTGAATAGAAGGCGGTGAGCCGACTATTCGAGAGTCGGTTTGCGAGAAAAAAGCTGGAAGCCGGTTCGAGCTATGTTTTATGCTTTGAGTCCTTAGCCATTTTTCATGCCAGCGTCCATTCTACCTTACTCCTTCCCACCGTACACTCGCTCTGCGAGCTGCGGCTTCTGACAGGAGATGGCTTAGGCACCACACACTACTTGTCCGGCTGCAGGAAGCATTTCATAGTGCGAGGCGGCAAGTCCCCGGGCCGACCTGTCGAGCCTGGTGCCAAGCGGCATAACGAAGAGTAACATACTCGTAGGCATAATTTTTATCATATAGACAAAAGAGGGCAGTCCCCGAGCTCGTCTCGGGGGGCCCGAAGTCATGGTACTTTAATACAAAAGGTAGCGTGGTACATACTGCATCAACTGTAAAATCTTCGGAGGAGATTTGCATTCCATGGCCGCTCTGTCTCTTTGTCGGAGTCATCCCTCTTGCGTGCTCGGGGCTTCTGAGCATCAATCAGGTAGTAGGAGTCGTTGCCCAGCACTTTGCTGATGATGAAAGGGCCTTCCCAAGGTGCCGACAGCTTGTGCTGGCCGGCTGTTCGCTAGATCAGCCGGAGCACAAGGTCGCCTTCTTGGAAAGATCTTGGCTTGACCTTCCTGTTGTGGTATGGTGCAGGCTCTGCTGGTAGATGCTGGACCGGCTGAGTGCCAACAGCCGGCCCTCTTCCAGCAGATCGACATCGTCTTGACGTGCTTCTTCTGCTTCCTCCTCGGTGTACATGGTGACTCGCGGGGAGTCGAACTCTATGTCCGTTGAGATGACGGCTTCGGCACCGTAGACGAGGAAGAAAGGCGTGAAGCCGGTTGACTTGTTTGGAGTCGTGCCCAGACTCCATAGGACGGCTGGCAACTCATCGAGCCAGCAGCCAGCCGAGCGCTCCAGAGGCTCAACCAGCCGGGGCTTGATGTCAGACAAGATGATGCCGTTTGCTCGCTCCACCTGGACGTTTGACTGTGGATGGGCGACGGACGCTAGGTCCAGTCGGATGCCCTGTGTTGCACAAAAACGGGCCAAGGCGCCTTTGGCAAAATTTGTGTCGTTGTCGGTGATGATGCTGTGTGGTATGCCGTACCGAATTGTGATATCAGAGATGAAAGTCACGGCAGTCGAACCATTCAGTTTCTTGATTGGCTTCGCTTCTATCCACTTGGTGAACTTGTCTACTGCGACAAGTAAGTGAGTTAAGCCACCTCGTGCCGTCTTGAATGGTCCCACCATGTGTAGACCCCAAACTGCGAAAGGCCAGGCAATGGGGATGGTCTTGAGTGCAGAAGCCGGCTGGTGCGGCTTGGAGCTGAACTTCTGGCACCCTTTGCATTTTTGGACCAATTCCTTGGCCTCTTCTAAGGCAGTCGGCCAGAAGAAACCGTGTCGAAAGGCTTTTGCGACGAGTGCTCTTGAAGCCGCATGGTGGCCGCACTCGCCTTGATGGATGTCTTTGAGAATTGCTTGGCCTTGCTCTGGCTCTACGCAGCGCTGGTAGACACCAGTGACGCTGCGCCTGGCCAGCTCTCTGTTGACTATGGTGTAGGCTGCCGCTCGGTGTTGTACTTGCCGAGCTGAGGTCTCATCAGTCGGCAGCTCTTTGCTCACCAGGAATTTGAGGATGGGCTGGGCCCATGAGGGTGCTGCTATTTCTTCGACTGCCAGAACTGCGACTTGGACGAGGGCGGTTGGGCTGGGAGGCGGTGGGTTGGAGTCAACAACCGCTTGCTAGGTTAATGAAGTCCCCGGGCCGACTGACGCGGCTCTTGGGCCGAGTTCTGGAGTCCTCGAGCCCGCCACCGCAGTCCCCGAGCCGGCCTTGACTGTGGTGATTTTGGAGCCATCTGCCAAAATCCCCGTATCGTCTGCCGGGGCTCTAGAGTCGGATCGGACTTCTTCGGGAGGAGCCAGCACGAAGATGGAGTCTAATTCTGGTGAAGGCTTGACAGACGGCTTGAGGAGGCGTTGAAGGGCGACGCCGAATGGTATTGCTTGGCGGGTAGAGTCGATTCGTGCCAAGGCGTTTGCTTGGTCGTTGTCGTTTCTTGGCACATGGAGGAACTCGCACCCCTCGAAATACCCACTGAGTTGCTGTACGAGGAAACGTAACTCACCATGTTTGCATCTTTGGCGTCCCAGTCGCCAGATGACTGTTGGACCACTAAGTCCGAGTCGCCATAACACAGGATCCGGCGAATGCCAAGTTCTTTGGCAAGCCGGAGCCCGTGAATGAGCGCCTCGTACTCGATGACATTGTTGGAGGCGGCAAAATGGATTTGCAGTGCGTATTTGAGCTTGTTGCCTTTAGGGTAAGTGAGGACGACGCCGGCTCCCAAGCCGGTGCGCATCTTGGAGCCGTCGAAATGCATCCGCCAATGGGTGGAGTCGGGCGCTGGAGGTAGGTACTGGGTCTCGGCCCAGTCGACGAGAAAGTCGGCCAGTGCTTGTGACTTGGTGGCGGTGCGGGGCTGGTAGTAGATTGTGTAGGGAGCCAGCTCTATGGCCCACTTGGCCACTCGGCCAGAAGCATCTCGGCTTCTGATGATCTCGGCAAGTGGGGCCGTGCAGACCACAGTGACTGGATGCTCTTGAAAGTAAGGCTTCAATTTCTTGGCGGTAAAGTGCACGCCATAGCACATCTTCTGGTAGTGAGGGTAGTTCTACTTGGAGACTGACAGTACTTCGCTTAGGTAATATACCGGTCTCTGGACAGGTAGTGCCTTGCCTTCCTCCTTGCGTTCCACTACAATAACCGTGCTGACTACCCGGCTGGTGGCGGCGATGTACAGGAACATAGGTTCCTTAGGAGTCGGAGCTGCCAGAACGTGTGGAGTAGTCAGCATCTTCAGAATGTGTGGAGTAGTCAGCATCTTCTTCAGCTGGAGAAAAGCTTCGTCCGCCTTGTGGTTCCACTCGAAAAAAGTGATCTTCTTCATGAGTTGGTATAAGGGGAGAGCTTTCTCGCCCAGCCGACTGATGAACTGGCTGATGGACGCCAAGCAGCCGGTGAACTTTTGCACGTCCAACAGTCGGCTGGGTACCTCCATCCTCTCAATGGCCTTGATCTTTATAGGGTTGCATTCTATGCCGCGTTCAGAGACCAGGAAGCCAAGGAGTTGGCCGGCTGGTACTCCGAAGACGCACTTCTTGGGGTTGAGCTTGATCTAGAATCGGCGCAGGTTCTCAAAGGTCTCCTTGAGGTCTTCCAGCAATGTTCCACGCTTTTCCGTCTTCACCACCACATCGTCCACGTAGACGTGGGCGTTCCTGCTGAGCTGCTTGAGGAGGCACTTCTGCATGCAACGCTGAAAGGTGGCGCCGTCATTCCTCAAGCCGAATGTCATGGTGAGGTAGCAGAAAGCTCCAAACGGCGTGATGAAGGCGGTCTTTAGTCTGTCAGCTGGGTTCAGCTTGATCTGGTGATATCCTAAATATGCATCCAAAAAGCTCAACAGCTCGCATCCGGCGGTGGAGTCTATCACCTGATCAATTCTTGGTAGAGCAAACGGGTCCTTGGGGCAGGCTTTGTTGAGGCTCGTGTAGTCAATACACATTCGCCACTGCTTGTTCTTTTTCAGTACCAGGACCGGATTGGCTAGCCACTCTGGAAAGAATACTTCCATAATGAAGCCGGTTGCTAGGAGTCGGGCTATCTCTTCTCCGACAACTCTTCTCTTCTCTTCTGATAGGCGGCGCAGGGGCTGCCTGACCGGCTTTGCATCAGATCGGACATGTAGCTTGTGCTCGGCGAATTCCGTCGGTACACCTGGCATGTCTTTGGGGGACCATGCGAAGATGTCCCGATTCTCACGGAGGAAATCGACGAGCTCGCCTTCCTATTTGATGTCGAGGTTTGCGCCTACGACAGCGTACCTTTCTGGGCGCTCCGGATCCAAGGGCATCTTCTTTGTCTCCTTGGCCGGGTTGAATGAACCCTCAGCCTCCGACTCCTTTGGGTTGGGCGATACCTCTGGCTGCTTGCCGGCCATCACCACAACCTGCTCAAGGAGCCATTTCTCGGCTGCGATCACCAGGGACTCAGCTAGCCGACTGCTCTCAGCCGCACAGGCAGACGACTTCCGGTAGTCGCCGGCTACAGTCAGAATTCCTCTGGAACTGGGCATCTTCATTTTGAGGTAGGCGTAGTGGGGGACCACCATGAACTTGGCCAAGGCGGGTCGGCCAAGTAGTGCATGGTATGGGCTCTCAAGGTCCACCACCTCAAACCAAACTAACTCTCGGCGGAAGTGATCTTTGTCTCCAAAGAGGACGTCCATGAGGATCTTGTCGATTGGTGAGCAGGAAAGCCCAGGAACAATGCCGTGGAACACAGTCCGGCTGTTCTGAAGCTGTCTTTGCTTGATTCCTAATTTCTCCATGGTGTCCTTGTACAGGATGTTAATGCTGCTGCCTCCGTATATCAAAACTCATGAGAAACGAGCAGCTCGTCTATCCGTGGCAAAGGTGGCATCCAGGACCAAGGCATAAGAGCCTGGACTCGGCATCACCTCTGGGTGATCAGCCTTGCTCCAGCTGATAGGCTTTTTGGACCAGTGCATGAACTCTGGCATCTCCGACGCTACTGCATTCACCTCTTGTCTCTGTAGCCGCCTGCTGCGTCGATCATCAGCCATACTGGTAAATACCACATAGGCTCCGTGTTCTTCGGGGTATTCGTCTTGTACCGTGCCGACTGGTCTGACAGCCGGTTGCTGGGGCGGAGGTGGAGGCGGCTGCCCAGCAGGCGGGGGAGGTAAGAGGCCGTCTCCCTTGGCAATCCTGGTGAGCCAGTGGCACTTTCAGGTGGTGTGATTCGACGGCTTCGCGCCGCTGTGGAACTTGCAAGGTCCATCCAGAGTCTGCTCGTAGGAGAAGGCCGGCAACCAGTTGGGCTTGCCGCCTTTTTGTCGCTTGGGTAGGGGCTGCCCATCCGGCTGCTGGGCTTCGACTGTCGCAACCTGCCGGCTACGGGGCCTTGCGCTTGTGGTCGCTCTGCTGTTGCCGCCGACTGGCATCTCCCGCCAGAGTTCTTGGAGCTTGAGGGGCCACTTTGACAGTTGCGCTAACTTGAATCTCCGCCTTCATGGAGGAGTCGGCCGTGGCGTACTTGTCTTCTATGATCAGCAACTCGTCCAGGGTTTCTGGCTCGTCGCAGAGGAGCTTGTGCTTGAGGAGGGTGCCTTCTCTGCACCCGGCTGTGAAGTACTCGATAGCCTGCACCTCGTGCACGCCCTCATAGGAGTTCCGAAGCTCGGCCCAACGCGTGAGGTAATCGCGAGTCGACTCGTCGGGACCTTGCATGCACAAGGAAAGCTGACGAGGCTTGGGAGGGCGTTTGTACGTGCTGGTGAATTTGCGGACGAATGCCTCGGTGAAGTCGACCCAGCTATTGATGCTGCGGGGCTTCAGGCTATTCAGCCATGTCCGGGCCGTGCCCTTGAGCATGAGCGGAACGTACTTTACGGTGACACGCTTGTTGCCGTTCGCTATGCTAACGGCCGTGGAGTAGTCGACCAACCAGTCTTCCGGCTTCACGGAGCCGGTGTATTTGGGCATGTCTCTTGGGAGCGTGAACCCTCTGGGAAAGGGCTCGTCTTGAATGCGGGGCCCGAAACAAGACGGACCCAACTCATCTTCTTCTTCCAGCGCCAGGGATCGGTGAAGTCGGTCGATCCGGTGGCGGGCGTCATTTTCTCCGACTCCCTCTCGGCGGCCAAGGCGGTCGCCGAGAGTTGGATGGTCAACAGGCGGCAGGGAGACTCGCCTCTCCTTGCGAAGAGTAGGAGGCGGATAGTCGTCCCGCCGTTCTACTGCTCTCGGGCGGCCGTCTCGGTCGCGCTCTATGGTAATGTGAGTCCGACTGTGGCTGACAGCCGGATCCTTGTCTCTTCTTCCTCGAGCGCAGCCAGTCGGCATCCGAGACGTTGCCCCTTGATCTCGGCGAAGGTCGTCGTTATGCCGTTGCGGCGCCTCCATGCGGCAGCCGGCCTTGTTCTGCGCAGCAACCGCGTCAAGGAGCCGCTGGACTCGCTCCATCATCAGGCGGCGTTCTTCGCCCTCGAAATTGTCCAGCTCGTCCGCCGCTGCCTGGGCAGCTCGGATGTTCTCCGCTGGTGTAGCGTACACAGGGCGACTTGCCCCGAACAAAATGGTGATGGCTACGCCACGGTACTGGACCGTGCCAAGGCGGCTAGGCCCAGCTGGGGCTGGCGAGCCACCGACAGCGTGATCCATCTCTCGCTGGTAGGCTTCTGACAAGCGTCTCATGCTAGCCAGCTTCTTCGCACCTTCGACGAGCTGAAGGTGGCGCGCCTCCAACGTCTCCGCATCAGCGTCTTCCGGAATGGGTGCAGTCAGGTCTTCTAGCACCGCGCCAAGTGGATCATGCACTCCTCCGCCGGGGAGCTCGTCATGACTGATGACGAGCACCTCGGTGATGGTGCTCCCGTCGCCCTCCGCGCGAGGAAGAGGCTCGTCGTAGACCACCACATTAGTGGGGAACGCGTCGAGCGACGCGGTGTCGGAGTCGACCAGCATCGGGTCGGTGGAACCTACGGACTCCAAGTCCACGGCAGCCTCGCCGGCGACGTGGAGTTGCTCGAGGAGGCCCGCGAGGAGGCTCTCGGAGCCGCCCGTGCCTGCGTCGGATGCAGGTTCGTCGGAGATGCGAACCTCGCCGACAAGTTCGGCGAGGCGGCTAGCTGCACAGGCGATCTCAACGCCGTGCAGCGCGTCGGCGCAAACTCCGTCTGGCGTGCTTGGCTGGCTGCGCTCACCAGGGAGAAAAAGGGTTCCCGTCCAGAACAGGTCACCGGACGGCGGTGCACCAGGCCCCACGGTGGGCGCCAAATGTCGGGGGGTTGGGTGCGACATACGCCAAAGGATGGCTTATCATGATGGGGGCGAGTAGAACGTCGCCGGTGCCTGGAACCGGGATGAGGCGTAGACATGCACGCCGGCGAATCTTACCCAGCTTCAGGGCTCTCCGGGGAGATAATACCCCTACTGCTGCTCTACGGGGTCTCCGCATGATCACTATGGCAAAGTGTTTACACGATTGCTCCTTGAGCTGTTTCCTGGAGGTAGGAGAGGGCAAGGCTAGCTCCCTCCCTCCTATATGATCTGGTCTAGAGCTAATGGATTCCAACCCTTTGCATGGGTGCCCTGGGGGGTTTATATAGGCCTACCCCCCGGGGTACAATGGTAATCCGGTTGGACGCGGGCCCAGCCGTCAGTGCCTCTGGCTTCCGTCTTCTCCGCCGACTGGTGGGCCCCGCCGACTGGCTAGGTACGGAGCCGACAGGCCACGTCCGCCGCGGGCGGGTCTTGCCGGCTGCTGATTACTGTAGCTGTGCTTCTGATGACACGGGCTTGGTCATGGAATCGTGGCAATAGCCCCGCCGCCTGGCGGGCGATCACTATTGCCACTCGCCGTCACATCTGATTAATGGCGCATGGGCCCCGGGGGAGGGTCTGGCTGACTCCCGGGGGCCGACTGGTGGCGCACTTGCCGTCTCCTGGGGTCCCACTGGCTGGTGGGACCCGCCGCCCCAGGGTCGTACAGACAAGCCGTCGTGGGCGCAGGATTCGGTCCTTCGGTGCTGATGTCAGGACCGGCACGGCAACAGTGCCACGCCGCACGGAGATCTCCCCGGGTACGGCGTGCTGTGGCCATGCCTGCCCTTGGTAAGGGGCGGGAGCGGGCTTTACTGAAGCCACTCCCCGGTCCTGTCCCTCCCGATGAGGATATGGGGTTCGTTGGAGTCGCGGGCCGACTCCCCAAAGCCGGCTTCTCTGTAAGTCGCCGATCAGGAGTCGGCTTATCCTGAAGTCGTCCGCGAGACTCGGCCGCGAGCGGGCAGTCGGTCGCCTTGCCGCCGACTTCTCAGAAGGCGGCTCTTCGTCCTGGGTCTTGAGGGGCGCAGCCTGCCCCGATATCTTGAAAGGTTCTGGGGCTCGGGTTAGCCTACCCGTGGCCCATTACTCCGACAGCCCGTCTTCGGCCGACTCATTGGATGCTGCGCCGCCTTCAGCGTGTCGGCGCCCAGGCGATCGCCGCCTTATGGCCTGACAGGCTGGCCCCGCGCACCCCCAGCCAGACTGCCGACTGGCTGGAGGTGGCGGCTGGCCGCCTTGAGGCGTGGAAGGGCTCCTCGGCCCGGGCCGGAGTGCGCCAGGCCTTGGAGTTCGTCAAGGCGTGGTACCCTGGGCTAGATATAGCCCAGTTGACCACGTTCCGACAGGAGGCCCAGGAGGAGCTGGTGGTGGTGGAGGGCGAACTCGTCAAGCGGGCGGCGGCCATCGCCGAGTATACTGACACTGGCGTATTCATCTCGGAGCCAGCTGAGGATGGCACCGAGGCGCCGCTGGAGTGGTTTGGGCTGAACCCGGAGGAGGGCGAAGACTCGGCCGAGGTGATCGAATCCAGCGGTGAGGAAGAAGGCGAAGAGGAGGCGCCAGAGGTCGGAGCGGACGGCCAGCCCCCGCTCGACCGCGCCTCCAGCAACGAGCCACGCCCAACCGAGCCGGCTACCGCTGGAGGCGACCAAGAGGAGACTGACCAGCCGACCGCTCCACCAACTGGCGCCGCCGATTCCTCCGATCCGCCGAACCCGTCCGCCGCTTCCTAGGCCGCCAGTTTATCTTTTTTGCTTTACCTGTCTATCAGTCTCGACGAACTTGTTAATTTTGCACAATTCCACCTGCGGGGTGTATCTTAAACTTGTGTTTTGAAGATCGGCCAAGGGCCTTTGTTATGTAAATATTTTTCCGAGTTCTATCTTTTCTTGCTTGCTGCTCTTTGGCTTTTTCCTTTGCCGCCTTCCCTTGGTTGCCGTCTTGCCAGCCGAACAGCCGCTCTGCGGACTGTGGCTGGGTCAAGTACTTAGCTACTTCTGGGAAGGCAAGTACTTAGTCGTTTTTAGAACATTCTAGCAATTTAAGTAGAAGCCGGCAGGCCGGCTGCTCAACAGTCGGTCATAGAAGGCGGGAAGCCGGCTTAAACTATGCACGTGCTTTGTGTCCTTAGCCATTTTTCATGTGGACACCCTTTCTGCCTTGCTCCTGCCCACCAGACAGTCGCTCTGCGAGCTGCGGCTTCTGGCAGGAGACGGCTTAAGTTGTAATGCCCCAAGACCGGAGTTTCAGATGCCTTCCATATTTCTGAGTGTTGTCGGGTGATTCATTTTGGTTCGTTGCATCATGTCATCATGTCATCATGTCATTAGTCCTTTGCATCTCAACTAAATAATTTGTATAGATCTTCGATCCATTTAAATCGAGGGAATTCGCATGGTGATTCTCTTTACAACATATCCTCTCGATATTTAGAGAGCTATAGTAATATTCCAATTATTTGGGTTCACCACAAACACACTTGCAAAATATTCCAATGCCTTTGTTATCTTAATTCTCGGTCTCCAACATGGCCATATTTTTTTCTTTCATCGTATTTCGGAGCTCCACCAAAAATCCGAACATTTTTTGGACACCTCTTATTCCTAGTCCTTGTTCAAACCATTTGAATTAATTTCAAATGACTTTGAATTAAATTCTTGCAATCATGTCTCCCCTAATTTTCATGGACCGTGCACAATTTTACGAGTCCGTGAAAATTATCCCCATGCTCAAAATCCTTCCCTAACCCTCTCTTTCTTTCCTCTCTCTCCAATTTCTTTTGTGTTTAAGGTTTAAGTTTTTAAATAGAGAGGGAGGAGAGAGTCCAGGCCATCAGCCCCGCAGGCCCATCCTAACCCCGCAGCCTTTTGGGCCAAAGCCCAGCCTGCGCCCTCACACCTGGGCTGGCCCAAGGCCGAAGCCACCTACCCCCTTTTCTAACCCTAGGCCTTACCCCCGAACCCATCTCCCTCCTCTCGCGCCGCCACACCCACACGCATCGCTCCAGGGAAGCCATGCTCGATCCCATCTTCCCTGCGTCGTCCCCTCGATCCCGCACGACTCCCTCTCCTTCTCTCGCGCCACCAGAGGAACCTCTTCCTCTCGATCCCTCTCTCCCTCCTAGCACCGTCACCAGGAGAGGAGCGACACCTCTGGACGACCACCCCTGCGACCCCGTGAGCTCGCCGCCTTCGATCCGGTGCCGCCGGAGGCCACCAGCGCCGCCCAGGCGCCGCACCTCCTTCCTTAGCGCGCCTCCTTCCTTCCCCCGCCTCCTCCTCACGCCAGTCGCCAAGGACGCGCCTCCCTGCTACCGAAGACGCCGCCAAGCTACGGCCCGCGGTCCTGTCCTCCGACCGCGCCAAGCCCCGCCACCGGCCTGCTACCTCACCTCCCCAACCCGAGCTGGCCCGGATCCGGCCATCTTCGACACCTTGGGTCACTGTCCATGGACGCCTCTGCTCCATCGCCGGACGGCTGCTTCTCCGCGCGCCTCTGTTCGTCGTCGTTGTCACCGTGGGCCCGCGTTGACTTCCCCTGCTCCACCACCATCAGCGCCCGGCAGCACCTCCTCTGTCCGTGACTCGTGTTGCTGCTGCTCGTCTTGCCGCTGCCATGGCCTCTCACTTGTAGCCCCTCGCCAAGCATGCTACGTGATGCTGCCCCTTTTGTCGTTGCCAAGGCCACTGAATCCAGGGACACAAGACCGCGTCGGTGGATTCCTTTCGACAAGTACCACGACGACCGTCGAGACCGCCAAGTTCCACTATCGATAAACGTTTCTGAATCGCCAAGTCAGACTGCAACGTGAAGACCATGTACAACTACTGACACCCGTGGATTTCACCAAGTACCTATACCGACGACCGAGACCCTGTTTTCGACAAGTTCGCAAGACGACCACTTCCCACCACGACCTTGTACTACTACCGTTGACGAAGACATGTGCACCGCAAGCATCAAGTTCAACTACCGTTGACCGCGAAGGGTTTGGAGTCATCAAGTACCTCTCCGAAACGAACGTGAATGACTACCGTCGCAAGAACGGGACCGGAAAGTCTGAAGACCCCAAGTACCTCGACACCGATGACATGAACGTCTACGGAAACTCGTGCAACGATAAATATGTACCACTACCGTCGCCGAGATCACGAGAACCTCTACCCTCGACCCTAGAGCGTGCGAGAACGACTACTTCCCACAACGAACCGTGAACAACTACTTCCTCTACCATCGCCGAGCACCACTACTTCCCACGTCGATCGTGAACGACTACACTGCTTGACCCGAACCCCTTCGATAACGCACGCTTCGAAGGTATAACCCCGAGACGACTGCCCGTGAACGAATGCATGTGTGATGTATGAGATGCTCGTGTTTGCGCCGTGTCCAATTTGTCACTCGTTTCTTTGTCGCCAACTCATGGGACACCCGGAATCCGGGAGCGCCCCACCATCTTTTGCACGCATCCGCACACTTCTCCTTTGCATTGGTATCTCAATTGAGTTACCGGAACCGGAACGTTGCCGTGGCACCATTTCGTTATCGTCGCCGTGGCACCCCTTTTCTTTCCACCACGATGACAAATGCTTCATAATAATGCTCTTGTTAACTTTTAATAATAATTGCATAAATTTGTTCATGTCATCTGCATCATGTTAACAACATTAAGATGGTTTAAATTGTTGTTTGCTTTAATTTGCTAAATGCATATGGGGATTCACCGGATTCATTATTTGTTATATCCGGCCCCATTTAATTTGTTTAGATGCTGTAGTTTTGTTATGCCTCACCTCTTGCCATGTTAACCAACATTTAATATTGGTGGATACATAACCGAGAGAGAACTAAATAATGGATGTGGTGTTCCGTCAATATGCAACTCGTTGCATATTGAGCGCCACTTAATTTGTAGTTTTGGTTGTTGCATTTTGCCATGCCATGCTTCATTAAACCGGACATGCATCATACTTGATTGTGCATCATGCCATGATTATGTGGTGGTTGTTTACTATGTTGTTTGCTTTCTTTCCGGTGTTGCTTCTTCGGGTTAGTTCCGATAATGTCGTGTTTGTGAGGATTCATTCGTCTACGTCTGTTTGTCTTCTTCATGGACTCGTTCTTCTTCCTTGCGAGATTTCAGGCAAGATGACCATACCCTCGAAATCACTTCTATCTTTGCTTGCTTAGTTGCTCGCTCTTTTGCTCTGCCTATGCTGCGATACCTACCACTTGCTTATCCCGCCTCCCATATTGTTGAACCAAGCCTCTAACCCACCTTGTCCTAGCAAACCGTTGTTTGTCTATGTTACCGCTTTGCTCAGCCCCTCTTATAGCATTGTTAGTTGCAGGTGAAGGTTGAAGTTTGTTCCTTGTTGGAACATGGAGATGTTGTTCCTTGTTGGAACATGTTTACTTGTCGGGATATCACAATATATCTTATTTAATTAATGCATCTATATACTTGGTAAAGGGTGGAAGGCTCGGCCTTATGCCTGGTGTTTTGTTCCACTCTTGCCGCCCTAGTTTCCGTCATATCGGTGTTATGTTCCCGGATTTTGCGTTCCTTACGCAGTTGGGCTATAATGGGAACCCCTTGACAGTTCGCCCTGAATAAAACTCCTCCAGCAATGCCCAACCTTGGTTTTACCATTTGCTTCACCACCACCTACTTTTCCCTTTGGGAGTCGCTCTCTCGAGGGTCATCATTATTTTACCCCCCGGGCCAGTGCTCCTCTGAGTGTTGGTCCAACCTATCAGCTGCCGGTGACCACCAGGGGCAACTCTGGGCTGGCCTACCCGTACCTTGGACAATCTGAGTGTGCCTTGAGAAAGAGATATGTGCAGCTCCTATCGGGATTTGTCGGCACATTCGGGCGGTGTTGCTGGTTTAGTTTTACCTTGTCTAAATGTCTTGTAACCGGGATTCCGAGTCTGATCGGGTCTTCCCGCTAGAAGGAATATCCTTCGTTGACCGTGAGAGCTTGTGATGGGCTAAGTCGGGACACCCCTGCAGGGATTTGAACTTTTGAAAGCCGTGCCCGCGGTTATGGGCAGATGGGAATTTTGTTAACGTCCGGTTGTAGAAAACCTGAAGTTGACCTTAATTAAAATACATCAACCGCGTGTGTAACCGTGATGGTCTCTTTCCGGCGGAGTCCGGGAAGTGAACACGGTGTCAGAGTTATGCTTGACATAGGTTATTCTAGGATCACTTCTTGATCATACTTTTATCGACCGTGCTTTGCCTTCTCTTCTCGCTCTCATTTGCGTATGTTAGCCACCAATATGCTAGTCGCTTGCTGCAACTCCACTTCATACCTTTACCTTACCCATAAGCTTAAATAGTTTTGATCGCGAGGGTGCGAGACTGCTGAGTCCCCGTGACTCACAGATACTTCCAAAACCAGCTTGCAGGTGCCGTTGAACCGTGCAGATGGCGCAACCAAGCTCAAGGAGGAGCTCGATGAAGATCTTGCCCTTTGTGTTGTTTCGTTCTAGTTGATCAGTAGTGGAGCCCAGTTGGGGTCGATCGGGGACCTTGTCGCATTTGGGGTTCTTCTTTTATTTTGGTTCCGTAGTCGGACCTTGATTGTATCTGGATGATGTAATGCTTTATTTATGTATTGTGTGAAGTGGCGATTGTAAGCCAACTATGTATCTCTTTCCCTTATGTATTACATGGGTTGTGTGAAGATTACCTCACTTGCGACATTGCTTTCAATGCGGTTATGCCTCTAAGTCGTGCTTCGACACGTGGGAGATATAGACGCATCGAGGGCGTTACATAAGTGCCAACACATTACTTGTCCGGCTGCAGGAAGCATTTCATAGTACAAGGCGGCAAGTCACCGGGCTGACTAGTCGGACCCGGTGCCAAGCGACATAAAGAAAATGACATGCTCATAGGCATAATTCCTATCATATAGATAAAAGAGGGCAGTCCCCGAGCGCTTCTCGGGGGACTGATGTCTACTACACAACCTTCTTCTTGTAGACGTTGTTGGGCCTCCAAGTGCAGCGGTTTGTAGGACAGTAGCAAATTTCCCTCAAGTGGATGACCTAAGGTTTATCAATCCGTAGGAGGCGTAGGATGAAGATGGTCTCTCTCAAGCAACCCTGCAACCAAAAAACAAAGAGTCTCTTGTGTCCCCAACACACCCAATACAATGGTAAATTGTATAGGTGCACTAGTTCAGCGAAGAGATGGTGATACAAGTGCAATATGGATAGTAGATAATAGTTTTGTAATCTGAAAATATAAAAACAGCAAGGTATCTAATGATAAAAGTGAGCGTAAACGGTATTGCAATGCGTTGAAACAAGGCCTTGGGTTCATACTTTCGCTAGTGTAAGTTCCCTCAACAATACTAACATAATTGGATCATAAAACTATCCCTCAACATGCAACAAAGATTCACTCCAAAGTCACTAATAGCGGAGAACGAACGAAGAGATTATTGTAGGGTACGAAACCACCTCAAAGTTATTCTTTCCAATCAATCCGGTGGGCTATTCCTATAAGTGTCACAAACAGCCCTAGAGTTCGTACTAGAATAACACCTTAAGATACAAATCAACCAAAACCCTAATGTCACCTAGATACTCCAATGTCACCTCAAGTATCCGTGGGCATGATTATACGATATGCATCACACAATCTCAGATTCATCTATTCAACCAACACAAAGGACCTCAAAGAGTGCCCCGAAGTTCTACCGGAGAATCATGATGAAAACGTGTGCCAACCCCTATGCATAGGTTCCCAATGTCACGAAACCCGCAAGTTGGTCACCAAAACATACATCAAGTGGCACGTGGTATCCCATTGTCACCACAGATATCCACGGCAAGACATACATCAAGTGTTCTCAAGTCTTTAAAGACTCAATCCGATAAGATTACTTCAAAGGGGAAACTCAATTCATTACAAGAGAGAAGAGGGGGGGAGAAAACATCATAGGATCCAAATATAATAGGAAAGCTCGCGATACATCAAGATCGTATCATCTCAAGAACACGAGAGAGAGAGAGAGATCAAACACATAGCTACTGGTACATACCCTCAGCCCCGAGGGAGAACTACTCCCTCCTCGTCATGGAGAGCGCCGAGATGATGAAGATGGCCACCGGAGAGGGATTGCCCCCTCCGGCAGGGTGCCGGAACGGGTCTAGATTGGTTTTTGGTGGCTACGGAGGCTTCTGGCGGCGGAACTCCCGATCTATTGTGTGTTCTGGAAGTTTTAGGGTATATGGAGTTATATAGGCAGAAGAAGCACGTCATGGGAGCCACGGGGGCCCCACGAGCCAGGGGGCGCGCCCTAGGGGTGGGCGCGCCCCCACCCTCGTGGGCAGCTCCCGTATCTTTTGACGTGGGTTCCAAGTCAATCAGGTGTGTTTCCTTCCAAAAATAACTTCTCCAGTTGATTTCATTCCGTTTCGACTCCGTCTGATATTCCTTTTCTTCAAAACACTTAAATAGGCATAAAACAGCAAATCTGGGCTGGGCCTCCGGTTAATAGGTTAGTCCCAAAAGTAATATAAAAGTGGATAATAAAGCCCAATATTGCCCAAAACAGTACATAATATAGCATGGAGCAATCAAAAATTATAGATACGTTGGAGACGTATCAAGCATCCCCAAGCTTAATTCCTGATCGTCCTCGAGTAGGTAAATGATAAAAGAAAGAATTTTTGATGTGGAATGCTAGTTGGCATAATTTCAATGTAATTCTTCTTAATTGTGATATGAATATCCAGATTCGAAATATTCAAGACAAAATTTTATATTGACATAAAAATAATAATACTTCAAGCATACTAACTAAGCAATTATGTCTTCTCAAAATAACATGGCCAAAGAAAGCTATCCGTACAAAATCATATAGTCTGGCTATGCTCCATCTTCACTACATAAAATATTTAAATCATGAACAACCCCGATGACAAGCCAAACAATTGTTTCATACTTTTGACATTCTCAAAACTTTTTCAATCTTCACGCAATACATGAGTGTGAGCCATGGACATAACACTATAGGTGGAATAGAATTGTGGTTGTGGAGAAGACAAAAAAGGAGAAGATAGTCTCACATCAACTAGGCGTATCAATGGGCTATGGAGATGCCCATCAATAGATATCAATGTGAGAGAGTAGGGATTGCCATGCAACAGATGCACTAGAGCTATAAATGTATGAAAGCTCAACAAGAGAAACTAGTGGGTGTACATCCAACTTGCTTGCTCACGAAGACCTAGGGCACTTGAGGAGGCCCATTGTTGGAATATACAAGCCAAGTTCTATAATGAGAAATTCCCACTAGTATATGAAAGTGACAGAACAAGAGACTCTCTATCATAAAGATCATGGTGCTACTTTGAAGCACAAGTGTGGAAAAAGGATAGTAGCATTGTCCCTTTTATTTTTTTATTTTTTATTTGGCCTTTCTTTTTTTATTTGGCCTTTCTTTTTTCTTTCTTTTGGGATAATGCTCTATTGAATGATGATCATCACACTTCTATTTATTTACAACTCAATGATTGCAACTTGATACTAGAACAAAGATGACTATATATGAATGCCTCCGGCAGTGTACCGGGATGTGCAATGACTCAAGAGTGACATGTATGAAAGAATTATGAATGGTGGCTTTGCCACAAATACGATGTCAACTACATGATCATGCTAAGCAATATGACAATGATGAAGCGTGTCATAATAGATGGAACGGTGGAAAGTTGCATGGCAATATATCTCGGAATGGCTATGGAAATGCCATAATAGGTAGGTATGGTGGCTGTTTTGAGGAAGGTATATGGTGGGTGTATGGTACCGGCGAAAGTTGCGCGGTACTAGAGAGGCTAGCAATGGTGGTAGGGTGAGAGTGCGTATAATCCATGGACTCAACATTAGTCATAAAGAACTCACATACTTATTGCAAAATCTATTAGTTATCGAAACAAAGTACTACGCGCATGCTCCTAGGGGGATAGATTGGTAGGATAAGACCATCGCTCGTTCCCGACCGCCACTCATAAGGAAGACAATCAATAAATAAATCATGCTCCGACTTCATCACATAACGGTTCACCATACGTGCATGCTACGGGAATCACAAACTTCAAGACAAGTATTTCTCAAATTCACAACTACTCAACTAGCATGACTCTAATATCACCATCTCCATATCTCAAAACAATTATCAAGTATCAAACTTCTCATAGTATTCAACACACTCATAAGAGAATTTTATTATTCTTGAATACCTAGCATATTAGGATTTTAAGCAAATTACCATGCTATTTAAGACTCTCAAAATAATATAAGTGAAGCATGAGAGTTCATCTATTTCTTCAAAATAAAACTACCACCATGCTCTAAAAGATATAAGTGAAGCACTAGAGCAAATGACAAACTACTCCAAAAGATATAAGTGAAGATCAACGAGTAGTCGAATAATTATGCAACTATGTGAAGACTCTCTAACATTTAATAATTTCAGATCTTGGTACTCTATTCAAACAGCAAGCAAAGAAAAATAAAATGACATCTAAGAATAGCAAACATCATGTGAAGAAGTAAAAACTTAGGATCAACTGATACTAACCGATAATTGTTGAAGAAGAAAGGTGGGATGCCAACCGGGGCATCCCCAAGCTTAGATGCTTGAGACTTCTTGAAATATTATCTTGGGATGCCTTGGGCATCCCCAAGCTTGAGCTTTTGTGTATCCTTAATTCCTCTCATATCACGGTCTCCCTAAATCTCAAAAGCTTCATCCACACAAAACTCAACAAGGACTCGTGAGATAAGTTAATATAAACCATTGCAAAAACCTTATCATACTCTACTGTAGCAAGTCACTAAAATTATTATGCAAAATTGCATACTAAATGCCTCTGCATATTTAATAGTCCTATCCTCAAATAGAATCATTAAAGAAGCAAACATATGCAAACAATGCAAACATAACAGCAATCTGCCTAAACAGGATAGTCTGTAAAGAATGCTGCAACATCCATACTTCCCTAGCTCCAAAAATTATGAAAGAAAATTCCCACTGTAGTAAATTTATCAGAGCTTAATATGCAAAAGGTTTCAACATTTTATCACATTCTGACTTTTCTAGGGAATTATTGCAACAGCGGTAAACTTTCTGTTTTCAAACAGCAACATGTATACTTGTAACATAGGCATAGTAAAGGCTATCAATGCCACTTTTATTGAAATAAAAGATGCAAAACATTATTATAAATAACATCAAGCAAATCCTAACAAAATAAATTGATGCTCCAAGCAAAACACATATCATATGGTGAATAAAAATATAGCTCCAAGTAAAGTTACCGATGAACGAAGACGAAAGAGGGGATGCCTTCCGGGGCATCCCCAAACTTAGGCTCTTTGTTGTCCTTGAATATTACCTTGGGGTGCCTTGGGCATCCCCAATATTAGGCTCTTGCCACTCCTTATTCCATAGTCCATCAAATCCTTACCCAAAACTTGAAAACTTCACAACACAAAACTTAACAGAAAGCTCATAAGCTCCGTTAGTATAAGAAAATAAATCACCACTTCAAGTTACTGTAATGAACTCATTATTTATTTATATTGGTGTTAAACCTACTGTATTCCAACTTATCTATGGTTTATAAACTATTTTACTAGCCATAGATTCATCAAAATAAGTAAACAACACATGAAAAACAGAATCTGTCAAAAACAGAATAGTCTGTAGTAATCTGGATCAAACGTATACTTCTGGAACTCATAAAATTCTCAAATAAATTTCTGGACCTGAGGAATTTATCTATTAATCATCTGCAAAAATAATTAACTAAATATCACTCTCCAAATAAAAATGGCAGCAATTCTCATGAGCGCTCAAGTTTCGGTTTTTGACAGCATGATCAACAAGACTTTCCCAAAGTCTTCCCAAAGGTTCTACTTGGCACAAAAACTAATTAAACACATAAAACCACATCTAAACAGAGGCTAGATGGATTATTTATTATTAAACAGGAACAAAAATCAAGGAACTAAAATAAATTGGGTTGCCTCCCAACAAGCGCTATTGTTTAACGCCCCTAGCTAGGCATGATGATTTCAACGATGCTCACATACAAGATAAGAATTGAGACATAAAGAGAGCATCATGAAGAATATGACTAGAACATTTAAGTCTAACATACTTCCTATGCATAGGGGTTTTGTGAGCAAACAACTTGTGGGAACAAGAATCAACTTGCATAGGACGGTAAAACAAGCATAGCTTCAAAACTTTAAGCACATAGAGAGGAAACTTGATATTATTGCAATTCCTAAAAGCATATATTCCTCCCTCATAATAATTTTCAGTAGCATCATGAATGAATTCAACAATATAACCAGCACCTAAAGCATTATTTTCATGATCTACAAGCATAGAAAATTTACTACTCTCCACACAAGTAAAATTCTTCTCATGAATAATAGTGGGAGCAAACTCAACAAAATAACTATCATGTGATTGAAAATTAATATCAAGATGACAAGTTTCATGGTTATCATTATTCTTTAAAGCATACGTGTCATCACAATAATCATCATAGATAGGAGGCATGCTTTCATCATAATAAATTTGCTCATCAAAACTTGGGGGACAAAAAATATCATCTTCATCAAACATAGCTTCCCCAAGCTTGTGGCTTTGCATATCATTAGCATCATGGATATTCAAAGAATTCATACTAACAACATTGCAATCATGCTCATCATTCAAATATTTAGTGCCAAACATTTTATAGATTTCTTCTTCTAGCACTTGAGCACAATTATCCTTTCCATCATACTCACGAAAGATATTAAAAAGGTGAAGCGTATGAGACAAACTCAATTCCATTTTTTTTATAGTTTTCTTTTATAAACTAAACTAGTGATAAAACAAGAAACTAAAAGACTCGATTGCAAGATCTAAAGATATACCTTCAAGCACTCACCTCCCCGTCAACGGCGCCAGAAAAGAGCTTGATGTCTACTACACAACCTTCTTCTTGTAGACGTTGTTGGGCCTCCAAGTGCAGAGGTTTGTAGGACAGTAGCAAATTTCCCTCAAGTGGATGACCTAAGGTTTATCAATCCGTAGGATGCGTAGGATGAATATGGTCTCTCTCAAGCAACCCTGCAACCAAATAACAAAGAGTCTCTTGTGTCCCCAACACACCCAATACAATGGTAAATTGTATAGGTGCACTAGTTCGGCGAAGAGATGGTGATACAAGTGCAATATGGATAGTAGATAATAGTTTTTGTAATCTAAAAATATAAAAAAGCAAGGTATCTAATGATAAAAGTGAGCGTAAACGGTATTGCAATGCGTTGAAACAAGGCCTAGGGTTCATAAAACTATCCCTCAACATGCAACAAAGAGTCACTCTGAAGTCACTAATAGCGGAGAACGAACGAAGAGATTATGGTAGGGTACTAAACCACCTCAAAGTTATTCTTTCCAATCAATCCGGTGGGCTATTCCTATAAGTGTCACAAACAGCCCTAGAGTTCGTACTAGAATAACACCTTAAGATACAAATCAACCAAAACCCTAATGTCACCTAGATACTCCAATGTCACCTCAAGTATCCGTGGGCATGATTATATGATATGCATCACACAATCTCAGATTCATCTATTCAACCAACACAAAGGACCTCAAAGAGTGCCCCGAAGTTCTACCGGAGAATCACGACGAAAACGTGTGCCAACCCCTATGCATAGGTTCCCAATGTCACGAAACCCGCAAGTTGGTCACCAAAACATATATCAAGTGGCACGTGGTATCCCATTGTCACCACAGATATCCACGGCAAGACATACATCAAGTGTTCTCAAGTCTTTAAAGACTCAATCCGATAAGATTACTTCAAAGGGGAAACTCAATTCATTACAAGAGAGAAGAGGGGGGAGAAAACATCATAGGATCCAAATATAATAGGAAAGCTCGCGATACATCAAGATCGTATCATCTCAAGAACACGAGAGAGAGAGAGAGAGATCAAACACATAGCTACTGGTACATACCCTCAGCCCCGAGGGAGAACTACTCCCTCCTCGTCATGGAGAGCGCCGGGATGATGAAGATGGCCACCGGAGAGGGATTGCCCCCTCCGGCAGGGTGCCAGAACGGGTCTAGATTGGTTTTTGGTGGCTACGGAGGCTTCTGGTGGCGGCACTCCCGATCTATTGTGTGTTCTGGAAGTTTTAGGGTATATGGAGTTATATAGGCAGAAGAAGCACGTCAGGGGAGCCATGGGGGCCCCACGAGGCAGGGGGCGCGCCCTAGGGGGTGGGCGCGCCCCCCACCCTCGTGGGCAGCTCCCGTATCTTCTAACGTGGGGTCCAAGTCCATCAGGTGTGTTTCCTTCCAAAAATAACTTCTCTAGTTGATTTCGTTTCGTTTCGACTCCGTCTGATATTCCTTTTCTTCAAAACACTGAAATAGGCATAAAACAACAAATCTGGGCTGGGCCTCCGGTTAATAGGTTAGTCCCAAAAGTAATATAAAAGTGGATAATAAAGCCCAATATTGCCCAAAACAGTAGATAATATAGCATGGAGCAATCAAAAATTATAGATACGTTGGAGACGTATCAGGGACCCGGAGTCGGTGGCAGGTACTGGGTCTCGTCCTAGTCGACGAGCAATTCAGCCAGCGCCTATGACTTGATGGCGATGCGAGGCTGGTAGTAGATGGTGTAAGGGGCTAAATCTATGGCCCATTTGGCCACTCGGCCGGAGGCATCTCGGCTTCCAATGATCTCGGCGAGCGGAGCAGTGCAGACAACAGTGATTGGGTGCTCTTGAAAGTACGACTTCAACTTTTTGGCGGCAAAGTGCACGCCGTAGCACATCTTCTGATAGTGGGGGTAGTTCTGCTTGGAGGCTGACATCACTTCACTTAGGTAATACACCGGTCTCTGGACTGGTAGCGCATTTCCTTTCTCCTTGCGTTCGACCACTATGACTGTGCTGACCACTCGGCTCATGGTGGCGATGTAGAGGAGCATGGGCTCCTTAGGAGTCGAAGCCGCCGGGACAGGCGGAGTAGTCAACATCTTCTTAAGCCGGAGAAAAGCTTCATCCGCCTTGTCGTTCCACTCGAAAAAAGTGGTCTTCTTCATGAGCTGGTACAGGGGAAGGGCCTTCTCTCCCAGCCGACTGATGAAACGGCTGATGGATGCCAAACAGCCAGTGAACTTCTACACATCCAGCAGTCGGGTGGGTACTTCCATCCTCTCGATGGCCTTGATCTTCACAGGGTTGCACTCTATGCCACGCTCTGAGACCAGGAATCCAAGAAGTTGGCCGACTAGTACTCCGAAGGCGCATTTCTCTGGGTTGAGCTTGATTTGAAACCGGCGTAGGTTCTCAAAGGTCTCCTTGAGGTCTTCTAGGAGCGTTCCACGCTTCTCCGTGTTCACCACGACATCGTCCATGTAAACGTGGGTGTTTCTGCCGAGTTGTTTGAGGAGGCACTTCTGCATGCAACGTTGAAATGTGGCGCCGGCATTCCTCAAGCCGAACGTCATGGTCAAATAGCAGAAGGCTCCAAATGGTGTGATGAAGGCAGTCTTCAGTCTGTCGGCCGGGTTCAGCTTGATCTGGTGATACCCTGAATATGCTTATCGTCAGCCATGCTGGTGAACACGACATAAGCTCCGTGCTCTTCAGGGTACTCGTCTTGTATGGCTCTGACTGGTCGAACCCCCGGCTGCTGGGGGAGGAGGAGGCGGCTGCCCAGCAGGCGGAGGAGGCAGAAGGCCGTCTCCCTTGGCGATCCTGGTGAGCCAATGGCATTTGCGAGTTGTATGGTTGGACGGCTTCACACCACTGTGGAATTTACAGGGTGCGTCAAGAGTCTGCTCATATGAGAAAGCCGGCAGCCAATTGGGCTTGCCTCCCTTCTGGCGCTTGGACGGAGGCTGCCCCTCCGGCTGCTGGTCTTCGACTGTCGCCACCTGTCGGCTTGTGGAAGCCGGCTGCATGGCCTTGCGCTTGTTGTCGCTTGGTTACTGGCGCCGACTGGTGTCGCCAGCCGGGGTTCGAGGAGCTTGAGGGGCTACTTTGCCAGACGCATCAACATGGATTTCTGCCTTCATGGAGGAGTTGGTCGTGGCATATTTATCTGCTATGATCAGCAGCTCGTCGAGGGTCGCCGGCTTGTCGCAGAGGAGTAGGTGCTTGAGGAGGGTGCCCTCTCGGCACCCAGCGGTGAAGTACTCAATAGCCTGCACCTCGTGCACGCCTTCGCAAGAGTTGCGGATCTCGGCCCATCGCGTGAGGTAGTCGCGAGTCGACTCGTTGGGGCCTTGTACGCACAAGGAGAGCTGGCGATGTTTGGGCAGCCGCTTGTACGTGCTGGTGAAGTTGCGGATGAAGGCTTCGGTGAAGTTGACCTAGCTGTTGATGCCGCGGGGCTTCAGACTGTTCGGCCATGTCTGGGCTGTGCCCTGGAGCATGAGCGGAACGTACTTCACAGCAACGCGCTTGTTGCCGTTTGCTATGCTGATGGCTGTGGAGTAGTCGACCAGCCAGTCCTCCGGCTTCACGGAGCCGGTGTATTTGGGCGTGTCTCTTGGGAGCGTGATCCCTTTGGGGAAGGGCTCGTCTTGAATGCGGGGGCCGAAACAGGACAGACTCAACTCATCTTCCTCTTCTAGCGCCAGGGACCGCTGGAGAAGGTCGATCCGGTGGCCGGCATCGTTCTCTCCGACTCCCTCTCAGCGGCCAAGGCGGTCGCCGAGTGTCGGGTGATCAACAGGAGGCGGGGAGACGCGCCTTTCCCTGCGAGGGGGAGGAGGCGAACAGTCATCCTGTCATTCCACTGCTCTCGGGCGGCCGTCTTGGTCGCGCTCGATGGTGATGCGAGTCCGGCTGCGGCTGGCAGCCGGCTCCTTGTCTCTTCTTCCGCGGACGCCACCAGTCGGCGTCTGAGATGTCGTGCCTTGCTCTCGGCTGGGAGGCGGATCGTCATTTTGCCGGTGGGGCGCCTCAGTGTGGCAACCGGCCTCGTGCTGCTCAGCAGCCGCGTCGACGAGCCGCTGGACGTGCTCCGCCATCTGGCGACGTTCTTCGCCCTCGAACTTGTCTAGCTCTTCTGCTGCCGCCTGGGTAGCTCGGATATTTTCCACAGGGGTGGCATAGATGGGGCGATCTTCCCTGAACAGGTTGGCGATGGCCACGCCGCGCTGCTAGACCGTGCCAAGGCGGCTGGGCCTAGCGGGAGCCAGTGTGCCGCCCATATCGCGGTCCATCTCACGCCGGTAGGCTTCTGACATGCGTCTCATGCTAGCTAGCTGCTTGGCGCCCTCGACGAGCTGGAGGCGCCGTGCTTCCAGCATCTCGGCTTCGGCAACTTCTGGGATGGGCGCCGTTCGGTCTTGTAGTGCCGCATTGAGCGGATCGTGAGCACCTCTACCAGAGTGCTCGCTGTGGCCGATGACAAGCACTTCCGTGACGGCGCTTTCACCGCTCTCCGCGCAAGGAGGCAGCTCGTCGTAGACCACCACGTTGGTGGGGAACGCGTCAAGCGACGCAGTGTCGGAATTGACAAGCATCGGGTTGGTGGAGCCAACGGATTCCAAGTCCACAGCAGGCTCGCTTGTTACGTGGAGCTGATCGAGGAGGCTAACGAGGCGGCTCTCAGGGCCATCATTGCCTGCATCGGACGCCGGCTCGTCGGAGAGGCAAACCTCGCCAACAAGGTCGGCGAGGCAGCTCGCCGCGCAGGCGATCTCCGCGCCACGCAGCACGTCGGCACAGACTCCGTCTGGTGTGCCGGGCTGGCTACGCTCGCCAGGCAGGAAAAGGGTTCCCGTCCAGAACAGGTCTCCGGACGACGGTGCACCTGGCCCCATGGTGGGTGCCAAATGTCGAGGGTTGGGTGCGACATATGCCAATGGATGGCTTATCATGGTGGGAGCGAGTAGAACGTCTCCGGTGCCCGGAAGAGGGATGAGGCGTAGACACGAACGCCGGCATACTTTACCCAGGTTCGGCACTCTCCTAGGAGATAACACCCCTAGTCCTGCTCCGCGGGGTCTCCGCATGATCACTAAGGCGCAAGTGAGTACAATGGTGCTCCTTGAGCTATATGCTAGAGGTAGGAGAAGGCAAGGCTAGCTCTCTCCTTCCTCTATGGGCTGGTCTAGTTCTAACAGGTTGGGCACCCTTTGCATGGGTGCCCTGGGGGGTTTATATAGGCTTACCCCCCAGGGGTACAATGGTAATCCGGCCAGGCATAGGGCCCGGCCGTCAGTCTCTCCGGCCGCCGGCTTCTCCGCCGACTGTTGGGCCCCGCCGCCTGGTGGGCCCCACCGACTGGTTGGGTATGGGGCCGACAGGCCGCCCCACCACTCTCGGGTGTTGTCGGCTGCTGATCGATGTAGCCGTGACTCTAATGACGCAGGCTTGGTCAGGGGATCATGGCTACAGCTCCGCCGCCTGGTGGGCGATTACTGTAGCCACTCCGTGTCTCGGCTAGTTAATGGCGCGTGGGTCCCGAGGAAAGGGCAGGCCAACTGCCGGGGGCCGACCTCCATCGGGTGGTGGGGCTCTTGCCGTCTTCCAGGCTCTCGCTGATTGGTGGGGCCCGTCGTCCTTGGGTCATACCGACAGGCCATCGTGGGAGCAGGGCTCCGCCTGCTTGTGGTGATGTCAGGAGTGGCGTGGCAACAGTGCCGCGTCGGGCGGAGATCTCTGCCAGTACGGTGCACTATGGCCACGCCCGTCCCTGGATCGGGGGGGGGGGGGTCTATACTGTAGCCACTCCATGTCTTGTCTTTCTTGATGAGGGTGTGGGCTTTGTTGGCGCCATGGGCCGACTGCTAGGGGCCGGCTTCTCTAGAAGCCGCCAACTAGGAGTCGGCTGGTCTTGAAGTCGGTCTCTGGAACTCGGCCATCTACGGGCAACCGGCTATTCTTTCAGCCAGCCACCAAAAGGCGGCACTTCATCTTGGTGCCTTGAGGGGCGCAGCCAGCCCCGATGTCTTGAAAGGTTCTGGGCCTCGGGTTAGCCTACCCGTGGCCCATTACTCTGACATCTAGATATATATAGCTAATTGGATGTGAGTTTTCATGAACTATTATTGTTGACATTACCCTTGAGGTAAAATGTTGGAGGCAAAACTATAAGCCCCTATCTTTCTCTGTGTCCAATTAAAACTTCATACCCATAAATATTGTGTGAGTGTTAGCAATTGTGAAAGACTAAAAGATGGTTGAGTATGTGGACTTGCTGAAAAGCTCTTATATCGACTCTTTCCTATGTTTTGATAAATTGCAATTGCCTCAATGATTGAGATTAGAGTTTGTTGGTTCTCAATAAAGTTTATGATTCATACTTGAAATTGTGATTGAATTGTTACTTTAGCATAAGATATCATATGACAATATATATATATATATGTTGTTGTTCTAAGAATGATCATGATGCCCTGATGTCCGTATTTTATTTTATTGACACCTCTATCTCTAAACATGTGGACATATTTTTCGATTTTGGCTTTCGCTTGAGGACAAGCAAGGTCTAAGCTTGGGGGAGTTGATACGTCCATTTTGCATCATGCTTTTATATCGATATTTATTGCATTATGGGCTGTTATTACACATTATGTCACAATACTTATGCCTATTCTCTCTTATTTTACAAGGTTTATTTGAAGAGGGAGAATGCCGGCAGCTGGGATTCTGGGCTAGAAAAGGAGCAAATATTAGAGACCTATTCTACACAGCTCGGAAAGTCCTGAAACTTCACCAAAGTTATTTCCAGAATATATAAAAAATACTGAGCGAAGAAAGTTCTAGAGGGGGGCCACACCCTGGCCACGAGGGTGGGGGCACGCCCTACCCCCCTGGGTGCGCCCCCTGCCTCGTGGGCCCCCTGGTGGCCCTCCGATGCCCTTCTTCTGCTATATGAGGTCTTTCGTCGAGGAAAAAATCATAAGCAAGCTTACGGGACAAAACTCCGCCGCCACGAGGCGGAACCTTGGCAGAACCAATCTAGGGCTCCGGCAGAGCTGTTCTGCCGGGGAAACTTCCCTCCAAGAGGGGGAAATCATCACCATCGTCATCACCAATGATCCTCTCATCGGGAGAGGGTCAATCTCCATCAACATATTCACCAGCACCATCTCATCTCAAACCCTAGTTCATCTATTATATCCAATCTTTGTATCCAAACCTCAGATTGGTACCTATGAGTTGCTAGTAGTGTTGATTACTCCTTGTAGTTGATGCTAGTTGGTTTATTTGGTGGAAGATTATATGTTCAGATCCATTATGCATATTAATACCCCTCTGATTATGAACATGAATATGCTTTGTGAGTAGTTACATTTGTTCCCGAGGACATGGGAGAAGTCTTGCTATTAGTAGTCATGTGAATTTGGTATTCATTTGATATTTTGATGAGATGTATGTTGTCATCCCTCTACTGGTGTCATGTGAACAT
This sequence comes from Triticum urartu, assembly GCF_056163025.1. Classification (NCBI taxonomy): domain Eukaryota; kingdom Viridiplantae; phylum Streptophyta; class Magnoliopsida; order Poales; family Poaceae; genus Triticum; species Triticum urartu. Next base: position 487,750,645 of record NC_141878.1, read on the forward strand.
CGACTACATGACACTTCACCATTGTTTGGGCCTAGAGGGAGGCATTGGGAAGTAATAAGTAGATAATGGGTTGCTAGAGTGACATAAGCTTAAACCCTAGTTTATGCGTTGCTTCGTAAGGGGCTGATTTGGATCCATATATTTCATGTTATGGTTAGTTTTACCTTAATACTTCTGTTGTAGTTGCGGATGCTTGCAATGGGGGTTAACCATAAGTGGGATGCTTGTCCAAGTAAGGACAACACCCAAGCACCGGTCCACCCACATATCAAATCATCAAAGTACCAAACGCGAATCATATGAGCGTGATGAAAACTAGCTTGACGATAATTCCCATGTGTCCTCGGGAGTGCTTTATTTCATATAAGAGTTTGTCCAGGTTTTTCCTTTTCTATAAAAAGGATTGGGCCATCTTGCTACACCTTACTTACTTTTACTACTTGCTACTCGTTACAAATTACCTTATCACGAAACTATCTATTACCGATAATTTCAGTGCTTGCAGAGAATACCTTACTGAAAACTGCTTATCATTTCCTTCTGCTCCTCATTGGGTTCGAAGCTCTTACTTATCGAAAAGCTACGATAGATCCCCTATACTTGTGGGTCATCAGTCTACAACCGGATACGAATGAACGAATCCCTTCAAAGGGAGGTCGTACTCCTACAGCTGCCTCCGGAGACCCAGAGGCACTGGATATATTGATGAACATGCTGCGACAGGCGTCTGTCTCAGAGGAACATCGTACTTTGATGGGCAAGGTGGTCGAAAAGATCTTGTCCACGAAAAGTGGATTGAATGAGGCCTTCATGGGCCTGCTGAGAGGCTTCGAGGTTTGTCATGTAATGTTTTCCACTATATTTTATTTGCAAAGATGCACCTGTGTATAGGTAGTAGCCCCTGAGACTCGGGTTGGCTTCCCATGGGAGGCGAACGGAGGAGCAAGAAGAAATATTCAAGGACTAATCTGATTAACTTGAACACAGGCTGCCTCCCCCCTGGCTACTTCCCATACTATGGATATTATCGAGCTGCAGCGGAATCTTGACGTGGCCAGGGATGACATTGCGTTAATCAATTTGCGTCTTGACGAGGCGCAAGGTATGTATTCGGGGCAGTCCCTTTACGTACATTTTTGTGATATAAGCATGACGCTGAAAGTTATATACTAGAATATGCATGACTGCAGATGGTACTGCCGCCGTTGAAATTCTTCGGGCGGAGCTAGCCCGGGCCAAGGAGCGGGCCTGATTTAGTGATGCAGCTGCCGAAAAGGCATCGGCTGAGTTAAAAGCCGAACAAGCTGCTCGGCGCCAAGACGAAGCTGCTGTGAACTTCTTGAGAAGGAGAATGAAGCCAAAATGGCTGAACTTGACAAGGCCTTACGAGAGGCAAGAGAAGCGCGGTCTGAATCCGGAGCAGCCCGTGAGGAGATCCGACAAGCTGGGGAGATTGCTGCTGGTAAGCCCTTTTTATTACAGACTAAGTTCGGCGATCCGAATTATGCCCAGCTTAACCAAGTGTGGAGTTCTCCAGACGTGTTTTTGGACCTGCCGAAGAGTTCATCCGATGCGACGCAGTTTTACCAAGCGCAAGGGGGGTATGCAACGGAGAAGCTTTTCTGGTCACAGTTCGGCGTATCAAAACGCCCTATGCTGCTGAACGAACAGATGTCCCAATGGGCCGAGCTTCACAGGATGTCCAGTGCTGCCATGAAGAACGTCATACTTTAGCTGTGGCCGATTGAGCCGATTCCAAATAGCTATTTTGGCTTGGTGCGGCGGCTTGCTGATGCGGTGCCACGTATCGATGCCGTGAAGCGGTCGGCGTGCATTGAAGGTGCACGGATGGCCTTTGCCCGAGTCAAGACATACTTGGGGAAGATGAAGGTCGTCGGTGTTGCAGCGCAGGGTCCACCCAAGGGCAAGGACCATCACGCACCGGAGCATTACTTCGAGGACGTCTTAGAGGCTGCCCGCTTGATAGAGGGTCAATGTTCGAATATTCGAGTGAATTCTTTATGAATTGCAAAAGACAATTTTTATAATCAGTCTATATTTTTTATTCTGCCTAAAGGCCTTTATTCCTCCCGTGCAGCCGTTTGTATATGATCTATAAGTTTTCCAATCGCCGGCTTCATCCCCCTCGTAGGAAGTACGGGGGTGTTCGAAAAAGCATCTGATCACTCTTGACCCAACTTCTTGGTCCGTGAAGGAGGTGTCAATGCGGCGAACCAGGAAACCAGACTATAGGGTGTTAACACTTTCACTTAGCCATAGAAGTTTTATGGTGGGTCTACGACATAGCCCCTGGTATGTATGCGGCTTATTCATACGATGCGTTTACATATTTGACCAGAAAGAGGTCCTTCGTGTGACACGGAGGAATCGCTAAAGATTCCGATAAGTCATCGAGTGGTTGACCAGTTCTCGCCGCATCATGACAGTCGGTTTTCGGCTTTCTCTACTGAGGTGCTTAACCAGGTGAACCGGAAGCACAACCGAAGTAGTTCTCCCTTTACTACCCTAGTCGATAGAGTGGAACATAGGATAATGTCACAACCCTAGATTCATGACTGTAAATAGTTGCATCAGTAAGCATGCATCATGTTAAATTCGAAGAAATTTGAATTGAGGAAGATTCTCAAAGCCTCAGAAACCTTTTAAAAATGAGCAAGTTAAAAATTTCTTCAAATGAGCCCAAGGAAATGTTCATATTAATCCCTCAAAATATTGGCAAGAGGTAAAAATCCAAACCAATATTTTTAGAGCATTAAGAGTAATTAATTTGGGCATTTGAATTAAATCATAATGTATTTGAATTGGCTTTATTTCTGTTATAAAAGCAATACATGTCCAATAATTTTGGAAATTATTGTGGGGCTCTAGAGTAATATCTCTAGTCCATACAATAATTTACAGAAAGTTTTAAAATGGTTTAGTTTCCAAACTAAATCAAAACAAAATGACAGAAATAGAAAAGAAAAAATAAAAGAGAGAGAGAAGGACTAACCTGGCGCCCACCAACCGGCCCAGCTCCTGTGCTGGTCCAGCACTGTGCGGCCCAGCCCACTGGCCGCCCCTGCTGTCGTCGTCCTCGCGATAGAAGGACGCTGGGCGTCTGCCCCGTGCGCGCGGCCACGCGCCCCGGCCACCTCCTGCTTGCCGCTCCCCCTCGACTGCCTGGGCGTCCCTGGATACGCCACGCACCCCCTGGACCTCTCTCACCCTCTCTCGTGCTTCTCCCCTCCTCTGCTCTCTCTCCCTCTCTGCCCGAGCGGAGCTCGTCGCCGCTGCTCGCCATAGACACAGCCACCGCGTCCCCCTCGCCTCTCCGACATGCCCACGAGCTTCGCCTCGACGCCCTCACCCTCTCCACCAAGTCATGCGCCTACGGAATGCCTGAAGCGACGCCACTGTCTTCGTTTTCATCGCCGTCCGCTAGAGATCCCCCTCGCTGCTCTGCTCGCTCCAGTGCCTCCCCGAGCTCGCGAACGGCGCCGTTCGACGCGTTGTGAGCTCCTTTGCCGATCCCCCTCTCCCCTGGCTCGTTTTCTTCCTCTAACACCGATGTCGTCGGAGCCGAGAGCTCTTCGCCACCGGCCATGTCGCCGTCGTGGCCACCGTTGCCTAGAGCTGCAACCGAGCACACAGCCGTGCTTAGTGAACCCCCAGGAGGACGTAGCGCTCCTCCTTGCGACCTACCGAGCTCCCTAACACCGAACCCGAGCTCACCTAAACTCCGGGCGCTGCCACAAGCTCGCTTCCGACGAGCTCAGTCCACCCCAACTGCTCCGGCTTACCCCGTTAGATGCGCGCGAACGCCAGCTCCCCGTAGAGCCTCTTCGCCGCCCATTTGGACGCCCGTGGGCGATTTTCGAGCCGCGCCGCCGTCTCGGGCCTCGTCAGCGTCGAGTCGCCGGTGGGTTTGACCCCGCTGACCGGGGTTTGACCCCAGTTTGACCGCCATGGTTGACTAACGTATGGGCCATGCCCCTGTTTAGTTTACGTGTTTGATAAGTTAGCGCTAATTAACCTAGTTAGTTGGTTGACTCACCGACAAGTGGGCCCAGGCCCTAATTTACCTAGGTTAGTGCTAACCTAACACTAACTAACTCTGTTAGTTGGCTGTTACACCAACATGTGGGTCCCAGCCGTCAGGTTTGACCTGGGCTGGCGCCTTTGACCTGCTGACGTCACCCCGACGTCATGCTAACACAGTTAACCTTTTTCTGGATTTATTCTTATTCAGGAAATTCCAGAAAAAGAACTAAAACTTCTAAAATTCACAGAAATTAATCTGTAACTCCAAATGAGATAATTTATATATGAAATTTGATCACAAAAATCCAATCTATCAATCTGTACTTGTTTCATGCATGTTAGAGCAACCTAACCTTGTTGTTTAGATGAAACAAGATAATGCATTATATGAGTTCATATTTTGGGTTTGCATTTGAATCTTTGATTCAAATGAACTCAAACCACCTTGTTAAGAGCTGCATTAGCCAGAACACACTCATTTTGCCATGTCATTGCATGCATCATATTGTTGCATATTGCCATGTAATGATTGTGTTACCGGTTTGATCTTCGTGGTAGGTTCTGCCTCCAAGGATATTCACGAGTATCCATCTAAAGGGAAGCACCCCTCTACCACTCTGTCAGGCAAGCAAAACCCCTTTGTTCATTCCGATACAATCACTCTCTCGCTCCTGGTCTCTTTTACTGCATTAGGACAACATCAATTCAACTGTTACGTGCTGCGGTAGCTGATCCCCTTTTCCTCTACATGACCTATCATTGCCACAGTAAATAGATGAAACCCACTAGCATGAGTAGGAGTTGTTTGAGCCCTGATGTGCCTACTCATCCATGCTTGTTTGTCATGCCTGCTACTGCTTAGAGTTGAGTCAGGTCTGATCATCGGGAATGAATTGGAATGGTCATGAACATGTCCTACTGTGTGTGAGCTAAGTGTGTGAACACGATTTGGTAAAGGTAGCAGTGAGAGGACATGTAGGAGTACATGGTGGGTTGTCTCATTGAAACCGTCCTTAGGACCTGAGTTCTGTGTTTGTGATCCATGAACAGCTACTACCACGTGTTAGGCCCGAAACCAATGGACCCTCTCGACTTATTGATCGCCTTGATCTCTATCCAGGAGTTGCAACTAGTTTCTGGTGTTTCTAGGATATGTGTTGGAGGCCGTGCGTAGCGCTGACCCTAGGGGTGGGCTATGATGCGGTAGATACACCGTGGCCTGGTGTACCGGGCACCCGTTTGGTGTCTCAGGAACCCTGCACACATCATTTGGGGCCGTGAGCGACACCCCGGCCGGATCTCCTCGTGGATGGAACCCGAATAGGCGATAAACCTAGACTAGAGACTTGTGTGGTTAGTCAGGTCATGGCCGACTCCCTCGCCTGGCTTCCACTTGAAGGTTGCCGAGATACACGACGTGTACATGGTGGTAAGTGGTGAGAGCGTGTGTGAAGAAGTACACCCCTGCAGGGTTATAAATGATCTATTCGAATAGCCGTGTCCGCGGTAAAGGACTTCTGGGTTGCCTGTACAGTTCATAGACAAGTGAAAGTGGATGCTCTAAAATGCGCAAGATAAGCGTGAGTGCTATGGATGGCATTCTCGTAGGGAGACGGGAGCGGATCCATAGTGCTGTATTGATGGTGAATATGTGGACTCGTGTGCGCCACCTCAAAATAGTTGCTTGCAGTCGTAGTTCAGGATAGCCACCGAGTCAAAGCTGGCTTGCTGCAGTTAAACCCCACCATCCCGTTGTTGATAATGATGCATATGTAGTTAGTTCTGATGTAAGTCTTGCTGGGTACATTGTACGCATGTTTGCTTAATTTATGTTTTTGCAGAGAGACTTTAGTTTCGCTAGTAGTTCCGTGTGGACTTCGATGCTTAGCTTGATACCTCAGCTATGATCTTGTGCCCTCGGCAGGATCTGGTAGATAGTCAGGCTTATCAGCCTTTTTCATTTGTAGATGTCTGTACTCAGACAAGTTAAGCTTCCGCTTGTGCTTGTTCCTTGTATGCTCTGTATGTTGGGTCATCAGACCCATGTTTGTAATATCTGGCTCTTCGGAGCCTAATGAATAAATACTTTGAGTTGTAGAGTCATGTTGTGATGCCATGTTGTATTTGCACATATCGAACATATTGTGTGTATGTTGTTGAAATGCTTGGCATGTATGGGATTCGACAACCTAGTTGTCTATCCTTGGTAGCCTCTCTTATGGGGAAATGTAGTCTAGTGCTTCCGCTGAGCCATGGTAGTCTGCTACAGCCCGGTTTACCGGAGTCCTGTTAGCCCAGTTGCTACTGCTCCGGAACACTTAGACTGGCCGGCATGTGTCCTTCTTCGATCGTGTGTCTGTTCCTTCGGGGAAATGTCACGCGGTGTCTTTCGGAGTCCTGCTAGCCTGCTACAGCCCGGATTCCCGGAGTCCTGCTAACCTAGTTGCTACAGCCCGAATTCACTCGCTGATGACCGACACGTTCGTTGCTGGGTCATGTATGCCTGTCCCTGTAAGTTAGTGCCACTTTGGGTTCACGACTATTCATGTTGGCCCGGGTTCTCTGTCATATGGATACTAGCGACACTATCATATACGTGAGCCAAAAGGCGCAAACGGTCCTGGGCCGGTAAGGTGGCACCCGTGGGAATACCGTGTGTGAGGCCGGAAAGTGATATGATGTGTTACATGCTAGATCGGTGTGACTTAGAATCGGGGTCCTGACAGCTTTGGTATTAGAGCCTGACTGCCTGTAGGATTACCAAGCCAAACTGGTCGAAGTTGTGTCTAGAAATGCTTTAGTTATGTAAGGGAATTGATTGGGGAAGGGAACGTAAGGCTCTCTTTACTCCTTATACCTTATGCCCTTCTGGTCTGAGTCAGCCTCTGCTCTTCTACGGGGATTAAGAACTAGGCTTCTCGTCTTTCTATCAGGATCACGTGTTACTAATCTATAGACTCTTAGGGTTGCTGGTTTCAAGCCCCAGTTCAGTTCCTACTACTTCCGTGTGTTGACAATTGATCTCAAAACTTTGATATTGTGATGTTGAGTGGTTATGCCACCATTTTGCAGGATGTCTCAAATTATTTTGAGCATTTACAGTCGTTATGCTGTCCGAGTAATCCCAGGTTTCTAAATAGTCTAATGCATTTGCAAATCCCTTCTTTCCGTTCCCGATGTCCCTTTGGGCCAGGTTAATCACACTAATTGCTGAGTTGAGGTATTATATTGTCTCGACATATATGTTGGAGTTATTATTATGACCCTAGGTGTCTTAGAAGGTCACCTAGTAATCTAGCCATGTTTTGTGTCCCAGTGTGATGATTCTGGCCATCATTCTCAAAAGCATCCGTGATGCCATTTAGTTAGTAGGCATTCTATTTCTGGGTTTTTGAACCCAAGATTCACTCTACTTAATTCGTGTAGATAGTGTTGCTCGTTCCTTTAGGATATTAGTGACCTTGTGATAGTCTTCGAGGTCCGTGGTATATCATTCTTCCAAATACCATGAACCATCCTTGGCAGAAGTTCCTCGTTGAACCAAAAGATCACAACAAGAGTGCTCTCGATGAGTTCTCCATTCTATATTGTGGATCTGCCAGTTCTACCCTTTCCGCATGGGTTATCCGGAAGAAATGTTGAGCTTTGCTCGGCATACTAATCTATGCATCCACAACTCAGAAAAACATATGTTCCTTTGAGTTGACCCTCTTTAGTTGTATCCTGACCTCCGTCTATCAAGTGATAGTAGGGAATAGTTGTGCCATCGTGTTCGTCAGTGTCTATTGTCCTTGTGGTCTATCGAGCCGTTCTATTTCAGAATGGCTAGGAGAAACAAACTCCAGTACCTCATCCATATCTAGAATTGGGTCAAAGCAGTTGTATTCCGCAAATCAAATGCCAATCCAGCTTTTGATTCTATTCTACCCTGAAGTATTGCCCTCTTGATGTTAGGAATGTCATGATAATTGCACCAACTCTTATGAATTCCTGATGCAGTGATACTTCTCGCCATTATCATTCGCTCCTCGGTTCCGTGTTGTTGCAACCGGAATATCGACAAGTGAACCGTAATGTGTGAAATTAATACTTCTAGCAACTAGTTGCTTGGTAGTAAATGGACAATATTCTCATTCTTAGCGTGTTGGTTATTGAATCATCATTCTAAGATAGATTGTGCTACCTAGTCCTTATTTCTGGTGCACTCTTCAATCAATGAGTTAGGAATTTTCAATCCATTGCTTATTTGATCATATCGTCTTGCTCTGAAAAGCAAGATTGTTCTCGAGCTTAGTAACATATCGGTGGTTCATGATGTTTCGAATATCTTCTCAGAAGTATTACCAGGTTGTCACCTAACCGCTATATTGAGTTCGTGATCATGTTGGTTTTCCTCCAAACCACCCATTCTCCAAGAATTTGTGTGGGATACCCCTGAGCTAGTTAGTTAAGCCAAACAACAACTTGGAGAGTTGGAAGATAAATGTAACGCCCCAGGTGCAACTTTCCCAATTTGTACTCCAACTCTTGCCGTTTCCGGCGTTAAGTTATATTTATTTCCTCGGGTTCGGGTTTTGTCTCCGTGTGTTGTTTTCGTTTTCATGCATCTCATATCATGTCATCATGTGCATTGCATTTGCATACGTGTTCATCTCATGTTTCCGTTTTGCATTCCGGCGCTTCGTTCTCCTCCGGTGGTCATTTCTAGCTTTCTTTCGTGTGTGGGGATTAAATATTTCCGGATTGGACCGAGACTTGTCATGCGGCCTTGGGTTACTACCGGTAGACCGCCTGTCAAGTTTCGTATCATTTGGACTTCGTTTGATACTCCAACGGTTAATCGAGGGACCGAAAAGGCCTCGTGTGTGTTGCAGCCCAACACCCCTCAAATTTGACCCAAAACCCACCAAACTCTGCTCCATGTCCTAGAGCGTTCGATCACGATCGCGTGGCCGAAAACCGCACCTCATTTGGAGTCTCCTAGCTCCCTCTATGCCTATATATACCCCCTCCATTTTCGGATCTCGTCTTCCCCCTCTCGGAACCCTAAAAATCAGATCCGCCGCGCACCGGACGTGTCCGGCCGCGCCGGACGTTGTTCGCCGCCGCCCGCGTCCTCTCCCGCGCTGCCAAGTGGCAACCGCCGCCGCCGCCGCCTCGGAGGCCCGCCGGCCCGTTCCCGGCCCCCGCGGCCCAACTCCTCCCCGCCGCCTCGCGCCACTCGACCGCCGCCCGCGCCCGCCGTCCGCCACCGCGCCCGGCCGCTCCGGCCAGCCGCTCCGCCCGCCGTCCGTCGCCTCGCCCGCGGCTCCCCGCCGCCGCCCCGGGCCGGCCAGCCCCGCCGCCTTGTCGCCCCGGCCGCCGCAAGCCCCCGCCGGCGACCGGCCTCGCCTCATCCCCACCGGCACCGGCCTCTCCCCTCCATCTCCGGCCACCACGCCCTCGCCGGAGTTCTCGAAGTCCGCGCCGGTGAATAGTGTCGTGAACAGTGCACGTCGCCAGATCCAGATCCAAAAAACCCTAGGGGTTGACTTTTTCCCTCTCCCCTTTAATTTTTTATGCCTACTTTGACCGCCCGTAACTTTGCATCCGTAGCTCCGATTTGGGCATATTATATATCAAAATGTTCGTATCGAAGAGTACATCATTTCATTCCATTGCATCATTTTCATTTGAGTTCATCTTGATGCCCAAAATGCTATTAGAAGGAGGCTTCGTGAGTTAATTGTCAGATCTGCTAGTTCATCTTAGACTTTTGTCATTTTTGCCATGATTATTGTGTGCATGCTATGCCTGTGAGTCCTTCATATGTTTTGTTAAGCATTTTGTCTTATTTCCAGAGGTGAAACCCATGCATTTTTAGGATGTGTGTGGTGACTTGTGCAAGCTTGCAAAGTGAGGCACCCGGTAAATCTGTTTTCAGGGACTTAGTTGTTTTCACCAAGTCTGGGATATTTTAGTTCATGATGCCATATGTTCAGCTTGTTTCCTAGTGATCCGTGCCTCTTTTGAGGATGATCAGTAAAGGAGTTTTGTTAATCATGTTATGCTCTATCCATAAATGTCTTTGTTTGCAATTATGGAGCACCATAGCTTGAGTCAATCGAGCTCTACTTTTGCTTCGTGGTGAATCTGGGCAGATCGTCAACTTGTTTGCGATTTTGCCGGCGTTGTTGTAGTTGATCCGTGCATGCTATCCCATTGTTCTTGCCATGTATAGCTTGTATTTTGTGACTTCTTAATGGATGTATGCTTGCCTTGCTGTGACTTGCACCATGGTGAGTGCATCGAGATTGTTTACATGCCTTCGTGAGTTCTATTTCAGCATGTCTCAGTTTTCACTAAATCTGAAAACTGATTGTGTTTTAGCTATGTTCGTGTGCCCGTTAATATATTTTGTGAACCCTTTTGGCCCCAGGTCACTTTGGGTCTTTTGTTAAGCTTGTTGAGTAGCTCCATGCCATGTTCTTACTTGTCATGTTCAGGTCATTTATCATGTTGTTTTGCTGCTCCGAAGAGGGCTTCGTGATCTGAAATTTCAGACTAGTGTTAATTTCACTAAGTCTGGAATCTGTTTTGCATTTGCGTTTTTGCCATGCTTGTTTGAACCTTCTAATATAGGAATTGGCCATGGCTCAGTGTTAGTCTTTTGTTAAGCATCTTGTGGGCATCCCTGCCATGTATTTTTCTGTCATGTTTGGTGGCTGTAGCATGTTCATCTCGTTGCATTTAGATGCCTACTTGCTGTAAATCGCAGACCGGTGTCATATCTTAAAACGCTTGCCATTTCCAAAGCGTAACTCCGATTCCAATGATCTTTATATCGTTTTCAAGCGATTTCATCCCCTCTATCCAGTGGCACCCTTGGAATTCCAAGTTGAGGTCAGGTTCATGCATTTCCTGTCATATCTTGCATTTTGCATCCCGCATCGCATCCCGCATAGCATATCATCATTTCATCATATTGCTTGGTCATGCACGTGGTTGATTGTATCCTTGTTGCTTGTTTGTCTTGTTTGGGTAGAGCTGGGAGACGAGTTCGCTACCGAGGAGCCCGTTGAGTTTGCTTGTGAGGATCCAGTCAACTCTGACAACTGTGCAGGCAAGATGATCATACCCTCGAAATCACTACTATCTTTGCTATGCTAGTTTGCTCGCTCTTGCTATGCCAATGCTACGATGCCTACCTTTTGCTTGTCAGCCTCCTAATTGCCATGTCAACCTCTAACCCACTTTGTCCTAGCAAACCGTTGATTGGCTATGTTACCGCTTTGCTCAGCCCCTCTGGGCTGGCTTACCCGACGTCTGGCTCATCTGAGTGTGCCCTGAGAAAGAGATATGTGCAGCTCCTATCGGGATTTGTTGGCACATTCGGGCGGTGTTGCTGGTCTTGTTTTAACCTGTCGAATTGTCTTGTTGTACCGGGTTGCCGAGTCTGATCGGTGTGTCTCGGGTGGAGGTCTATTCCTTCGTTGACCGTGAGAGCTTGTCATGGGCTAAGTTGGGACTACCCTGCAGGGATTGAACTTTCGAAAGCCGTGCCCGCGGTTATGGGCAGATGGGAATTTGTTAATGTCCGGTTGTAGATAACTTAAACCTTAATTAATTAAAATGAATCAACTGTGTGTGTTACCGTGATGGCCTCTTCTCGGCGGAGTCCGGGAAGTGGACACGGTGTTGGAGTAATGCTTGCGCAGGTTGCTCTTCTAGATTCTCGATCGCGCTTTGCCTCCTCTTCTCGCTCTCTTTTGCGTATAAGATAGCCACCATATATGCTAGTCGCTTGCTGCAGCTCCACATATATTTGTCTCATCCATTCCTATAAGCTTAAATAGTTTTGATCACGAGGGTGCGAGATTGCTGAGTCCCTGTGGCTCACAAATACTATAACTCCAGATGCAGGTCTAGGTGATTCCGCTCCAGGTGACGAGTACGAGCTCAAGTGGGAGTTCGACGAGGACTCTCAGCGTTATTATGTTTCCTTTCCCGATGATCAGTAGTGGTGCCTAGTTGGCGTTTGATTCAGGGCCTTGTCACATGTTGGGTTCTTTTCTATTTTGGCGCTGTAGTCGGGCCATGAGTGATTGTTTGATGGATGTTATTTCTGTACTCTGATATGATGTGGCGAGTGTAAGCCAACTATGTTCTTCCCCTTTTATTATATATTACATGGGTTGTTGTAATGATTGCCTGACTTGCGACATTGCTTTCAATGCGGTTATGTCTCTAAGTCGTGCCTCGACACGTGGGAGCTATAGCCGCATCGAGGGCGTTACAATAAAAGCTTGTCTAACTTAGTTCATGTTAAGGGATATCTTTTTGTGTTTGTGTGTGTGTTGAAGAAAGATGATATCTTCACCAATTGGTCCTCGTGATCAGTTGTTGGATCTATTGCCTTGTCAAAACTTTGACTTGAGTATGGGCCATCGTCAAGTCAAATCAGAACTAACGATGTTCGTAATGTTGTCTTACTCGTGGTTGATCCCTCGAGCATACACCATTACATCTTTTGGTCTGACCAATGCTATCACCGTGTTCACATGATGGTGGAAGTCCAGTGATATGGAAATTCCGATGAGTTGCTATTGAGCCCATCAGCAACATTTTGTCTCCCCCATGATTCATGTTGAACATCAACCTAGTGTTGAAAACTTTGTAAGCAATGCCTTCGTGTTTCATTCATGAAGCTTAGGCTTGGATGGAAGAAGTGACTTCCTTGAATTCATGTGCATTTGGTCCAAGCTGCCGCCGTGAGTTCGAGAAAGATTGTTTTTGTTTCCTTTGGAATCATCCCAAGTCAGTTATGCCAGTGCCAAGGTATTCTATAGTTTGGTAGATTAATTACCTCCACTCCATATGTATTCCCTAGCACACCAATCCACTGATTGATTTGCTCAAGGAGAAGAAGTTCCTTCTTAAGAATCGTGACTTATGCTAGGGCTTCATTATCCTCGATGATGGTTCCCAACCTGAACTCGGTAGTGTTATATCATGAGACTACTACATGGTCATACTTGTCTGGGACATCGTGTTCACATGGGTGTAGCAGAACCAGCTCATGTTTTGGAGCTTGCTATCGTAGTTCATCTCCCAAGAATCTCGCAATGTTATCTCGTCGATTTGTGTTGCAACTCTTCTTTTCAGACATGTTGAGTCTGAAGTATCCTGTTACTAACCAGATCTGAATCCCAGGCAGATATGATGGTTGGGACGTCCCCAAGAATTATAATATTGGTCTTTTGAACCGTTAAGTGGATGTCATGGACAACACACTTATTCGGGAGATCTCTTATTGTAGTATCTTGAGTTAGCAATTTGGCCATTCTTCCATGAGGAGTTGGTATGACTTTGTTCATAAGTTGTTCCCTATGGGCTCCTTGAGCTCCCGAAGTCAGGCCTTTATTTGATGTTCTAGATACCGAATGGTATTAGTTAAGCTAGGGCATCAAGGAGAACATTAGAAGTGGAGTGCTAAATGTCTCTCGGTCGATCATCCAGATTTCATTCCCTTGGCCTCGCTAAGGTGAAATCTGAGAAAGTGTTGTCTTCCCTTGCATTTGCATTGTCCATCACTATTTGTCAAGGTAGTAAGATGTGTTGCCAGGATCCTCAGAACAAATGTTGGTAAGACCTTGATGAGTACGGAAATGCTAAAGATCTTAAGAGCACACTCAGTCACTAGGTTATATCCTCAGTATCAATTGGGATGTGCCTCCCGTTTGCTGAGTTGTTCTATAACCGTAGAGTCCTTTCCAAACTGAGTATGCCATTCTTTCCAATTCCTTCAAACGACCATTTGCGAATTGCCTTAGGCTGGTATAGAGAGTTTCAATGATCTTTGTATCAAAAGTAATTCTTTTTGCCACTTAAGGGAATAACTCTATGAGTCACCTTTCCTAAGGTGCCCTATTACGGAATCATGGCAATCAATCTCCTCGCTACTTTGAAACCATGCACCATCCTATTCTAGCGTGGAATTGTTGTCTACCAAATTGAACTTTCGTCATCTGTTTCTTCCATCCCCCCCAATGTGTGTTTTGTGTCTCAGCTCAAGATATGATTCTACATCTCATTCCGTGAGTTGATCATGATTTGCTTGATCTTCGTGAAGATCGAATCCAGTAGAGCTTCCCTCTCTTTCCCTTGTCGTGTTGGGTGAAGATCTCGAATGAAAGATGTCAAGATCAATTTGAAGCAATGAATCAACATCTTCGAGAAGGGAAAATGGATCATGAAGATTGTGATAGTTTTGTGACCCCCTTTCCTTTTACCTCATGTCTTGAATCTCGGGACGAGATTCTTGTTTAGTGGGGGTCAGTTGTCACAGCCCTAGATTCATGACTGTAAATAGTTGCATCAGTAAGCATGCATCATGTTAAATTCGAAGAAATTTGAATTGAGGAAGATTCTCAAAGCCTCAGAAACCTTTTAAAAATGAGCAAGTTAAAAATTTCTTCAAATGAGCCCAAGGAAATTTTCATATTAATCCCTAAAAATATTGGCAAGAGGTAAAAATCCAAACCAATATTTTTAGAGCATTAAGAGTAATTAATTTGGGCATTTGAATTAAATCATAATGTATTTGAATTGGCTTTATTTCTGTTATAAAGAAATACATGTCCAATAATTTTGGAAATTATTGTGGGGCTCTAGAGTAATATCTCTAGTCCATACAATAATTTACAGAAAGTTTTAAAATGGTTTAGTTTCCAAACTAAATCAAAACAAAATAACAGAAATAGAAAAGAAAAATAAAAGAGAGAGAGAGAAGGACTAACCTGGCGCCCACCAACCGGCCCAGCTCCTGTGCTGGTCCAGCACTATGCAGCCCAGCCCACTGGCCGCCCCCTTGTCATCTTCCTCGCGACAGAAGGATGCCGGGCGTGTGCCCCGTGCGCGCGGCCACGCGCCCCGGCCACCTCCTACTTGCCGCTCCCCCTCGACTGCTTGGGCGTCCCTGGAGATGCCACGCACCCCCTGGACCTCTCTCACTATCTCCCGTGCTTCTTCCCTCCTCTGCTCTCTCTCCCTCTCTGCCCGAGCGGAGCTCGTCGCCGCCGCTCGCCATAGACACAGCCACCGCCTCCCCCTCGCCTCTCCGACGTGCCCACGAGCTTCGCCTCGACGCCCTCGCCCTCTCCACCAAGTCACGCGCCCGTGGAATGCCTGAAGTGACGCCACCGTCTTCGTTTTCATCGCCGGCCGCTGGAGATCCCCCTTGTTGCTCCGCTCGCTCCAGTGCCTCCCCGAGCTCGCGAACGGCTCCATTTGACGCGCTGTGAGGCCATTTTCCGATCCCCCTCTCCCATGGCTTGTTTTCTTCCTCTAACACCGATGCCGTCGGACCCGAGAGTTCTTCGCCTCCGGCCATGTCACCGCCGTGGCCACCGTTTCCTAGAGCTGCAACCGAGCACATAGCCGTGCTCAGTGAACCCCCAGGAGGCCGTAGCACCCCTCCTTGCCACCTGCCGAGCTCCCTAACGCCGAACCCGAGCTCAGCCGAACTCCGGCCGTCGCCGCGAGCTCGCTTCCGACGAGCTCGGTCCACCCGAGCTACCCCCGCTTGCCCCGTTAGATGCACGCGATTGCCAGCTCCCCATAGAGCCTCTCTGCCGCCCATTTGGACGCCCGTGGGCGATTTCCGAGCCGCACTGCTGTCTCGGGCCTCGCCGGTGTCGAGTCACCGGTGGGTTTGACCCCGCTGACCGGGGTTTGACCCCAGTTTGACCGCCTTGGTTGACTAACGTGTGGGCCATGCCCCTGTTTAGTTTAGGTCTTAGATAAGTTAGCGCTAATTAACCTAGTTAGTTGGTTGACTCACCGACAAGTGGGCCCAGGCTCTAATTAACCTAGGTTAGTGCTAACCTAACACTAACTAACTCTGTTAGTTAGTTGCTACACCAACATGTGGGTCCCAGCCATCAGGTTTGACCTGGGTTGGCGCCTTTGACCTGTTGACGTCACCCCGACGTCATGCTGACGCAGTTAACCTTTTTCTGGATTTATTCTTATTCAAGAAATTCCAGAAAATAACTAAAACTTCTAAAATTCACAGAAATTAATCTGTAACTCCAAATGAGATAATTTATATATGAAATTTGATCACAAAAATCCAATCTATCCATCTGTACTGGTTTCATGCATGTTAGAGAAACCAAACCTTGCTGTTTAGATGAAACAAGATAATGCATTTATATGAGTTCATATTTTGGGTTTGCATTTGAATCTTTGATTCAAATGAACTCAAACCACCCTGTTCAAAGCTGCATTAGCCAGAATACACTCATTTTGCCATGTCATTGCATGCATCATATTGTTGCATATTGCCATGTAATGATTGTGTTACCAGTGTGATCTTCGTGGTAGGTTCTGCCTCCAAGGGTATTCACGAGTATCTAGCTAAAGGGCAGCACCCCTCTACCACTTCGCCAGGCAAGCAAAACCCCTTTGTTCATTCCGATACAATCCCACTCTCTTGCTCCTGCTCTCTTTTACTGCATTAGGACAACATCGATTCAAGTGTTACATGCTGCGGTAGCTGAACCCCTTTTTCTCTGCATGACCTGTTATTGCCACAGTAAATAGATGAAACCCACTAGCATGAGTAGGAGTTGTTTGAGCCTTGATGTGCCTACCCATTCATGCTTGTTTGTCATGTCTGATACTGCTTAGAGTTGTGTCAGGTCTGATTCATCGGGAATGAATTGGAATGGTGATGAACATGTCCTACTGTGTGTGAGCTAAGTGTGTGAACATGATTTCGTAAAGGTAGCGGTGAGAGGCCATGTAGGAGTACATGGTGGGTTGTCTCATTGAAACCTCCCTTGGGAACTGAGTTCTGTGTTTGTGATCCATGAACAGCTACTACCACGCGATGGGCCTGAAACCAATGGACCCTCTCGACTTATTAATCGCCTTGATCTCTGTCCAGGAGTTGCAACTAGTTTCCGGTGTTTGTAGGATATGTGTTGGAGGCCGTGCATAGCGCTGACCCTAGGTGTGGGCTATGATGCGGTAGATACACCGTGGCCCAGTGTACCGGGCGCCCGTTTGGTGTCTCGGGAACCCTGCACACATCGTTTGGGGCTGTGAGCGAAACCCCATCCGAATCTCCTCGCGTATGGAACCCGAATAGGCGATAAACCTAGACTAGATACTTGTGTGGTTAGTCAGGTCGTGGTCAACTCCCTAGCCAGGCTTCCGCTTCAAGGTTGCCGAGATACACGACGTGTACATGGTGGTAAGTGGCGAGAGTGTGTGTGAAGAAGTACACCCCTGCAGGGTTATAAATGATCTATTCGAATAGCCGTGTCCACAGTAAAGGACTTCTAGGTTGCCTGTAAAGTTCATAGACAAGTGAAAGTGGATACTCTAAAATGCGCAAGATAAGTGTGAGTGCTATGAATGGCGTTCTCGTAGGGAGACAGGAGCAGGTCCATAGTGGTGTATTGATATGGTGAATATGTGGACTCGTGTGCGCCACCTCAAAAGAGTTGCTTGCAGTCATAGTTCAGGATAGCCACCGAGTCAAAGCTGGCTTGCTGCAGTTAAACCCCACCATCCCTTTGTTGATAATGATGCATATGTAGTTAGTTCTGATGTAAGTCTTGCTGGGTACATTGTACTCACGTTTGCTTAATTTATGTTTTTGCAGAGAGACTTCAGTCTCTCTAGTAGTTCCGTGTGGAATTTGACATTTAGCTTGATACCTTAGATACGATCTTGTGCCCTCGGTAGGATCTGGTAGATAGTCAGGCTTCTCAGCCTTTTTCATTTGTAGATGTCTGTACTCAGACAAGTTAAGCTTCCGCTTGTGCTTGTTCCTTGTATGCTCTGTATGTTGGGTCATCAGACCCATGTTTGTAATATCTAGCTCTTCGGAGCCTAATGAATAAATACTTTGAGTTGTAGAGTCATGTTGTGATGCCATGTTATATTTGCACATATCGAGCATAATGTGTGTATGTTCTTGAAATGCTTGGTATGTGTGGGATCCGAAAACCTAGTTGTCTATCCTTGGTAGCCTCTCTTATGGGGAAATGTAGTCTAGTGCTTCCACTGAGCCATGGTAGTCTGCTACAACCCAGTTTACCGGAGTCATGTTAGCCCAGTTGCTACTGCTCCGAAACACTTAGACTGGCCGGCATGTGTCCTTCTTCGGTCTTGTGTCTGTCCCTCCGGGGAAATGTCACGCGGTGTCTTTCAGAGTCCTGCTAGCCTGCTACAGCCCGGATTCCCGGAGTCCTGCTAGCCCAGTTGCTACAGCCCGAATTCACTCGCTGATGACCGACACGTTCGTTGCTGGGTCATGTATGCCTGTCCCTGTAAGTTAGTGCCACTTTGGGTTGACGACTAGTAATGTCGGCCCAGGTTCTCTGTCATATGGATACTAGCGACACTATCATATACGTGAGCCAAAAGGCTGAAACGGTCCCGGGCCAGGTAAGGTGGCACCCGTGGGAATACTGTGCGTGAGGCCGCAAAGTGATATGATGTGTTACATGCTAGATCGGTGTGGCTTAGAATCGGGGTCCTGACAGATAAACACAGGAGCCGGGAAACCCTTGACCCAAGACATAATTCAGAGCTGATGCATATAAGGCCAAAGTCGCGACACCGAAGTACACTATAGAGCTGTTCGGACTTGTCGGCAACTCGCTTGTTCCCATATCGAGCCCCTGGCAAGTTATGCCGAGGTGTATGTTTGAAACAACTGTAGGGGCAAAACATGGTCCTTTAGAAAAGAATGGATTATTTTTACTAGGATCTGAGTGGTGTGTCAATCATGTATATAGATAACAAAGCCGCAACCTCGGCTATTTAATATGCCAGGGGTCGAAGGCGGAGGAAAAAGGCACTTTACAGGCTCGAAATAGAGAGTACGGTCTACAAAAAGTAATTTTGGACCTCCTATCGCACGTCTGCACCGCCTGTCCTCGGTGAAGGGATACCTTGATGGGAGTAGCCCCTTAGGTGAGTGTGTGGATCCGAACTCCTATGGAGTTAGTTATATGTTTGTCCTTTGCGTCACCTGTTTTTAAATGAAAGAAAAAGGAAAGTAGATAAAAAAGTTACCGGAATGCTTGCTGGCTTGTCCGTATTTTGCTTCCACCAATGCCCATGGTATCTTGAGTGCGTAGTGATGTATGCACGGTACAAATTTTGCAGGTATATGAAGTGGGCGGCAGAAGCCGAACTGCTATTTCCGCTCCGTGATTGATCGATCCTCGGGGGGAAATTGCTTCTGACCCCCGGTATTTGGTTGGTGAACCCATCCGTCGTCCCTATCGCCTGGCGGCCCCCTCCCCTTGTGTTAGGCATTGAGCTTGTGGCCTGTTTGAAGACCCAACAGCTTCTGTTGGTATGATTAGCTGGTTTATCGAGGTGTCCGTGAATCTGGCAGGGTCGGTCCAATATCCTGTCTAGGTTGGATGGTCCATCTCGGTTCGCCTTGAATTGTTTTTTCCGTCGACTGAGTTTGGGATTGTTGAATCCGGTGTTGACCACTGTGTTGCATGATCTGTCATTATCACTGCGACTGTTGTGTTTACTTCGCCGTGGCTTTCCATTGCCGTATCGGATTTCGGAGGTGCCCAAGTCACTGGCGCTGTTGCTTCTATGAGCAAGCCAGCTGTCTTCTCCCGCGCAAAAGCGAGTCATTAGAGAGGTAAGGGCTGTCATGGATCTAGGTCCTTCTTGACTGAGGTGGCATGTGAGCCATTCATCCCGGACGCTGTGTTTGAAGTCCGCAAGGGCTTCCGCATCTGGACAGTCGATGATTTGGTTCTTTTTAACTAAGAACCTAGTCGAGAGCTTCCTGGCTGACTCTTCGGGCTGCGGGACAATGTGACTCAAGTCATCGGCGTCCGGTGGCCGGACATATGTTCCTTGGAAGTTGTCGCGAAAGGCGTCTTCCAAATCTTCCCAGCTGCCAATAGAATTTTCTGGAAGACTGTTTAACCAGTGCTGAGCTGTTCCTTTGAGTTTTAGTGGTAGGTATTTGATGGCCTGAAGGTCATCGCTGCGGGCCATGTGGATATGGAGGAGGAAGTCCTCGATCCATACCGCGGGATCTGTTGTTCCGTCGTATGATTCGATATTCATGGGTTTGAACCCGTCTGGGAATTCATGCTCCATTACTTCGTCTGTGAAGCAAAGTAGGTGTGCGGCGCCTCTATGATGCGCCACACTGCGACGTACCTCCGATGGAGTCCGTTTATGGTTTTCAGCCCGGGCATGGCCAGGTTTGTCGCATCCGAATAGGTAGCGGTCGCCGCGTGTCGAGGCACGTCCTCGTGATCCGTAGATCGATCTGGTATGCCCCGCTCTGTTGTTCCGGTTCTGTCGGAGGTCATATTTGTGACCGAGAGCTGTTTTATCTTTGCCATTATAATGAGGCGGGGCGGGCTGGTGTTCGGGTTGAGTTCCCGCTTTATCCCGGCCACATGGTATTCTGTCAGCTCCATTGCGTGATGATGGTATGAGCTCCAACGCCTCATCGTCGAACTAAGGTAGTAATCTACGCTTTGGTAACTTTTGGCTGGGCGCTTAGGGCCATATTCTTTGGCTGCTAGGACATCAGTCCATCTATCATTTAGCAGATCTTGATCAACTTGAAGTTGCAGCTGCTTCTTTTTCAGGCTTCTTGCAGTGGCTATTAGCTGGCGCTTGAAGCGCTCCTGCTCGAGAGGTTCCTTAGGCACGATGAAATCCTCATCGCCGAGGCTCTCCTCATCCTTGGAGAGCGGAAGATAATTACTATCCTCCGAGTCTTCGTGTATGGCCTGTTCATCAGGGCTATCGTGCTCGTCTTCCCATTCATTCTGTTCAGATGTTGCCCTAATAGGGTCTTCATTGTCTTCGGCATTGTCTGGAGCATTATTTTCTCCGGTGCCGGTATTGTTGTCTTTTGCATGACGCAACTTAGAGCGGCACCGCTGACGCCGGTGTCTAGGCCGTGTCCCAGGAGGTTTATCCTCAATAGGATCTTCTTTGTCATCGTCGTCCACACCGTCGATGTCTTCGGAGCCGTAATCGAGCATGTCAGTTAAGTCGTCGACAATGGCTATGAAGTGGGTGGCGGGTGGGGAGAGAAATTCTCCATCGTCAGCCCCTAGTTTGAACCGGATATAGTTCGGTTGCGGGTCCTTTGCTAAGGACAGGTTTTTAATGAGTTTAGCATGTCGCCCAAAGGTGAGTGCTGGGAGATGTCTGCGGCGCTGAATTCGAATATCGATAAACGATCCAGTTCAGTGCCCGCAGGCTTGCATGGTTCAGAACTTATGACCGGAAACAAGTCTGGAGTCCCGGTGGCACATGTATCGTGTGAGATCAAGTCTATGTGCGGTTCCAATGCCGGGGAATCTATGGCCTTCGTGGCGATGTTGAGCTTCCCGTCCTTGGATGGCGCAGTCTGCTCCGGATCTAAGGCCAGAGCGGTTACAGGAGCTATCTCCTGGGTGCGGTCCGATGACAGATTTAGGTCATGTCCCTCGGGGTGACCAGCAGTGGTAGCCGCGTTCTCGAATCTGGCAAAGATCAAGTCTCCACGGATGTCCGCGACGTAGTTCAAGCTCCCAAATCTGACCTGATGGCCAGGGGCGTAGCCTTCGATCTGCTCCAGATGGTCGGGCGAGTTGGCCCGCAGTGTGAACCCGCCGAACACGAAGATCTGTCTGGGGAAGAAAGCTCCCCCTAGGACAACATCGTTGTAGATCATTGAAGGAGCCATCGAACCTCTTGATGATGGCACAACGGAACTCTCAATGAAAGCACCAATGTCGGTGTCAAAACCCGCGGATCTCGGGTAGGGGGCCCTGAACTGTGCGTCTGAGGTCGATGGTAACAGGATACAAGGGACACGATGTTTACCCACGTTCGGGCCCTCTCTATGGAGGTAATACCCTACGTCCTGCTTGATTGATATTGATGAATACGAGTATTGCAAGAGTTGATCTACCTCAAGATCGTAATGGCTAAACCCTAGAGGTCTAGCTTGTATGTCTATGATCATGAATCTCTCCCTCTCCGGACTAAGTCCTCCGGTTTATATAGGCACCGGGAGGATCTAGGGTTACACAAGGTCGGTTACAAAGAAAGGAATCTACATATTCGGTAGCCAACTTGCCTTCCATGCCAAGGAGAGTCCCATCCGGACACGGGTGCAGTCTTCGGTCTTCGTATCTTCACAGCCCATCAGTCCGGCCCAAGGTTAACATGCCGAACCCCCGAGGACCCATTAGTCCAGGACTCCCTCACCCGCGCTGCTGGATGGTCAGGGGAGATCCTCCGAGATGACACCTTGAAGTCGTCCGCCCTTAGGGGCGATGAGCTTGTGGAGGCGTCTCACTTTCCATCATCTCCGGAGGCAAGTCCCCAATGAGGAGGACTGTTGAGGTAGATAGCGGTCCGGACTACAAACTTATGGTTTAAATGTCACCCTTGCAAATCAAAAAGAACAGGATATGTCTAGAACATCCTTGTTCACTTACGATTTGGCAAAGGGCTTGTCCCTAGAGAGGAGCTTTGTGTCAACATCGGCTTCCGAACCCGAACCATCTGATAGGGATATCTTCCCTCTCTTGGGTGCCTCCACCTCCAAGTCTTTGGAGGCAGTACTTTTCTTCCCATGGGGGGGAGGGATATCCCCTTCTTCTTCTTCTTCTTCTTCTTCTTCCCCTTTGTCTTCATCTTCAGAAGAGGGAGCTTCAGTCTCCCCGGACGTAGCGTCCAGTATACCTTTAGAGTGGAGGCCACCTTCAGCCCTCTTGTTCTTCTTCTTGTCCTCCCTCGCCGACATTTGATACGGTGCCGGGGCCACCATCCTCATTAACACATGACCAGCTGAGTCTTCGGGAAGTGGAGCCAAACACCTAATTCGTTCTGCCTTCTTTATCCAGCCCTGGTCGAAGATAGGTTTCTCAGTACATCGCTATGGGATAATCAACCGAGTTGCGTTCAGAAGTTGGGTGCTTACCGAGGTATCCGTATGGTTGCAGTCGAGGCTGATGTCCTCGGATGTGTTCGGCCACTGCTTTCGGGTCTTGAAGAATAGTTTCCACATCCCTCTGTGCATTGTGTCGAAGAATTGCTGAAGGGTCCGTGGTCCTTCCGGATTGAACTCCCACATGCTGAGAGGCCGTCACTGGGAGTATCCGGTGGACTAGCATCACCTGGATCACGTTAATGAGGCCGGTGTCCTTTTCGAGGATGCTCCGGATACGACTTTGCAGCGTCTACACTTCATCAGTTGATCCCCAGTCAAGCCCCTTATTAATCCACGACGAGAGTCGCAATGGAGGGCCAGATCGGAATGCAGGCGTGGCTGCCCATTTGGTACCGCGGGGTTCGGTGATATAGAGCCACTCCCGCTGCCATAAGTTGGAGGTTTCCGTGAAGGTGCCTTTTGGCCAGATAGTATTTGCGAGCTTGCTCATCATAGCACCACCACACTCCGCCTGCTCCCCGTCGACTATTTTCGGCTTCACATTGAAGGTCTTGAGCCATAGGCTAAAGTGTGGGGGGATGCGGAGAAAAGCTTCACACATAACGATAAATGCCAAAATGTGGAGAAAGGAGTCTGGAGCTAGATCGTGAAAATCTAGCCCACAATAGAACATAAGGCCACGAACGAAGGGGTGGAGAGCGAACCCTAGCCTATGGAGGAAGTGAGAGATGAATACAACCCTCTCGTCGGATTTAGGTGTGGGGATAACCTGCCCCTTGGTAGGGAGCCTGTGGGAGATTTCCGCAGTCAGGTACCTAGCCTCCCGGAGCTTCACGATATCTTCCTCGGTGATAAAGGAGGCCGTCCACCTGCCTTGGGAGCTGGATCCAGACATGACTAGAAGGCTTGGTAGCAATGAAAGAAATCGAGACCTAGGCGCTGGAGCTTGAGGCTGTAAGGGCTGAGGAAGAGGTAGGCCTGGGGGAGAAAGACGGGTCTGTACCCCTTTATAAAGGCGATGAATATCGAACGCTCCTTTTGGGCCTTAAAGCTCGCCTATTCCCAAGGGATCGTGCAAATGACACGATTGGATTACCCACACCCATATTGATAAGAATCCCGTGATAAGGGGTCATGATCTCTGCTTTGACAAGATGTGCCAATAAAGACCGCGTCTCGTAACGTGGAGCGAGAGGCTGAAAGACGGTTCGAAATAAAAACCAGGCAAAGGACGTAACGTCTGCCCACGAAAGCCGTCAGTAGATGGGACTTGTTAAATATTATACCCTGTTGTGGTTGTCTGTGGTGTCTGTTTCGCAGAACCGGACACGCTTTCTGTGTTCGAGGACTACTTTGAAGTATTCGGAGGAGGAACCCGCCTTGCAATGCCAAAGACAATCTGCGCGCCGGACACATCGTCATTGAAGCCTGGTTCAGGGGCTACTGAGGGAGTCCTGGATTAAGGGGTCCTCGGGCGTCTGGGCAATGTGACGTGGGCCGGACTAATGGGCCATGAAGATACAAGACAGAAGACTTCCTCCCGTGTCCGGATGGGACTCTCCTTTACGTGGAAGGGAAGCTTGGTGTCCGGATATGAAGATTCCTTCCTCTGTAAACCGATTCTGTACAACCCTAGGTCCCTCCGGTGTCTATATAAACTGGAGGGCTTAGTCCGTAGAGGAAATCATAATCATACAGACTAGACATTTAGGGTTTAGCCATTACGATCTCGAGGTAGATCAACTCTTGTAAACCCCATATTCATCCAAGATAATCAAGCAGGAAGTAGGGTATTACCTCCATCAAGAGGGCCCGAACCTGGGTAAACATCGTGTCCCTGTCTCCTGTTACCTTCGATCCTCAGACGCACAGTTCGGGACCCCCTACCCAAGATCTACCGGTTTTGACACCGACACCCGCGGCTGCGCACAGGAAGGTACCGGATGTCTGGTCAGTGTCGGACGTCCGATGGCTCGTGAGGTACCGAACGTCCGGTGCGGGTCGGCCGCCCACTGATTCTTCTCGGGTGTAGCGGCACCGGATTTCCGGAGGTTGTCGGACGTCCGGGCGCTGGGACTTGTCGGACATCCTGTGGGCGTCGGTCGTCCGACCGCTATAGCACGCGTTAGCTGTAGTTCTTCTGGCCATCTGGGATGCGTCAGGTACCGGATGTCCGGTGGCTATAGCTTGTAGCAGCTCCATTTCTTCCGTCTTCTCTTCCATGCTTCCCTCGCGGATGGTGCAGGTGTTCCTTAGCGCTTGCACTCCTTGTCGTCATCCGTGAAGCTCCGGTAATACCTATGAATGGACACGAGAGGAATGTCAAGTACTCCCTCTGTCCCATAATGTAAGACGTTTTTTGACACTACACTAGTGCCAAAAAATGTCTTACATTATGGGACAGAGGGAGTAGTATACCATCCTCGAAGGGGTCAAGTGAACATGTGTAAAGGAGAAGATTCACCTTTATGTGTGTGAAGTAGATGTCACATGTGTCACTTGCCAAACGGACTCTTGACATGGTGATGTCCGTAGGATGCTCCGCATCAGAACCCCTCCATGATGGTGTCTAGATTGGATCTGGTGGTTCTGTACTCTGCGGCAGCTGGAATTGATTTTTGTTGACTCTCCTAGGGTTTCTGGAATATTGGGGTATTTATAGAGCAAAGAGGCGGTCCGGGGGCACCCGAGGTGGGCACAACCCACAAGGGCGCGCCTAGGCCTCCAGGCACGCCCTGGTGGGTTGTGCTCCCCTCGGAGCACCCCCTAGGCGCTTCTCCGGCCCATTGGATGTCTTCTGGTCCAAAAAAATCCACAAAAAGTTTCGCTGCGTTTGGACTCCATTTGATATTGATTACCTGCGATGTAAAAAACATGCAAAAACCAGCAACTGGCACTTGGCACTATATCAATAGGTTAGTACCAGAAAATGATATAAAATGACTATAAAATGATTATAAAACATCCAAGAATGATAATATAACAACATGGAACAATAAAAAAATTTATAGATACGTTGGAGACATATCAGTTACTAGCATGGGAATTATCAATTAAAACAAAAGGAGGGCACATGGCTATCTCCTTGGTTAGCTTCACTTGGAGTTGATCATGAGACTGCTTGAGAGAAGCATGAGCACTCTTTCATGGCCTTGTGATCCTTGTCAAGTATGTCAAACTCTTCCTTGAGTCTATCACTAGCAAAAGGGCCCGTGCATTGCAACGGGAGAAAAGAATACCACACGCTCTTCATTTACAAAAATGTCTATAATCTGAGTATTTGTAGTTACGGCCCAAACAAAGATGGTCTTTTCCTACAAAAGTAAAACTTCAAGATTCCACATGTCTTCTATTTAAACACGGCTTACATGTAGATTTAATACGTATAAAGAAACAGGCAAGTGATCTTCAATTTCGTCTCAAATCCTGATTTTGCTGAGATGTTCATCCACAACCCAGATCAGTACCGATATGAAAGAAAGACGAATAATGAACTGTTGATTAACATTGCACCATAGATAATATTTTTAATGGTTAACAAGTAAAATGACATCATATCCAGATTCTATATATTTTTCTAATAAAATTCCGTATATAACATGTTAAATTTGTTGTTACGGTTTAGAAGATATGAGTATTTTTTCAAAAAATTAATATGTACTGCGGGTTTAATGTCAAAAACATCAGGGAGTTTTCTATGAAATAGCATGACGGACCAAGAATACCTATTTCTTTTATTAGTAGGTATAGATGGCCAACCCCAAGTGCAACCTTCTCGGATTTAAGCACACGAGTAAGAACAAGAGCATGATCATGATCATTCCGTAATTTAGCAAGATCAACGTTGTGTGACTCCTCAAGAGCCAAACGAAGACCTCGCTCTTCCTCAAGAGCAATGGAAAGATCTGCTATCTCATCGGCATAGTCAGGGCTATGCCCTCCATCTTAGAGATGGTATCCTCATGAGACTCAATGATATCATTGGCCTCACCAAGTTGTTCCAAGAGAGCAACAAAATGCTTCTTGGTCTCACCTTTGATCTTACCCAAGAACTTGTCAAACTCATTCTCATCCACTTTTACCTCCTCATGTTCATCCACACAATCCAAGAAAGAAGGATTAGTTGTAATGGACGTTACCTTGTTAATGCCTTTAGCCATGAGGCACTTGAGGATGAGGTTCTCGTCGATGGCGTTGAAGAGTGACACTTTGGTCGGGGGAGGTGGCAATGGCCAAGGAGGCCGTTGATACGTCTCCAACGTATCTATAATTTTTTATTGTTGCATGCCATTATATTATCTGTTTTGGATGTTTTATATGCATTAATATGCTATTTTATATTATTTCTGGGACTAACCTATTAACCTAGTGCCCAGTGCCAGTTTCTGTTTTCTCCTTGTTTTTGACTTCTATAGAAAAGGAATATCAAACGGAGTCCAAACAGAATAAAACTTTACGATGATTTTTCTTGGACCAGGAGAAATTTACGAGATTTGGAGAGGAGGCTAGAAGACATACGAGGCGGCGACAAGCCGTAGGGGCGTGCCCCAGGGGGCCCCAGGGCTTGTGAGCCCCTCGTAACCCTTTCGACCCTAACTCCAGCACTATAAATCCTCAAATGTTCCCCCTATGCCAGAGGGCACACCAAAAATACTTTTCCACCACCGCAAGCTTTTGTTCCTGTGAGATCCCATCTTGGGGCCTTCTCCAACACTCCGCCGGAGGGGGATTCGATCACGGAGGGCCTCTACACCAACCTTGTTGCCCTTCCATGAAGCGTGAGTAATTTACTGAGGACCTAAGGGTCCATAGCTCGTAGCTAGATGGCTTGTTCTCTCTCTTTGATCTTCAATACAATGTTCTCCTCGATGTTGTTGGAGATCTATTCGATGTAATCTTCTATTGCAGTGCATTTGTTGAGATCTGATGAATTGTGGATTTATGATCAGATTATCTATGAATATTATTTGAGTCTTCTCTAAACTCTTTTATGCATGATTGAGATAGCTTAGTAATTTTCTTCGATCTATCAATTTGGTTTGGCCAACTAGATTGGTTTTTCTTGCAATGGGAGAAGTGCTTTTGTGATGGGTTCAATCTTGCGGTGTCCTCTCTGATGTCTACTCGTGTTGGGCCTCCAAGCGCAGAGTTCTGTAGGATAGTAGGAAATTTCCCTCAAGTGGATGACCTAAGGTTTATCAATCCGTGGGAGGCATAGGATGAATATGGTCTCTCTCAAACAACCCTGCAACCAAATAATAAAAATTCTCTTGTGTCCCAAACACACCATGTACAATGGTAAATTGTATAGGTGCACTAGGTCGGCAAAGAGATGGTGATACAAGGGTAATATGGATAGTAGATATTGATTTTTGTAATAGGAACAATAAAATACAGCAAGGTAGCAAATAACAAAAGTGAGCACAAATAGCATTGCAATGCTTGAAAACTAGGCCCAGGGTCTGTACTTTCACTAGTGCAATCTCTCAACATGCTAATATGATCGGATCATATAACCATCCCTCAACATGTGATGAAGAATCACTCAAAAGTTCTTATATAGCGGAGAACATAGAAGAAATTGTTTGTAGGGTACGAAACCACCTCAAAGCTATTCTTTTCGATCAATATATCCTAGAGTTCGTACTAAAATAACACCAAGTTATCATTTCTGATCGATCTATCCAAGAGTTCATACTAAAATAACACCATATGATACATATCAACCAACTCTAATGTCACCTATATACTCCAATGTCACAGCGAGTATCCGTGAGTTGATTATACGATATGCATCAAACAAATTCAGATTCATAATACTCAATCCAACACAAAGAACCTCAAAGAGTGCGCCAAGATTTATACCGGAGAAACAAGGACGAGAACATGCATCAACCCCTATGCATAGATTACCCCAATGTCACCTCGAGAATCCGCGAGTTGAGTGCCAAAACATATATCAAGTGAATCAATATGATACGCCATTGTCACCACGGGTATTCATATGAAAGACATATATCAAGTGCTCTCAAATCCATAAAAGTATTCAATCTGATAAAATGAAATCTCAAAGGGAAAACTCAATTCATCACAACAAGATAGAGAGAGGGTGATGTCTACTACACAACTTGTTATTGTAGACTCGTGTTGGGCCTCCAAGCGCAGAGTTTTGTAGGACAGTAGCAATTTTCCCTCAAATGGATGACCTAAGGTTTATCAATCCATGGGAGACATAGGATGAAGATGGTCTCTCTCAAACAACCCTGCAACCAAATAACAACAAGTCTCTTGTGTCCCCAACACACCAAATACAATAGTAAATTGTATAGGTGCACTAGTTCGGTGAAGAGATGGTGAAACAAGTGTAGTAATGATAGTAGATATTGATTTTTGTAATAAGAACAATACAAAACAGCAAGGTAGCAAGTAAAAAAAGTGACCACAAACGGTATTGCAATGCTTGAAAATCAGGCCAAGGGTCTCTTTCATTGTTTCAACCTTAACATGTGAATTGGTTGCTAGTTTAACATTAGAAGTTTTATAAGAAAGAATTATTGTTATGACGCTAGGAAAAGTGATTGAAATTTTCATTGATCAAACTTGTGTACTTTGCTAGCATTCACACTTCATAAATTATTTCTTTTATCATTTACCTACTCGAGGACGAGTAGGAATTAAGCTTGGGGATGCTGATACGTCTCCAATGTATCTATAATTTATGAAGTATTCATGTTGTTATATTATCATTCTTGAATGTTTTACAATCATTTTATAGAAACTTTATATCATTTTTTGGGACTAACCTATTGACCCAGTGCCCAACGCCACTTGCTGTATTTTGCTTGTCTTTTACATCACAGGAAATCAATATCAAACAGAGTCCAAACACCGCGAAACTTTTTGTGGATTTTTTATGGACCAGAATACATCCAATGGGCCAGAGCAGCACCTGGGGGGTGCCCCGAGGGGGGGCACAACCCACTAGGGGCGCCTGGGGGCCCAGGCGCGCCCAGGTGGGTTGTGCCCACCTTGGTGGCCTCCCGCACCCCCTCTTTGCCATATAAAATCCCAAATATTCTAAAAATTCTCGTGGTTAACCTCTGTAGCCATGAAAAACCAATCTAGACCCCGTTCCGGCACCCTGCCAGAGGGGGAAATCATCACTGGTGGCCATCTTCATCATCCCGGCGGTCACCACGATGAGGAGGGAGTAGTCCACCCTCAGGGCTGAGGGTTTGTACCAGTAGCTATGTGTTTAATCTCTCTCTCTCTCTCTCGTGTTCTTGATATGTCAGGATCTTGATGTATCGCGGGATTTGTTAATATAGTCAGATCATATGGTGTTTTCCCCTCTCTATCTTGTTGTGATGAATTGAATTTTTCCCTTTGAGATTTCGTTGTTATCGGAATGAATACTTCTATGGATTTGAGAGCACTTGATATATGTCTTGCATATGAATACTCATGGTGACAATGGGGTATCATATTGATTCACTTGATATGTGTTTTGGCACTCAACTCACGGATTCCCGCGGCGACATTGAGGTAATCTATGCGTAGGGGTTGATGCACGTTCTCGTCTTTTGTTTCTCCGGTAGAAATTTTGGGGCACTCTTTGAAGTTCTTTGCGTTGGATTGAGTATTGTGAATCTGAAATTATTGTTGGGGAATGCAGTATTTCAAAATTTTCCTACGATCACGCAAGATCTATCTAGGAGATGCATAGCAACAAGAGGGGAGAGTTTGTCTATGTACTCTCGTAGACCGAAAGCGGAAGCTTTTAGTAACGCGGTTGATGTAGTCGAACGTCTTCGTGATCCAACTGATCAAGTACTGAACGCACAACACCTCCGCGATCTGCACACGTTCAGCTCGGGGATGTCCGTCGAACTCTTGATCCAGTTGAGACCGAGGGAGAGTTTCGTCAGCACGATGGCATGGTGATGGTGATGATGAAGTTACCGACGCAGGGCTTCGCCTAAGCACTATGACAATATGACCGAGGTGTAAAACTATGGAGGGGGCACCGCACACGGCTAAAGATCAACTTGTGTGTCTATGGGGTGCCCCTCCCCCGTATATAAAGGAGGGGAGGAGGAGGCCGGCCGGCCCTAGGGGGCGCGCCCAAGGGGGGAGTCCTACTCCAAGTAGGAATCGGCTCTCCCCTTTCCTAGTCCATGTAGGAGAAGAAGGAAGGAGAGGGAGAGGGAGAGGGAAAGAGGGGCCGCGCCCCTCTCCCCTAGTCCTATTCAGACTCCCCTGGGGGGCACCTCTTGGGCGCTGCCCTCTCTCTCCCCTAAGGCCCACTAAGGCCCATTATTTCCTCGGGGGGTTCCAGTATGTAGAGATGACCGAGACATATCTCCGGTCAATAACCAATAGCAGAACCTGGATGCTCATATTGGTTCCTACATAATCTATGAAGATCTATATCCGTCAAACCGCATAACAACATACGTTGTTCCCTTTGTCATTCTTATGTTACTTGCCCGAGATTCGATCGTCAGTATCATCATACCTAGTTCGATCTCGTTACCGGAAAGTCTCTTTACTCGTTCGGTAATGCAGCATCCCGCAACTAACTCATTAGTCACTTTGCTTGCAAGGCTTATAGTGATGTGCATTACCTAGAGGGCCCAGAGATACCTCCCCGATACACGAAGTGGCAAATCCTAATCTCGATCTATGCCAACTCAACAAACACCATCGGCGACACCTGTAGAGCATCTTTGTAATCACGCAGTTATGTTGTGACGTTTGATAGCACACAAGATGTTCCTCAAGTATTCGGGAGTTGCATAATCTCATAGTCAGAGGAACATGTATAAGTCATGATGAAAGCAATAGCAATAAAAACTAAACGATCATTAATGCTAAGCTAATGGATGGGTCTTGTCCATCACATCATTCTCTATGATGTGATCTTGTTCATCAAATGACAACACATGTCTATGGTTAGGAAACTTAACCATCTTTGAGTAACGAGCTAGTCAAGTAGAGGCATACTAGGGACATTCTGTTTTGTCTATGTATCCACACATTTACTAAATTTCCGGTTAATACAATTCTAGCATGAATAATAAACATTTATCATGATATAAGGAAATATAAATAACAACTTTATTATTGCCTCTAGGGCATATTTCCTTCAGTCTCCCACTTGCACTAGAGTCAATAATCTAGTTCACATCATCATGTGATGTAACACCAATAGTTCACATCTTTATGTGATTAGTTCACATCTCCATGTGACTAATACCCAAAGGGTTTACTAGAGTCAATAATCTAGTTCACATCTCTATGTGATTAACACCCAAAGAGTGATCATGTTTTGCTTGTGAGAGAAGTTTAGTCAACGGGTCAGCCACATTCAGAGCTGTATGTATTTGCAAATTTTCTATGTATACAATGCTCTGCATAGAGCTACTCTAGCTAATCGCTCCTACTTTCAATATGTATCCAGATTGAGACTTAGAGTCCTCCGGATCAGTGTCAAAGCTTGCATCGACGTAACTCTTTATGACGAACTTTTTGGCACCTCCATATCTGAGAAATATTTCCTTAGTCCTCTAAGGATAATTTTGACCGATGTCCAGTGATCTACTCCTAGATCACCATTGTACTCCCTTGCCAAAATCATGCTAAGGTATACAATAGGTCTGGTACACAGCCAATCATACTTTATAGAACCTATGACTGAGGCATAGGGAATGACTTTTCGTTCTCTTTATTTTTTCTCCCATGGTCGGGTTTTGAGTCTTTACTCAACTTCACACCTTAAAACTCAGGCAAGAACTCCTTCTTTGACTGATCCATTTTGAACTTCTTCAAAATCTTCTCAAGGTATGTACTCATTGAAAGTCTTATCAAGTGTCTTGATCTATCTTTATAGATCTTGATGCCTAATATGTAAGTAGCTTCACAGAGGTATTTCTTTGAAAAAAATCCTTTCAAACACTCCTTTATGCTTTCCAGAAAATTCAACATCATTTCTGATCAACAGTATGTCATTCACATATATTTATCAGAAAGGTTGTAGTGCTCCCACTCACTTTCTTGTAAATAAAAGCTTCACCAAAAGTCTATATAAAACCATATGATTTGATCACTTTATCAAATCGTATATTCCAACTCCTAGATGCTTGCACCAGTCCATTGATGGATCGCTAGAGCTTGCACACTTTGTTAGCACCTTTAGGATTGACAAAACCTTCTTGTTGCATCATATACAACTCTTCTTTAAGAAATCCATTTAAGGAATGCAATTTTGACATCCATTTGCCAGATTTCATAAAATGTGGCAATTGCTAACATGATTCGGACAGACTTAAGCATCGCTACGAGTGATAAAATCTTATCGTATTCAACACCTTGAACTTGTCAAAAACCTTTTTGCGACAATTCGAGCTTTGTAGACAGTAATATTACCGTCAGCGTCAGTCTTCTTGAAGATCCATTTATTCTCTATGGCTTGCCGAACATCGGGCAAGTCAACCAAAGTCCACACTTTGTTCTCATACATGGATCCCATCTCAGATTTCATGGCCTCAAGCCATTTTATAGAATCTGGGCTCATCATCGCTTCCTCATAGTTCGCAGGTTCGTCATGGTCTAGTAACATGACTTACAGAACAGGATTACCATACCACTCTGGTGCGGACCATACTATGGTAGACCTACGAGGTTCGGTAGTAACTTGATCTGAAGTTTCATGATCATCATCATTAGCTTCATCACTAATTGGTGTAGGAATAACTGGAACTCATTTCTATGATGAACTACTTTCCAATTCGGGAGAAGGTACAATTACCTCATCAAGTTCTACATTCCTCCCACTCACTTCTTTCAAGAGAAACTCCTTCTTTAGAAAGGATCCGTTCATAGCAATGAAGATCTTGCCTTCGGATCTGTGATAGAAGGTGTACCCAACAGTTTCTTTTGGGTATCCTATGAAGACGCACATTTCCGATTTGGGTTCGAGATTATCAAGCTGAAACCTTTTTCACATAAGCATCGCAACCCCAAACTTTTAAGAAATGACATCTTTGGTTTCTTGCTTAAACCATAGTTCATATGGTGTCGTCTCAACGGATTTAGATGGTGCCCTATTTAACGTGAATGCAGTTGTCTCTAATGCATAACCCTCAAAACGATAGCGGTAAATCGGTAAGAGACATCATATATCGCGCCATATCTAATAAAGTATGGTTGCGACGTTCGGATACACCATTACACTGTGGTGTTCCAGGTGGCATGAGTTGTGAAACTATTCCACATTGTTTTTAAATGAAGGCAAAACTCGTAACTCAAATATTTACCTCCACGATCAGATCATAGAAACTGTTATTTTCTTGTTACGATGATTCTCAATTTCACTCTAAATTTCTTTGAACTTTTCAAATGTTTCATACTTGTGTTTCATTAAGTAGATATACCCATATCTGCTCAAATCATCTGTGAATGTCAGAAAATAATGATACCCACCACGAGCCTGAACACTCATCGGACTGCATACATCGGTATGTATTATTTCCAATAAGTCAGTGGCTCGCTCCATTGGTCATCTTGCCCATGAGGCATGGTTCGCAAGCATAAAATAATTCATAATCAAGTGATACCAAAAGTCCATCTGCATGGAGTTTCCTCATGCGCTTTACACCAATATGACCTAAATGGCAGTGCCACTAGTATGTTGCACTATCATTATCAACTTTGCATATTTTAGGCATCAATATTACGAATATGTGTATCACTACAATCGAGATTCAATAAATCATTCACCTTGGGTGTATGACCACAAAAAGGTTTTATTCATGTAAATAGAATAACAATTATTCTTTGACTTAAATGAATAACCGTATTGCAACAAACATGATCCAATCATATTATGCTCAATGCAAACACCAAACAACATTTATTTTAGGTTCAACACTAATCCTGAAGGTAAAGGGAGTGTGCGATGGTGACCTTATCAACCTTGGAATCACTTCCAACGCACATCGTCACCTCGCCCTCAACTAGTCTCTGTTCATTTTGTAACTCCTGTTTCAAGTTACTAATCATAGCAACTAAACTAGTATCAAATACCCAGGGGCTACTATGAACACTAGTAAAGTACACATCAATAACATGTATATCATATATACTTTTGTTCACTTTTCCATCCTTCTTATCCGCCAAGTATTTGGGGAAGTTCCGCTTCCAGTGACCATTCCCTTTGTAGTACAAGCACTCAGCTTCAGGCTTGGGTCTAGCTTTTGGGCTTCTTCATGGGAGTGGCAACTTGCTTGTCATTCTTGTTGAAGTTCCCTTTCTTTCCCTTGCCCTTTTATTTGAAACTAGTGGTCTTGTCAACCATCAACACTTGATGCTTTTCTTGATTTCTACCTTCGTCGATTTCAGCATCGCGGAGAGCTCGAGAATCGTTTTCGTCATCCCTTGCATATTATAGTTCAATATGAAGTTCCAGTAACTTGGTGATGGTGACTAGAGAACTCTATCAATCACTATCTTATCTGGAAGATTAACTCCCACTTGATTCAAGCGATTGTAGTACTCAGACATTCTGAGCACATGCTTACTGGTTGAGCTATTCTCCCCCATCTTGAATGGAAAGTACTAGTCAGAGGTCTCATACCTCTGACTCAGGCATGAGTCTGAAATACCAATTTCAGCTCTTCGAACATCTTATATGCTTTGTGGTGAGCAAAATGTTTTTGAAGTCCCGGTTCTAAGCCGTAAAGCATGGCGCACTAAACTATCAAGTAGTCATCATACCGATCTTGCCAAACATTTCATAACGTCTGCATCTGCTCCTGCAATAGGTCTGTCACCTAGCGGTGCATCAATGACACAATTCTTCTGTGCAGCAATGACGATAATCCTCAGATCACGGATCCAGTCCGCATCATTGCTACTATCATCTTTCAACTTATTTTTTTCTAAGAACATATCAAAAATAAATGGGGAGCTATAACGCGAGCTATTGATCTACAACAACATAGATATGCAAAAACTATTAGGACTAAGTTCACGATAAATTAAAGTTCAGTTAATCAAATTACTTAAGAACTCCCACTTAGATAGACATCCCTCGAGTCATCCAAATGATCACGTGATCCATATCAACTAAACCATGTCCGATCATCACGTGAGATGGAGTAGTTTTCAATGGTGAACATCACTATGTTGATCATATCTACTATATGATTCGTGCTCGACCTTTCGGTCTCAGTGTTCCGAGGCCATATCTGCATATGCTAGGCTCGTCAAGTTTAACCCGAGTATTCTGCGTGTGCAAAACTGGCTTGCACCCATTGTATGTGAACGTAGAGCTTATCACACCCGATCATCACGTGGTGTCTCGGCACGACGAACTGTAGCAATAGTGCATACTCAGGGAGAACACTTATAACTTGAAATTTAGTGAGAGATCATCTTATAATGCTACCTCCGAACTAAGCAAAATAAGATGCATAAAAAGATAAACATCGCATGCAATCAAATAAGTGATATGATATGGCCATCATCAGCTTGTGCCTTTGATCTCCATCTCCAAAGCACCGTCATGATCACCATCGTCACCGGCTTGACACCTTGATCTCCATCGAAGAATCATTGTCGTCTTGCCAACTATTGCTTCTATGACTATTGCTACCGCTTAGTGATAAAGTAAAGCAATTATATGGCGATTGCATTTCATACAATAAAGTGACAACCATATGGCTCCTGCCAGTTGCCGATAACTGTTACAAAGCATGATCATCTCATAGAACAATTTATATATCATCACGTCTTGACCATATTACATCATAGCAAGCCCTGCAAAAACAAGTTAGACGTCCTCTACTTTGCTGTTGCAAGTTTTACGTGGCTGCTACGAGCTTCTAGCAAGAACCGTTCTTACCTATGCATCAAAACCACCACGAGTTTTTGTTAAGTGTGCTATTTTAACCTTCAATAAGGACCGGGCGTAGTCACACTTGATTCAACTAAAGTTGGAGAAACAGACACCCACTAGCCACTTGTGTGCGAAGCACGACAGTAGAACCAGTCTCATGAACGTAGTCATGCAATGTCGGTCTGGGCCGCTTCATCCAACAGTACCGCCAAATCAAAGTATGACATGCTGGTAAGCAGTATGACTATTATAGCCCACAACTCTTTGTGTTATACTCGTGCATATAACATCTATGCATAGACCTGGCTCTGATGCCACTTTTGGGGAACACGGTATTTCAAAATTTTCCTACGATCAAGCAAGATCTATCAAGGAGATGCATAGAAACGATAGGGGAGAGTGTGTCTACGTACCCTCGTAGACCGAAAACGGAAGCGTTTGGTAACACGGTTGATGTAGTCGAACGTCTTTGTGATCCAACCGATCAAGTACCGAACACACGGCACCTCTGCGATCTGCACACGTTCAGCTCGGTGACGTCCCTCGAACTCTTGATCCAGTTGAGACCGAGGGAGAGTTTCTTCAGCACGACGGCGTGGTGACGGTGACGATGAAGTTACCGGCGCAGATCTTTGCCTAAGCATTACAACACATGACCGAGGTGTAAAACCATGGAGGGGGGCACCGCACACAGCTAAAGATCAACCTTGTCGGCGTTATGGAACGGGGGTCCCCAGACTTGCCTGCCTGCGCCCATAGCGTGGCTCCACCAGCGGCCTGTACGACCCATCCTCAACAACAAACACTCAAGACCCTCGCGAGGGGCCAAGCCTCACGAGGCGAACGATGCAAGACCTCCTCAGGGGCGGCCTCACCAGGCTGGCTCGCGAGGGGCTGAGATCAAGGCACGGGATAGCTCACGAGGTTTCTATGATGCAAGCCATGATGACTGGAGCTAGGCGGGCGCCAGCGCACGAAGTGTCCTCGTTTCCACTTTGGTGCTAAAGAGGCAAGCGCAGGCGAGGAGTCTTGAGGCATCAGGCAAAGGTTTCCATATCGGTGCAACAAGACCAAGACCAGCAGGACAGCAAGACAGAGGTCACCATGGAGCCCAAGGCAGCATCACCACCAGAGCCTTTGGCAGGCGAAGACCACCTTTTGTCATGATAGCTTGTACTAGTTGTCCCCCTTCAAACTGGCCGTTGTGGGATCCCTTCCCGCTCAATATTTGGGAAGAGGACTAGGGCGCCTAAAAATAGGATTGGCCACCACCATAGAAGGGAAGAGAGGATCTGGATCATAGCCACTCCATCCTTAGCCCCAGACAAGTTCGCCAAGCACAAGAACACCTCTCCTCAGGAGGCTGTTTGTCGGTGTCAAAACCGGTGGATCTCGGGTAGGGGGTCCCGAACTGTGCGTCTAAGGCGGATGGTAACAGGAGGCAGGGGACACGATGTTTTACCCAGGTTCAGGCCCTCTTGATGGAGGTAAAACCCTACGTCCTGCTTGATTGTTCTTGATAATATGAGTAGTACAAGAGTAGATCTACCACGAGATCGGAGAGGTTAAACCCTAGAAGCTAGCCTATGGTATGATTGTATGTTGTCCTACAAACTAAAACCCTCCGGTTTATATAGACACCGGAGGGGGCTAGGGTTACACAGGGTTGGTTACAAAGGAGGATATATACATATCCGTATTTCCTAGCTTGCCTTCCACGCCAAGTAGAGTCCCATCCGAACACGGGATGAAGTCTTCAATCTTGCATCGTCATAGTCCAACAGTTTGGCCAAAGGATATAATCCGGCTGTCCGGATACCCCCTAATCCAGGACTCCCTAAGTAGCCCCCAAACCAGGCTTCAATGACGATGAGTCCAGCGCGCAGTGTTGTCTTCGGCATTGCAAGGCGGGTTCTTCTCCAAATTTCGAACACTTGTTAAGCAGTGTCCGGCCCCATAAATGTTGGACCTCTTGGCTTCTACGCCCAATAAGGGCTATCTTCCACGCGTCGAATGAATACGAGGCGCCAGGGCGTTTTTACATTCGCCCCCTAGCCAGATAAATAAATTGTCTATTAAAGGGATGGGGGTTCTTAGATCCAATCCATATCATCCTCCCCCAGCGAGAATCCATCAGAGCGCGCTTCAGAAAAATCCACTCCAACATGGCCGACCTCCGCAGCTCCTCCTCCCACCCCCGTAGCCCTAAGCCCGGTGATTGGGAGAAGTGTTCAGTCCCACACAGTCGATTAGTGGAACTGCAGACTAAGGGATTTCTCCCTCCAGCGTATATGGTTCCCGTCCGAGCCGGGCTCGCCACCTACAATGGCGGGCAGCAAGCGGAGAGCTTCCCTAGCCCCTCTATGGGGGAGCGGGTATGCCTTGTTCCTTATTTATTAAGGGGACTCGGATTTCCAATTCATCCGTTCCTCCACGGGCTCCTGGAGTTTTACGGCCTCCAACTGCATAATTTCACCCCTGCTTCCATATTACACATCGCCGGCTATGTTGCCCTCTGCGAGTTATTCCTGGGTTGCGAGGCTCATTTCGAGCTGTGGAAAAGGTTATTTTGCCTCGTCCCCCGCACACAGGAGGGGTCACTTTATCAAGTGGGCGGAGCTGAAATATGGCGCATCGGCGAAACCTGATACCTGTCCGGTACTCCGAAGAAGACATCCGAGGACTGGCCTTCGGAATGGTTTTATATGGAGGACGTCCCCCTTCCGGACCCTGTTCGGCGGGGTCTACCTGAGTTCAATAATGCTCCTCTGAAGAAACGCCGAAGCTGGCGCCCACGGAGCCCCCAGGAGGAAGACAATGGGGAAGTCCTCTACCTAATGAATCGGATTAAAGCGCTGGCTCAATCAGGATTGACAATAATCGAGTTTATGTCAATATGCATAATGCGGGGAGTACAACCACTTCAATATCGAGGGCACCCCCTATGGTGTTTTAACGGGGAAGACGATGCACCCGTTGCGGGCGCAAGGGTCCGAACAACGCTGCTGCTTTAGCAAAAATCCCGTCCGAGCTGTTCAAGGGAGAGGAAGAGGACTTTATACACATCAAACCACGGGATGGATTCTCCATGTACAACCCTCCAAGCTGGGTGAGTTATATCTCCTTACTCCCGTTCTTCCTACATTCTTTGTTGCAGGTACTTACCTTGCCATTTCACGGCAGGAACTGCGAAAAGCCATATGGGAGGTCAACAACCCATCCCCACAACCAGAGGACCCCGACTGGGCCCTTGGTCCTGGACTCGAAGAAGATCCAGACATATTCGTGGAGCTGATCGACCGACAGTTCTATCAGTTGAGCTGTAATGACGGCATGGTGGCCATTATGGTCGACTATCCCGGACTACTCCCTGTGTTGCTCATAAGGAAAACCAAAATCCCAACTCCAAAAACTAGGATTCCCTTTTAGATACTTCACCTACCATATACATATGGTGTTTTACAGGGAAGGTATTCGGGACGCCGTGCCGAACCCGCAGCAACTCGCCAACAAGAGGCGCCGAGGCCGGGTAGGCCAAAAAGGAAGGCGGTCAGGACGGAGATGCCGACGCAGAGGTATGAAAAAAAACCCCGCTCCGTAGTTGTCGTATTTCTCAAAATGTAATGACGTCCATGTTTCTTTAACAGAAAAAACGCTTGCCGGAATATGTCCGGTGAGGCTGCCGATCATGCTTCCACCAGTCGTGCTCCAGGACCGGACATAGAGGCGGAAGCCGACATGGGGCGGACGCCGGATACTCCCCCTACAGAGGATGCAGATAGACTATCCTCTACAAATTCAGAAGTGGAGAGCGCCATGAATCATAGGCGTCGCCGGGCCGTACTCCGTGACGCTTGCTTCTCACCAGAGGCATTTGATGCCTTCAATTCTGGAGACACGTACCTGCGTGCTGCTCAAAGTGGTCTAGCCAGAGCAACAGACCAGTATGTAAGGGATGTACGTGTAAGCAAATCTGACGATTATATGTATCAGTAGCCCCTGAGACTTGAAACAGTTAGCAGAACTGATTTAAGGATCATCTATTGTTCAGGTTCTTACAAAGAAGAATACTCGACTGTCACAGGAGCTGGATGAATGCAAGACCCAACTTCGGGCCGCCGTTGCCGCATTGAAGGAACCTAAAAAGTCCCCAGCTGGTAACATTTGTTTCAAAGAATGATAGGTACCATATAGCGTGCGGCATGGCTGCAGATCTAACAATAGATATTGCAGATGAATCCAGAGAGAATCCGGAGGACCAGCATGCCGTACGACAACTAAAGGCTGGCGAACGTGTGCTGACTGAGGTCAGGCGGGAGAAAAACAATCTCCAAGACGCCAATACCAAGCTGAGCGTGGAACTAAAAGATGTTCGAGCCTAGCTTGCGGACTCCGAGAAGGAGAATAAGCGGCTTCGACGCGGCATTTTCAGTAAGTGCTTGAACGAACCCTTAAAAAGGGGACGGCGGAGAAGCCGGCTAACAGAGTTATGTCTGCAGGTATGCTGACGGGTCATCCCGCGGAGGAGATGCCCGGGTCTGCGGGTGATCTTCTATCAAAGCTCTCACAACTGCACGAACAAGTTTGGCAGGTGATGCAAGGTATTGCCCAGGCCTTGTGGCCATCCGTCTCCCTGCTAGAAGGCATTGGAGAGCTTGCGGAGAAGCTCAAGGGAGCATGGCGGCACTTCCGATTATGGAAGATATCAGCCTGCCGTCAAGGTGCCTAGGAAGCTCGGGGCATGGTGAAGACGCGGTATACCAAAGATGACCCAAACCACATGGCCGAGGTCGGACCTGTGGGGCCCGATGGGAAAGAGATCCCCGTTAGCTTAGTGTATGGGCAAGTAGAATTAGCCGCAAAGTATTCCCAACGGGATTGTAGGCTAGACAGCCTGTTGGATGGTATAGAAGAGGAATTTAGTCAGTCTACATGACTATGTAATTAAAGTGACATGTATAATGCCTTCTAGCCGGATTGTAAATCATTTGTCATGGTGGACCTTTTCGCTTCAACCTCGGGACCCGATAGTCCGGAGTGTTTCCGAATTCCCGCTCAGTTATATAAGAACCGGGGTATGCATGGAAACCAGGCGTAGGGGTCATTGGTGCTTGAACAGACAAGTACCCAACTAGTTATGTTATATTACATGGGTAGTAAGAAACATCTTCCAGGGAGAATAGTTCCGTTAGGGGTTCCTTTCCCTAGGTACGCATGCCCTAAGGTGCATGTCTAGACTGCGAGAGGAGACGCAGGAAAAACATCTGGGGGGCATATGTGGAAAATAAATAAAAATCATCTTTTGTTCGCCGACTGAATATTCCCTTAAGAACGCTAGCTTTCGGCTTCACCCAGTCTGAGGTACACATCCGGCTGACCCGGCAGTAACAATCGCAGAGGTGCTCCCCTTATACCCTAGCCGAATTACCGAGAACGTAGGGCATAAATACAAGAGCCAGGCAACCCAGCTTGGCCAAAACTTAAGTCATATCGATGCATATAATGGCGAAGAAAAGGTACATGCGGAAGAATAACACATGTGCGGGGCATAAAGCCCAGAAATATAATTAAGCTTCTGTGTAAGAAGCCCCCAGGTATAATGAGCGCGGTTAGCGCATCTATAGTGTGCAAGTGAGGTACAAGTTGGCCCTTGAAGGCCTTGAGAAAGAATAAAAGAAAGAAAGAGAAAAAAGACAGATAATGTATATGCAAAAAATGGACAGAGGAAGGAGACGAACATAGAGTCCGGCGCTAGGCGTAGAATCTTCGGAGCCTGGCTGCGTTCCATGGGTTCGGCTCAAGTCGATTATTCGACGCATCCCGCAGACGGTACGCTCCACCGGTCAGAACTTGGTTAATAATGAAGGGACCTTCCCATTTGGGCTCGAGCTTGGTCTTTTTCTTCTCCGGCAGGCGTAGAACTAACTCGCCAACATTATAAGTTTTGGCCCGTACTTCTCTGCTTTGGTATGTGCGAGCCTGTTGCTGATAGAATGCGGAATGGGCTTTTGCCAGGTCGAGCTCCTCCTCCAGGGTGTCCATACTGTCCTACCGATCGAGCTCGGCTTCTCTTTCTTCGTACATGCGCACTCGAGGTGAGTCATGAATTATGTCGCAGGGCAGAACTGCCTCTGCACCATACACCATACAGAATGGTGTATATCCGGTAGTACGATTCGGCGTTGTCCGCAGCCCCCAGAGTACGGAGTCGAGCTCCTCTACCCAGTGCATGTTAGACTCCTTTAAGGACCGCACTAATCTGGGTTTAATGCTGCTCATGATAAGACCATTTGCTCGCTCAACTTGGCCGTTGGTTTGTGGGTGATAGACGGAAGCATAATCGAGCTTGATGCCCATGTTGTTGCACTAGAGTTTTACCTCGTTGGCCGTGAAGTTCGTGTCGTTGTCAGTAATGATGCTGTGGGGGACGCCATAATGGTGTACAACCCCGGATATGAAGTCTATCACCGGTCCGGATTCGGCTGTTTTAACAGGTTTGGCTTCTATCCATTTGGTGAATTTATCCACCATGACCAGTAAGTATTTTTTCTTATGGGTTCCCCCTTTAAGGGGTCCAACCATGTCAAGCCCCCAGACCGCAAAGGGCCAGGTAATGGGGATTTTTTGGAGGGCGGTGGGTGGCATGTGGCTTTGGTTTGCAAAAAGCTGGCAACCGACGCAGTGTTGGACCAAGTCCTGTGCGTCTACCCGGGCCGTCGGCCAATAAAAACCTGTACGGAAGGCCTTGCTTACAAGGGCCCGGGCTGCGGCGTGGTGGCCACCGAGTCCGGCGTGAATTTCTGCCAAAAGCTTTCGCCCTTCCTCTTCGAAGATGCACCTT
Source organism: Triticum urartu (assembly GCF_056163025.1). Classification (NCBI taxonomy): domain Eukaryota; kingdom Viridiplantae; phylum Streptophyta; class Magnoliopsida; order Poales; family Poaceae; genus Triticum; species Triticum urartu. The sequence continues at coordinate 487,794,376 of NC_141878.1, forward strand.
TTAAGGACTCCGGTAGTGCTTTTTTATACAGCTCTCCCTCATGGACCCTGTAGGCTTTAGATCGCCGCACTATGCAGCGTGCCTCATTTTGGTCCTCGGGAAGTTCCTTCCTAGTTAGGTAGGCCAAGAATGGTTCTGTCCACGGGGCAATGACGACCATTATGATGTGGGCTGAAGGTGTTATTTCGGTGGCAGAGCCTCCGATTATGTCAGAGTGTTCGGTATCGGGCATTTTGGTCGGGTCCGGACTATTGTTACCGGTGTCCCCTTCCCATACCACGGATGGCTTAAACAACCTCTCCAAAAAGATGTTGGGGGACCGCATCACATTTTGCGCTGATGCGGACGAGGATATCCGCCGCCTGATTGTTTTCCCGAGCCACGTGGTGAAATTCGAGCCCCTCGAACCGAGCTGTCATCTTTAGGACGGCGTTTCGATAGGCCGCCATCTTCGGATCCTTGGCATCAAAGTCTCCATTTATTTGGGATATTGTGAGGTTCGAATCCCCACACACCTCCAGGCGTTGAATGCCCATGGAAACTGCCATCCGAAGACCATGTAGCAGGGCTTTGTATTCGGCTGCGTTGTTGGAGTTTGTATACAGTATCTGCAGTACATATTGAACTGTATCTCCGGTTGGGGACGTCAGGACGACGCCAGCCCCCAGACCAGCCAGCATTTTGGAGCCATCGAAGCGCATGATCCAATTGGAGCATGCGCCGTACTCTTTAGGGAGTTTGGCTTCCGTCCATTCGGCAGCAAAGTCGGCCAATACTTGTGATTTAATGGCTCGCCATGGTTTGTATGTTATGTCGAACGGGAGGAGCTCAATGGACCATTTGGCAATCCGGCCTGTGGCGTCGCGGTTGTTTATAATATCATTAAGTGGCACTTCCGAGGCTACTGTAATCGAACACTCTTGAGCAGCTTCCGGGATGCCATGAATACCGCATAGGCTATCTTTTTATAATGTGGGTACCGTGATTTGCATGGAGTGATGATAGTGGATACATAATATACCGGCTTTTGAAGAGGGAATTTATGTCCGTCCGCTCGACGAGCACTGCGCTTACAACCTGATGAGTTGCCGCAATGTATAACGGCATTGGTTCGCCAATGTTTGGCATGGCCAGGATTGGGTTGGTTGCCAGTATGGCTTTTATTTCTTCCAATCTGGCTATGGCAGCGTTCGTCCACTCTAAGTGTTCGGTGCGCCGAAGGAGGCGATAAAGGGGTAATGCCTTTTCTCCTAAGCGGGAGATAAAGCGGCTTAGAGCCACCACACAACCAGTTAATTTCTGGATTTGTTTGAGGTCTGTTGGGGTAGCCAACTGTGGCAGCTCGGATTTTGGCCGGATTAGCTTCAATTCCTCTACTGGAGACAATGAATTCCAGGAGCTTTCCGGCTGGTACGCCGAAAACGCATTTTTCCGGATTGAGCTTGATGTCGTATGTTCGGAGGTTGTCGAATGTGAGCCTCAAGTCGTCTATTAGAGAGTCGATGTGTTTTGTTTTGACGACCACATCATCTACGTATGCCTCTGCTGTTTTGCCGATCTGTTTCTCCAGACATGTCTGAATCATGCGCTGATATGTTGCGTCGGCGTTTTTGAGCCCAAAAGGCATTGTGTTGAAACAGAAGGGGCCATATGGTGTGATAAATGCCGTTGTGGCTTGGTCGGACTCCGCCATCTTGATTTGGTGGTAGCCGGAGTATGCGTCGAGGAAACACAATGACTCGTGTCCTGCGGTAGCATCGATAATTTGATCAATGCGGGGGAGGGGGAAGGGATCCTTTGGGCAAGCCTTGTTGAGGTCCTTGAAATCGACACATATGCGCCAGGATTTGTCCTTCTTTGGTACCATCACCAGGTTTGCTAGCCAGTCTGGGTGTTTTATTTCTCTAATGAATCCGGCCTCCAATAACTTGGCTAGTTCCACTCCCATAGCATGTCTCTTAGGTTCAGAGAAACGCCGAAGAGCCTGCTTGACCGGCTTGAATCCCTTTAGGATATTGAGGCTGTGCTCGGCCAGCCTACATGGGATTCCTGGCATGTCTGAGGGGTGCCAGGCGAATATGTCCCAATTCTCGTGCAGGAACTCTCGTAGTGCGGCATCCACGGCGGGGTTTAACTATGCCCTGATGGAGGCTGTTTTTGTAGGGTCCGTTGGGTGGACTTGGAATTTGACCATTTCATCCGCTGGTTTAAAAGACATGGAATTGGATCTCTTGTCAAGTATCACGTCGTCCCTGTCCACTGTGGAGCATAGCGCAGTTAATTCCTCGGCCGAAAGGGCTTCGGATAATGCCTCGAGGGCCAATGCAGCTATTTTGTTTTCGGCGCAGAGTGCTGTGTCCGGATCACTAGCGAGAGTGATGATTCTGTTGGGCCCGGGCATTTTGAGCTTCATGTACCCATAATGGGGTATGGCTTGGAAGATCGTGAATGCCTCCCGTCCTAAAAGGGCGTGGTATCCACTACTGAACGGGGCCACTTGGAATGTAATTTCTTTGGACCTATAGTTCTCCGGCGTGCCGAATACCACATCTAGTGTGATTTTCCTAGCACAGCGTGCTTCCCGACTGGGGATGATTCCTCTGAAGGTTGTGCCGCTTTGCTCAATGTGGTTCCAGTCTATTTCCAATTTTTTTGAAGAGTTTCCTCATAGATGAGGTTCAATCCACTGCCGCTGTCCATGAGTACTTTGGTGAGTCAATAGCCGTCCACAATTGGACTGAGGACCAGTGCAGCTGGTGCTCGGGCTGTTCGGAATTTAGGTTCGTCACTGGCATTGAAGGTAATAGCCGTGTCACTCCATGGATTTATTGCTGCCACGTGGCAGATTTCGGCGAGGCTGTGGAGTGTTCGCTTGCGCCTATTATTTGATCGAAGGTTTCAAAGACTATTAATACCATATTGTTATCCACGAGATGGTGCTCTATGGCATTTGGGATGAGAAGATCCTCATCACTTTTGGCCACCTGCCGGAGTATCCAACATGCTCTAAGGCTGTGTGTTGGTATGGTATCCGCTGTACTATGAATTTTGCAGGGTCCGTTAAGCCATCCCTGCAATACGGTTCCATGCCCTGTAGAGGGTTTTTGTTTCTTTGTAACTAACTCGGGTGTCTTATGATAGTGCACCCTTTTACTTCGGACTGGGTGTATATTCCGAGCCGGATTATCCCAAAATTTTGTTTCGGTTTTCCAGGCGCTTTCCATCGCACAGTACTTTCGTACTATGGACGCCAAGTCAGCGAAGCATGATATGTCACGGCGACTTAAGGCGTTAAGGATTCCCTTGTCCGTGCAATTATTGCAGAAAAATGAGACTGTGTCTTCCTCGCGACAGTCCTTAACCTTGTTCATCACAAGGAGGAATCTGGCCCAATAATGATGTACTGTTTCATGGGGCTCTTGCCTGATGAGGGGAAGATCGTTTATGTCTCGGTGGGTGGGTGGATTTGAGTCCGAACCCTACCCGATCTGAGACCCAGGGGCCGAGGAGTTTCCAATCTTGGAAGCTCGGATTCCGGAGTGATGCTCGATAAGTCTGGCCCGCTGCCTGATCCTAGGTTCAGGGCTTGGGTGATGTCCTCCCGTAAACGGGTATCCGGCTCGGAGGGCTCAGGAATCCGGACATAGTTAGTCCTCAAGATAGAGGAAGAACCGCCACATTGTTCCTCAACCACCGCAATATGATGGGTGACCGGTGGAGAGTTAATCTCCCTTTGATCGGGTTTAAGCCCAATCCGATCATAGTCTGTAGCGACTCCCAAGGCGGCGATACGATCCAAGAGCTCGTTTAGGGAAGAGAGCTCCATTGGATCAATCTGCTCGGCGAATTCCAAGCTGATACGTCTCCGTCGTATCTACAATTTTTGATTGTTCCATGCCAATATTATTCAACTTTCATATACTTTTTGGCAACCTTTTATACTATTTTTGGGACTAACGTATTGATCCAGTGCCTAGTGCCAGTTCCTGTTTGTTGCATGTTTTTTGTTTAAACGGAGTCCAAACAGAATAAAAACTGACGGAGATTTTTTTTTGGAATATATATGATTTTTGGGAAGAAGAATCCATGTGAGACGATGCTCGAGGGGCCCACGAGGTAGGGGGCGCCCCCCAGGGTGTCAGGCATGCCGCTGACCCTCGTGGCCACCCCGTAAGGCGGTTGGTGCCCTTCTTTCTCCGCAAGAAAGCTAATATCCGGATAGAGATCGTGTTAAAATTTCATCCCAATCGGAGTTACGGATCTCCAGGAATATAAGAAACGATAAAAGGGAAGAATCTGAGAACGCAGAAACAGAGAGAGACAGAGAGACATATCCAATCTTGGAGGGGCTCTCGCCCCTCCCGTGCCATGGAGACCATGGACCAGAGGGGAAACCCTTCTCCCATCTAGGGAGGAGGTTAAGGAAGAACAAGAAGGAGGGGGGCTCTCTCCCCCTCGCTTCTGGTGGCACCGGAGTGCCACCGGGGGCCATCATCATCACCGCGATCTACACCAACACCTCCGCCATCTTCACCAACATCTCCATCACCTTCCCCCCTCTATCTATAGCGGTCCACTCTCCCGCAACCCGCTGTACCCTCTACTTGAACATGGTGCTTTATGCTTCATATTATTATCCAATGATGTGTTGCCATCCTATGATGTCTGAGTAGATTTTCGTTGTCCTACGGTAGTTGATGAATTGATATGATTGATTTAATTTGCTTGTGGTTATGTTGCTATCCTTTGCTGCCCATCATATGATTGCGCGCGTGGATCACACCCTAGGGTTAGTTGTATGTTGATAGGACTATGACTATGTATTGGAGGGCAAGAGTGACAGAAGCTTCAACCTAGCATAGAAATTAATGCATACGGGATTGAAGGGGGACCAATATATCTTAATGCTATGGTTGGGTTTTACCTTAATGAACATTAGTAGTTGCGGATTCTTGCTAATAGTTCCAATCATAAGTGCATAGAATTCCAAGTCAGGGATGACATGCTAGCAGTGGCCTCTCCCACATAATACTTGCTGTCGGTCTAGTAAAGTAGTCAATTGCTTAGGGGCAATTTCGCAACTCCTACCACCACTTTTCCACACTCGCTATATTTACTTTATTGTTTCTTTATCTAAACAACCCCTACTTTTTATTTACGTACTCTTTATTATCTTGCAAACCTATCCAACAACGCCTACAAAGTACTTCTAGTTTCATACTTGTTCTAGGTAAAGCGAACGTCAAGCGTGCGTAGAGTTGTATCGGTGGTCGATAGAACTTGAGGGAATATTTGTTCTACCTTAGCTCCTCATGGGGTTCTACACTCTTACTTATCGAAAATTGTTGCGATCCCCTATACTTGTGGGTTATCAAGACCTTTTTCTGGCGCCGTTGCCGGGGAGCAATAGCGTGGGGTGAATATTCTCGTGTGTGCTTGTTTGCTTTATTACTAAGTAATTTTTATTTGCTATTCTTAGTTGTTTTCTATCTTTAGTTATGGGTAGGAAACGCAAAATACTAAAAAAATTAGTTGTACCTACTGAACCAATGGTTGAAGAACCACTCAAAATCTATCACACTGCTGAAGCTTATTACTTGGATCATCTTCGATCCCTATGTGCTCGTGCTGAAACCCCAACTAGCTTAGTTGAGGGAAAATCTTTAGATGAGCATGCTTGTTATGTGTGACACCGAATATCTGAAAAAGGTAAACTTTTACTGGATCAAATTCATCATTTGCAATGCTATGCTTGGAATTTATGTGAAATATATGATTATACTTGTTGTTCTGAAGACCCTAAGAAACACCTTCCCTACCAATGATTGTTTAGTGATAATGGAATCGTATCCTCTTATGCTAAGGGTGTTTATAGTTACTATGATGTTCAACAAATTGAAGAATTTGTTGCTTTTAAGGGTGCTTACGAAATTGCTTCTTTGATTGAAAAGTATGATGCTACTCTTTACAAATCTGAAAATTTTGCCATATTTAAATATTGCTATGATAATTATGCTTCTAATGCCTATGTTGAACCATATATTGAGTACTACTCCGCTGTCCAAGAAGAGACTAATATTTTGCAGGAATCTATGGAAGAAGAAGTTGATGACACTGTGAGCTCATTGGATGAAAAAGATGAGGAGGAGAGTGAAGAACAAAAGGAGGAAGAGTGGATTGGTCACCCGTGCCCACCTTCTAATGAGAGTAACTCTTCAACTCATACATTATTTAATTCCCCTTCGTGCTTACCGAAGGACGATTGCTATGATGACCGTTATGATCCCTATGATTCTTTTGAAATATCCCTTTTTGATGATGCTTGCTATGCTTGTGGCCAAGATGCCAATGTGAATTATGCTTGTGGCCAAGATGCCAATATGAATTATGCTTATGGAGATGAACTTGCTATAGTTCCTTATGTTAAACATGAAATTGTTGCTATTTGCACCCACGCATGATAGTCCTATTATATTTTTGAATTCTCCCAACTACACTATATCGGAGAAGTTTGCACTTATTAAGGATTATATTGATGGGTTGCCTTTTACCGTTGCACATGATGATTTCGATAGATATAATATGCATGTGCTTGCTGCTCCTACTTGCAATTATTATGAGCTAGGAACTATATCTCCACCTCTCTATGTTTCCAACATGACAAAATTGCAAGAAAATGTTTATACTATGCATTGGCCTTTACTAGGTGTGCATGAATTGTTCTTTTATGACATGCTGATGCATAGGAAGAGAGTTAGACTTCGTCATTGCTTGATATATGTTGCTTTGTGCTCACTACTAAATTACAAATCATTTTTAATTAAAATTGGCTTTGATATACCTTGGGATCCGGGTGGATTCACTACTTGAGCACTATATGCCTAGTGAGGGAGTCCTGGATTAGGGGTTGTTCGGATAGCCGGACTATACCTCCAGCCGGACTCCTGGACTATGAAGATACAAGATTGAAGACTTCGTCCCGTGTCCGGATAGGACTTTCCTTGGCGTGGAAGGCAAGCTTGGCGATGCGGATATTCAAGATCTCCTACCATTGTAACCGACTCTGTGTAACCCTAACCCTATCCGGTGTCTATATAAACCGGAGGGTTGTAGTCCGTTGGACAGAATCAACTCCATACACAACAATCATACCATAGGATAGCTTCTAGGGTTTAGCCTCCTTGATCTCGTGGTAGATCTACTCTTGTACTACCCATATCATCAATATTATTCAAGCAGGAGTAGGGGATAAACTCCATCGAGAGGGCCCGAACCTGGGTAAAACAAAGTGTCCCCAGCCTCCTGTTACCATCCGGCCTAGACGCACAGTTCGGGACCCCCTACCCGAGATCCGCCGGTTTTGACACCGACATTGGTGCTTTCATTGAGAGTTCCTCTGGGTCGTCGCCTTTAGGCCCGATGGCTCCTTCGATCTTCAACAACGATGCGGTCCAGGGTGAGACTTTTCTCCCTGGACAGATCTTCGTCTTCGGCGGCTTCGCACTGCGGGCCAACTCGCTTGGCCACCTTGAGTAGATCGAAAGCTACGCCCCTGGCCATCAGGTCAGGTTTGGAAACCTAAACTACACAGCTCACATCCGCGGAGACTTGATCTTCGACGGATTCGAGCCACAGCCAAGCGTGCCGCACTGTCTCGATGGGCATGATATAGCTCTACCGCCGAACAGCGCCTTGGAGGCCGCACAAGCATCGGTTTCGACCATTGATTCGGAACCTACTGCGCCGATCGAGGCTCAGCGGTTGGACGCTGCCTCAGGGGCTGCGATCTCAGAGGCGATCAAGCCGAACTCCAGCCCCGCACTCTGCATGGCCCGTGACTCCGAGGAGCCGGATTCCTCTCCGAACCCCGAGCCCCCCGCGCCCCTGCCAATCGAATCCGATTGGGCGCCAGTAATGGAGTTCACCGCAGCGGACATCTTTTCGCATTCACCTTTTGGTGACATCCTGAATTCTCTTAAGTCTCTCTCTTTATCAGGAGAGCCCTGGCCGGACTACGGTCAGCAAGGGTGGGATACGGACGGTGAGGAAATTCAAAACCCACCCACCACCCACTTTGTAGCCACTGTTGACGATTTAACCGACATACTTGACTTCGGCTCCGAAGACATCGAGGGCATGGATGACGATATAGGAGACGAACAGGAGCCAGCACCTGTAGGGCACTGGAAAGCCACCTCGTCATACGACATATACATGGTGGATACTCCAAAAGACAGAGATGGCGATGGAACAGTGGGGGATGACGCCCCCAAGAAACAGCCAAAGCGCCGGCGTCAGCGGCGCCGCTCTAAATCCCGCCAAAGCAAAAATGGTGATTCCGGCACGGGAGATAATACTACTCCGGATAGCGCCGAAGAACACCCACCCCAGCAAGATTCGGCACAGGAGGATGGAGAAGCCAGCCCTCATGAGAGAGCGGCAGACCAAGAAGTCGAGGATGATAACTATACGCCTCCCTCCGAAGACGAGGCAAGCCTCGATGACGACGAATTCATCATACCATCAGACCCCGCCGAACAAGAGCGTTTTAAACGCAGGCTTTTAGCCACGGCAAGCAGCCTCAAGAAAAAGCAGCAACAACTTAGAGCTGCCCAAGATTTGGTAGCTAACAGATGGACTGAAGTCCTTGCGGCCGAAGAGTATGAACTTGAACGCCCCTCCAAGAGTTACCCGAAGCGCAGGCCGCTACCCCGATCAGAGGAGGAAGCACCTACATCACCAGCGCATGACATGGCAGACAGGCCACCCCGTGGCCGCGATAGAGAGGCCTCTCAGCCCTCCACCCAAGCCATGCCCCGACGCCGCACAACTAAGGCACGGGAAAATGCGCCCGACCTACGAGACATACTAGAGGATAAGGCAAGACTGACAAGATCGATCTACGGATCATGCAGGCGCCCTACGGCAGGTGACAATGATCTTCACTCCGGATACAACAAATCCGGCCGGGCCAAACACCACAGACATAGCTCTTCCGAGCTGCGTCGTGATATAGCCCAGTACAGAGGCACCGCACACCCACTATGCTTCACGAATGAAGTAATGGATCATAAAATCCCAGAGGGCTTCAAACCCGTAAACATCGAATCATACGATGGAACCACAGACCCAACAGTATGGATTCAGGACTATCTCCTTCATATCCACATGGCACGCGGCGATGATCTACACGCCATCAAGTACCTCCCGCTTAAACTTAAAGGACTAGCCCGACATTGGCTTAACAGCTTGCCAGCAGACTCAATCGGTTCTTGGGAGGACCTGGAAGCCACATTCCTCGATAACTTCCAGGGCACTTACGTGCGGCCGCCAGATGCCGACGACTTAAGCCACATAATTCAGCAGCCAGAAGAGTCAGCCAGACAATTCTGGACACGGTTCCTAACAAAGAAAAACCAGATAGTCGACTGTCCGGATGCAGAGGCCCTAGCATCCTTCAAGCATAACATCCGCGACGAGTGGCTTGCCCGGCACCTGGGACAAGAAAAGCCGAAATCCATGGCAGCCCTCACGACACTCATGACCCGCTTTTGCGCGGGAGAAGACAGCTGGCTAGCTCGCAGTAACAACCTATCAAAGAGCCCTGGTAATTCGGATACCAAGGACAAAAGTGACAGGACACGTCGGAACAAACAAAAACGCCGCGTTAACAACGACAGCAATGAAGAGACGGCAGTTAATGCCGGATTCAGAGGCTATAAATCCGGTCAGCGGAAAAAGCCATTCAAAAAGAATACTCAGGGCCCGTCCAGTTTGGACTGAATACTCGATCGCTTGTGCCAGATACATGGCACCCCCGAAAAGCCAGCCAATCACACTAACAGGGATTGTTGGGTGTTCAAGCAGGCAGGCAAATTAAGAGCCGAAAACAGAGACAAGGGGCTGCACAGCGACGACGAGGAGCCCAAGCCGCCGAACAACAATGGACAGAGGGGCTTTGCCCCACAAGTGCGGACGGTGAACATGATATACGCAACCCACATTCCCAAGCGGGAGCGAAAGCGTGCGCTACGGGACGTATACGCGATGGAGCCAGTCGCCCCAAAGTTCAACCCATGGTCCTCCTGCCCGATCACTTTTGATCGAAGGGACCACCCCACTAGCATCCATCATGGCGGCTTCGCCGCATTGGTTCTTGACCCAATCATCGACGGATTTCACCTCACAAGAGTCCTCATGGACGGCGGCAGTAGCCTGAACCTGCTTTATCAGGATATAGTGCGGAAAATGGTATAGATCCCTCAAGGATCAAACCCACAAGAACGACCTTTAAAGGCATTATACCAGGTGTAGAAGCCAACTGTACAGGCTCAGCAACACTTGACGTGGTCTTCGGATCCCCGGATAATTTCCGAAGCGAAGAGTTAATCTTCGATATAGTCCCGTTTCGCAGTGGCTATCACGCCCTGCTCGGACGAACCGCATTCGCAAAATTCAATGCGGTGCCGCACTACGCATACCTCAAACTCAAGATGCCAGGCCCTCGAGGCGTAATCACGGTCAACGGAAACACCGAACGCTCCCTCCGTACGGAGGAGCATACGACGGCTCTCGCAGCGGAGGTACAAAATAGCCTTCTTAGGCAATTCCCCTGTCTGGCCATTAAAAAGCCAGACACTGCCAAGCGCGCCCGGAGTAACCGATAGCAGGACTGCCTGGCACACTCTGAGCAAGCGTAGCAATGCGGCCCCAACCCCAGCTTTCACGACTTAGCAAAACCAGTACCTCGCGTACATAACTACGCCCTTGAAATACCATGGGCACAGGGGAAGGGGCACAATGACGGCACGCCCAAAATACGGCTTAAAACGTACCAGGGGCTGCCGGATTCTTTTTTTAATTTTTTCCTTACTTTCAGGACTGCATACTTCGGATGACCTGTTCGGCAATTCAATTGCCGCACAAACGATGCAAGATCCAGGGAAGCAGACAAGCCATGCCGCATTATGGAACTCCCAGGTGGTCTCTGTTATGAGCGGTATACCTGTTTTAAATAAAATTCCGCGGCCTTTCCCTGGTCAGGACATACTGAATAGTCCAATAACTTTTGCTTACCGCACTATTTGTATCGTTCGGCTTTGATAAACAGCCTCTCTATAAATAATGCTTAGCTTTTTGTCTATTTTTTGCATTACTCTTTTCATATATATGTTCATTAATTACATGTTGCACCCATACACTATGGTACGGCAAGTATGCCAGGGGCTTCAGTACCCTTCAATATGGCGTGAGAAGTCCGTACACTTTCACAAGTGCGGCACCCCGAACTTATAGCACTATATGCAACGGCTCCGAATCATGATTTGGGTCAATAGTTGGGTTTGCCCGGCTCCTATGTTTTGGTGCCTTACGTTCCGCTATATCAGCTAAGGTAGCACTAGGAGAACCACTGCGATTGTGCCCCGGTTGAGCTGGGTTAAGCAACTCAGTGGAGAAAGCTAAAACTGACTGTCATGATGAGGCGAGAGACCGGTCGCTGTTCGAGAGGTTTTTCGAGTCCCTAAAGGCTTATGCCGCTTCGAGCGAGGAGCTGGATAACCCCAGCCAAGGCGTGGATAGCGCCCCGAACTCGGTCTTCCCAACTAGGGGCTTCGCCGAAATTTAAAATTATAAAGTTCTATGGCTAAGTGAGAGTGTTCAAGAATTATAGTCCGATTGCCTGGTTCATTGTGCTGAGCGCCTCCCTCAAAGGACCCAACTATGGGAAAAAGAGCGCTCAGGTTTATCCCCGAACACCCCAGCACTAGTGGCATGGGGGCAGAAGCCGACGACTGGCCATCTCTCAATTTTTTGATAAATGGCTGCACAGAAAATAATATTTTAAATTCAACAAGCATTGCTTAAAGCGCCTATGAACAAGTTTTCAGCGCACATGATAAAAACGAGCGAGTTTATTCAAAAATTACATCCTTGGTACATTCATCTGCCACAAGGCAGGCACCCGCAAGAACATCCTTGTAATAGTTCTCGGGCTTGCGATGCTCCTTCCCCAGCGGCGGCCCGTCCTTCACAAGCTTCTCACCGTCTAGCTTACCCAAGTGAACCTTTACACGGGAAAGGGCCCTACGGGCACCTTTGATGCAGACGGAGAGCTTGATGACCTCGAGCCTCTGACAGGCCTCCACCAGCCGCCGCACCAGCCCGAAGTAGCTCCCAGGCAAGGCCTCTCTGGGCCACAGCCGAACTACGAAGCCCTTCATGGCCTGTTCGGCCGCCTTATGGAGTTCGACCAGCTGTTTCAGCTGGTCGCTCAAGGGCACAGGGTGTCCGGCCTCAGAATACTGAGACCAGAACACCTTCTCCGTCGAGCTGCCCTCTTCAGCTCGATAGAATGCGGCGGCATCGGATACGCTGCGGGGAAGATCTGCGAATGCCCCTGGAGAACTCCGGATTCGGGTAAGTAACAAGTAGTTTACTTTTATATTTCTGCTTTGCATAAAGAATGCCTTACCCGCTGCTATCTTCTTCATATCCTCCAACTCTCGGAGGGCCTTTTGGGCTTCGGCCGTGGCAGACTTGGCAGTCTCAAGGGCTGTCGCGAGCTCAGACGCTTGGGTCTTCGACTCAAGCTCCAAACTCTCATGTTTTTTCATGAGAGCCTGAAGCTCTTGCTGCACCCCGCCGACCTGAGTCCCAAGTTTCTCTCGCTCGGTGCGCTCCGCGGCCGTTTTCTTTTCGGCCTCGGACAGCGCCTGCTTGAGGCTCGCCACCTCAGTAGTGGCCCCTACAATAAGCAGTGCAATCCTGTTATTTTTTGCAATCACGCCTCTCTATAGGCACCTTTCTGTAAGGTATTTCTTACCTTCTTTCTCCTCGAGCTGCTGCTTGACAAGGCCGAGCTCTTGCTCGGTCCGCTCGAGGTCCTGCTTCAGGACACCCACCTCCGCAGTCAGTGCGGCGGCGAATAGCAGCGAAGCCTGCATACGCATATTGACTCTTTTCATTAGACTCCTGCGAAATTTACTAGATCCTCTATTCGGCTTTTCTTTCCGAACGCCAAACAGAGCATCAGGGGCTACTGTCTCTGCGGTAACATTTTTACATATTTTTTACTTACCTCGAAGCCTATTAGGAGGCTAGCACAAGCTTCACTCAGCCCGCTCTTGGCGGACTGAACCTTCTGGATCACCGTACTCATAATAGTACGGTGTTCCTCGTCGACGGAGGCGCCTTCAAGCACCTCCAGCAAATTGTCTGGCACCTCCAGTTGGACGAAGGCTGCCGGCTCAGAAGGCTTGCTCCTCTTTGAAGGAGTTCGCCTGCCGCGGACCGGAATCGTTGAAGATTCCGGCACGGTGTCCGGCTCAAAACCGGACTTGGAGCACTGGGGGGTCTTGTCCCCTTCACTCCTGGGGTCCGGGAGGTCGCCTTGCGGCTCCTCCAGGACCACCTCCTCCTGCCCCGGAGCTCGTTGCGACACCACTTCGGCGTCATCCGCAGTGCGGGGGAGACAGCGGGCGGAACGGAGTTCACGTCCGATGAATCCAGGGAGCCGCTCGATGACTCGTTGAGTTCGGCCCGGGGCGGGCTGCATGATTATATTCGACATTAGGGAAAGCTGTGCAACAAAAGGAATATCATGAGTCACTCTGGTATCCGAACACTTACGATTTCGCCAGACGCCTGGCCCTGTCCGGCCACTCCTCTTCGTCCTCGTCGGCGTCGGGGGTGTAGTCCGGCGGAGGGGTTTTGCTTTTCTTGGACCCTTCGGCCTTCTCCTTTGGGGCGGCCTTCCGTTTCTTTCCTCCCCCCGCTGGAGGGGGAGAGGTTTCTTGTTCCTCCTCCTCGTTTTCACGGGAAGAGGGCGTCTCAGACTTGTCGGATGACGAGTCCGACAGCACCACATTACGAGTACTCTTTCGAGTCCCCGTGGCCTTCTTCTTGGCCTTCTTTTCCGGCACCACATAAGGCGCCGGAGCCAGCAGCTTCACTAGTAGAGCCGGGGCTGGGTCTTCGGGCAGCGGAGCTGGACAGTTAATTGGTTTGGCTATTTCTAGCCAAGCCTGTCAAAGGTAAGGGAGTTTAGGTCCCGCATAGAGTCAAACTATGAAAAAGCTTAACATCCTGTAAAAGGTGAAGATGGCATACCTTGCTAACGTGACGCTGCAAGCTGTATCCGCGGTCCTCGGAGGCGGATGCGGGAGCCTCGGCGCCCTTGAATAGCATCTTCCAAGCGTCCTCGTATGTTGTGTCAAAGAGCCTGCTGAGGGTTTGATGCCGTGCCGGGTCGAACTCCCACAGATTGAAATCCCGCTGTTGGCACGGGAGGATCCGGCGGACGAGCATGACCTGGATTACATTGACTAGCCGGATTGGCTTGTTCACCAGGTACCGGATGCATGTTTGCAATCCGGCCACCTCTTTTTCGTCACCCCATGACAGGCCCGTCTCTTTCCAGGACACAAGCCTTATCCCGTAAATAGGGTGGATCCTTATCCCCTTATATAGACAGATGTGGTTATGCGTCCCCACCTGCCTAATAAAACTCGCTTGCCTCCCGGGCACCGTGATAAATGGCGCGGTTGGGTTACCCATGTCCGTATTAATGAGAATCCCGTAAAAAGGGTACACGATCTCTGCTTTGACAAGACGTGCCAAGGAAACCGCCTCGCAACACATGCTGAGGTGGAAAAGTAAAAATGATTCGAGTAAAGGACTTGGCTGTAGTGTGATGGCGCACTGTAGAATACGTCAGCAGATTTGATTTGTGTTAATATTATTCTCTCTATGGCAATATGTGGAAACTTATTTTACAGAGCCGGACACTACTCTTGGTGATTACAATCTTCTATGAAGAACTTGGAGGAGGAACCCGCCTTGCAATGCCGAAGACAATTTGCGCGCCGGACTCGTCGTCATTGAAGCCTGGTTCAGGGGCTACTGAGGGAGTCCTGGATTAGGGGGTGTTCGGATAGCCGGACTATACCTTCAGCCGGACTCCTGGACTATGAAGATACAAGATTGAAGACTTCGTCCCGTGTCCGGATAGGACTTTCCTTGGTGTGGAAGGCAAGCTTGGCGATGCGGATATTCAAGATCTCCTACCATTGTAACCAACTCTGTGTAACCCCAACCCTATCCGGTGTTTATATAAACCGGAGTGTTGTAGTCCGTAGGACAGAATCAACTCCATACACAACAATCATACCATAGGCTAGCTTCTAGGGTTTAGCCTCCTTGATCTCGTGGTAGATCTACTCTTGTACTACCCATATCATCAATATTATTCAAGCAGCAGTAGGGGATAAACTCCATCAAGAGGGCCCGAACCTGGGTAAAACAAAGTGTCCCCAGCCTCCTGTTACCATCCGGCCTAGACGCACAGTTCGGGACCCCCTACCCGAGATCCACCGGTTTTGACACCGACACCTAGCTTAATGGCTTTAAAGAAAGCGCTGCCAGGGATACAACCCGGAAGTATTAGAGAGTCATTTATTTCTGTTGAGTGCTTTCATATAGTTTGAAAACAACAAAAATAAAGAGGGGAACCCAAAACTTTTCAAAGAGGAAAGTGAAAGCGAGAAAGACAAGCACTGTTGAAGTGGGAGAGCTCCTTGAACTTTGTTCATGCTCACGGCAACTTTGTGAATCTTGATTACATAATATTTTAAAAAAAAATAATTATCCCCTGGTACAATTCCATTTTATTATAAAAATAATGTGTCAAGGTTTGCCTTTAGGATGTTTACATTTGCTTGATGGTTTGTACGGTGCAGGACAGAAACTTTGGCTGTAGTGCGTGATTTTACATTTTTAGCTGAAACGCCAAATGGTTCTGATCTTTTTTCACTGTCTTCCTATACAAATTGTTTATTTTTCCTAATTTTTGTAGAATATTTCAAGTAACATAATTATGGTGAATGTTCAGATTATTACAGACTGTTCTGTTTTAGACAGATTCTGTTTTTGATGCATAGTTTGCTTGTTTTGATGAAACTATCAATTTATATTAGTGGATTAAGCCATGAAAATTTTATACTACAGTAGACACAATGAAAAAACAAAATATGAATTGGTTTGCAACATTACTTATAGTGGTGATTTGCTTTATTATACTAACGGATCTTACCGAGTTTTCTGTTGAAGTTTTGTGTGGATGAAGTGTTCGATGATTGAGAAGGTCTCGATGTGAGAAGAGCTCAAGCTTGGGGATGCCCGAGGCACCCCAAGTAAATATTCAAGCAGACTCAAGCGTCTAAGCTTGGGGATGCTGGGGAGGCATCCCCTCTTTCTTCAACAAATATCGGTATGTTTTCGGATTTGTTTCGTTCGTGCGATATGTGCAAGTCTTGGAGCGTCTTTTGCATTTAGGTTTTTATTTTTATTTTTTGCACCATGCTGGTATGATATAGTCCTTGGTTGATTTATAGAATGCTCTTTGCACTTCACTTATATTCTTTGAGTATGGCTTTATAGAATGCTTCGTGTGCTTCACTTATATCATTTGAAGTTTGGATTGCCTGTTTCTCTTCACTTAGACAACCGCCATTTGTAGAATGCTCTTTTGCTTCACTTATATTTGTTGGAGCATGGGCTTATCTTTTGTAGAAAGAATTAAACTCTCTTGCTTCACTTATATCTATTTAGAGAGATGACAGGAATTGGTCATTCACATGGTTAGTCATAAAATCCTACATAAAACTTGTAGATCACTGAATATGATGTGTTTGATTCCTTGCAATGGTTTTGCGATATAAAGGTGGTGATATTAGAGTCATGCTAGTCGAGTAATTTTCAAATTGAGAAATACTTGTGTTGAGGTTTGCAAGTCCCATAGCATGCACGTATGGTGAACCGTTATGTAACGAAGTCAGAGCATGAGGTGTTTATTGACTGTCTTCCTTATGAGTGGCGGTCGGGGACGAGCGATGGTCTTTTCCTACCAATCTATCCCCCTAGGAGCATGCGCATAGTACTTTGTTTCGATGACTAATAGACTTTTGCAATAAGTACCTGAGTTCTTTATGACTAATGTTGAGTCCATGGATTATACACACTCTCACCCTTCCACCGTTGCTAGCCTCTCTAGTACCGCGCAACTTTCGCCGGTACCATAAACCCACCATATACCTTCCTCAAAACAGCCACCATACCTACCTATCATGGCATTTCCATAGCCATTCCGAGATATATTGCATGCAACTTCCATCATCATCATATACATGACTTGAGCATTCATTGTCATATTGTTTTGCATGATCGTAAGATAGCTAGCATGATGTTTTCAAGGCTTGTCCGTTTTTTGATGTCATTGCTACGCTAGATCATTGCACATCCTGGTACACCGCCGGAGGCATTCATATAGAGTCATATCTTTGTTCTAGATATCGAGTTGTAATATTGAGTTGTAAGTAAATAAAAGTGTGATGATCATCATTATTAGAGCATTGCCCCAGTGAGGAAAGGATGATGGAGACTATGATTCCCCCACAAGTCGGGATGAGACCCCGGACGAAAAAAAGAGAAAGGCCAAAAAAAAGAGAAGGCCCAAAAAAAAGAGAAAAAAAGAAAACAAAAAAATGAGAGAAAAAGAGAGAAGGGGCAGTGCTACTATCCTTTTTCCACACTTGTGCTTCAAAGTAGCACCATGTTCTTCATATAGAGATTCTCTTGAGTTATCACTTTCATATACTAGTGGGAATTTTCATTATAGAACTTGGCTTGTATATTCCGATGATGGGCTTCCTCAAATGCCCGAGGTCTTAATGAGCAAGCAAGTTGGATGCACACCCACTTAGTTTCAGTTGGAGCTTTCATACACTTATAGCTCTAGTGCATCTGTTGCATGGCAATCCCTACTCACTCACATTGATATCTATTGATGGGCATCTCCATAGCCCGTTGATACGCCTAGTTGATGTGAGACTATCTTCTCCTTTTTTTCTCCTCCACCATCATATTCTATTCCACCTATAGTGCTATGTCCATGGCTCACGCTCATGTATTGCGTGAAAGTTGAAAAGGTTTGAGAATGTAAAAAGTATGGAACAATTGCTTGGCTTGTCATCGGGGTTGTGCATGATTTGAATATTTTGTGTGGTGAAGATGGAGCATAGCCAGACTATATGATTTTGTAGGGATAACTTTCTTTGGCCATGTTATTTTGAAAATACATGATTGCTTTCTTAGTATGCTTGAAGTATTATTGTCTTAATGTCAAAGGATAGACTATTTCTTTGAATCACTCGTGTCTTAATATTCATGCCATGATTAAACATATGATCAAGATTATGCTAGGAGCATTCCACATCAAAAATTATCCTTTTTATCATTTACCTACTTGAGGACGAGTAGGAATTAAGCTTGGGGATGCTGATTCGTCTCCGTCGTATCTATAATTTTTGATTGTTCCATGCCAATATTATTCAACTTTCATATACGTTTTGGCAACTTTTTATACTATTTTTGGGACTAACATATTGATCCAGTGCCCAGTGCCAGTTCCTGTTTGTTGCATGTTTTTTGTTTCGCAGAATATCCATATCAAACGGAGTCCAAAAGGAATAAAAAATGACGGAGATTTTTTTTGGAATATATATGATTTTTGGGAAGAAGAATCCTCGTGAGACGATGCTCGAGGGGCCCACGAGGTAGGGGGGCACGCCCCAGGGTGTCAGGCGCGCCCCTGACCCTCGTGGCCACCCCGTAAGGCGGTTGGTGCCCTTCTTTCGCCGCAAGAAAGCTAATATCCGGATAGAGATCGTGTTAACTTTTCAGCCCAATCAGAGTTAAGGATCTCGGGGAATATAAGGAACAGTGAAAGGGAAGAATTTGAGAACGCAGAAACAGAGAGAGATAAAGAGACAGATCCAATCTCGGAGGTGCTCTCGCCCCTCCCGTCCATGGAGGCCATGGACCAGAGGGGAAACCCTTCTCCCATCTAGGGAGCAGGTCAAGTAAGAAGAAGAAGGAGGGGGGCTCTCTCCCCCTCGCTTCCGGTGGCACCGGAGTGCCACCGGGGGCCATCATCATCACCTCGATCTACACCAACACCTCCGCCATCTTCACCAACATCTCCATCACCTTCCCCCCTCTATCTACAGCATCCCAGTCTCCCGCAACCCGCTGTACCCTCTACTTGAACATGGTGCTTTATGCTTCATATTATTATCCAATGATGTGTTGCCATCCTATGATGTCTGAGTAGATTTTCGTTGTCCTATCGGTGGTTAATGAATTGCTATGATTGATTTAATTTGCTTGTGGTTATGTTGCTTTCCTTTGGTGCCCATCATATGATTGCGCGCGTGGATCACACCCTAGGGTTAGTTGTATGTTGATAGGACTATGTATTGGAGGGCAAGAGTGACAGAAGCTTCAACCTAGCATAGAAATTGATGCATACGGGATTGAAGGGGGATCAATATATCTTAATGCTATGGTTGGGTTTTACCTTAATGAACATTAGTAGTTGCGGATGCTTACTAATAGTTCCAATCATAAGTGCATAGAATTCCAAGTCAGGGATGACATGCTAGCAGTGGCCTCTCCCACATAATACTTGCTATCGGTCTAGTAAAGTAGTCAATTGCTTAGGGGCAATTTCGCAACTCCTACCACCACTTTTCCACACTCGCTATATTTACTTTATTGTTTCTTTATCTAAACAACCCCTACTTTTTATTTACGTACTCTTTATTATCTTGCAAACCTATCCAACAACACCTACAAAGTACTTCTAGTTTCATACTTGTTCTAGGTAAAGTGAACGTCAAGCGTGTGTACAGTTGTATCGGTGGTCGATAGAACTTGAGGGAATATTTGTTCTACCTTTAGCTCCTCGTTGGGTTCGAAACTCTTACTTATCAAAAACTGTTGCGATCCCCCATACTTGTGGGTATCACAAGCCGACGTTGATGCTCCGCAGTTCTGATGTCCGGCGACTCGAGGACCAACGCCGACCGATGGGCAGATTTGCCGGCCTAGGCAGCACCGCCCGCCCTAGAAGACCTCAGCTCTACACCCCAGGCGGCACGCGGACCGCCAAGCGCCGCAGGGTGCGGGTGGAGCGGTCAAGCGCCATCCACCCTTACCCCACGGCAAGTGCAAGCAGCTGCAAGGGCTTCAAACCACGCCGCGGCCATGGTGCTGTACACTCGATGGGAACAAGCAAACATGAGGGTCGCGCTCACGGTAGCTCGCTAGCTACTACGATGCCGGCCGATGGAGAGCAGCCGGGATGCACTGCTGGAGCGCGTCGCCGAGCTACTGGACGCCGCGGCCTCGGGAGCACCACCCTTCTGTTCCTTGCTCACACCTCCGGCCGCGGACGGATCACATGGCGGACCTTGCCGCGCCCGCACGCCCCAGGAGCGCTAGGAGGTTTCATCAACATCAGCGTGGCCGGTAGCTCCGGACACCCAATCGCACCTGCGCCACCTCCGATGAGCACGGGCGCAAACGTTGCCACCCGCGGCCCCAGCGGGGTGCCAGCATACCACCCTCAGGACGGCGCGCTGGGTCGGGCAACATGGAGCGTGGGGCACTTCGGCGAAGTCTTCGGGGCGACGGTCTCGGAGGCCTACGTGCCCTGCATGATGGACCGGGAATATGCGCAGGAAGACGACCCTGGCTCGTTCCTCGAGCAGGGCTGGGAGGAGGAGGCGCTAGAAGCTGGGGCCTTCCAGGAGCCTCCCGAAAGCCTCGCCAACCAAGCCGACGACAACAGCTACAGGGTACCACTAATCTCTCAGGAGCAAGCTTACGCTAACCATGGGTCGCAGGAGGATCGGGTCATGGCGGCGGACGGCGGCCCCGCTTTCGCCGGGAGGAGCGCACTGGGGGCTGCCGGGGAGGAGCCGGGAGCAAGGCCCCTTCCCACATCGCGTGGAGCAAGGCATCCCCTAGAGGTAGGCCCTCTGCCGGGGAGGTGCCGACGAGCCTTCCCCCGGCAGAGGACCCGTGGTCGCCGCTGGCGTCCCCTTTGCCCCTGGTGTCTTCCTGGTTTCCGGTCGCCCCCAGTGGTGGTCGAGGGTGGCGCAAGGCGGGGCCCTCATCTGGCGATATGAAGTAAGGCTCACGCCTATGAAGATCTCCACTCGTGACACTCTCACGTAATAATGAGTGGGGCTATACATGCCCCGGAGCCTCAGGAGTGCCGCCCTCAGGCCTCGGGGGCTCCCTCCCATGCCTAGTGGCAGCACTTAGCTCCTCACTGGTGAGAAGACAAGAAGACTAGACTAGGTGGCGGACACGGCCATCCGCTTTTCAATCTATCTGTTGTAGCCCTGTTTTCTGGCTTTGGATTTAAGTTGAAGCTGAATTTTCGTTAGTGTACGCAGAGGGTGCCTTTTCTCGTCCGAGCGATTTCTTGCAATTTGATTCCTTGCCTTGGTTCGGGGTTCACCCCTGCTGCCTCTTCCCTTGCGAGCCCCTCACGAGCGGGGGCTGGGCACGGCATGCGCGCTCTGTGCATGTGTCCTTCCATAACAAGCACTTGCTTCTCGCGAGGCCCTCTCGGGCGGATCGGTAGGCTCCTAAGGAACTCAAGATCTCACGAGCCATTCTGGAACTGGCTCGGACTAAGGTAAACTGCAGCGGTAAGTTTGCGGCGGGACTCGCGGACTCATGAAAACACACCCTTAGTTTAGAATAAACCATAAAAAAGCAATAATCTGTTTACATGAGGGGCTCCCCCTCCCAAAATGCTCTTACAACCTTCAGGGCCGTGCCCGAGCTTTCACATGCAGGGTCAACAACAAGGAAGCACAGGCTCAATCAGACATATCGCTCATCGCGTCCTCCGGGTCGCCCTCAGACACATCGCTAGCGTCGTTGTCACCATCGCTGGCATCTCTATCATCGTCACCGGCATCACCGCCGTTGCCGGCGCCGCCCACACCATCATCCACCATGTCGCCTTCATCCGCAGCGACCACCACTGCGTCATCCTCGGAGGTGAAGGCCCTGACTAGAGCGTCCCCGTTGTCTTCTACCCAGCGTGTCAGGTCGCCCCAGATGGCCTCGGGCACGGGGGCGATGGCGGCGTCGAAATCGAAGTTGGGGTAGGTGTTCTGAAGATGGCTGAAGACAGGGGAGAATGCGTGCCTGAGCAGGTTGCGACTCCTCTCTTCAACAAGCACGTGAGCCCTCTCGGATTGATTCTCCAGGCATGTCACCACGTCGGTGAAGAAAAGGAGGTGACTGGCGTAGTCATTCGAGTGGGGATGAGGGGCATCTTCATCACAAATGACGCCCAGCGTCGCATTGGCTTTGACCCAGAGGCCTTGGAGCATGGGGGCATGCTCGCGCTCCAGCGCCCACCGCCGGAGCGCCTCCTGCCTGCTCTGCTGCACGGAGGACTCGGCATTGGCGACCCGCTACTAAAGAGAGGACAGCTCGGCACGGGCAGAATCCAGCTCCTCTTGCACTGAGGTCAGGCGGCTGCGGCAGCCTTCTCGCGGAGTTCCGCCTCAGCCAACCCCGACATGAGGACAGTGGTCCTGCCCACGGCTTCGGCTTCCACAAGCTCCAGCTTCAGGTCGTGCATGCCCTCAAGATCCGCGCACGCCTCGGCCACCCTGCGGTCAACCTCCCCCTGAGCCCCGACCTCGCGCGCACCAACAACATCCTCCGCTTGGGCAACTTGGCGCTCCCTCGTCTCCAGCCGCTCAAGCTCAATGCTACACTCCGAGGCTTCCAGCGGCAGCGCTTCCTCGTGCCTCAGGATCTCTTCCTCTTCAGTAGGCGTCCCCCTCATCGACGCTAGGGCGGCCCTGTGCACCTCCACTTGCTGCTCCAAGGAAGCGCTCCAGTCCTGGAGCTCCCACACGCGCTTTTCTGTGATCTCGCGACGACTATCGGCTTCCCGGGCTTCTTCCAAGGCTCGGGCGTAGGCTTCTCGCGAGGCCGCAAGAGACGCCTCAGCCTTCGCATTGTCAAGCTCGCGCTGATGCCGCCTGAGGTTGATGGCCACCTTCAGTTTGTGCCACTCCTCCGTCAGCTGAAGACCCTCGGCCTCAAGGCGCGTGTCCACAACCACGAGTTCTCCGCCAAGCCAGCTCATCACGCCCATCGCCTCTTGAAAGAGCTCATGGAGGACCACACTCTGTTGGTGCGCAAACTTGACCACGCAGACGATTCCGTCCTCCACAGCAGCGGTCGCTGAAGGGGCCTGAAGCGGCTCGCTCCCTCCCACCAGGGGGCTGGGGGATGGTACTTCCCCGATCGTCATCTGGGCCATGGTGGGGGCCTGGACGGAGGAGGATCCGACACTCGAGGTAGAAGCCAAGATCTGAGCCATCCAGCCGCCGTCCACAACCAAAGGAGGAGCCCTTGGCATGCTCGTCACACCCCCGACGAGGCCACGAAGAAGAGATGGCAGGAGCGTGGGTTCGAGGCACCAGGCCGGCGTATCTGCCTCTCCAGCTGACCCCGCCTCAGGGGCAGCATGATGGCTTGGGGCACACAAGGACAAAGGAAGACTCGAGGCGGGAGGAGGTTGCTTTGGCAGGGGCTTCACAGCCTTAGTAGATGGGATCCTACAGAGCCGCCGTCAGGAACGGAAGCAGCACACGAGGGATCGCAAAGATAAGGTACTTACTCACCTATGGCGATGTACTTCCTCTGTTTCAATGGCCGGAAGGTGCTGCTGCTACGGCTTGGGGACCCTTTCCTCTTGCAGAGCGCACCGAAGTCTACACGGAGCCGACCAAAGCGTTGGACGTGGCGGTCAGCGCAGGGCACGGTTGGTGGAGCACCCGCGGGGGTGACCCCAGGAGCGCCAAGCCGGAGAGAGCCATCAAGTTCCGCCTCGCGACGCCCCCAGGGGCCTCAGGAGCTTCGGCCTCGGGAGCAGCAGGTCACGTCGCCCCCTCAGCTGTCGCCTCGGCATGGGAGTTGCGGGCTCCTGAAGATGGCGCCTCAGGAACTGCGGGCGGCTTCGATGCCTCGACACCCGCGCCCCCAGCCTCCATTGGTGCTCCCCCCCCCCCCCCCGCGCGTCGGCTCTTGGGGCAAGGTTGGCGCCAGTGACAGGAAGGGGGACCACGTGATAGGGTTCTCACGGGGCCCCTTAAAGCCAACTGGACGCATCCCACATTCATCAAAGGGGGGCATCTGCCCCGCGAACTCCACCGTATTGGAGTAGCATTACAAGAGACAACCCTCCAGTGGAATATCGGCTGGCAAGGGGTTGCCCACCAGGATCTCGAGCACCGTCCTTCGTGCCTCGAGCGGAAGCCCTGCCTCCTGAAGCCTCATGTGGTCCAGGCCGGCAGACAGGGTCCACATCGGCTGAGAATGGCGCTGGAGGGGGGCGACGCGCCATCGGAGGAACTCCTTCATCACCATGGGGGTAGTCAAGCCAAGGCCCTTCAGCTTTGTCAACCGGAGCCAGACGAAGGCAAGGCGGGGGCTCACGAGTTTCTCGTGGCCCCAACTGGAGCTCGGGGCGGCGGGTGTCGACGGAGGCGAGAGCAGAGGGTTGAGCACTCTGACATCCACGTACACCCACCACGCCCGAAACCCGCTCGCGGACAGCGGGAGGTCAAAGTCAATCCCCGAGCCGACCGGCGCCGCTGAGGGAGTCCTAGATTAGGAGTCCTCGGACAGCCGGACTATATACTTTGGTCGGACTGTTGGACTATGAAGATACAAGACTGAAGACTTCGTCCCGTGTCCGGGTGGGACTCTCCTTTGCGTGGAAGGCAAGCTTCTCCTCCCTTGTAATCGACTCTGTGTAACCCTAGCCCCCTCCGGTGTCTATATAAACCGGAGGGTTTAGTCCGTAGGACAACAACAATCAGAATCATAGGCTAGATTCTAGGGTTTAGACTCTACGATCTCGTGGTAGATCAACTCTTGTAATACTCATATCATCAAGATCAATCAAGCAGGAAGTAGGGTATTACCTCCATCGAGAGGGCCCGAACCTGGGTAAACATTGTGTCCCCCGCCTCCTGTTACCATCCGCCTTAGACGCATAGTTCGGGACCCCCTACCCGAGATCCACCGGTTTTGACACCGACATTGGTGCTTTCATTGAGAGTTCCACTGTGTCATCACCATAAGGCTTGATGGATCCTTCGATCGTCGGCAACGATGCGACCCAGGGTGAGGTTTTTCTCCCCGGACAGATCTTCGTGTTTGGCAGCTTCGCACTGCGGGCCAACTCGCTTGGCCATCTGGAGCAGATCGAGAGCTATGCCCCTGGCCGCCAGGTCAGGTTTGGAAACTTAAACTATATTGCCAACATCCGCAGAGACTTGATCTTCGACGGATTCGAGCCCGTGTCAGGTCCGCCGCACAGTCACAACGAGCATGACTTAGCTCTGCCGCCAGACAGTGTTTGGGAGATCACACCTGTGGTAATTCCGGCCCTCGATCCAGAACAGATCGCGCCGTTCGAGGATGGGTCGATGGACCCCGCCATGAAGGCCGCACACTGAACGGCGATAGAGCCGAATACTGACTTCACCTCCTATGAGACATGTGTTGCCGGATCCTTGGATTCGTCCCCGGCCACGGGCCCCGAACTATGTCCGTGCCTATCGAATCTGATTGGGCGTCGATCATGGAGTTTTCCTCCACGGATATCTTTCAGCACTCGCCCTTGGGCGATGTGCTAAATTCATTAAGGTCTCTCTCCTTGTCAGGAGGCCCTTGGCCGAACTATGTCCAGCTGGAGTGGGAAGAGAACAACAAAGAAATTCGTTCCCCACCCACCACCCACTTAATAGCCACTGTCGACAACTCAACCGACATGCTTGATTTCGACTCCGAAGACATCGACGGTATAGACGACGACGCAGGAGAGGAACAGGAACCACCGCCCACAGGGCGCTGGACAGCCACTTCATCACACGATATATACATGGTGGATACACCCAAAGAAAACAATGACGAAGAACAGAAGGATGCAACGAAGGATAATTCCCTTGAGAAGCAACCAAAGCAACGACGTAGGCGCCGCTCCAAATCCCGCCTCGGCAAAAACAACGATAACAACGCAAGAAAAAATAATACCCCCATCGACTCCAAATCAAAAGACGACCACCTGGACCCAGCGGCAGAGCAGGATGAACCAGCGGACGGTTAACATAGTACGGAGCCGCTGTCCCATCATGGCGACGCCGAGGGTAAAGCTCATCAACCTATCTACGGAGAGGAGAATAGTCCGGATGATGATGCACACATCATCCCGGAAAGGCACTTGGAGCAAGAGGACCTCCACAGAAGGCTTATTGCCACCGCGAGGAGTCTGAAGAAGTAGAAGCAAAGGCTTAAGGACGTGCAAAATACACTCAACAGTAGATGCAACAAAGTGCTCGACAATGAAGAAAAGTACGGTGGCAGCCGCCACACAAAGAGCTATCCAAAGCGCAAGCTGCTGCCCGAATTCGATGACGAGGCCTTAGAGCCTATACGGCCAAAAAATAAAACGGCCGATCAGCCGGATCGACCACCCCGTGGCCGCGATAGGGCGGCTAACGATGTCGCACATAAGTCAGCACACGATTTATATGAGGACTTGCACCAAAAAGCCGGTATGACCAGGTCCATCTACGGATCTAGGAAGCGCGCTTCGACACAGAATCAAAACCGAACACTACAACCGTCAGAATGACATGACACATCTGTCAGGACCCCGATTCCAAGTCACATCGATCTAGCCGGTAACACCTCATATCACTTTGCGGCCTCACGCACGGTATCCCACGGGTGTCGCCTTACCATGGCCCGGGAATGTTTGCGCCTTTTGGCTCACGTATATGATAGTGTCGCTAGTATCCATATGACAGAGAACCCGGGCCGACATGGCTAGTCGTGAACCCAAAGCGGCATAGACCTATGGAGACAGGCATACATGAATCACATCGAACATGTCGGTCATCAGCGAGTGATTCCGGGATGTAGCACTGGGCTAACAGGACTGCGGGGAACCCGGGTTGTAGCAGGCTAGGCAGGACTCCAGATATCACCGCGTGACATTTCCCCGAAGGGACAGACATAGGAACGAAGTGAAACACATGCAGGCCAGTCAAGTGTCCTGAGCAGTAGTGCTGGGCTACCAGGACTCCGGTGAACTGGGCTGTAGCGGACTACCATGGCTCGAGGAACACAGGACTACATTTCCCCATAAGAAGGGCTGCCAAGGATAAACAACTAGATTGTCGGATCCCACTCATACCAAACATTTCAATCATACACATAATATGCCCGATATGAGTACATACAACATGGCATCACAACAAAACTCTACAACTCAAGAACTTTATTTAAAGGCTCCAGAGAGCCATACATAACACGTTCATACAGATAGGGGTCACATGACCTGACACTCAAGTCATACAATCATACAAGCACATGCGGAAGCAACTAGTCTGGGAACAGACTCTAGAAAGAAGAAGGCTTCTCGAAGCCTGTCTAACTACATAGGGCCCTCCATGGCCAGGATCACCACCTGGGTGGCTAGTCACTCGTCGACGTCAAGGTCTACGTAGAACCCATCGGAGGGGGCGGTGTTGTCGTCTGAAAACAATAATTAAACAAACATGAGTACAAAGGTACTCAGCAAGTCTTACATCAGACCCTACTATACATGCTTATTCTCAAGAAGGTGGTGGGGTTAATGCAGCAAGCCAGCTTTGACTCTTGGCTAAGCTATCCTACGGAACCCCACCAGTAAAATAGTTTTCGCACACGAGTCCACTACTCACCAACACAATACTCCACCGGGGATCCTCCCTCGTCATCCTATGAGAGGGCCATCCTCGGTACTCACACTTATCTTGAGTCTTTTAGTAGTATCCATTAACTTGTCTATGAACTGTATAGGCAACCAAGTAGTCCTTTACCGCGGACGCGGCTATTCGAATAGTTTTATACCCTATAGGGGTGTACTTCCTCATACACGCTTTCACCACTTACCGCCGCTTACACGACATGTACTCGGCAACCTTCAAGCGGAAGCCCAGCGAGGGTGTCCGCCACGGCCTACCTAAACACTTAAGTCTCTAGTACAGGTTTATCGCCTATCCAGGTTCCATCCGCAGGGAGTCCGGCCGAGGTTTCCACATACGGCCCCGAACGATGTGAACAGGGTCCCGAGATGCCTAACGGGCGCCCGACATACCCGGCCACGGTGTATCTACCGCAACATAGCCCACCCCTAGGGTCAGCGCTACGCACGGCCGCCAACACATAACCTACAAACACCAGAAACTATTTGCAACTCCTGGACAGAGTACTAGGGTGATTAAGAAGCCGAGAGGGTCCATTGGTTTCGGGCCCAATGTACGGTAGTAACTGCATCTTAAATCACACATACAAATCTCAGTTCTTGGGGACGGCCTCAATGAAACAACCCACCATGTACTCCTACATGGCCTCTCATCGATACCTTTACCAAAACATGTTCAACACATCCCTCACATTACCGACATAAGCATTTCATTCTAGCCCATCACCCAGATGAACCAGACCTGACACAACTCTAAGCATAGCAGGCATAGCAAGGTAGGAATCACATACATGGCTCAATCAACTCCTACACATGCTAGTGGGTTTCATCTAGTTACTGTGGCAATGACAGGTAATGCAGAGGATAAGGGTTCAACTACCGTAGCACACAGCAGATTGAAACGCGTTGTCTTAATGCAGTAATCAAGAGCAGAAGCGAGAACATGGGTTGTATCGGAATGATCAATGGTTGCTTGCCTGATGGAGTGGTAGTGGGATACTGCCCTTTAGTTGGATACTCGTGAATATCCTCGGAGGCAGAACCTACCACGAAGAACACATCGGAACACAATAAACACATGACGATATGCAACAATATGATGCATGCTATGACATGGCAATATGAATGTGTCTTGGCCTAATGCAAGTTATAATAGAAAGGCATGAACTCATTTGAATCAAAGATTCAAATATTAGCTCATTAAACATGGCCTTAATAGTGCATTTCCTTATTCTGCTTAAACAGCAAGGTAAACTTGTTTTGTCATGCATGAAACCATTACAGATGGATAGATTGAATTATTCTGATCATTTTTCATATATAAATCTTTGCATTTGGAGCTATGGTTGATTTTCTATGATTTTTAGAAGTTTTGACTATTTTCTGGAATTTCCTGAATAAAAATAATCCAGAAAATGCATTACTGCGTCAGCATTGCGTCAGGCTGACCTCAGCAGGTCAAAGGCGCCAGCCCAGGTCAAACCTGACTAGTGGGCCCCTTCTGTCAGCCTCTCAGCTAATTAACATGGTTAGATTAACACTAATTAGCTGTCAGTGGGGCCTGGGCCCACATGTCAGTGACTGATTTAATTAAAATTAATTAAAACTAATCCTAAATTAGTTAGCAGACCGGCCCCACCTGTTATAGACTCAGGAGGGGTCTACCTGGGCCCACCCAGGGGTCAAACTGGGTCAAACTCGCCGGCGTTGAGCCGCCGGCGAGGCCGAGACGGCGGAGGGCTTCGGATTTGGTCATCCGGTGACCAAATCGACGGCGGAGACGTGCTACGCGTAGCTGGGGCTCGTGCGCATCTAGTGGGGCAAGCGGGAGGAGCTGGGGTGGAGCGAGCTCGCCGGAATCGAGCTCGTGGCGGCGGCCGAAGTTCGGACGGGGTGGGTTTCGACGCTACGGTGCACGGGAGGAAGAGCTGGTGGTGGCTACGGGCTCCTGGTGCTGCACTGAGCACAACGGCGAGCTTGGCCTCGAGCCACTGTGGCTCTAGCCACGACGGCGCCATGGTCGGCGGCGGGGAGCTCTCGGGTGCAGTGGGAATGGCGGCTACGGAGGCCAAACGAGCACGGGAGCTAGGGGGAAAGGAGGAGGAGCTCACAGCGGAGTCGGAGAGGGGGTCAGCAAGCTCTGGGAGGTCCTGAGGCCAGCGAATCGAACGACGGCGTCCGGTGGCCGTGGACGGGGAAGAAGGGCACCACGTTGTCTTGGGGTCGTCCGAGCTTGCGTGAGTCGACGGAGAGGTCCAGGGTGACGAGGCGGAGCGATTGGGCTCGTCGGAGGGGCGAGGGAGTGGCTGTGGTGGCAGCTACGACGATCGGCGGCGAGGTACGTGCTCGGCCATCGCGGGGGAGAGTGAGGGAGACGAGGGGGAGAGTGAGAGAGGATGAGAGGGGGACGTGGGGGTCGCGTGGCTCTCCTGGACGTCTCCAGGACGTCGGCAGAAGCAGGAGGTGGCCGGCGCGTGGCCGGCGCGCGGCGAGCACGCGCCCCTGCCTCCTGGCGCGAGGAGGACGACGACTGGCGAAGCCAGTAGGCTGGGCCGAGCCAGGTGGGCTGGCCAGCTCAGGTAAGGCCCAGGTGGGCTTCCCTCTCTCTTTTTCTTTTTATTTGTTTCTGTTTTTCTATTTAACTGCAACTGTTGGGCTTTATTAAAAATACTAAATTGTTTCCAAAAATCCTGAAAATAATTGTGGGCTCTGTTTAGAATATTTCCAACAGCAAACATTTATTTCTAGAATTATTTGAGCACTTAATTTATTTTATAGCATTTAAATGCCCAAATTCAAATACTTATGATTTAATTCAATGACCTTCTGTTGACCTAGAAAATTGTGCACCAATTTTGCCAGAGGTTTTAATTTTAGTAAACCCTAGTTGTTTCCAGGGGGGTGTTGGGGGTTTCTGCCTTCCCCATTCCAAATTTAAGAGAAATTTAAACATGATGCACACTCTAATGCTTGAACTTGCTAGGGTGTGACAACTCACCCCCACTCAAAAGAATCTCGTCCCGAGATTTAGGATCCTCTGGAAAGAAGGTGGGGTACTCGAGTCGAAGACGATCCTCCCTTTCCCAAGTGGCTTCCTTCTCGGAATGGTGTGACCATTGAACCTTGAGAAACTTGATATTCTGACATCGAGTGGTACGCTCGGCTTGATCAAGGATACGAACGGGATATTCCCGATATGAGAGGCTATCTTGTAGATCAAGCGTTTCGTGGTCCACTCCACGGATGGGATCCGCGAAGCAACGCCTGAGTTGAGAAACGTGGAAGGCATCGTGAACTCTGGAAAGATGTGGAGGTAGTTCCAATTGGTAAGCAACTTCTCCTCGTTTGGCAAGAATGCGAAAGGGTCCAATGTAACGAGGGGCCAATTTTCCTTTGATACCGAAACGATGGGTTCCCTTTAACGGAGTAACCCGAAGGTAAGCCCTCTCGTCGACTTCATAAGTCATAGGCTTATGTTTATGATCATATTGACTCTTTTGACGAGATTGGGCTGTTTTCAATTTCTCACGAATAACGCGAACCTGCTCTTCTGCTTCCTGAATCATATCCGGGCCAAGGAGTTGTCTTTCCCCAGTTTCTGACCAGTTAAGAGGCGTTCGACATTTTCGTCCATAGAGGACTTCGAAAGGAGCCTTGCCCAAGCTGGCTTGATAACTATTGTTATAAGCAAACTCCGCGAATGGGAGGCAATTCTCCCAACCCATTCCGAACGAGATGACAGAGGCTCGGAGCATATCTTCCAGAATTTGATTGACTCGCTCTACTTGACCGCTTGATTGAGGATGGAAGGCGGTACTAAAAGAGAGACGAGTTCCCATAGCATTTTGGAAACTTTCCCAAAATCGAGAGGTGAAGAGACTCCCACGGTCTGAATTAATTTCCAATGGAACACCATGAAGAGACACTATTCGGGAGATGTATAAATCGGCTAGCTGGCTAGCGGTGATACTCTCACGAATAGGTAGAAAGTGGGCTACTTTGGAAAGACGGTCGATCACGACGAAGATGGCATTATTCCCTCTCTTGGTCCTGGGAAACCCAGTGATGAAATCCATACTGATTTTATCCCATTTCCATTCAGGAATAGCCAAAGGTTGAAGGCTGCCAGCAGGCCGTTGATGCTCTGCTTTAACACGACGACAAATGTCGCAATTAGCAATGTAATGAGCGATTTCTCTCTTCATCCTAGTCCACCAAAACCTCGGGCGTAGGTCTTGATACATTTTAGTACTACCGGGATGAATGGTGAGAGGGGATTCATGAGCTTCCTTAAGGATCAGCCGCCTCAGGTTTCGTGCCTTTGGAACCACTAGGCGATTCCCAAAGTATACGACACCTTGATCATCAATGGAGAAACAATTCGCGACTCCTTTCTTAATGTTTCTCTTAATACGGGAGATTCCCGGATCTACCTTCTATGCCTTGATGATCTGATCCGTAAGGGTAGGTTTCGCCACCAGGGTGGATAGGAATCCTCGAGGAACAATGTGAAGATTAAGCTTACGAAATTCCTCATGGATAAGTGGTTGACTTTGTTGTAACATCAGGGTGTTACAATAGGACTTACGGCTTAGCGCATCAGCCATGACATTGGCTTTGCCCGGGGTGTAAGTTATTCCTAAGTCGTAATCCGAGATCAACTCAACCCAACGTCTTTGCCTGAGATTCAAGTCTGGTTGGGTGAAGATATATTTCAAACTTTGGTGATCGGTGAAGATCTCGCAACGATTACCGAGAAGGTAATGTCGCCAAGTTTTAAGTGCATGGACTACAGCTGCAAGCTCTAGATCATGTGTGGGATAATTTTCCTCATGTGGGTGTAATTGCCGTGAAGCATAGGCAATTACCTGACGATCTTGCATGAGTATGCAACCTAGTCCTTGTCGCGAGGCGTCGCAATAGATAATAAAGTCCTTGGAGAAATCTGGTGGTACCAGTACGGGAGCAGATGTCAGGCGTCTTTTCAGTTCCTGAAAGCTGAACTCGCACTGTGGAGTCCACTCGAACTATTTATCTTTCTTGAGGAGTTCAGTTAGAGGTTTGGCAACCTTGGAGAAATTCTCGACAAAGCGGCGGCAATAGCTCGCTAAGCCAAGGAAGCTTCGAACTTGCTTGACCATCTCAGGTGGAGTCCAATCAAGGACGGCTTGAACTCGCTCGGGATTGACAGCAATACCCTTACCAGAGATTACATGGCCTAGATAGGTCACTTCTGGCAACCAAAATTCACACTTGGAGAATTTGGCATAAAGGCGATGCTCTTGAAGTTTCATCAATACCAGCCTTAGATGTTCGGCATGTTCCTCTTCATTCTTGGAGTAGATGAGTATGTCGTCGAGGTATACTACGACGAATTTATCCAAGTACTCCATGAAAACCGAGTTCATTAACCGCGAGAAGGTGGCTGGGGCATTGGTTAAACCGAAGGACATGACGGTGTACTCGTATTGGCCATAACGAGTAACGAAGGCCGTTTTGGGAATGTCCCCATTTCTGATTTTAATTTGATGGTAGCCCAACCTCAAATCCATCTTGGAAAAAACCGAGGATCCAGCGAGCTGATCATACAGATCGTTAATCCTGGGAAGCGGGTATTTGTTCTTTATGGTGACCAGGTTGACAGGGCGGTAATCCACAACCATTCGATCCGTTCCATCCTTCTTCTTAACGAAGAGGACGGGGCAAGCCCAAGGAGAGGAACTAGGACGGATGAAACCCTTTTTCAAGAATTCATCGAGTTGGTTCTTAAGCTCGGCTAGTTCTAAGGGTGCCATCTTGTAGGGTCTTCTAGAAATTGGAACAGTTCCTGGAACAAGGTCTATCACAAACTCGACATCCCTGTCAGGTGGAACACCTGGCAATTCTTCTGGAAAGACATCCGAAAAGTCTCGGACTACCGGAACATCCTCAAGGTCTGGAAGGGGGTTGGCATTTAAGGAGTAAAGCTGGCGCTTGGCCACTCGAGTTAAGACATTGAATGTCTTGCCCGATGGGTGAGTAAGTTGAACGGTTCTAGTGGCACAATCGATCTTAGCATAATGAGCTGACATCCAGTCCATACCTAAGATGATGTTTATGTCCGAGGACTTTAGAGCTATTAAGGATGCAAGGAAGACAAGTCTATCGACAAGGATTTTGTTCCCATGGCTTACTCTAGAAGTTTGCCATCTAGAGCCAGGAGTTTGAATTTCCATGGTAGAGGGCATGTCACAGAATGTCGTGTTGTGCAATCGAGCATAGTTCTCGGATATGAATGAATGAGATGCTCCAGTATCGAAAAGAACAGATGCCGGATGGCAGTTAACAAGGAGCGTACCAAGGACGACGTTGGGATCCTCATGAGCCTCCTCGGCTGAAACATAGTTGACATGGCCACGTGCAGTGGTGGCCGGCTTGGCGTAGAATGTTTTTCCCGCGGGCTTACCACGGCCAACGGACTTTCCAGTTTGATTGGAGTTGTTGTTCTGGGGACACTCTCAGCTATAGTGACCCGGCTCGCCACACTTAAAGCATGTCACCACATTGGGGCGTGGAGCAGCATTAGCAGCGGGGCCACCATAGGGCTTGGGCGGTGCAAATTGCTGGTTGGGACGAGGCGCCTCAAAGGATGGCCTCGGGATGAACCTGGGTGGCAGTGCCGTGCTTGGGATCCACACCCGGCGCTTCTGAGCTCCAGAGCCGGATGAAGAGCCAAAGTCACGGGAGTGCTTGCGTGAAGCGTCATAATCAGTCTGGCATGTCTCAGCACTGATGGCTTTATTGACCAACTTCTGAAAGGAGGTGCACTCGTGCAGACGAAGATCACGGCGAAGCTCAGGGCTAAGTCCCTTGCGGAACCTTGCTTGCTTCTTAGCGTCAGTAGATACCTCTTCGGAAGCATAGCGTGCCAGATTTCCAAATTCACGACTATAAGCATCCACGGTCAGTCTTCCTTGGGTGAAGTTGCAGAACTCCTCCCTCTTGCGATCCATGAGACCTTCCGGAATGTGATGCTTGCGGAAAGCCTCACTGAACTCAGCCCAAGTAGTAACTTGGCCGACCGGGCGCATAGCTTCGATCCCACCAAAGGCTAGCAGGGCCTTTGAGGTGATAGGCAGCAAAGGTAACCTTGTCGGCTTCGGCAATGTTGGCAGAACGTAGCTTGTGAGTGATGCTGCGAAGCCAGTCATCCGCGTCGAGGGGTTCGACGGAATGGTTAAACTTTGGTGGGTACAGCTTGATAAAGTCATTGATTGACACCAAGTCATTTCGTGGATGGCGTGCAGTGTTCTGCTCTATCCGCTCTAGCAGGCGGTTAGTCTCACGCTTGTTTCTTTCCGCCTCCAGCATTACTTCGGCCAGAGAAGGCGGGTGAGGCAGATTTTCACCCCTAGCTGCACTGGCTTCCCCCTGCTCCAAGGCAGCAGGGTTGCTGCGGGTGTTGACTATCCTAGGAGAAAACAAGACAATGGTTTAGATAGGGATGGCTCAAACTTAGCAAGGAAGTGCAGAATGTAATGGATAACGCGGAATGCAGAGATGATCATCCATATGTCATCGTAATATAAAACTGCCATATTTATACCAACGGTTATACACATCATACATAGTTTAGTACAAGCCTAGGCTACAGTACAACTATGATGAAAGATATTACATCTCATCGAAGGCATTCCAAGCTCCTATACATTATTTGTCTACACCTCCGGGATTGACTACACACCAAGTCGTATTCCACAAGTCACGCAGGACAGTGGAGATACAACTGCTACAATACTAGTGGTACTACTACTAACTCAGACAGCTCCGTAGTAGTTCTCATAGAAGTCACCTCCATAGCCTGGAAGTTCAACGTGACCATCCGGAAACAGACGGTCCTGAGGAGCCTGTGGACCATAGGGGCTAGGATGAGGTCTTGGACCAACAAACGGTGGCCTGCGGGGACCACGGGGTGGGGTGATGCCTCCCACATCATGCCAATCCACCATGTCTGGCAGAGCTGATCTCACAGGATATAGATCCCTGGTATCCGTACATCCAGCTTGCACCGCAGGTGCAAACCGAGTCAATGTGGCCCAATGATCAGCACGGGTATTGAAAAGCTCCAGCCTCAAGGCCCGATTCTCTCGGTCCTTATCTTCGAGCATCTCGGCAGTGGTACGAGTTAATGAGTCCTCCTGAGTGGAGTCAGCATAAATAGCCTGAAGATACCCTTGCGCTCCCGGAAGTGAAGCTGGCATGTAATGGAAGTCGGTGTTCCGAAGCAGGCCAGTCCGGACTCGCAAGATGGTCATCATAGAATAGGCAGCATCCTGAACAGCCATCTCAACAGTAACCTCGAGTCCATAGGAACAGTGAAGGGGCTCGGTAGATCCAGGATAAGAAGGAAATATCCTGACGGTGCAGAGATATTGGCTTTGATTAAAGTCGCGGAACTGCTCTTCGACGGTGTATTCGGGATACCAACGGTAGCCCGTCTCGATCATTACCCGGACTAACATAGCAGTATGACCGGGCACGTCGTGGCACCGGGTCAGGCGAACCACTTGGTTTCGAACACGGTTGGCCATCTGAAAGCACAACCACAATGCAAAGGCATCAGAATTTCTAGGGAAAATTGGACAGCATAACAGCTGTAAATGCTTAGAAAAAGATTTGAGACATCCACAACAGTTCGCAATACCACTCAACAACATCATATCAAGATTCCGATCCAATTAGCAACATACTAAAATAGTAGAAACTAAACTGGGGCTTGTAGCATCAATCCTATAAGCTACTACGGATTAGTAACACGTGAACCTGATAGAAAGAGAGAGCCTAGTCCTTAACCCACGTTGAATGAGAAGAGAATGACTCAGATCAGAGGCATAGGGTCAAGGAGTAAAAGAGCCTTACATTCCCTCCCACAATCAATTCCCCTACATATAACTAAAGCATTTCTAGACTCGACATCGACCAGTTTGGCTCAACGAACCTACAAGCAGTCCGGCTCTGATGCCAACGCTGTCAGGACCCCGATTCCAAGTCACATCGATCTAGCCGGTAACACCTCATATCACTTTGCGGCCTCACGCATGGTATCCCACGGGTGTCGCCTTACCATGGCCCGGGACTGTTTGCGCCTTTTGGCTCACGTATATGATAGTGTCGCTAGCATCCATATGACAGAGAACCCGGGACGACATGGCTAGTCGTGAACCCAAAGCGGCACAGACCTATGGAGACAGGCATACATGAATCACATCGAACATGTTGGTCATCAGCGAGTGATTCCGGGCTGTAGCACTGGGCTAACAGGACTCTGGGTAACCCAGGCTGTAGCAGGCTAGGCAGGACTCCGGATATCACCGCGTGACATTTCCCCAAAGGGACAGACATAGGAACGAAGTGAAACACATGCGGGCCAGTCAAGTGTCCTGAGCAGTAGTGCTGGGCTAGCAGGACTCCGGTGAACCAGGCTGTAGCGGACTACCATGGCTCAAGGAACACAGGACTACATTTCCCCATAAGAAGGGCTGCCAAGGATAAACAACTAGATTGTCGGATCCCACTCATACCAAGCATTTTAATCATACACACAATATGCCCGATATGAGTACATACAACATGGCATCACAACAAAACCCTACAACTCAAGAACTTTATTTAAAGGCTCCAGAGAGCCATACATAACACGTTCATACAGATAGGGGTCACATGACCCGACACTCAAGTCATACAATCATACAAGCACATGCGGAAGCAACTAGTCTGGGAACAGACTCTAGAAAGAAGAAGGCTTCTCAAAGCCTGTCTAACTACATAGGGCCCTCCATGGCCAGGATCACCACCTGGGTGGCTAGTCACTCGTCGACGTCAAGGTCTACGTAGAACCCATCGGAGGGGGCGGTGTTGTCGTCTAAAAACAGTAATTAAACAAACATGAGTACAAAGGTACTCAGCAAGTCTTACATCAGACCCTACTATACATGCTTATTCTCAAGAAGGTGGTGGGGTTAATGCAGCAAGCCAGCTTTGACTCTTGGCTAAGCTATCCTACGGAACTCCACCAGTAAAATAGTTTTCGCACACGAGTCCACTACTCACCAACACAATACTCCACCGGGGATCCTCCCTCATCATCCTATGAGAGGGCCATCCTCGGTACTCACACTTATCTTGAGTCTTTTAGTAGTATCCATTAACTTGTCTATGAACTATATAGGCAACCAAGTAGTCCTTTACCGCGGACGCGGCTATTCGAATAGTTTTATACCCTGCAGGGGTGTACTTCTTCATACACGCTTTCACCACTTACCGCCGCTTACACGACATGTACTCGGCAACCTTCAAGCGGAAGCCCAGCGAGGGTGTCGGCCACGGCCTACCTAAACACTTAAGTCTCTAGTCCAGGTTTATCGCCTATCCAGGTTCCATCCGCAGGGAGTCCGGCCGAGGTTTCCACATACGGCCCCGAACGATGTGAACAGGGTCCCGAGACGCCTAACGGGCGCCGGCATACCCGGCCACGGTGTATCTACCGCAACATAGCCCACCCTTAGGGTCAGCGCTACGCACGGCCGCCAACACATAACCTACAAACACCAGAAACTATTTGCAACTCCTGGACAGAGTACTAGGGTGATTAAGAAGCCGAGAGGGTCCATTGGTTTCGGGCCCAATGTACGGTAGTAACTGCATCTTAAATCACACATACAGATCTCAGTTCTTAGGGACGGCCTCAATGAAACAACCCACCATGTACTCCTACATGGCCTCTCATTAATACCTTTACCAAAACATGTTCAACACATCCCTCACATTACCGACATAAGCATTTCACTCTAGCCCATCACCCAGATGAACCAGACCTGACACAACTCTAAGCATAGCAGGCATAGCAAGGTAGGAATCACATACATGGCTCAATCAACTCCTACACATGCTAGTGGGTTTCATCTAGTTACTGTGGCAATGACAGGTCATGCAGAGGATAAGGGTTCAACTACTGTAGCACACAGCAGATTGAAACGCGTTGTCTTAATGCAGTAATCAAGAGCAGAAGCGAGAACATGGGTTGTATCAGAATGATCAATGGTTGCTTGCCTGATGGAGTGGTAGTGGGATACTGCCCTTCAGTTGGATACTCGTGAATATCCTCGGAGGCAGAACCTACCACGAAGAACACATCGGAACACAATCAACACATGACGATATGCAACAATATGATGCATGCTATGACATGGCAATATGAATGTGTCTTGGCCTAATGCAAGTTATAATAGAAAGGAATGAACTCATTTGAATCAAAGATTCAAATATTAGCTCATTAAACATGGCCTTAATAGTGCATTTCCTTATTCTGCTTAAATAGCAAGGTAAACTTGTTTTGTCATGCATGAAACCATTCCAGATGGATAGATTGAATTTTTCTGATCATTTTTCATATATAAATCTTTGCATTTGGAGCTATGGTTGATTTTCTATGATTTTTAGAAGTTTTGACTATTTTCTGGAATTTCCTGAATAAAAATAATCCAGAAAATGCATTACTGCATCAGCATTGCGTCAGGCTGACGTCAGCAGGTCAAAGGCGCCAGCCCAGGTCAAACCTGACTGGTGGGCCCCTTCTGTCAGCCTCTCAGCTAATTAACAGGGTTAGATTAACACTAATTAGCTGTTAGTGGGGCCTGGGCCCACATGTCAGTGACTGATTTAATTAAAATTAATTAAAACTAATCCTAAATTAGTTAGCAGACCGGCCCCACCTGTCATAGACTCAGGGGGGGTCTACCTGGGCCCACCCAGGGGTCAAACTGGGTCAAACTCGCCGGCGTTGAGCCGCCGACGAGGCCGAGACGGCGAAGGGCTTCGGATTTGGTCCTTCGGTGACCAAATCGACGGCGGAGACGTGCTACGCGTAGCTGGGGCTCGTGCGCATCTAGTGGGGCAAGCGGGAGGAGCTGGGGTGGAGCGAGCTCGCCGGAATCGAGCTCGTGGCGGCGACCGGAGTTCGGACAGGGTGGGTTTCGACGCTACGGTCACGGGAGGACGAGCTGGTGGTGGCTACAGGCTCCTGGTGCTGCACTGAGCACAACGGCGAGCTTGGCCTCGAGCCACTGTGGCTCTAGCCACGACGGTGCCATGGTCGGCGGCGGGGAGCTCTCGGGTGCAGTGGGAATGGCGGCTACGGAGGCCAAACAAGCACGGGAGCTAGGGGGAAAGGAGGAGGAGCTCACAGCAGAGTCGGAGAGGGGGTCAGCGAGCTCGGGGAGGTCCTGAGGCCAGCGAATTGAACGACGGCGTCCGGCAGCTGTGGACGGGTAAGAAGGGCACCACGTTGTCTTGGGGTCGTCCGAGCTTGCGTGAGTCGACGGAGAGGTCCAGGGTGACGAGGCGGAGCGATTGGGCTTGTCGGAGGGGCGAGGGAGTGGCTGTGGTGGCAGCTACGACGATCGGCGGCGAGGTACGCGCTCGGCCATCGCGGGGGAGAGTGAGGGAGATGAGGGGGAGAGTGAGAGAGGATGAGAGGGGGACGTGGGGGTCGCGTGGCACTCCTGGACGTCTCCAGGACGTCGGCAGAAGCAGGAGGTGGCCGGCGCGTGGCCGGCGCGCGGCGAGCACGCGCCCCTGCCTCCTGGCGCAAGGAGGACGATGACTGGCGAAGCCAGTAGGCTGGGCCGAGCCAGGTGGGCTGGCCAGCTCAGGTAAGGCCCAGGTGGGCTTCCCTCTCTCTTTTTCTTTTTATTTGTTTCTGTTTTTCTATTTAACTGCAACTGTTGGGCTTTATTAAAAATACTAAATCGTTTCGAAAAATCCTGAAAATAATTGTGGGCTCTGTTTAGAATATTTCCAACAGCAAACATTTATTTCCAGAATTATTTGAGCACTTAATTTATTTTATAGCATTTAAATGCCCAAATTCAAATACTTATGATTTAATTCAATGACCTTCTGTTGACCTAGAAAATTGTGCACCAATTTTGCCAGAGGTTTTAACCCAAGACAAAGAGGGTGAACTTTTTAGAAGGGCATTTCAGGTTCATTGAAAATAATTTTATTAAACCCTAGTTGTTTCCAGGGGGGTGTTGGGGGTTTCTGCCTTCCCCATTTCAAATTTAAGAGAAATTTAAACATGATGCACACTGTAATGCTTGAACTAGCTAGGGTGTGACAACATCCAAATACAGGGGTGCCGCGCACTCCCTATGCTTCACCGACGAGGTTCTAGATCACGAATTTCTAGAAGGATTCAAACCCGTGAACATAGAGGCATACGACGGAATGACAGACCCTGGGGTCTGGATTGAGTGCTTTATCCTTCATATCCACATGGCTCGCGGAGATGATCTCCACGCCATCAAATACTTGCCCCTCAAGTTGAAAGGACCAGGTCAGCACTGGCTGAAGAGCCTCCCCGAAAACTCAATTAGAAGTTGGAAAGAGCTTGAAGATGATTTTAGGGCTAATTTTCAAGGGACCTAAGTCCGACCTCCAGATGCAGACGATTTAAGTCATATAATTCAACAGCCCGGAGAGTCAGCCCGAAAGCTTTGGAACAGATTCCTCACTAAGAAGAATCAAATTATCGACTGCCCGGACGCCGAAGCCTTAGCGGCTTTCAAACACAGTGTCCGGGACGAATGGCTTGCCAGACACCTCGGCTAGGAAAAACCGAGGACAATGGCAGCCCTAACAAGCCTTATGACACGCTTTTGCGCGGGCGAAGATAGTTGGCTGGCCCGTAGCTGCACCAGCAACCCAGGCACATCCGAACTCAGGGATGGCAATGGAAAACCATGACGCAATAAAAGCAAGCGTCAAAACAGTGAAGACAGCTTAGACAACACGGCGGTAAACGCCGGATTCAGGAGCTCTCGACCCGATCAACGGAAAAAGCCATTTAAAGGCAGCAGAGATGGACCGTCCAGCCTAAACAAGATTCTAGACAGATTATGTCAGATTCATGGCACCTCCGACAAACCCGCAAATCACACCAACAGAGAATGCTGGGTCTTCAAGCAGGCCGGCAAGCTAAACGCCAAACACAAGGGGAGGGAGACACCAATTAAAGACGACGATGAGCCTCGCCAGCCGAACACTGGGGGACAGAAAAAATTCCCACCAGAGGTCAAAACAGTGAACATGATTCACGTAATGAAGAGGAGGAGCAAACGCGCACTCCGAGACGTATGCGCCGTGGAGCCCTCTACCCCCAAGTTCAACCCTTGGTCGGCCTGCCCGATCACTTTTGATCGCGGGGATTACCCGACTAGTATCCGGCACGGAGGATCGGCTGCCTTGGTACTAGACCCAATAATTAACGGATACCATCTCACCCGAGTCCTTATGGACGGCGGTAGTAGTCTTAATCTGATATATCAGGACACAGTCCGCAAAATGGGGATAGACCCGACAAGAATCAGCCAAAGCAATACTACCTTTAAAGGAGTAATACCAGGCCCAGAGGCCCGCTGCACGGGCTCTCTAGTACTAGAGGTTGTATTCGGTTCTCCCGACAACTTCTGAAGTGAAAAGTTAACCTTCGACATCGCTCCATTCCGAAGCGGCTATCAGGAACTACTCGG
Organism: Triticum urartu; assembly: GCF_056163025.1. Taxonomy (NCBI): domain Eukaryota; kingdom Viridiplantae; phylum Streptophyta; class Magnoliopsida; order Poales; family Poaceae; genus Triticum; species Triticum urartu. The sequence continues at coordinate 487,836,649 of NC_141878.1, forward strand.
AAGAACGGCCTTCGCTCGTTTTAGTGCAATACCGCATTACGCTTATCTTAAGCTTAAGATGCCAAGTCCACGTGGCATCATCATAGTTAGCGGAAACACAGAGCGTTCCTTACGCGCGAAAGAATGTGTGGCGGCTTTAGCAGCCGAACACTAAATGGCCTCTCCAAACCAAAATAAATGATCGGTTGTCAAGACCGTGGACACGGCTAGACGAGTCCGGTGCACCACTAGCTGTAACAGCTCAGATAAACCTAAGACTGGGTCGATGGATATACCCCATAGGTGGTGCTAGGGGCTTCCCGCATGTAAAAAGGACTATGGTTCGGCTTGACCTTATTTAGATTGAATTTTAATGGTTTATTAAGAATAACCAATTTTCCGCACGAAAACTTTCACTTGGGATTTTCTCTCTTACAGATGATCATCATGCTACACCCTTCCATGATACGGCACAACGGAGACACAGGCGCAGACGTGCAGCAGGGCCTCGTTCAAAGGTTTCTTTTTAGATTAAGACCCTGTGTAAACCTTTTTTACTGTCTCTTGTTGCTACACACCCTCCGGATACTTAACATAACCAAGAGGGATGCTGGCGTTATTGACATTTCGTCATGTCAGACTAATGCACGTACCTGGAAATTCAGGGCTTATTATCGAGGGCGTTACTCAGCCCAGTATATGTTGTAAAGACCGAATATCCGAGGGAGTGTTCGGCGTCGCGAGTTTGGCCTTATATGCATCAGCTCCGAATCATGTCTTTGGTCAATAGTTGGGTTTGCCCGACTCCCGTGTTTTGCTACCTTACGTTCCGCTCTATCGGCTAAGGTGGCACCGGGAGAACTACTGCGATTGTGCCCTAGTTCATCTGGATGAGCACCTCAGTAGAGAAAGCCGAAAACTGACTGTCATGATAAAGCATGAGACTGGTCAACCACTCAAGGACTCAGCGGAATCTTCGCGATTCCTCCGCATTAACGAAGGACCAGTTTCCTGGTCATGTATGTACGCGCACTGTATTTGGATAAGCGCAGAACTACCATGGGGCTATATAGTAGCCCCACTGTCAAACTCCTATGGCTAAGTGAAAGTGTTAAAGCAATATAGTCTGATTGCCTTGTTCGCCACACTATCACCTCCTTAATGGACCAAGACGTTGGATCAAGTGTGAATACACGCTTTTCCGAACACCCCCGCATTATATGCGTGGGGTCTGAAGCCGACAACTACAAACTTTCAGGTTATATACATAAATAAACGGCCGCACATGAGGTATCATAATACTTTCAGGCAAAAGTATAAACACAACCTTTATAATCCAAATATCATTGTTTTTACAATTAGGATACATGTCACTCAAACATGATACTCTTCGAGCACCGAGCCTCTATTAAATGAGCGCCTTCTATGACTTCTTCAAAATAGTGCTCGGTCAAGACCTAGCCTACAGCCGGACCTCAGGTTGCATTAGGGTGGCATCCATCTCTGCCCAGTATGTCTTAACACGGGCAAGAGCCATCCGCGCACCCTCTATACATGTCGACCTCTTTACAGCGTCAATATGTGGCACAACACCAAGGAATCATTGCACTAGACCAAAATAACTATTCAGACTTGGCCCTTCCAGCCAAAGATGATCCACAACAGACCTCATGGCAAGCCTGGACAACCTATGGAGCTCAGCCCACTCGGCCATTTGCTCATTTAACAGCAGCGGACGTGTTGGAGCACTGAACTGCGACCAGAACAACTTTTCCACTTCGTGATCTTTTTGATCTTTGAAAAACTCAGTCGCATCAGCAGCACTCGTTGCCAAGTCCAAATACGCGTTTGCAGCACTCCATAATTGATCCAAAGGGGCATACTGCGGATCTCCAAACTTCGTCCGCAACAAAAAGGACTTCCCAGCCATGATATCTCCGGCTTGATGAAGCTCCTCCTTCGCCGCTCTGATTTTAGAGTGGGTCTCCTTGGCTGCTACCATGGCTTTCTCCAGGTCCACCGCTTTCGCTTGGCTTTCCTTCTCAAGAAGCTCATACCGGTCGGCGGCATCCTTCAGCTCAACAGCCATCTTGGCTATTTTATCTTCGCTCTGGCGATGAGCAGCCCGTTCGGCTCTTAACTCTTCGGTCGCCTCTAGGGCGGCCGCATCACTCCTCCTAGCTTGTTACTTGGCTCGGGCAAGTTCCGCCCGAAGGGTCTGCACGGCGGCAGCTCCATCTGCAGTCACAACATATTATAGATACTAGCATCATGCTCCTCTTAATATTTGTTGACCACCCAAAAAAACATACCCTGTGCCTGGTCAAGCCGCTTGTTCACAAGCGCAATGTCAGCATCTGCCGCGTCAAGTTGCCGGCTAAGTCCGGCAAACTCAGCAGTCCGGCCAGCCACCGGACCGCCAGCCTCCTAGACATGAAGGTAGCGCAATCATTACCTGGGACTACGATCCTCTGTTTGCCGCCTCTGGACAGCAACCAGAGTCTCAGGGGCTACTATTTGTATAGAGCACACCAAGCGTGTGCGGTACCGTCAAAAAATTTATATATTACTTTGCGTACCTCAAAACCTCTTAGCAGGCTTGTAAAAGCTTCATGCAACCCACTTTCGGCAGATGAGATCCTCTCAACCACCGTACCCATTAAAGTACGATGCTCCTCTGAGATAGCCACTTGCTCCAAAAGACCCATCAGTACGTCTGGTTGTGCACCAGACAATCCCAGACTCTTTCTATTGCTCTCCTTAGGAGCCAAATACTCCGGACTTCGGGTGGCCAAAGGGTTACCTTCCGGCATTGGCGGATCAGGAGAAATCCTCCATGATGACACATCAGGGTCGTCCGCCCCAGGAGGCTGGGAGACAGTAGGAGGCGTTCCGCTCTCCATCATCTCCGAAGAAGATCCCCCGAAGACAAACTCTGTCGAGAAGGGCTACGACCCGGCCTGCAAGACATATGTCTCGGTTACTGTCCTCGGAGATAAAGCTGGATATATTTACCAAAAGTACTCTAGTTCACTTACAGCTCGGTGGAGGGCTGACCCCCTTGTGGGCACTGTGCAGTAAGGACGCCCTCCGGGGCAGGGCCCCCTGGCGAAGGTTTCTTCCCTCGTTTGGAAACCCTAGTTTCCAAGTCTTCAGAGGCGGTCCTTTTTCTTCCTTGGGGAGAGGGGATTCTAGATTCTTCTCCCCAATTATCCTCCTTCGCAGAGACACTAATTCCCCCGGTTTGGATGAGTAATGCATGAGGCCCGCTTTCGGCTTCTTTATTCCTCCCTTTATCTTCCCCTGATGGCACTTGATAAGGTGTGTGCTCAAGCATCCTGGCTAGTATAGGATCCGGTGAGCCTTCGGGAAGGGGGGCCGAACACCTGATCATCTTCGCCTTTCTTATCCAGTCCTAGCAAAGAGCGATTTTTTTAGATTGATGTTGTGACAAATAAAAAGACAGCATGTTCGGCCGCATAATTACTTACCTGGGTATCTGGACGGTTGCAGTTGAGACCCGCATCCTCGGTGGTGTCCGGACACTTTATTCGTGATCCGAAGAACAATGCATCCATCTCTTCGAGCGTCATGCCAAAGAACTGTTGAATAGTTCACGGTCCTTCCGGGTTGAACTCCCACATACGGAGAGATCGACGTTGGCATGGAAGGACCCGATGAACTAGCATGACTTGCATTACCTTGACAAGGCTGACATCTCTCTTGAGGAGATCTCGGATGCGATTCTGCAATGTCGGCACGTCATTAACTGGCCCCCAGTCCAGCCCCTTGTTAACCCATGACGCCAGTTGTGGCGGGGGGCCCGGGCGGAAGGCGGGGGCAGCTGCCTACTTCATACTTCGGGGAGCTGTGATGTAAAACCACTCCCGCTGCCATAAGTTGGACACCTCCGGGAAGGAACCCTTTGGCCATGGAGCATCAGCGCCTTTGCTTATCATGGCACCTCCGCATTTTGTGTGTCAACCATCGATCATCTTCGGCTTCACATTGAAGGTCTTGAGCCATAATCTGAAGTGTGGGGTGATGCGGAGGAAGGCCTCACACACGACGATAAACAAGGAGATGTGAAGGATGGAATCTGGAGCTAGATCGTGGAAGTCAAGCCCGTAATAGAACATAAGCCCTCTGACAAAGGGATCTAGACTAAAGCCTATCCCTCGGAGGAAGTGGGAAACAAATACGACACTCTCGTTGAGTTCGGGAGTGGGGATGACCTGCCCTTGGGCAGGCAGTCTGTGCGAGATTTCGGCGGTCAGATACCTGGCTTCCCATAGCTTCTTGATGTCCTCCTCTGTGACAAAGGAAGCCATCCACCGGCCTTGAAGGTTGGATACGGACATGGTTGAAGGTCCGAAGCACTTAGCCTGAGCCTTGGGTGTTGGAACTCGGGGTGGGGGAAGGGAAGGATTGAGCGCGAGAAGAAAAGGACAGGCCTTGGCCCCTTTATAAAGAGGGCGAATATCAAGTGTCCTCCCCGTGCCCGTTTGGAACTTGCCTAAAATCGAGGAGTCATATTAAACAAGAACGATCGGGTTACCCACACCCGTATTGATGAGACTCCCGTGATAAGGGGAACACGATCTCTGCTTCGACAAGACGTGCTAATAAAACCGCCTTACAACACGTGCACTGGCAGGCAGGGAAAAACGGTTCATAATGACTGGGCCATGGCAGGACGTTACGTTATGAAAAGTTGTCAACCGATTGGATTTGTGGAATAATATACTCTCTACGGTGGTATGTGGAATTTGTTTTGCAAAGCTAGGCACGATCCTTGTGTTCAAAATCTTCTATGGATTATTCGGAGAAGGAACCCGCGTTGCAATGCCGAAGACAATCTGCACGCCGGACTCATCGTCATTGAAGCCTGGTCCAGGGGCTACTGAGGGAGTCCTGGATTAGGGGGTCCTCGGACAGCCAGACTATATACTTTGGCCGGACTATTGGACTATGAAGATACAAGACTAAAGACTTCGTCCTGTGTCCGGGTGGGACTCTCCTTTGCGTGGAAGGCAAGCTTGGCAATTTGGATATGTAGATCTCCTCCCTTGTAACCGACTCTATGTAACCCTAGCCCCCTCCGGTGTCTATATAAACTGGAGGGTTTAGTCCGTAGGACAACAACAATCAGAATCATAGGCTAGCTTCTAGGGTTTAGCCTCTACGATCTCGTGGTAGATCAACTCTTGTAATACTCATATCATTAAGATCAATCAAGCAGGAAGTAGGGTATTACCTCCATCGAGAGGGCCCGAACCTGGGTAAACATTGTGTCCCCCGCCTCCTGTTACCATCCGCCTTAGACGCACAGTTCAAGACCCCCTACCCGAGATCCGCCGGTTTTGACACCGTCAGCCACCACGGCCTGGAAGGCCACGCACCCCGAGCATTGTCGGGGGGCGGTTAAGTGCAGCAAGAAGAAATGGAGCAGAAGGGCCACAGAGGTGGCAATGCTCACCATGGCCTTGCAGACAAAGGCGAAGACTGCAAGAAGAGCAACGGATTGGGGATCTAGGTGCAACATATGAATCTGGTAATGGGAGAGCACGGTGTTGAAGAAGGCGGAGAAGGGGGGACCAAACCGGCCCACAGGGCGTCGACGAAGAATGGGACCTCAGTGGCAGTCCTGTCAATGGAAGCTCGGGATGCAGGCCAGGCTGTCGTCCCTCCCCACTCGTTGAAGCTGGTGGCGAGCACAGTGCAGACCTCGTCCATGGCCTCTCGATTGAGCACCCACGATCGGCTGATGGCGGGCTCGGCGGCCAGAGGCGGGTTCACCGAGGAAAGGGGGCTCTTCCCTTTCTCTGTTCGGTTCGGCACCATGGCGATGGAGGGAGTTGAGCTCAAGTCAGATTAGGGGAAGGGAACAGAGGTTCGAGGAAGCAGAGGAGTCTGGGAGTGTGTTGCCAGCAACAGGGGAATAACTTCATAAAGGCGCCGCGGCCGCCTAGCCAGGCAGATATGAAGGATGCATGGGGAAGCGAGGCCGCCCACGTCCAATAGGTCGCCACGCGTCAAGCACGGCCGCATGCTGCGGGGGCCGCGGTGCTCCGCACTTGCCCTTTGGCTTCGCCTTGAAGCCAAGCCCGAGCGCGCCTTGGACCGGGGGCTATTGTCGGTGTTCTGGGAATGGGGGTCCCCAGACTTGCCTGCCTGCGGCCCACAGCGTGGGTCCACCAGCGGCCTGTACGGCCCATCTTCACCAACAAACACTCAAGACCCTCGCGAGGGGCCAAGCCTCGCGAGGCAGACGACGCAAGACCTCCTCAGGGGCGGCCTCACCAGGCTAGATCGCGAGGGGCAGAGAGATCAAGGCACGGGATACCTCGTTTGGTTTCTGTGATGCAAGCCATGACGACTGGAGCCAGGCGGGCACCAGGCAGGCGCCAGCGCGCATAGTGTCCTCGTTTCCTCTTTGGTGCTGAAGAGGCAAGTGCAGGCGAGGAGTCCCGAGGAATCAGGCAAAGGTTTCCATATCGGTGCAACAAGACCAAGAACAGCAGGACAGCAAGATGGAGGTCACCGTGAAGCCCAAGGTAGCGTCACCACCAGAGCCTTTGGCAGGCGAAGACCACCTTTTGTCAGGATAGCTTGTACTAGCTGCCCCCCTTCAAATTGGCTATTGGGGGATCCCTTCCCGATCAATATTTGGGAAGAGGATCAGGGCCCCTATAAATAGGATTATCCACCACCATAGAAGGGAAGAGAGGATCTAGATCATAGCCACTCCATCCTTAGCCCCAGACAAGTTCGCCAAGCACAAGAACACCTCTCCTCAGGAGGCTGTTCTTCCCTTGTAACTATTCATCCTCAGCCCAAGGGGCAATCCACCACACCACATTGGAGTAGGGTATTACACCACAACGGTGGCCCGAACCAGTATAAATCTTGTGTCTCTCATTCTTTGAGTTCGTCGAGCTAGGCCATAAGATCCTACAAAGCGTCCGAGCTAGAGGGGGGGAGATCTTTGCGCGCACCCCACTGTTCGAACCTCAAGGGTTTGCCAGAACCCGAAATCCGACAAACCTGTGTGTCTATGGGGTGCCCCCTCCCCCGTATATAAAGGAGGGGAGGAGGAGGCCGTCCCTCCCTAGGGGGCGCGCCCAAGGGTGGGAGTCCTACTCCAAGTAGGAATTGGCTCCCCCCTTTCCTAGTCCAAGTAGGAGAAGAAGGAAGGAGAGGGAGAGGGAGAGGGAAAGAGGGGCCGCGCCCCCCTCCCCTAGTCCTATTCGGACTCCCCTTGGGGGGCGCCACCTCTTGGCTGCTGCCCTCTCTCTCTCCCCTAAGGCCCACTAAGGCCCATTACTTCCCCGGGGGGTTCCGGTAACCCTTCCGACACTCCGGTTTTATCCGAAACGATCCATAACACTTCCGGTGTCCGAATAACATGGTCCAATATATCAATCTTTATGTCCCGACCATATTGAGACTGCTCATCATGTCCGTGGTCTCATCCGGGACTCCGAACAACCTTCGGTACATCAAATCACATAACTCATAATACAAATCGTCATCGAACGTTAAGCGTGCAGACTCTACGGGTTCGAGAACTATGTAGACATGACCGAGACACATCTCTGGTCAATAACCAATAGCGGAACCTGGATGCTCATATTGATTCCTACATATTCTACGAAGGTCATTATCGGTCAAACAAGATAACAACATACACTGCAAAAAAAGACACATTCGTGACATTTTGGGCCGAACGAATTTTTTTCCTGTCATGCTTATGACACTTCTATGACGATAATTGTGACAAAACCAGGTATCATCATAGATGTGGTGGGGTCCTACTTCTATGACAAAAAATCATGATAGAAAATGGGCTTTTCATCCTGGGCGGGCCGGAGACGCAGTTGCATGACATTCTTTGGGCCATCCGTGATGGAAAAAACCGTGGTAGAAGCGAGGGCGCGGAAAATATCAGGGGAGTTCCCGGTTACGGTTGGTGGTCGGGGGCCGAGCGATGCACGTTTCTCTCATACGTACGCGCGTGTGTGCGAGGCGTTGGGCTCTAACTGAAGCCGAGCGAGGCGTTGGGCTCTAACTGAACCCGAGCGATTGCACTACAAGCTATGCGTTACTGAACTTGAGCGATCGATCGATCCCTTGCTGTTAACTGAACCCGAGTGATTCATTCTCTACTGCTGCTAACTGAAGCCGATCGATGCTGCCTCTGGATGAACAGCGAGCGTTGTTGGGGGGGGGGTTGGATGAATAGTTCCCGGTGGGGGGTTGGATGAACAGGACCCCGTGGTAGTAGAGGCCATTGCCGCTGGATGAACAGTACCCCGATCGATCGAGACGGTGGATGAACAGGACCCCGTGGAGGGCTGGTTGAATAGTAGCCGGTGGAGGAGCGCGTGGTGGAGGCTGGATGAACAGGAGCCCGTGGATGAACAGTCGCAGGTGGAGGCTGGAGGAGGTCGACGGTGGATGAATAGTAGCCCATGGAGGCTGGAGGAGGTCAGCGGTGGAGATGAACAGTATCCCGTGGAGTCCTGTTTTGCGATACGCCACACGCCTCCCGATGAGCAGGACCCCCATTTCGACCGTAGAGCTCCAACACAAGTCCGTTTCCTCTGTTTTGCGGTACGCCACACCCTCCCGATCAAAAAGACCCTATTTCGACCGTAGGAGGTCCGTTTCCTCCATTTTGCGGTACTCCAGACCCTTCCCGATGAACAGGATCCCGTTTCGATCATGGTCGGTCGAATACAAGGCCATTTCCTCCATTCTGCGATACGCCGGGCCTCGTTTCCATCGGTTGTTCCATCCAAGCCGGTTGGCTCCCGATGAACAGCACGCGTTCCATTGCCTCCCGATGAACACGACGCATTCCATTTCCTCCCCATGAACACGACGACGACGCAGTTCTCCTTTCCGACCCAGCCATGTACAGGAGCCCTGGTCGTACTTATGCGTGAGTAGGCGTTCGAGACCCCGCCCGTATGTACGTACGTGGCCGTATTTACTTCCTTGCGCCCTAGCCGATGTACATATGTGTACATGCAACATGCGTGCCTCTACTACGACATGTGCGCGCCTCTACTATGACACGTGCCCTTCCTTACACGGCCACATTTCATCGTTGTAGCCTGCAGACAGACCGATCATATGTACATACACGTTCACGACCAGAATGACAACGCTACGTATGCTTCGACCAGGTGGGTCTTGACTGTCAGGCACTTCCTTGAGTGCGAAGATGTAGCTAGTGGGTCCCAGTAGTCAGTGGGCGAATCATTATTTTTTTGCCCGTAATATGGACGCACTTCCTTGCGTGCGAATATGTAGCTGGTGGGTCCCAGCAGTCAGGGGGAAATGTTTTTTCACAAAATACGGTGGCCCGTCCAGTGGGTCCCTGCTATCAGGTGGAGGAATCATTATTTTGCACGTAATAAGGAGGCATTTCCTTGTGTGCGGCCGTGGACCCAGCTGTCAGCCTCTCCACATATAGTCCACATCTGATGGATGTCATTTATTGACCACGTTGACCACGGTGCACCGGGAGCACCAGGAAGGGAATGCCACGGAGCTGGGGAAGACTCGACAGTGGTTGCCCATGCGGTGGGGAGTACGAGGGTTTACTGGTCCGGCTGTCGTCGCCGGAAAATAACAGGAGGTGTGGGTGAGTAGAGGAATGGTCTGGCCACCAATGGAGTAGGGTGGGGCGGTGTGGCCTGTGCGGCAGCATAGCCGGCCTTGGGAGGCGGGAGCAGGTAGTCCCACCGGTGCTGGTTTGGGCGGCTAGAGCAAGAAGACCAGAGGTTGAAGAAGCACTACGGCCGTTGGATGGACATCGTACGGTCTCTGCAGCTAGAATCATTTATATTGACTAAGTTGACAAAGCCCTTGGTACGCTCAACTTAGTAGGCCACAGGTCAGCCTCCAAAACGGTGCGCCCCAGATGTGTGGGGGAGGAATCATTTTTTGCGTGGCTGAAGCTAGAATATCCGCGATTGAAGAAGAAGCACGACATTTTTTGGATGGACATCCAACGGCCACTGCTGCTAGAACCGTGTGTTGACTATAAGTTGACAAAGCCTTGCATACGCGTCAACTTACTTTTTTAGGGACGCCTCAACTTAATAGGCCCACAATTGTGTGGCAGAGAACTTATAGCCCATTTGCGATTTGCAAGAACGTACAACCCATTTTTGAATTCTAATGGAATTTACTACAGCCCATTTACAGTTTGTTAAAAGTACATCCCATTTTCTAGCTAGGACAATGATTAATAATTTCAGCCAACCGTTCAAAACAGAATTCAATAAAATTTCCCACATTTTGATGGGATACGAAATATTTTTATCCTGAAATTTCTAGTCAGATTAAATACAATTTCAATATAAATTTGTATTACGTAAAAATTCCAACGAAACATTGCGTTCGCAATAATTAATGAAATTAAAAATTTTCAAATCCCAAAAAAATTATAAACTATTTACGTGTTTGGTGCATTTTTTTGTAGTTACAGCCCAGTTTTTATAATGACATCCCATTTATTATTTCTTAAGCCATTTCCTTGTTAAGCCTAGTGCATCCCTCCTTGGAAAGGTTTGCAGCCCAGCAGGGCAGAGAATAACAAGTTGACCTTGCCTGGGTATTCCTCAAAAAAAGTATAGCTGGGATTGCCATTTTCAGCTTGAAAAAAATTAATATCTGGGCTGGATATCTGGTCTGGGCTAGACGGGCCATAGCTCGCCCAGTTAATACCCTGCTCTCCTTCTGAACAACAACGAAAACATTGCTCAAAAAAACTCTACAATGCTCACACCTCAAAAACACAAATACTGCTCAAGCTGCTAGGTCCCAGCTGTCGGCTGCTCTTGTGTAATTATCTCGTTTATTAACTACATAGGTTGACAATAGTGTGGGATCGTGATGTCAGGAAACTAGGAGGAAGCAAAAAATATTATAGTTGTATATAATAAGGAGGCACTTGCGTACGTGCGGCTATGGCCCTGGTGGGTCCCCACTGTCATCCTCTCCAAGTAAAGTCATCTCCTCATTCCTCATGTCCGTTGACCATGTTGACAATGCGAAACGGCGGTGCCACGGTGAGCGCAACAACTCGAAGGACAACGGAGAGGGCTTCGCGGGCCCTATGGATGGTATGATACAGCGCCCGCTGCTCATTCGGGAAGCCAGGATCATAGGGCCACATTTCTGCGACGACATTGTTGTCCTCTTGTTCACCGGTGCTCGTTGAGGAGACAGAGGTTGCAGCACAGGTCCTCCTACGCTAGTAGCTCTTTTGCCATTAGGGCGTCAAAGTGCGGCCGCACCTGCTCTATGGTGAACCCGGCATGAACCGGCTTGGACAGTGGCACCGGCTCCTGGTCGGAACCTACGTCCATCGTCTGATTGTCGACGCTCAGCTTGACAAGCTAGCTGGCAAGCCAGCATGTCCGGCTGCTGGATCGACCCGCTAGCAAGCACGAGTCTGACTGCCGTGGCCCACCCAGACCACCTCCCTCACCCGCGCATGCTTTTCGCCCGAAATGGTCAGCGCCACCCGCCTCGCTTCCAGGTGCAGGCGATTGCTTCTCCTTCAAATGACACAAGTGTCGTCCTTCCATCCATCTGCCGCCCACATTAATGATACGTGGTTGCCGAGGTGGCTACTCCGGCGCCACACGTCCGTTCCTCCGCCGCCCACCATTGCTATATAAACTGATGCGCTGGCCATAGCCGTAGTCATTCGCCTTCATTCCCTTTCTCCTGTAAACACCACCACTGCCCACCATGGCTTTCTCGCGCTCCAACTCTCTTCGGGACGGGTGGACGACGGACCACAAAGAGATGGCAGCCATTGCTGCCGACTGGCTGGCCGGCAGGCAGCCGGAGTATGAGGACATCCTAATGGATAACATGGTAGTCGACGATCCAGCGCCAACCCCCTCCTCCATGCCATCCTTGTCGGTGCATTGCACCATGACCATCAGCGAGGCCCGTGCCCAATACAAGGACACGGTGAGGCAGAAGCGTGAGGAGCAGTTCTGGGAGGCGTGGGCCGACGCTGCCTAAAACCACCATCTCCTCCAGGAACACCTGCAGGCGGAGGAGCAGATCGCCGCGGAGTGGCCAGAGCAAGAGGCGCTTCTTGACTCATACCGCTCGGCCTGCGATGGCCGACTCGAGCGCTGGTGGTAGCGCATGCGGGTGGCGGAGGCTACGGCCGCCTACAAAGAGGGCGATGAAGCGGGCAAGGCGTTGTTTGGCGTGACCGAGGACAAGGCAGAGGACAATGCCGGCGTCGACGAGGCCTTGCTCCGTCGAGGCCCCGTGGCGCCAATAACGAGGCAGAGGACACAGCCGGCTCCGCCGAGGCCCCACCCTGCCAGCACCGAGGTGGAGGACCTCGCCGGCTTCGGCGAGGCCCTACTCCGCCGAGGCCCCGCCCTGCCAACAACGAGGCAGAGGACATCGTCGGCTCAGCCGAGGCACCCCTGACGGCAACGAGGGGAGAATTTCCCCCGCCCCGCCGAGGCGCTGCCCCGCCGGCAACGAGACGGAGGACATCGCCAGCTCCATCGAGGCCCCGCCCCGCTGCCAACGAGGCTGCGCCACATAGAAAACGAGGAAGAGTAGAATATGGTAGGTCGCCGCCGCTCGGGTCCAAGTAAGGCCACCGCTGCTACCCTCCGGTTGAAGCCAAGCTAGGCAGCTTGACCATTGACGGCCGATTAGCTTCTTGGCGGTGACGTGGAGTCGGAGAGCTATGTTGGACAAGGACGCTGCTTCAGTTACTTAACTGCTGCTGCAGTTGGGTCACTGACACATGGGCCCAACAGGCATCTAGGCCACATGTCAGTTACGCAACTGCACCTGCAGTTAGGTCACAGAAGCTCAGTCCGCTGGAGAATAAGCTCTGTTCGGCTCAGTCGGACACATGTGGGTAGATTCGGTAAATTAATTATACCTCTAGCACACCCCTTTTTAGTTGAAGAATGTATGAAATGCAATGAAATCCGGCATGTTTATATGAAATCCGACCGTTTATGAATGAATTTAGTTTGATTAGTTCAAATTCCTATATCACTGGCATTGGATGAACATGCAAAACAATACGTACTAGGATTATTCCTAGGGCGATCACCTCGGTTGCAGCAGTTTCACATGCACGCCATCTAGTCCTTTTTAGTCTGTATACAAGTTTTCTCTGCAGTCAAAGTATCTCTACTTTGACCAATCTTTTAGAAAAAAAGTTTTTTACATTCACAATGTAAAATCAACTGACTTGATAGAAATCTAATATGCAAAGTAAAAAGGAATAGAGGGAGTACAAAGAGTTTGAGCTGCTTTTTACCGTTCCTGTACATTGCAATCAAACACACAGGCCTGGCAATTCATAGAGAACATTCAAAACAATCGATGATTATGCATCTCAGCGATTCACATGTCAGAGCCAATATTTACTTCACAACTAAACAATAAAGAAAAATCGATCGATGCTGTTGACAGCAAAGGGCGTCCCATTCGAAAATATCAAATGCATGTCTTCTTGCTAACATCAATGAGCAAAATTCGACAAGGTTGTCCCATTCCAGAATGTCAAATGCGTATTGTTTTGCATACATCAATGAGAAAACTTTGACAAGGTTTTCCCATTCCAAAATATCAAATGCCTACGATTATGGAATGGGCAGGGTTTGCCATCAGTTCAGACATTGACATGGCACCTCGTGCTAAATAAACCAGCTGTTCTTTTTGTGCAGTTCCACCAAAATCAACCAAATTCGCGCATAGCTTGTATGATTTCGCCTTTATATGTTGCAACGCCTTGAACATATCGGCACCTCCTTTCTTGTGGTGGAAATGAATGATTCGATGTATTCATGAACATTTTGTGTAGTTCCCATTGAAATCAAGTTGAGCACCCTTGTTTGCACAAATACAAAATAAGTGATTAGTATAAAGCAAACTGTACGATGACTTGATAGTTTAAACAGGCACCTACATGGTCCATGTAGAGCACACTTTAAAAAATGGAACTCATCGGAAAGAATCCTAGAACAACATTGTACTTGCGCATCACAGCAAATGTGGCACCCCGGCTCAGAGTGACCGGTTTACCATGCATTGCCAGCCCAGAGACCATGTCTTCTGGCAACACACAACATCTTGGTACAGAAAAACAACCGCTTTATTGATGCTAGCGGAACAGAGTTTACATTACAACAGCTGTCGAGGCCAAGAGGCACACTCGGTGCGGCTGAACAACATGTACATGATTTAGTGAACATAAAGGGGCCTCGATCCGAAGAACTACGTGGTAGCGGAATAACGTCGTGGCGGAAGCTCCATATCACATGGGACACCGATGTGGACACGATCTAGACTCGAACAGCGCTCCTCTCCAATGATATTTTCCTGAAATCTTGCATGACACGCCAGGTCAGTACATTGAATGTACTTGCAAGCTCACAACAGGCATAATCGTAATAACAAACAATATCATGATATTTAACCAATTATTAATAATGCAACACTATATGTCAACATGCTGTGATCCTGCTCGAACGTCCCTCGGGCAGCTTACCAACTGTGATCATCTCTGGATCACAAACACACCACCAAAGTGGTCTTTCTCAAGAACAACTCGTGATCCTTATGGCGATCACAACCACGACCATCATTTCGTCCCAAATGCATCGATGGCCTTTCTGCCATCCATCAACAATGCAAAGTTCATAGCTTAGTGTGCAATTTTTATTAAATGTTGACTCATGGTGGGGCCTACTACGAGGTGTCCATGACCGTGGACTCGGCTATCGATAGATTACACACTCTGCAGAGGTAGCACACTGCACCCACACCACGGAACCCATGGCCTCACACTCCCATTCAGGTGGATCAACGGCATTCCGACAAAACCCTTCCATTGCCACAGCACTCGCCCGACCACTCCGACCCAAATCCCCAACGGGCTGGTCCTGGGTGGCCCCGTGTCTACCAAAGACACCCCGACCACCGTCGTTGTCAAAACACTCCCACTCGGGGACTTGGTACCATAATCTCATCAACGAGCACATAAGATTATGCCTGCTTACCGGGCCAGGGCAAGCATGGCATAACCTTCCCTAGTTGGAGGCACCGACCAGAGGCCATGTCAATGGACCGAATCAAGGCCTTCCCTCAAAGGCAAATGTGGTTGCACTGGAAAGAAACTCGATTCAGCGGCACCATGACCCAGTCAATGGTATATTCAAGTTGAGTTATATCCAGGTTCAACTTTAAACTAAAAATGACCGGTGTCATAGCATGCCATGAAATGCAAAACAACACATGCATCATACAATGATAAAAATGACCGATGTCATCCATATACACACCAAGCATAAACGTCAACAACTCATATTACTCTACTGCTCAAAATGACTCACAACTTAACCAAAATATTTTGCAACAAGTTTTATTAATTTCTTACGCAAGAAAGTAACTCCGATAAATTTCTCATATGCTTGACAAAAAGATTTCACTATCAACGACTCTTAATTTCTTTATCACTAAGTCGGGTTCAAACATTCTGTAAGACAAGTAATATGATTAAACAAGTATTTAACAAAATATTTTTGTCACAGCCCTAGCTTTAGCTCTGCTTGTGGCTAGTCTTGGTTGTTGCATCACGTTTACATGTTGCTTAAACTTGAAATGGCGATTGCCTAAACCCTAGCATCAAAGGAATTCACTAGGTTCAACTAAAATATTTCTAGTGTTTCCAAATGGCTTTCAAAAATGTTCATCATTTCTGGGAAATGCTAGAACAATAACCAGAGGTGTTGCACATTTTTCCATGACATATTTGGGCTCTGAACTAATTCATATAGTATTTGAATTTGGGCATTTAAATACTATAAAATAATTAAAATGTTCAAATAATCCTAAACTGAAATGTTCCATGTGGGATATATTCCAAACAGTAGCCATGAGCAGTTTGGAGATTTTTGAGTGTGCCTAAGTATTTTTAATAAAGCCCAGAACAAAATAACAAAATAGAAAAGAGAAATAAAATAGAAATGGAGAGAGAGAACCCCACCTGGCTTACCTAGGCCACTTATCTGGCCGGCCCAGCTGGCGGCCCAGCCAGCTGGCCAGCCCACCGAGGGCACGGGCATCCTCTTCCTCCTGCCAGAAGGCAGAGGAGAAGACAGCCACGGCGCCGCGGCGTGCCACGCCGGCAGCTGCCTGCCTGGCTGCCCCCTCATCGCCCTGGCCTTCCTCCGCAACGCCACGCGCCCCCTGGACCCTCTCTCGACCTGTCCCATCGTCTCTCCCCTCCTCTGTCTCTCTCGCACACGACCACCCGAGCGCCACCGTCGCCGGCGCTCACCGTAGCCATGGCCACCGGCCCTCCTTAGTCCACCCAGCGTTTCCAGAGGCTCCGCCTCGACCCCCTCTCTCTTCCACCCCGAGCCACGCCACCGCGGGAGCCCCACATCGCCGCCACGAGTCGTCTTCCCCGAGCATGGCCGCCGGACTCCATCGACAGATTCATCACCTTCCGGTCGCCCACGAGCCAGCTGAGCCTGTCTTCGGACTCACTGTGAGCTCCCGGTCCTTTCCCCCTTAACCATGCCGTCGTTTTCGCCCCGTAGCTGCTACCCCGCGAGCACCCGAAGCTCACCGCCGATGTGCCTCATCGCCGTCATGGCTAGAGCCACGGTAGCTCGAAGCCGAGCACACCGCTGTGCTCACCACGCTTCCAGGAGCCGGGCACGCCCACCCATTCGACCTACCGTGCCCCCTAGCGCCAACCCGCACCAACCCCGAACTCCGGTAGCCGCCGCGAGCTTCGTTCCAGCGAGCTCCGGTGCCCCTGCGGCCACCCACCTGTTCCTCTGGATGCGGGAGAGCACGGGCTACGCCCCGGTGGTCTCCGCGAGTCCAGCCGCCGCCTGTAGCTCAAGTCCGGCGAGCCTCCGCCGTTGTTTTGGTCGCCGGCGGGTTAACTCCGGCCGTGCTGACATGGCACCGTCATTAGTGGTTAATGATGCCACCAACTAACCCCCCTCTCACTGAATACTGGGCCCCACGCCCTTAACTAACACTAGTTTAATTTCTGCTTAGTTTTATCTAATCCAGCGGGACCCACACGTCAGAGTTGACCGTGCTGACGTGGATGTTGACCTGACCCCACATGTGTGTGACCCAGACAGCTTTGTGTCACTGACCAGTGGACCCCACTGATCAGGTTTGACCTGGACGACGCCTGTTGACCTGCTGAGGTCAGCATGACCTAATGCTGACACAATAAATCATTTTCTGGTTTTAAAATAAATCAGGAAATTCTAGAATTGCCTAAACTTCTAAAAATCATAGAAATTCAACCGTAGCTCAGAATGAAATAAATTATATATGAAAAATGATCAGAAAAATCTAATCTATCCATCTGTACCACTTTCATGCATGTTTGAACAACTTGAAGTTGCTGTATAAGACAATTTGAATAAATGGCATTTGAAATGCCTTATATGGAGTTTGAATTTGAACCTAGGGTTCAAACCAACTTCATTTAATATGGTTGCTAGTTGCATTAGCTCAATCAACAGCATATTGCCATGACATTATCATGCATCATATTTGTTGCATTGCATTGATTGTGTCCTTCTTTGTTTGCCGGTAATTGTCCCCCTTCAGTAGATGTTGTACCGGTGATGAGATTGATGACACCAATGAAGAACTATATTATCTTCAGAAGCGCCAGGCAAGCAAAACCCCCTTGCCCATTCCGATTCAATCCCACTCTCTCGCTCTTGCTTTGCATGTTGTGGTAGTTGAACCCCTTCCTTTGCATGACCTGTCATTGCCACAGTAAATAGATGAAACCCACTAGCATGAGTAGGAGTTGTTTGAGCCCTGATGTGCCTACTCATTCATGCTTGTTTGTCATGCCTGCTATTGCATAGAGTCGTGTCAGGTCTGGTCCATCGGGGATGAACCAGAGGTGTGTAAACATGTCGTACAATGTGTGAGCCAAGTGTGTGAACACGATTTGGTAAAGGTAGCGGTGAGAGGCCATGTAGGAGTACATGGTGGGTTGTCTCATTGAAACCGTTCTTAGGAACTGAGTTCTATGTTTGTGATCCATGAAACAGTTACTACCACGCATTGGGCCCGAAACCAATGGACCCTCTCGGCTTCTTGATCACCCTTGTCCTCTGTCCAGGAGTTGCAACTAGTTTCTGGTGTTTATAGGATATGTGTTGGCGGCCGTGTGTAGCGCTGACCCTAGGGGTGGGCTATGTTGCGGTAGATACACCGTGGCACGGTGTACCGGGCGCCCGTTTGGTGTCCCGGGAACACTGTTCACATCGTTCGGGGCCGTATGTGGAAACCTCGGCCGGACTCCCTGCGGATGGAACCTGGATAGGCGATAAACCTGGACTATAGACTTGAGTGTTTAGGTAGGCCATGGCCGACACCCTCGTTGGGCTTCCGCTTGAAGGTTGCCGAGTACATGTCGTGTAAACGGCGATAAGTGGTGAGAGCGTGTGTGAAGAAGTACACCCCTGCAGGGTTAACATCATCTATTCGAATAGCCGTGTCCACGGTAATGGACTTCTGGGTTGCCTATAACAGTTCATAGACAAGTGAAAGTGGATACTCTAAAACTCGCAAGATAAGTGTGAGTGCTATGGATGGCGTTCTCGTAGGGAGACGGGAGCGGATCCATAGTGGTGTGTTCAATGGTGAATATGTGGACTCGTGTGCGCCACCTCAAAAGAGTTGCTTGCAATCGTAGTTCAGGTTAACCACTGAGTCAAAGCTTGCTTGCTGCAGTTAAACTCCACCACCCCCCCTTGTTGATACCGATGCATATGTAGTTTAGTTCTGATGTAAGTCTTGCTGAGTACCTTTGTACTCACGTTTGTTTAATTTATGTTTTGCAGAGAGACTTCAGTCTCGCTAGTAGTTCCGCGTGGACTTCGACGTTTAGCTTGATACCTCAGCTATGATCTTGTGCCCTCGGCAGGATCTGGTAGATAGTCAGGCTTCTTAGCCTTTTTCATTTGTAGATGTCTGTTCTTAGACATGTTAAGCTTCCGCATGTGCTTTGACTTGTATGCTATGATTGTTGGGTCATGAGACCCATGTTTGTAATATCTCGCTCCTCGGAGCCTAATGAATAAATACTTGAGTTGTAGAGTTATGTTGTGATGCCATGTTGTATTTACACATATCGAGCATATTGTGTGTATGATTGAAATGCTTGGTATGTGTGGGATCCGACAATCTAGTTGTTTATCCTTGGCAGTCTCTCTTATGGGGAAATTTAGTCTAGTGCTTCCATGAGCCGTAGTAGTCCGCTACAGCCCGGTTTACCGGAGTCCTTTTAGCCCAGCACTACTGCTCAGGACACTTGACTAGCCGGCATGTGTTTCACTTTGTTCCTGTGTCTGTCCCTTCAGGGAAATGTCACGCGGTGACATCCGGAGTCCTGTTAGCTAGTGCTACAGCCCGGATTCACACGCTGCTGACCGACACGCTCGATGTGATTCACGTATGCCTGTCCCCATAGGTTAGTGCCGCTTTGGGTTCACGACTAGCCATGTCGGCCCGGGTTCTCTGTCATATGGATGCTAGCGACATTATCATATACGTGAGTCAAAAGGCGCAAACGGTCCCGGGCCAGGTAAGGTGGCACCCGTGGAATACCGTGCGTGAGGCCGCAAAGTGATATGAAGTGTTACATGCTAGATCGGTGTGACTTAGGATCGAGGTCCTGGCAGCTTTGGTATCAGAGCCTGACTGCCTGTAGGATTACTAAGCCAAACCGGTCAAAGTTGTGTCTAGAAATGCTTTAGTTATGTAAGGGAATTGATTGTGGAAGGGAACGTAAGACTCTTTTTACTCCTTATACCTCATGGCCTTCTGATCTGAGTCATCCTCTTCTCTTCTACGAGGATTAAGAACTAGGCCTTCTCATCTATCTATTAGGATGACGTGTTACTAATCCTTAGACTTATAGGATTGTTGGTTTCAAGCCCCAGTCCAGTTCCTACTACTTCCGTGTGTTGTTAGTTGGTCTTAGAACTTTGTTATTGTAATGTTGAGTGGCTATGCCACCATTTTTGCAGGATGTCTCAAATCATTTTGAGCATTTACAGCCGTTATGCTGTCTGAGACATCCAGGTCTCTAATAGTCTGATGCATTTGCAAATCCTTTCTTTCCGTTCCCGATGTCCTTTTGGTCAGAATAAGCACACTAACCGGTGCGTTGAGGTAATTTATTGCCTCGGTATATATGTTGGAGCTACTATTATGACCCTAGGTGTATTAGAGAACCACCTAGTAATCTAGCCATGTTTTGTGTTCCCAGTGTGATAATTCTGGTCACGATTCTCGAAAGCATCCAGTGATGCCATTTAGTAGTAGGTATTCTATTCCTGGGTTCTTGAACCCGAGATTCACCCTACTTACCTCATGTTGATAGTGTTGCTAGTTCCTTTAGGATATTAGTAACCTTGCGACAGTCCTTGAGGTCCATGGTATTTCCTTCTTCCAAATACCATGAACCATTAAGGCAGAAGTTATTTGAACCAAAAGCTCACAATCAGAGTACTCTTGAGGAGTTCTCCATTCATAACTATGATTCTGCTAGTTCTACCTTTCTGCATGGATTATCTGGAAGAAACCTGTGAACTTGGTTCGACATGTTAATCTATGCATCCACAACTCAGAGAGATATATGTCCCCTTGAGTTGTCCCTCTTCATTTGTATTCCAACCATCATCAATCAATTGATAGTCAGGAGTATGTGTGCATTCGTGTTCATCGATGCCTAGTACTCTTGTGGTTCGTCAAGTCATACTATTTTAGAATGACTAGGAGAAACAAACTCCAGTACCTCATCCATATCCAGGATTGGGTCAAAGCAGTTGTATTCTGCAGATCAAAATGCAACCCAGCGTTTGGTTCTGTTCTACCCTGAAGTATTACCCACTTTATGATAGGAACGTCATGAGAATTGCACCTTCTCTTATGAATTCTTGACGCAGTGATACTTCTTACCATTATTGTTCATCCCTCGGTTCCGTGTTGTTGCAACCGGAATACCGACAAGTGAACCATGAAGTGCGAAATCAATACTCCTAGCAACCGTGTTGCTTGGTAGTTAATGGACATTAATATCACTCTTAGCGTGTTGGTTATTGAATCATTATTCTAAGATAGATTGTGCTACCTAGTCCTTATTTCTGGCGCACTCTTTGATCGATGAGTTAGGATTCTGCCAAACCCTTGCTCTTTTGATCACATCGTCTTGCCTTGAAAGCAAGATTGATCTCGAGCTTAGTAACATATCACTGGTTCGTGATTTTCTGGATATCTTCTCGGAAGTGTTACCAGGTTGTCACCTGACCGTTATGTTGAGTTCGTGATCAAGTTGGTTTTCTGATAAACCACTTTTCCCCAAGAACCTGTGTTGGATACCCGTGGAGTAATTGGTTAAGCTAAAACAACAACTTGGAGAGTTGGAAGATAAAAGCTTAATCTACTTAGTTCACTCTTAAGGGATATCCTTGTGTGTGTGTGTGTGTGTGCTGAAGAAAGGTGATATCTTCATCAATTGGTCCTCGTGATCAGTTGTTGGATCTATTGCCTTGAAAAAACTTTGACTTGAGTATGGGATATCGTCAAGTCAAATTAGAACCAACGATGTTCGTAATGTTGTCTTACTCGTGGTTGATCCCTCGAGCATACATCATTACATCTTTTGGTCTGACCAATACTATCACATCGTTCACATGATGGTGGAAGTCCAGTGATATGGAAATACCGATGAGTTGTTGTTGAGCCCATCAACAACATTTTGTCTCCCCCCCATGATTCATGTTGAACATCAACTTAGTGTTGGAAATTTGTGTAAGCATTTCTTCGTGTTTTGTTCATGAAGAATATGTTTGGATGAAAGTAGTGACTTTCTCTAATTCATGTGCATCTGATGCAAGTTGCCGCCATGGATTCGAGAGAGACAATGTTGCTTCTGTTGGAATCATCCCAAATCGGTCATGCATACGTGTGAAGTATTCTGTGGTTCAGAGACTTGCAACCTTCGTTCTATATGTGTCCCTAGCACACCAAGCCACTGACTGATTTGTTCAAGAAGAAGGAGTTCCTTCATAAGAGCTAATCATGACTTATGTTAGGACCTCAATATCCTCTATGATGCTTCCCCACCTGAACTCGGTAGTGTTTTATCATAAGACTACTATGTGGTCATGCTTGTCTGGGATAGCGTGTTCACATGTATGTAGCAGAACCAGCTCATGTTTTGGAGCTTGCTATCGTAGTTCATATTCCGAGAATCTCGCAACGTCATCTCGTCGATTTGTGTTGCAAAATTTCTTTTCGGACATGCTGAGTCTGAGTTATCCTATCACTAATCGGATCTGAATCTCAGGCAGCTATGATGGTTGGAACATTCCCAACAGTTGCATGTTGTTCCCAGCTCGCACTGCCATTGTGCCAATTTCCATGGGCTGCCCCTCTCAGTAACTGATGTCTAGGATCATCGTCAAAAGTGGACTTGCCATGAGTCCCATCCATTTCCGGTGATAAGCAAAAGTCATCCATTGCGTTGTCTTCAACAAGGTAGTCCACATCATCCATTCTAGTCCGAGTATGCCATTTTTTCGAGCTCTTTCAAGCGATCATCCGTAAATTGCCTTAAGCTGGTATGAAGAGCTTCAATGATCTATGGTTTGAAAGTAATTCTTTTTTCCACTTAAGGGAATATTTCTGCGAGTCACCTTCCTTAAGGTGTCTCGTTGTGGTATCATGGCAACCCAACTCCTTGCTACGTTGACACCGTTCACCACCCCCCCTTAGGTGTGGGAATTCTGCTATTTATTTAAACCTTGACATATGCTCATTTCCATCTTTCTTGATGTGTGTATCGTGTCTCATCTCGACAGATGTCGCTATGTCTCGTTCTGTGAATTGATCGTCGGTAGCTCGATCTTCGAGAAGATCGATTCTTCGAGAGTTTTTTTTCTTCTCGTTATCGTGTTGGATGGAGTTCTCAGAGCAAGACATCGAGACAAAGATGGTGATCGTGTCAACATTCCTATGAAGTGCACCCTGGCTCGTGAAGATTGTGTTGGACTGCGTATCCCCTTCATCTTACCCTACGCTTGAATCTCGGGACGAGATTCTTGTTTAGTGGGGGTGAGCTGTCACAGCCCTAGCTTTAGCTCTGCTTGTGGCTAGTCTTGGTTGTTGCATCATGTTTACATGTTGCTTAAACTTGAAATGGGGATTGCCTAAACCCTAGCATCAAAGGAATTCACTAGGTTCAACTAAAATATTTCCAGTGTTTCCAAATGGCTTTCAAAAATGTTCATCATTTCTGGGAAATGCTAGAACAATAACCAGAGGTGTTGCACATTTTTCCATGACATATTTGGGCTCTGAACTAAATCATATAGTATTTGAATTTGGGCATTTAAATACTATAAAATAATTAAAATGTTTAAATAATCCTAAACTGAAATGTTCCATGTTGGATATATTCCAAACAGTGGCCATGAGTAGTTTGGAGATTTTTGAGTGTGCCTAAGTATTTTTAATAAAGCCTAGAACAAAATAACAAAATAGAAAAGAGAAATAAAATAGAAATGGAGAGAAAGAACCCCACCTGGCTTACCTAGGCCACTTATCTGGCCGGCCCAGCTGGCGGCCCAGCCAGCTGGCCAACCCACCGAGGGCACGGGCGTCCTCTTCCTCCTGCCAGAAGGCAGAGGATAAGACAGCCACGGCGCCGCGGCGTGCCACGCCGGCAGCTGCCTGCCTGGCTGCCCCCTCATCGCCCTGGCCTTCCTCCGCAACGCCATGCGCCCCCTGGACCCTCTCTCGACCTCTCCCATCGTCTCTCCCCTCCTCTGTCTCTCTCGCACACGACCACCCGAGCGCCACCGTCGCCGGCGCTCACCGTAGCCATGGCCACCGACCCTCCTTAGTCCACCCAGCGTTTCCAGAGGCTCCGCCTCGACCCCCTCTCTCTTCCACCCCGAGCCACGCCACCGCGGGAGCCCCACATCGCCGCCACGAGTCGTCTTCCCCGAGCACGGCCGCCGGACTCCATCGACAGATTCATCACCTTCCGGTCGCCCACGAACCAGCTGAGCCTGTCGTCGGCCTCACTGTGAGCCCCGGGTCCTTTCCCCCTTAACCATGCCGTCGTTTTCGCCCCGTAGCTGCTGCCCCGCGAGCACCCGAAGCACGCCGCCGCTGTGCCTCGTCGCCGTCATGGCTAGAGCCACGGTAGCTCGAAGCCGAGCACACCGTTGTGCTCACCATGCTTCCAGGAGCCGGGCACGCCCACCCATTCGACCTACCGTGCCCCCTAGCGCCAACCCGCACCAACCCCGAACTCCGGTAGCCGCCGCGAGCTTCGTTCCAGCGAGCTCCGGTGCCCCCGCGGCCACCCACCTGTTCCTCTGGATGCGGGAGAGCACGGGCTACGCCCTGGTGGTCTCCGCGAGTCCAGCCGCCGCCTGTAGCTCAAGTCCGGCGAGCCTCCGCCGTTGTTTTGGTCGCCGGCGGGATAACTCCGGCCGAGCCAACGTGGCACCGTCATTAGTGGCTAATGATGCCACCAACTAACCCCCCCTCTCACTGAATACTGGGCCCCACGCCCTTAACTAACACCAGTTTAATTTCTGCTTAGTTTTATCTAATCCAGCGGGACCCACACGTCAGAGTTGACCGTGCTGACGTGGATGTTGACCTGACCCCACATCTGTGTGACCCAGACAGCTCTGTGTCACTGACCAGTGGACCCCACTGATCAGGTTTGACCTGGACGACGCCTGTTGACCTGCTGAGGTTAGCATGACCTAATGCTGACGCAATAAATCATTTTTTGGTTTTAAAATAAATCAGGAAATTCCAGAAATTGCCTAAACTTCTAAAAATCATAGAAATTCAACCGTAGCTCAGAATGAAATAAATTATATATGAAAAATGATCAAAAAAATCTAATCTATCCATCTGCACCACTTTCATGCATGTTTGAACAACTTAAAGTTGCTGTATAAGACAATTTGAATAAATGGCATTTGAAATGCCTTATATGGAGTTTGAATTTGAACCTAGGGTTCAAACCAACTTCATTTAATATGGTTGCTAGTTGCATTAGCTCAATCAACAGCATATTGCCATGACATTATCATGCATCATATTTGTTGCATTGCACTGATTGTGTCCCTCTTTGTTTGCCGGTAATTGTCCCCCTTCAGTAGATGTTGTACCGGTGATGAGATTGATGACACCAATGAAGAACTATATTATCTTCAGAAGTGCCAGGCAAGCAAAACCCCCTTGCTCATTCCGATACAATCCCACTCTCTCGCTCTTGCTCTCTTTTACTGCATTAGGACAACAACGATTCAACTGTTACATGTTGTGGTAGTTGAACCCCTTCCTTTGCATGACCTGTCATTGCCACAGTAAATAGATGAAACCCACTAGCATGAGTAGGAGTTGTTTGAGCCCTGATGTGCCTACTCATTCATGCTTGTTTGTCATGCCTGCTATTGCATAGAGTCGTGTCAGGTCTGGTCCATCGGGGATGAACCAGAGGTGTGTAAACATGTCCTACAATGTGTGAGCCAAGTGTGTGAACATGATTTGGTAAAGGTAGCGGTGAGAGGCCATGTAGGAGTACATGGTGGGTTGTCTCATTGAAACCGTTCTTAGGAACTGAGTTCTGTGTTTGTGATCCATGAAACAGTTACTACCACGCATTGGGCCCGAAACCAATGGACCCTCTCGGCTTCTTGATCACCCTTGTCCTCTGTCCAGGAGTTGCAACTAGTTTCTGGTATTTATAGGATATGTGTTGGCGGCCGTGCGTAGCACTGACCCTAGGGGTGGGCTATGTTGCGGTAGATACACCGTGGCACGGTGTACCGGGCGCCCGTTTGGTGTCCCGGGAACCCTGTTCACATCGTTCGGGGCTGTATGTGGAAACCTCGGCCGGACTCCCTGCGGATGGAACCTGGATAGGCGATAAACCTGGACTAGAGACTTGAGTGTTTAGGTAGGCCGTGGCCGACACCCTCGTTGGGCTTCCGCTTGAAGGTTGCCGAGTACATGTCGTGTAAACGGCGGTAAGTGGTGAGAGCGTGTGTGAAGAAGTACACCCCTGCAGGGTTAACATCATCTATTCGAATAGCCGTGTCCGCGGTAATGGACTTCTGGGTTGCCTATAACAGTTCATAGACAAGTGAAAGTGGATACTCTAAAACTCGCAAGATAAGTGTGAGTACTATGGATGGCGTTCTCGTAGGGA
Organism: Triticum urartu; assembly: GCF_056163025.1. Lineage (NCBI taxonomy): Eukaryota > Viridiplantae > Streptophyta > Magnoliopsida > Poales > Poaceae > Triticum > Triticum urartu. Next base: position 487,862,957 of record NC_141878.1, read on the forward strand.
GACGGGAGCGGATCCATAGTGGTGTGTTGAATGGTGAATAGGTGGACTCGTGTGCGCCACCTCAAAAGAGTTGCTTGCAATCGTAGTTTAGGTTAACCACTGAGTCAAAGCTGGCTTGCTGCAGTTAAACTCCACCACCCCCCCCCCCCTGGTTGATACCGATGCATATGTAGTTTAGTTCTGATGTAAGTCTTGCTAAGTACCTTTGTACTCACGTTTGTTTAATTTATGTTTTGCAGAGAGACTTCAGTCTCGCTAGTAGTTCCGCGTGGACTTAGACATTTAGCTTGATACCTCAGCTACGATCTTGTGCCCTCGGCAGGATCTGGTAGATAGTCAGGCTTCTTAGCCTTTTTCATTTGTAGATGTCTGTTCTCAGATATGTTAAGCTTCCACATGTGCTTTGACTTGTATGCTATGATTGTTGGGTCATGAGACCCATGTTTGTAATATCTCGCTCCTCGGAGCCTGATGAATAAATACTTGAGTTGTAGAGTTATGTTGTGATGCCATGTTGTATTTACACATATCGAGCATATTGTGTGTATGATTGAAATGCTTGGTATGTGTGGGATCCGACAATCTAGTTGTTTATCCTTGGCAGTCTCTCTTATGGGGAAATGTAGTCTAGTGCTTCCATGAGCCATAGTAGTCCGCTACAGCCCGGTTTACCGGAGTCGTGTTAGCCCAGCACTACTGCTCAGGACACTTGACTGGCCGGCATGTGTTTCACTTCGTTCATGTGTCTGTCCCTTCGGGGAAATGTCACGCGGTGACATCCGGAGTCCTGTTAGCCAGTGCTACAGCCCGGATTCACACGCTGCTGACCAACACGCTCGATGTGATTCACGTATGCCTGTCCCCATAGGTTAGTGCCGCTTTGGGTTCACGACTAGCCATGTCGGCCCGGGTTCTCTGTCATATGGATGCTAGCTACATTATCATATACGTGAGTCAAAAGGCGCAAATGGTCCCGGGCCAGGTAAGGTGGCACCCGTGGAATACCGTGAGTGAGGCCGCAAAGTGATATGAAGTGTTACATGCTAGATCGGTGTGACTTAGGATCGGGGTCCTGACAATTTTCTAACAAATTTTTATCAATTTATGAAGGCAAAAACAAAGCTTTAAATAATTACTAACATGCATAACAAAATTATTTCTAACATCACCAAATAAATCTTAACTTGCTCTATCCACTAAAGTAGTTTCAATCATTATGTAAATCAAGCATAACAACTAACCAATATTTAACAGAATACAAATGACTCAATAATTATTTAAATGCATGGATGAATCATTTCATTCAAGTAAGAAAATCACAAATATTGAAATGACACCATGAAAATGTTGATGTGGCTTGCCTTAGTGCAGATGAGGTTCACAAGCCTTCTGGTGATCCTCAAGACAAGCCTCACCCTCTGAAAATAAATTTAAACACAAAAAGCAAATATCAAGAACACTTCTGAAAATCACCAGAAATTCTAAACAGCTTAGAAAAATCTCATCTTTGTGAGCTGCTAGATTTCTTATCAAATAACACAATGCAAAAAGAATCAATTCATTTGGACTTATGGTTGAAGAGTTATAACTATTTGAAGTGTTCTGTAAATTCAAATGAATTTGAATAAAAAGAAACAGACTGGGGGGTGACGTCGAAGGCGTAAAGCCCAGGGGCGCCACCACTCGTACCGCTTCGCGCGCGTACAGAGTGGCTGACTAGCGGGCCCTGCTAGTCAGGTGGGGGAAGGGGGAGAAAGAAACAGAGAAGGCCGCGGCTTCACCGGAGCTCTCGCCGGCGACGAGGGATCCTTGGCCCAAACGAGAGGGAGAGATTGAGAGAGGGGATGATGGTGCACCTGCCCGTACCCGTAGCGTGGCTAGGGGTGGTCACACGACGTCGTAAACAAGCTTGCAAGCGGAGGCAGAACACGGAGGTTGCCAGAGTTGAGGAAGACGGCGAACGGAGGCCACTCCAGGGGCTCCAAGCGGGCGAGACGGCCTCACCGGAGAGAGGCAGAAGCCCTGGAGGGGTTGCCCTGGCCTGGGAGGGGCTAGAGCTCCCGTGGCGTCTAGAGGGGATCACCGGTGAGCTCGATCTCGGGGGCGGCAGCCCAAGGCCTGCCCGGCCGGGCTACGGCTTCCTACGCAGTCGTGGAGTGTGTGGGAGTGCTGGATGGGGCTCGAGGAGACTGGGGGTGGCCTTATTTGTAGGCGAGCGGCAAGGGGGCTTCGGGCTCCGTCGGTGGACACCTGTCCACGGCACCTGGCGACGAGCGGCGTTAGTGAGAGGGGGAGAAGGCGACGGAGGTCACGCGGCCACTGTGGGCGGACGGAGACGAGCACAGGATCAAGAGGAAGGCGACGGGCACAGTGCAGAGCGCACTGTGGCGTTGGCCGGACTGTGCCCGTGCTCGCTGCGGTGAGCTCCGGCGTCGGCGAGCACCAGGGAGGAGTTAAATACGTCGAGACAATGATGGTGGCGCAGTTTGGCATGCTCGGGCAGGCGAGGGAAGCGAGCACGCGCGAACAGAGCGTTCGGCGGCACCCAGAGCGCGTCGACACGCATACCTGGCATCGTGGACATGCGTGGTCACAGCGTGAACTCTCTCCTCAGGCCAGCCTTCATCCCAAAATCATGTATGGCATGTTGTTCGTGGTGGTTTTGAAGTTTACCACGGTTTGGTTTGGATCCAGGTGCAGTAGAGAGGATTTTACAAACCAGGTAAGTTTCTGACAGTAACTTTGAATAGTTACTGTGGTCAAACGGCCAGGGGATTGAGGATGTGCTTAGGAGGCTAGTTATAAGTTACTAAGGTAAAGATGCACAAGAAAGTTCATGTCAAATGGAAAAAGTAAAGTGGTAGTTGATGTAGAAACCACCATTTCTGTCCAGAACAGAAAAGATTTTCTGTAGCAAAAATATTCCAAAAAGTGATGAAATATTTTTGCTCAGGAAGGTGCCCTAGGGTTCACAGAATATTTGTGAATTATCTCAGATTTTTCTGAGCCATAAAAATTGGGGTTTCTTTAAAGCAAATAGATCTGGCTTAGGGTTTTTGAGAGAAAATGAATATTTTTCATATTCCAAAGATTATTTTGGGGTGGATCAGAAGTGAAATGATGATTTAGGAGGGAAGTGAAGCACTTGGGTGAAAGCCAAGGATGCCCAAGTGTTTAATTCCATATGAAAAGATTCAAGAATTCCAAGTTTCAGAAAATTTTCAAATGAAAATTCAAGCAGATAAGACAGGGCAAAAACCGGGCTGTCACAAACCTCCCCCACTTAGAATGAATCTCCTCCTCGAGATTCGGTTGCTTGGGAAAACCACTCTGGATACTGATCCCTAAGGAATTCTTCCTGCTCCCAAGTTGCTTCTGACTCTGTGTGATGTTCCCACTGAACCTTGTAAAATTTTCTGACTTTACTGCGAGTGACCCTTTCCATCTGATCCAAAATTTTGAACGGTCTCTCTTCATAAGTTAAATCTTTTGCCAATTCTATCTCAGCCATTGCAGCCCCTTTCTCAGGCGGGGATATGCATCGTCTCAATTGTGAAACATGGAACACGCTGTGTATGTCTGCCAATTGGGGGGTAGTTCCAGTTGATATGCAACCGTACCTACTCGAGACATAATCGGAAATGGAGCAATGAATCTGGGTGCCAGCTTTCCACGAGTCTGAAATCTCTTGACTCCTTTCATAGGGGTGACTCGGAGGTATACATGTTCTCCGGGTTCAAAACTGACCTGCCGATGCTTTGCATCATAATAACTCTTCTGTCGAGATTTGGCCAATTGCAGTCTGTCTCTGATTTCCCTAACTTGTTTCTCAGCTTCCAGCATGATATCCATTCTGAAGAAACGGCTATCTCCAGTCTGAGACCAATTTAGAGGAGTGCGGCACTTACGGCCATACAGAGCTTTATATGGTGACATCTTTAGACTGGTTTGGAAACTATTGTTATAAGAGAACTCGACATATGGCAAGCAATCTTCCCATTTAGCTCCTTTGGCTAGCACACAGGCTCGCAACATTTCTTCGAGTATTTGATTTACCCGCTCTGTCTGTCCATCTGTATGAGGGTGTAGGCAGTACTATATTTCAGTGTTGTCCCCAGGGCTTGATGGAGATGGGACCAAAAAGCGGAGGTAAACAAAGAACCTTGGTCGGAAGTGATAGTTCGGGGTACTCCGTGCAGACTGACTATTCTGGACACATATAGTTGTGCAAGTTCATCGGCCCTGTATCTGGTGCTGATCGGAATGAAGTGAGCAACCTTGGTTAGGGTGTCTATTATAACCCAGATTGCATCCTTGCCTCGCTGAGTCCTACGCAATCCTATAATGAAATCCATGCAAACGTCATCCCATTTCCATAGTGAAACTGGCAGTGGTTGGAGGAGTCCGGCTGGCTTCTGATGATCTGCTTTCACCTTGTTACATATGTCGCAACAGGCTACGAAATAGGCAATGTCTTGCTTCATTCCCTCCCACCAGAATATTTATCTGAGATCCTCATACATTTTCTTACCTCCCGGGTGAATGGAATATGCGGATTCGTGTGCTTCTGATAGGATTTTCTTCTTCAAGTCCGGTTGATTTGGCACACAAATGCGTCCACGGAATCGGAGGGTACTGAATTTGTCCTTGGAGAAGTCAGGGGCCTGCTTTGTCATCTGGCCCTCGGCACGTCTTTGTAGATTGGCGTCAGCTGGCTGGGCCTTGCGGATCTCCATCTCAAGTGTGGGGGTAACTTCCAAAATATTAGCGAGGCCAGCATCCACGATGACCAAGTTGAGCTGAGCGATCTCCTCTTGAAGTTCGGTAGGCAATGATTTTAACATGACATTTAATCTGACGGGCTTTTGACTGAGCGCGTCGCCAACGACGTTGGCCTTGCCTGGATGGTAATTTATTCCAAGGTAATAATCCTTGACCAACTCTAACCATCTTCACTGACGGAGATTTAAATCTGGCTGAGTGAAGTAGTACTTGAGGCTTTTGTGGTCGGTAAAAAATTGGCACCTTTTTCCAATGAGGTAGTGTCTCCAAATTTTTAATGCATGAACCACTGCAGCCAATTCCAAATCATGAGTAGGATAATTTCCCTCATGGGGTCGTAGCTATCGTGATGCATATGCTACTACCTTGCTGTCTTGCATCAACATGCAACTAATACCTTGTCTGGAGGCATCGCACTACACATCAAAACTGCGATAAATGTCTGGAAGAGTCAATACAGGTGCGGTTGTCAGACATATCTTCAGCTCATTAAAACTCTTCTCACAATCCTCTGTCCACTTAAACTTCGTATCCTTTTTGAGCAGCTCCGTCATGGGTTTAGCAATTTTGGAAAACCCTTCAATAAAACGACGATAGTATCCAGCTAATCCGAGGAAACTCCGGATCTGTGTCATGGTCGTGGGCGGTACCAAATCGAGCACATCCTTTACTTTGCTCGGATCCACGGCTATACCTTCGGCGGATAGTACATGTCCGAGAAACCCAACTTTCTTGAGCCAAAATTCGCACTTACTGAACTTGGCGTATGGCTGATGGTCGCGGAGCCGTTGTAGTACTGCTCGGAGGTGATCCTTGTGCTCCTCTTCACCTTTGGAGTAAATGAGGATGTCATCGATGAAGACTACCATGAATTTGTCGAGGAAGTCCATAAATACTTTGTTCATCATATGCATGAAGAAATCAGGGGCATTAGTGAGACCAAAGGACATCATGGTATATTCGTAAAGACCGTACTGAGTAGTGAATGCGGTCTTAGGAATATCTTCCTTTTTTGATCTTAAACTGATGATAGCCGGTCCGTAAATCAATTTTTGAGAATACCTTAGCCCCACTGAGCTGGTCAAACAGATCATCAATCCTTGGCAGCGGGTATTTATTTTTGATGGTGACCTCATTCAGCTGGCGGTAATCTATGCACATACGGAGACTACCATCCTTTTTGCCCATGAAAATTGCAGGTGATCCCCATGGTTAAGAGCTGGGACGAATATAACCTTTCTGGAGTAATTCATCAAGCTATTTATTTAGCTCCACTAATTCTCATGAGGGCACCCGGTAATACTTCTTGTATAACGGTGCGGTTCCGGGCACAAGATCTATGGCAAACTCCAGTTCCCGATCTGGTGGCATGCCTGGTAGTTCTTCCGGAAACACATCAGGGTACTCACCGACCATAGGGATTAATTCCAATTCAACCACAGCGGTGCAAACTAGTTCTGGCTTGGGTATATTCTTGCGAGCGTTGAACTTGGTAAGTTGCCCATTCAGACCGGACAAAGTGACTTCTCAGGTTGCGCAGTTTATGCAAACTTGATATCGGGTCAACCAATTCATACCCAATATAATATCCAACTTTTCAGACTCAATGATTATCAGAGATGTTGGAAAGTAGACCCCGTTGATATTGATCTCCAGATCACGGCAGACCAGATTGCTCTTGATTATATATCCCGGGGTTTGTACCAGCATATTTTTGCCCAAAATTGTGCAAGGAAAATTGTTTTGGGCAGCAAAACTCCGAGAAATAAAAGAATGGGAAGCCCCAGAGTCAAATAAAATTACGGCAGGTATGTCATTAACAGAAAACATACCAATGACAACTTCTGGCTTCTCTTGGGCTTCATCGGTGGAGATATGATGCACGTGCCCGGTGAAGTTTTGCTGGTTTGGCCACGACTCCATAAAGTTGGCTTGTGGCCTACTTAGGGCATTCATCTTGTTGTTCTTGGGGCACTGACGCTCCTCATGTATTGGATTGGCCACAATATTCTTGACTTAAGTGGTGGTCTTCTTAACATTCTGCTACCAATTTGGCTTGTATTCCACCTGAGTTTGTTGCCATGTACGAGCCTTTTGCACTGGTTTCCCATCCTTCTTTGGCTCAAACTTTCGCTTGTTGTCGTTGTTAATAGGCCTATTATCTGCTATAAGCTTGTGCTCCCGTTCAGCAATGAAAGCCTTGTTCACCAGAGTTTGGAAGTCTGTGAAATCAAGCATACTGAGAGTACACCGGAGTTGTGGATTTAGACCTCAAAGAAATCTGTCAATTCTTCTTTCTTCGGTGGCCACGTCATGAAGAGAGTAATGGGCCAGATGATTGAATTTTTGCAAATGTTCTGCCACAGATTGATTTCCTTGGACGAGTGCGAGAAATTAACGCTGCTTAGTCTTCATAACTCCAGTAGGGATATGATATTTTCGGAATCAATCCTTAAGCTTTTCCCAAGTGATTTCCTCATCAGCTAGCCACATGGCCTTTGTATTTTCCCACCATATGGCAGCTGCGCCCTCAAGATAATGGGTGGCAAAGGGAACTTTATCATTTCCTTCAGTACGAGTAATCTCAAGCTTTTTCTCCATTGTGCGCAACCAATCGTCTGCATCCAATGGGTCAACAATCTGACTGAAGTTGGGTGGATTGGTCCTCTGAAAATCTGACAACTTTGAGTGATGACCATTCTGATTTCCATTCTGTCCAACCATAGCTTGAACACTTCTCAATATTTCAATCAGATCATTGTTCCTTTTCTCTTCAAACATACGCAGAATTTGCTCGGTGGAGGGAGGATCAGGCGGTGGAGGTGGTGGCTGAACGTACGGCTCGGGAGAATGTCCTGCCTGTCGTGCGGAACGACGAACAGGAGTTCCCTCACAAACGTTGCTACTGCTTCCTCCCCGCGTCATCGTATTGTGAATTTTTCCCAAGACTAAAATTGGGGAAAAGCCAGCGACAAATCCCGAAAGAAAGCAGAAGAGCAAAAAAATACGGCGAATAAAGTCTCAACATAATTATACATAGACTCATACATGAAAAATAAACAACATGACTGGTTCACTACTCTCATACATACAACGAAACATCATGACTCGTACGACTACATCCATACATCATCCAGACAATTGCGAATACTCAAAGATACTACTGCTCTGCTGGTGCTGCGGCGTCCTCTCCAGAAGCGGTCTCGGATCCCGAACTGACGTGGTTAACGGAAACCTCTGGGTTAAAGGTAACACGACGGCGCTGCCTCGAGGGCTCTCCCTCAGGGGCAGGGGTAGGATGAAGCATCGGGGCTACAGGGGTAGCGAGAAGTGAGACCCACTCGGCAGGAGTACTAAGAGGGTTCACGACCGAGACGCCCGTGCTACTCGGGGGAGTAGCCGGCGAAATAGGGGAGCTAGAACTGACTGGGACATAAGGGGTAAATCCCAGTGAAGACGGAGTAGTGGCGGATCTAGAAGTGACCAAAGTAGTGGCTAAGGCAGTACGAGTATGAGTCAGCTCTCGAGCCAGCTCGTGGATCATGAGATAGCTAGCAGTGACATAACGAGCAAGGTGGCTAGCAACACTATCAGACTCCGGATCAATGAGAGGGAAACGGACACGACCATTGTCGTGCAGAGATGGGTAGTAGTAGAAACCTAGGTGGTTCTGCATTTGGACCTCATTGTAGCGAAGCTTGACAAGGACCTCGAATGCAGCAAACTGGACAGCCCGAGAAGCAGTGGAGGCATAACTGCTCCGAGAAGTGCGAGTGTAAGAGCTGGAATCAGAACTAGTGCGCAGAGTGACCACTGCATGATACTCATACACTGAATCAGCTAGATGCTCCCGGTACACACGATAGACTGGGTCATCTCCGAGAGGGTACAGCCGACGCCACACGTTGTGAAGCAGGTGCGGTGACGTGTACGACATCAGCTGCAACTGGCACGGATACGGCACCGGAGCCATCTACACCCACAATCATTAGCATGTTAGCATAATATATATATACCAAATGCATGCAACGCAACAATCAGCACAAATTACTACCGGCACTCAACTTAAACTCGTATGTAACGTCCAGTTAACACGTCGCAGTCTAGCGTGGCCTACAGTCAGCGCGGCTCTGATACCAAGCGTTGTGGCACCCCGGCTCAGAGCGACTGGTTTACCATGCATTGCCAGCCCAGAGACCATGTCTTCTGGCAACACACAACATCTTGGTACAGAAAAACAACCGCTTTATTGATGCTAGCGGAACAGAGTTTACATTACAACAACTGTCGAGGCCAAGCGGCACACTCGGTGCGGCTGAACAATATGTACATTATTTAGTGAACATAAAGGGGCCTCGATCCAAACAACTACGTGGCAGTGGAATAACGTCATGGTGGAAGCTCCATATCACAGGGACACCGATGTGGACACGATCTAGACTCGAACAACGCTCCTCTCCAACGATATTTTACTGAAATCTGGCATGACATGCCAGGTCAGTACGTTGAATGTACTTGCAAGCTCAACAGGCATAATCGTAATGACAAACAATATCATGATATTTAACCAATTATTAATAATGCAACACTATATGTCGACATGCTGTGATCCTGCTTGAATATCCCTCGGGACAGCTTACCAACTGTGATCATCTCTGGATCACAAACACACCACCAAAGTGGTGTTTTTCAAGAACAACTCGTGATCCTTACGACGATCACAACCACAACCATCATTTGGTCCCAAATGCCTCGATGGTCTTTCTGACATCCATCAATAATGCAAAGTTCATAGCTTAGTGTGCAATTTTTATTAAACATTGACTCATGGTGGGACCTACTATGAGGTGTCTGTGTCCGTGGACTCGGCTATCGATAGATTACACACTCTGCAGAGGTAGCACACTGTACCCACACCACGGAACCCATGGCCTCGCACTCCCATTCGGGTGGACCAACGGCATTCCGACAAAACCCTTCCATTGCCACAACACTCTCCCGGCCACTCTGACCCAAATCCCCAACGGGCTGGTCCTGGGTGGCCCCTTGTCTACCAAAGACACCCCGACCACCATCATGGTCAAAACACTCCCACTCGGGGACTCGGTACCATAATCTCATCAACGAGCACACAAGATTATGCCTGCTTACCGGGACAGGGCAAGCACGGCATAACCTTCCCTAGTTGGAGGCACCGACCAGAGGCCATGTCAATGGACCGAATCAAGGCCTTCCCACAAAGGCAAATGTGGTTGCACTGGAAAGAAACTCGATTCAGCGGCGCCATGACCCAGTCAACGGTATATTCAAGTTGAGTTATATTCAGGTTCAACTTTAAACTAAAAATGACCAGTGTCATAGCATGCCATGAAATGCGAAACAACACATGCATCATATAATGATAAAAATGACCGATGTCATCCATATACACACCAAGCATAAACGTCAACAACTCATATTACTCTACTGCTCAAAATGACTCACAACTTAACCAAAATATTTTGCAACAAGTTTTATTAATTTCTTACGCAATAAAGTAACTCCGATAAATTTCTCATATGCTTGACAAAAATATTTCACTATCAACAACTCTTAATTTCTTTATCACTAAGTCGGGTTCAAACATTTTGTAAGACAAGTAATATGATTAAACAAGTATTTAACAGAATATTTTCTAACAATTTTTTATCAATTTATGAAGGCAAAAACAAAGCTTTAAATAATTACTAACATGCATAAAAAATTATTTCTAACATCACTAAATAAATATTAACTTGCTTTATCCACTAAACTAGTTTCAATCATTCTGTAAATCAAGCATAACAACTCACAATATTTAACAGAATACAAATAACTCAATAATTATTTAACTGCATGGATTAATCATTTCATCCAAGTAAGAAAATCACAAATATTGAAATGACACCATGAAAATGTTGTTGTGGCTTGCCTTAGTGCAGATGAGGTTCACAAGCCGTCTGGTGATCCTCAAGACAAGCCTCATCCTCTGAAACTAAATTTAAACACAAAAAGCAAATATGAAGAACACTTCTGAAAATCACCAGAAATTCTAAACAGCTCAGAAAAATCTCATCTTTGGTGAGCTGCTAGATTTCTTATCAAAGAACACAATGCAAAAAAGAATCAATTCATTTGGACTTATGGTTGAAGAGTTATAATTGTTTGAAGTGTTCTATAAGTTCAAATGAATTTGAATAAAAAGAAACAGACTGGGGGGTGATGTCGAAGGCGTAAAGCCCAGGGGCGCCACCACTCGTACCGCTTCGCGCGCGTACAGAGTGGCTGACTAGCGGGCCCCTCTAGTCAGGTGGGGGAAGGGGGAGAAAGAAACAGAGAAGGTCGCGGCTTCGTCGGAGCTCTTGCCGGCGACGAGGGCTCCTTGGCCCAAACAAGAGGGAGGGATTGAGAGAGGGGACGATGGCGCACCTGCCCGTACCCGTAGCGTGGCTAGGGGTGGTCGGACGGTGTCGGAAACAAGCTCGCAAGCAGAGGCAGAAAGGTTGCCGGAGTTGAGGAAGACAGCGAACGGAGGCCACTCCAGGGGCTCCAAGCGGGCGAGACGGCCTCACCGGAGAGAGGCGGAAGCCCTGGAGGGGTTGCCCTGGCCTGGGAGGGGCTAGAGCTCCCGCGGCGTCCAGAGGGGATCGCCGGCGAGCTCGAGCTCGGGGGCGGCGGCCCGAGGCCTGCCCGGCCGGCCTACGGCTTCCTACGCAGTCGTGGAGTGTGTGGGAGTGCTGGATGGGGCTCGAGGAGACTGGGGGTGGCCTTATTTATAGGAGAGCGGCGAGGGGGCTTCGGGATCCGCCGGTGGACACCTGTCCATGGCGCCCGGCGACGAGCGGCGTCAGTGAGAGGGGAGAAGGCGACGGAGATCACGCGGCCACTGTGGGCGGACGGAGACGAGCACATGATCAAGAGGAAGGCGACGAGCACAGTGCAGAGCGCACTGTGGCGTTGGCCGGACCGTGCCCGTGCTTGCTGCGGCAAGCTCCGGCGTCGACGAGCGCTAGGGAGGAGTTAAAGACATCGAGACAATGATGGTGGCGCAGTTTGGAATGCTCGGGAAGGCGAGGGAAGCGAGCACGCGCGAACAAAGCGTTCGGCGGCACCCAGAGCGCGTCGACACGCATGCCTGGCATCGTGGACACGCGTGGTCACCGCGCGAACTCTCTCCTCAGGCCAGCCTTCATCCAAAAATCTTGCCTGGCTTGTTGTTCGTGGTGGTTTTGAAGTTTACCACGGTTTGGTTTGGATCCAGGTGCAGTAGAGAGGATTTTACAAACCAGGTAAGTTTCTGACCGGTAACTCTTTCTGAGGTCAAACGGCTGGGAGATTGAGGTTGTGCTTTGGAGGCTAGTTATAAGTTACTAAGGTAAAGATGCACAAGAAAGTTCAGGTCAAATGGAGCAAGCAAAATGGTAGTTGCTGTAGAAACCACCATTTCTGTCCAGAACAGAAAAGATTTTCTGTAGCAAAAATATTCCAAAAAGTGAGGAAATATTTTTGCTCGGGAAGGTGCCCTAGGTTTCACAGAATATTTGTGAATTATCTCAGATTTTTTGAGCCATCAAAATTGGGGTTGCTTTGAAGCAAACAGGTCTGGCTTAGGATTTTTGAGAGAAAATGGATACTTTTCAATTAAGAAAAATACTCCAAAGATTATTTTGGGGTGGATTAGAAGTGAAATGATGATTTAGGAGGGAAGTGAAGCACTTAAGTGAAAGCCAAGGATGCCCAAGTGTTTAAGTCCATATGAAAAGATTCAAGAATTCCAAGTTCAGAAAATTTTCAAATGAAAATTCAAGCAGATTAGAGAGGGCAAAAACCAGGCTGTCACGGCAAAAAAGATGGAGATCTGTTAGTCCTTCCGAGCTGAAGTTAGTTTGGTCTTGCGGGGAGTAATGTAACCATCCTTCAACTGCTCCTTCTGATGAGAAGATAGATGATATGTCTCCAACGTATCTATAATTTTTGATTGCTCCATGCTATATTATCTACTGTTTTAGACATTATTGGGCTTTATTTTCCACTTTTATATTATTTTTGGGACTAACCTATTAACCGAAGGCCCAGCCCAGAATTGTTGTTTTTTTGCCTATTTTAGGGTTTCGAAGAAAAGGAATATCAAACGGAGTCCAAACGGAATGAAACCTTCGGAAACGTGATTTACTCATCAGATAAGATCCAGGAGACTTGGACCCTCCGTCAAGAAAGCCACGAGGTGGTCATGAGGGTAGGGGGCGCCCCCCCTAGGGCACGCCCCCCTGCCTCGTGGGCCCCTCGAAGCTCCATCGACGTACTTCTTCCTCCTATATATATCCACATACCCCCAAACGATCGGGAACGGAGCCAAAAACCTAATTCCACCACCGCAACTTTCTGTATCCACGAGATCCCATCTTGGGGCCTGTTCCGGAGTTCCGCTTGAGGGGGCATCGATCACGGAGGGCTTCTACATCATCATCCAAGCCCCTCCGATGAAGTGTGAGTAGTTTACTTCAGACCTATGGGTCCATAGCTAGTAGCTAGATTGCTTCTTCTCTCTTTTTGGATCTCAATACAATGTTCTCCCCCTCTATCGTGGAGATCTATTCGATGTAATCTTCTTTTTGCGGTGTGTTTGTTGAGACCGATGAATTGTGGGTTTATGATCCAGTCTATCTATGAATAATATTTGAATCTTCTCTGAATTCTTTTATGTATGATTGGTTATCTTTGCAAGTCTCTTCGAATTATCAGTTTGGTTTGGCCTACTAGATTGGTTTTTCTTGCCATGGGAGAAGTGCTTAGCTTTGGGTTCAATCTTGCGGTGTCCTTTCCCAGTGACAGAAGGGGCAGCAAGGCACGTATTGTATTGTTGCCATCAAGGATAACAAGATGGGGTTTTTATCATATTGCATGAAATTATCCCTCTACATCATGTGATCTTGCTTAAGGCGTTACTCTGTTTTTAACTTAATACTCTAGATGCATGCTGGATAGCGGTCGATGAGTGGAGTAATAGTAGTAGATGCAGAATCGTCTACTTGTCTCGGACGTGGTGCCTATATACATGATCATACCTAGATATTCTCATAACTATGCTCAATTCTGTCAATTGCTCAACAGTAATTTGTTCACCCACCGTAGAATACTTATGCTCTTGAGAGAAGCCACTAGTGAAACCTATGGCCCCCGGGTCTCTTTCTCATCATATCAATCTCCATCACTTTATTATTGCTTTGCTTTTACTTTGCTTTTACTTTATTTACTTTGCATCTCTATACCAAAAATACCAAAAATATTATTTATCATCTCTATCAGATCTCACTTTCGTAAGTGACCGTGAAGGGATTGACAACCCCTAAGCACGTTGGTTGCGTTGACCTATTGTTTTTGTGTAGGTACGAGGGACTCGAGCGTAGCCTCCTACTGGATTGATACCTTGGTTCTCAAAAACTGAGGGAAATACTTACGCTACTTTGCTGCATCATCCCTTCCTCTTCGGGGAAATCCAACGCAGTGCTCAACAGGTAGCAAGAAGAATTTCTGGCGCCGTTGCCGGGGAGTCTACGCAAAAGTCAACATACCAAGTACCCATCACAATCCCTATCTCCCGCATTACATTATTTGCCATTTGCCTCTCGTTTTCCTCTCCCCCACTTCACCCTTGCCGTTTTATTTGCCCTCTCTCTCTATCCTCCCTCTCTTTCTCTATTTGCCTCTTTTACCCGTTTCTTGTTTGCTCGTATGGTTGGAATAGTTGTTTATTTATTACTAAACAGAGAACCTAAGATCTATGGATCCTCATCCGCTTGCTAATGTTTTTAAGAGATCCAATTATGATGAACCAATTGCTAGTGAGTTTTGTGCACTAGATTATCTTTATGAGGTTTTGCTTGAAATTCGTGAATCTGAAAACTGTGAAGAATTACTTTATGAAGCGATTCATGATAGATCTTTGAATAAAAAGCATGATTGCAATGATTTTACTATAAACTCTCTTGATGTCAATTGTGCTAATAATATGCAAAACCCTAAGGTTGGGGATGCTAGTTTTGCTATGTCCTCTACTTGTTGCAATGATCATGATTGGGGCGATTCTTCTTATGATATTGAAAATTTATTTAAGCCCCATGATGAACATGAGATTGATAATAGTGCTTTCAATATTATTGAAAGTGGGTTTGGAAGAGTGTCAACTTTAGATCCCACATATTTGGAGAATGTTCAATCTTATGAAATTTTTGATAAAAGTGGAAAGGCCATGACTTTAGTTAATGTTAATCCCACTATTTTGGAAGAGCGTCAACTTTGCATGCATGTGGATCGTGCTAAAAATATTTTATGTGATATCTATTTTGTTGAATTTTCTTATGATCCTACATATAATTATTACGAGAGATGAAAATATGGTGGTAGAAATTTTCATGTTACTAAATTACCTCTCGTTATGTTGAGATTGCCATTGCTTCTTTCCGCTTCCTCTCATATGCTAGTTTTTTCTTGCCTTGATAATTTGTTTGCCTATAAGATGCCTATGCATAGGAAGTATGTTAGACTTAGATGTGTTTGTCACGTGTTTTATGATGCTCTCTTTGTGCTTCAATTCTTGTCTTTCATGTGAGCATCATTGAAATATTATGCCTAGCTATAAGGCCTTAAAGAAAAGCGCTTGTTGGGAGACAACCCAATATTTATCCTTGCTGTTATTCAATAAATAAATTATTTAGCCTCTGTTTTGGTTGTGTGTTTTTTGTGTTTAATTAGTGTTTGTGCCAAGTAGAACCGTTGGGAAGACTTGGGGAAAGTCTTGTTGAACTTGCTGTAAAAAACAGAAACTTTAGCGCTCACGAGAGCTGCTGTCATTTTTATTTGGAGAGTTATATTTAGTTAATTATTTTTGCAGATTATTAATAGATAAATTCCTCACTTCCAGAAATTTATTTTAGAATTTTTGGGGTTCCAGATCTTGCGCTAGCTACAGATTACTACAGACTGTTCTGTTTTTGACAGATTCTGTTTTTCGTGTGTTGTTTGCTTATTTTGATGAATCTATGGCTAGTAAAATAGTTTATAATCCATATAGAAGTTGGAATACAGTAGGTATAACACCCATATAAATAAATAATGAGTTCATTACAGTACCTTGAAGTGGTCTTTTGTTTTCTTTCGCTAACGGAGCTCATGAGATTTTCTACTTTAAGTTTTGTGTTGTGAAGTTTTCAAGTTTTGGGTAAAGATTTGATGGATTATGGAACAAGCAGTGGCAAGATCCTAAGCTTGGGGCTGCCCATGGCACCCCCAAGATAATCTAAGGATACCTAAAATCCAAAGCTTGGGGATGCCCCGGAAGGCATCCCCTCTTTCGTCTACTTCTATCGGTAACTTTACTTGGAGCTATATTTTTATTCACCACATGATATGTGTTTTGCTTGGACCGTCTTTTATGATTTGATTCTTTGCTTGTTAGTCTACCACTATCATCCTTGCTGTACACACCTTTTGAGAGAGCCGTACATGATTTGGAATTTGATAGAATACTCTATGTGCTTCACTTATATCTTTTGAGCTTTATAGTTTTGCTTTAGTGCTTCACTTATATCTTTTAGAGCACGGTGGTGGATTTGTTTTATAGAAACTATTGATCTCTCATGCATCACTTAGATTATTTTGAGAGTCTTAATAGCATGGTAATTTGCTTAAAATCCTAATATGCTTGGTATGCTAGATTAATAATAAAACTTTCTTATGAGTGTGTTGAATACTAAGAAAAGTTTGATGCTTGATGATTGTTTTGAGATATGGAGGTAATAATATCAAAGTCATGCTAGTTGAGTAGTTGTGAAATTGAGAAATACTTGTGTTGAGGTTTGCAAGTCCCATAGAATGCATGTATGGAAAACGTTATGCAACAAATTTGAAACATGAGGTGTTATTTGATTGTCTTCCTTATGAGTGGCGGTCGGGGACGAGCGATGGTCTTTTCCGCCCAATCTATCCCCCTAGGAGCATGCGCGTAGTGCCAAGGTTTTTGATGACTTGTAGATTTTTGCAATAAGTATTTGAGTTCTTTATGACTAATGTTGAGTCCATGGATTATACGCACTCTCACCCTTCCATCCTTGCTAGCCTCTTCGGTACCGTGCATTGCCCTTTCTCACATTGAGAGTTGGCGCAAACTTCGCCGGTGCATCCAAACCCCGTGATATGATACGCTCTTTCACACATAAACCTCCTTATATATTCCTCAAAACAGCCACCATACCTACCTATTATGGCATTTCCATAGCCATTCCGAAATATATTGCCATGCAACTTTCCACCATTCCGTTCATCATGACACATTCATCATTGTCATATTGCTTAGCATGATCATGTAGTTGACATAGTATTTGTGGCAAAGCCACCATTCATAATTCTTTCATACATGTCACTCTTGGTTCATTGCATATCCCGCTACACCGCCGGAGGCATTCATATAGAGTCATCTTTGTTCTAGTATCAAGTTGTAACCATTGAGTTGTAAATAAATAGAAGTGTGATGATCATCATTATTAGAGCATTGTCCCAAGTGAGGTATAAAAAAAGAAAGTCCATAAAAAAAAGGAGAAGTCCCAAAAAAAGAAAGGCCATAAAAAAAGAGAAGGCCCAAAAAATGAGAGAAAAAGAGAGAAGGGACAATGTTACTATCCTTTTACCACACTTGCGCTTCAAAGTAGCACCATGATCTTCATAGTAGAGAGTCTCTCATGTTATCACTTTCATATACTTGTGGGAATTTTTCATTATAGAACTTGGCCTGTATATTCCAAAAATGGGCCTCCTCAAGTGCCCTAGGTCTTCGTGAGCAAGCAAGTTGGATGCACACCCACTAGTTTCTTTTGTTGAGCTTTCATACATTTATAGCTCTAGTGCATCCGTTCCATGGCAATCCCTACTCCTTGCATTAACATCAATCGGTGGGCATCTCCATAGCCCATTGATTAGACTCATTGATGTGAGACTTTCTCTTTTTTTGTCTTCTCCACATAACCCCCCTCCATTATATTCTATTCCACCCATAGTGCTATGTCCATGGCTCACGCTCAAATATTGCGTGAAAGTTTATAGGTTTGGGATTACTAAAGTATGAAACAATTGCTTGGCTTGTCATCGGGGTTGTGCATGATGATAGCATTCTTGTGTGACGCAAATGAAACATGAATAACCATATGATTTTGTAGGGACGAACTTTCTTTAGCCATGTTATTTTGAGAAGACATAATTGCTTAGTTAGTATGCTTGAAGTATTATCATTTTTATGTCAATATGAACTTTTGTCTTGAATCTTTCGGATCTGAATATTCATACCACAATTAAGAAGAATTACATTAAAATTATGCCAAGTATCACTCCGCATCAAAAATTCTGTTTTTACCATTTACCTACTCGAGGACGAGCAGGAATTAAGCTTGGGGATGCTTGATACGTCTCCAACATATCTATAATTTTTGATTGCTCCATGCTATATTCTCTACTGTTTTAGACATTATTGGGCTTTATTTTCCACTTTTATATTATCTTTGGGACTAACCTATTAACCGGAGGCCCAGCCCAGAATTGCTGTTTTTGCCTGTTTTAGGTTTTCGAAGAAAAGGAATATCAAACGGAGTCCAAACGGAATGAAACCTTCAGAAACGCGATTTACTCATCAGATAAGATCCAGGAGACTTGGACCCTCCGTCAAGAAAGCCACGAGGTGGTCACGAGGGTAGGGGCGCCCCCCTAGGGCGCGCCCCCTGCCTCGTGGGCCCCTCGAAGCTCCACCGACGTACTTCTTCCTCCTATATATATATATCCATGTACGCCCAAACGATCGAGGACGGAGCCAAAAACCTAATTCCACCGCCGCAACTTTCTGTATCCACGAGATCCCATCTTGGGGCCTGTTCCAGAGCTCCGCCAAAGGGGGCATCGATCACGGAGGGCTTCTACATCATCATCCAAGCCCCTCCGATGAAATGTGAGTAGTTTACTTCAGACCTACGGGTCCATAGCTAGTAGCTAGATGACTTCTTCTCTCTTTTTGGATCTCAATACAATGTTCTCCCCCTCTCTCGTGGAGATATATTTGATAATCTTGTTTTTGCGTTGTGTTTGTTGAGACCGATGAATTGTGGGTTTATGATCCAGTCTATCTATGAATAATATTTGAATCTTCTCTGAATTCTTTTATGTATGATTGGTTATCTTTGCAAGTCTCTTCGAATTATCAGTTTGGTTTGGCCTACTAGATTGGTTTTTCTTGCCATGGGAGAAGTGCTTAGATTTGGGTTCAATCTTGCGGTGTCCTTTCCCAGTGACAGAAGGGGAAGCAAGGCACGTATTGTATTGTTGCCATCAAGGATAACAAGATGGGGTTTTTATCATATTTCATGAAATTATCCCTCTACATCATGTGATCTTGCTTAAGGCGTTACTCTGTTTTTAACTTAATACTCTAGATGCATGCTGGATAGCGGTCGATGAGTGGAGTAATAGTAGTAGATGCAGAATCGTTTCGGTCTACTTGTCTCGGATGTGATGCCTATATACATGATCATACCTAGATATTCTCATAACTATGCTCAATTCTGTCAATTGCTCAACACTAATTTGTTCACCCACCGTAGAATACTTATGCTCTTGAGAGAAGCCACTAGTGAAACCTATGGCCCCCGGGTCTCTTTCTCATCATATCAATCTCCATCACTTTATTATTGCTTTGCTTTTACTTTGCTTTTACTTTATTTACTTTGCATCTCTATACCAAAAATACCAAAAATATTATTTATCATCTCTATCAGATCTCACTTTCGTAAGTGACCATGAAGGGATTGACAACCCCTAAGCGCGTTGGTTGCGTTGACCTATTGTTTTTGTGTAGGTACGAGGGACTCGAGCGTAGCCTCCTACTGGATTGATACCTTGGTTCTCAACTGAGGGAAATACTTACGCTACTTTGATGCATCATCCCTTCCTCTTCGAGGAAATCCAACGCAGTGCTCAAGAGGTAGCAATAGACATGGCTTCTTCATCTTGGCATAATCGGAACAAGTCACTTCACGTACTCCATATTCTTCATCAGAGGAGGATGATCCTGTTGTGCAAAGATAGGAGGACAACTAAATGCTAGCATCCCTGTATGCTCGAAAAAAGGAAAGGAAATATTTAAAACAGCACAGATGAAGCACTTCTCAAGGACAATACCACTTTCTCATGACTGTATCTAAACAGTAGCACAACACCAATAGAGATGATAAAGCTCAATCATATGGATGAAATCTGTGGGAGTAAAAACCTTTGTCAGGAGGCTTATTGTGTAGAGCATAGAGATCAAGCACTTCTCTGGAACCATCTGTTGTTATCTACTATGGTTGCCATGCTTACTATATACTCCTTGATTAGTTTAATGTTTCCAACATCTTCCGGTGCAGTTCCACTAAAATATATGGTATCTTCAACGAAGATCCCAGTTTGCACAAGTTGAGATAATTACATATTACATTAAGAGTGGCATCAAATCAGTGGCAAAACAATTGCTCGTTCCAGCCATAGCAATAAATTATGATGCAAAACTATATCATTACTTGTGTCATCACAGTTCCAGTGCTTCATTACAACATCGAGAGTTGTTTTTTGTTTTTCTTCTACTTGTTCTTCCCCTTCATCACTTGGTTCAATAACAGACAAGCTTCACCTTCAATGTAAGATTTGGCATGTCAATTAGGGAGCACAAGTATAACACTAAACAACGACATTAATTTTTTGATGAAAGTGGAAAAATACAGGCCAAAAGTTGTGCAATATCCTTATCTTACCTCAATGGGATATTACGGTGCACATACAGATTGGAATTCTTGTCTCCATTTGTGCGGTTCGCTAAAATCAAGCAACATTACCGTACAAGTAGCACAACATATGAAAGCACACTACACAATCATGTGAAAGAAGGCTAGTACTGACCTCTCATGACACGGAATTCAAACAACTCACAAGAAGAAGATCTGAACCAAATTTGCCAACACGGATAGGAAGTAAGATCTCCTCTTGTGTAGTTCCACTAAGATCAAGCAATCAAGCAACGTTGTCGGTGTGACATTTTGGTTGAACTGCACAAAACACTCTTAAAGCAAAAGTGTTTTATGCAGTGCAACAAAAGGTCACAATAGCAACAAGGTGAAGTAGATAACCCTTTTAGCATGTCATTTAATAACCTCTAGTCCATGTATAGTCCTTGGAACCAAGCAGGTAGGGACTAGGGACCTTTTAGTTGGGACTAAAAAAAGTCCTAGGACTTTTTAACCAAACAGGGCCTTAGATTAACAATAGCTAAAGAGTTGCAAGGGACAATGGACTCACCATCACCGGTGCATCTACCGATGTATGAAGGGGTGATGCATAGTCTGTTGCAACAAAGAACAAACAACCAAGGAGCATATTTGTGTTGGTCCCAGTTTTTTATCTTTAGACACCTTTCCCTATGTGAGCGCAGCAAATCTAGTCCCACTGAAACTCTACAGCCTTGTCCCCCAAAACAAAAAGATCAGTTCATTATAGATGTGCGTACTGCGTTTGTCATTGTTTTGACTTTTCGACCAACGTAGGTGCTGGATAGCCAGTCTGTACTAGTACTTTCCCCCTTCCTTTCCTCTTTGAACCACATCCTAGATTCATGCTATACAACTTTCCCCGCTACTTTCCCACTTCCTTTCCTTTTTGAACCACGTCCTAGATTCATGCGATACAACTTTCCCCACTACTCCCCCCCATTCCTTTCCTCTTTGAACCACGTCCTAGATTCATGTTATACAACTTTCCCCACTACTTTCCTGTTTGATCCAACACCAAGGTTCGAGTGCAGAAGTGGAAAAAGCCCACATGCAGCTAGAGCAATGCAAGTGGAATAAGTAAATTATAACTTAAGGTTCTTGGGGTGTGGTTCGGTGGGTGAACGGAGTCCATTATGTCCACACTATGTACGATGACGAGGAAGAAGGGGTCGGAGGCCCTCCCGCGCCACCGCTGGGTGAAAGAGAACAACTGTGCCGGTAGTGCATTCCCTCCCTTGCCGACGGCGACAGCATTAAGCCTCCTTCCCTTCCCGGCAGACGGATCCTGCCGGCTCTTTGACCAGCAGTGAGGGGAGAGAGAGAGGCCAACGAAGTCTTGTTTAGATCTACAGAGGGTGAGAGAGTGTGAAGAGAGCAACTACAAGCGCTGAGGCTCCATCATGTATAGATATAGTGGAGAGAGAGTGTGAAGAGTGCAAACCCTAGAAAACAAGCGTCGAGGCCGAGATCTATAGCTCCGTATCCATCCATTTTGACCAGTCAAAGAATCCTCCTGGCACCGACCCAGATCACTTTCTCTCTCTATCATGCGGGGCCTACCTGTCATTGGGTGCAAGAAAGAAGTCAAACAAAAACAAAATTATGCTCAACTGTGGTTATCGAAACCGAGACCTCTAGTTTGATGAGTGAACAGGCTAACTGTTGGGGAACGTAGTAATTTCAAAAAATTTCCTACGCACACGCAAGATCATGGTGATGCATAGCAACAAGAGGGGAGAGTGTTGTCTACGTACCCTCGTAGACCAAAGCGGAAGCGTTGACGCAACGTAGAGGAAGTAGTCGTACGTCTTCCCGGTCCAACCGATCCAAGCACCGTTACTCCGGCACCTCCGAGTTCTTGGCACACGTTTAGCTCGATGACGCTCCCTGGGCTCCGATCCAGCAAAGCTTCGGGGAGGAGTTCCGTCAACACGACGGCGTGGTGACGATCTTGATGTTCAACCGTCGCAGGGCTTCGCCTAAGCACCGCTACAATATGACCGAGGTGGAATATGGTGGAGGGGGGCACCGCACACGGCTAAGGAACGATCACGCAGATCAACTTGTGTGTTCTAGGGTGCCCCCTGCCCCGTATATAAAGGAGCCAAGGGGAGGGGGCGGCCGGCCAAGAGGGCGCACCAAAGGGGAGTCCTACTCTCCCACCGGGAGTAAGACTCCCTTCTTTCCTAGTTGGAGAAGGAGAAGTGGGAAAGAGGAGGAAGAGGGAAAGGAAAGGGGGGGCGCCGCCCCCCTCTCCTTGTCCTATTCGGACTAGGGAGGGGAGGGGCACGCGGCCACCTCTTGCCTCGTTTCCTCTTCTCCCTTAGGGCCCATGTAGGCCCAATGACCCCCGAGGGGTTCCGGTAACCCCCCGGTACTCCAGTAAAATCCCGATTTCACCCGGAACAATTCCGATATCCAAATATAGGCTTCCAATATATCGATCTTTATGTCTCGACCATTTCGAGACTCCTCGTCATGTCCATGATCACATCCGGGACTCCGAACAACCTTCGGTACATCAAAATACATAAACTCATAATGAAACTGTCATCGTAACGTTAAGCGTGCGGACCCTACGGTTCGAGAACAATGTAGACATGACCGAGACACGTCTCCGGTCAATAACCAATAGCGGAACCTGGATGCTCATATTGGTTCCTACATATTCTACGAAGATCTTTATCGGTCAGACCGCATAACAACATACGTTGTTCCCTTTGTCATTGGTATGTTACTTGCCCGAGATTCGATCGTCGGTATCTCAATACCTAGTTCAATCTCGTTACCGGCAAGTCTCTTTACTCATTCCGTAATACATCATCTCACAACTAACTCATTAGTTGCAATGCTTGCAATGCTTATGTGATGTGCATTACCGAGAGGGCCCAGAGATACCTCTCCGACAATCGGAGTGACAAATCCTAATCTCGAAATACGCCAACCCAACATGTACCTTTGGAGACACCTGTAGAGCACCTTTATAATCACCCAGTTACGTAGTGACGTTTGGTAGCACACAAAGTGTTCCTCCGGCAAACGGGAGTTGCATAATCTCATAGTCATAGGAACATGTATAAGTCATGAAGAAAGCAATAGCAACATACTAAACGATCGGGTGCTAAGCTAATGGAATGGGTCATGTCAATCAGATCATTCACCTAATGATGTGATCCCGTTAATTAAATAACAACTCTTTGTCCATGGTTAGGAAACATAACCATCTTTGATTAACGAGCTAGTCAAGTAGAGGCATACTAGTGACACTCTGTTTGTCTATGTATTCACACATGTATTATGTTTCCAGTTAATACAATTCTAGCATGAATAATAAACATTTATCATGATATAAGGAAATAAATAATAACTTTATTATTGCCTCTAGGGCATATTTCCTTCAGTCTCCCACTTGCACTAGAGTCAATAATCTAGTTCACATCGCCATGTGATTTAAAACAATAGTTCACATCACCATGTGATTAACACCCATAGTTCACATCGACATGTGACCAACACCCAAAGGGTTTACTAGAGTCAATAATCTAGTTCACATCGCTATGGGATTAACACCCAAAGAGTACTGAGGTGTGATCATGTTTTGCTTGTGAGAGAAGTTTAGTCAACGGGTCTGCCACATTCAGATCCGTAAGTATTTTGCAAATTTCTATGTCAACAATGCTCTGCATGGAGCTACTATAGCTAATTGCTCCCACTTTCAATATGTATCCAGATTGAGACTTAGAGTCATCTGGATCAGTGTCAAAACTTGCATCGACGTAACCCTTTACGACAAACCTTTTGTCACCTCCAAAATCGAGAAACATATCCTTATTCCACTAAGGATAATTTTGACCAATGTCCAGTGATCTACTCCTAGATCACTATTGTACTCCCTTGCCAAACTCAGGGAAGGGTATACAATAGGTCTGGTACACAGCATGGCATACTTTATAGAACCTATGGCTGAAGCATAGGGAATGACTTTCATTCTCTCTCTATCTTCTGCCGTGGTCGGGTTTTGAGTCTTACTCAACTTCACACCTTTGTAACAAAGGCAAGAACTCCTTCTTTGACTGTTCCATTTTGAACTACTTCAAAATCTTGTCAAGGTATGTACTCATTGAAAAACTTATCAAGCGTCTTGATCTATCTCTATAGATCTTGATGCTCAATATGTAAGCAGCTTCACCGAGGTCTTTCTTTGAAAAACTCTTTTCAAATATTCCTTTATGCTTTGTAGAATAATTCTACATTATCTCCGATCAACAATATGTCTTTCACATATACTTATCAGAAATGATGTAGTGCTCCCACTCACTTTCTTGTAAATACAGGCTTCACCGCAAGTCTGTATAAAACTATATGCTTTGATCAACTTATCAAAGCGTATATTCCAACTCCAAGATGCTTGCATATTTTGTTAGCACCTTTAGGATTGACAAAACCTTCTGGTTGTATCATATACAACTCTTCTTTAAATCCATTAAGGAATGTAGTTTTGTTTATCCATTTGCCAGATTTCATAAAATGCGGCAATTGCTAACATGATTTGGACAGACTTAAGCATCGCCACGAGTGAGAAAATTTCATCGTAGTCAACACCTTGAACTTTGTCAAAAACCTTTTTCGACAAGTCTAGCTTTGTAGATAGTAACACTACTATCAGCGTCCGTCTTCCTCTTGAAGATCCATTTATTTTCTATGGCTTGCCGATCATCGGGCAAGTCAACCAAAGTCTACACTTTGTTTTCATACATGGATCCCATCTCAGATTTCATGGCCTCAAACCATTTTGCGGAATCTGGGCTCATCATCGCTTCCTCATAGTTCGCAAGTTCGTCATGGTCTAGTAACATGACTTCCAGAACAGGATTATCGTACCACTCTGGTGCGGATCTCACTCTGGTTTACCTACGAGATTCGGTAGTAACTTGATCTGAAGTTACATGATCATCATCATTAGCTTCCTCACTAATTGGTGTAGTAGTCACAGGAACAGATTTTTGTGATGAACTACTTTCCAATAAGGGAGAAGGTACAATTACCTTATCAAGTTCTACTTTACTCCCACTCACTTCTTTCGAGAGAAACTCCTTCTCTAGAAAGGATCCATTCTTAGCAACGAATGTCTTGCCTTCGGATCTGTGATAGAAGGTGTACCCAACTTTCTCCTTTGGGTATCCTATGAAGACACATTTCTACGATTTGGGTTTGTGCTTATTAGGATGAAACTTTTTCACATAAGCATTGCAACCCCAAACTTTAAGAAACGACAACTTTGGTTTCTTGCCAAACCACAGTTCATATTGTGTGGTCTCAATGGACTTAGATGGTGCCCCTTTTTAATGTGAATGCAGCGGTCTCTAATGCATAACCCCAAAACGATAGTGGTAAATCGGTAAGTCAAGTAGAGGCATACTAGTGACACTCTGTTTGTCTACTTGACTAGCCCGTTAATCAAATAACAACTCTTTGTCCATGGTTAGGAAACATAACCATCTTTGATTAACGAGCTAGTCAAGTAGAGGCATACTAGTGACACTCTGTTTGTCTACGTATTCACACATGTATTATGTTTCCGGTTAATACAATTCTAGCATGAATAATAAACATTTATCATGATATAAGGAAATAAATAATAACTTTATTATTGCCTCTAGGGCATATTTCCTTCACTAACCAGCTACACCACCCTCATGTTTTGTTTAACGAGAGGAAAGTAACCTTTTATACATTCCTGCACTCATGTGACAAGCATGTCGTGTTTTTTTTGCGTGGGAGTCATTGGAATTTAAATCATAATCATGTCATCTGGCTTTGGTGGTAATGTATTTTGGGATTTAAAGAAGTGTTGGTAGTACAGAAATAATGCAGCCTTAGTCACCTTACCTCTCTCCACATAGTACGTTGGGTCCCACCAGTCAAAGGATGAAACAAACAAATTAATAAGAAAAATGTTAGTATGTGAAATACATATTAATATAATTTTTTGTGACATGCATGAACATTTTGTTAGTTCAGTCCATGGTCAAAATTTGACACGAAATACAATGGGGACCAATAAACCAAGATGGAGGTAGTAGGCGAAGTTTCCCGTCGGATGCGATCCGATCTGGCTCTCCTGAGCTAGCAAGGTTTTTCTAGCCCACCCAAGCTAGTTGGCCCACAAAAGCTAACATACTTTAACAGTTCCAAACGCCTAACCTTGCCCGGCTAGGCTATAAACTGTTCTTTCTAAGGATCCAAATGCTCCCTAAGTAACTCGTACGATATTCCTATTCTATGAACCTGTGTGTGCGTGTGCATGTGTGTGTGTGTGTTTAACAGCATGTGTGTGTTAGAGAGAGCGACACATCGACCTACTCCTACAGAGAGATGGTGTGTAGTGTACGATTTAGCCGCAAGAGTCGATGCATCCTCTCGTTTCCGGGCATCCGGTCGGGACAGGCGGACCGCTGCCACGCCCGCTCCTGACTAGCCTTGCCCACCCAAAGCCCGTCCAGCGCCCGTGCGCGCTTTCCGCCCAAAATGGTCAGCGCCGCTCCAAAGAATCGGTGCCACATTCATGGCCAGGCAGAGCGGACGCGACCTCTCACTGGCGCCTGCATTGAAGAGAGAAGCGGATTCAAGAGTGATGGTTGCTTCGTCCGTCCAACTTACTGTTGGGTCTATGTGATTTCATGGCTCATTGGTCATTACTACTGAGGTGGTAGGACTGTTGGATGTCCCACGCTTTCGGCAAAAGGAGGTACTACTAGATTACAATTTTCTCCATTCTTACAGCGGAGGAGTGCGAGAGCAGTGAAAACATGTAGGCTCAGTGATTACATGGCCCACTTCACATCATCACCATATTTTTTGGACATTGTGCGATACCTAACTCTTTACATAGTACTAGAATAGTACCTACTGTAATTTATCAGTGAGATAAATTTGTACAATGCTATGAAGCTTCCAGCTTCTATTTCATGTATCTTGCATCCAAGGTTGCCCGTTGCAACATTTCATCAAATACAAAGGAGACTAACATGCATGCTATTGCATCTCAATGATTGCAGATCATAGCCAATATGTACTCCCTCTGTTCCAAAATAAGTGTCTCAACTTTATGCAAACTTTAGTACAAAGTTGTACTACTACCAAATGAAAGTGCAACTATCCCTAGGTGGTTTTGGTAATTCATAACAACATATAGCTCATTGAGCTAATACTATTCCAAGATGATTATTTCAGGAAAGCTCAATGATTGGCATGGCATGGATGTGAAAGTGGAACCCTCAAAATGCTAAGGACAAAGGATTGGCTCAAGCTCAAAAGCTCAAGACTCTTCATTTTATATTTTAGTGATCCAAGATCACATTGAGTCCATAGGAAAAGCCAATACTATTAAGGAGGGATGAGGTGTTGCTTAATGAGCCTCTTGCTTCATGTGCTTAATGATATGCTCCAAAATCCTCAACTACTTTCCCATATCCACATATGACCTAAACCCTAAGCCAAACTCGGTCCTACCGATTCTTCCTATCCGGCGCCACCGAGTTTCACTTGTCATTAGCCACTGCCAAACCCTAGCAATTCGGTTCTACCGATAAGGATCTCGGTCTCACCGAGATGGGGTTGCAAACTCTCTGTTTCCCTTTCGTAACTTTTCGGTCCCACTGAAAGAGCGAATCGGTCCCACCGAGATTGCAATGTAAACTCAGTGTTTCCCCTTTGTAACTTTTCGGTCTCACCGAGTTCCACTCGGTCTCACCGAAAGAGTAAATCGGTCCCACCGAGTTTGCCTGACCAACTCTCTGGTTAGCTAATTACCAAATTCGGTCTCACCGAGTTTGTGTAATCGGTCTCACCGAGATTACGTTATGCCCAAACCCTAACCATATCGGTCCTACCGAGTTGCATGTCAGTCCCACCGAAAATCTCTAACGGTCACTAGGTTTACATTTTCGGTTCGACCGAGCTTATTGATTCGGTCCCACCGAGATTGGAAAACTGTGTAACGGTTGGATTTTGTGTGGAGGCTATATATACCCCTCCACCTTCTTCTCATTCGATGAGAGAGCCATCAGAACACACACATCATTCCAACTCATATGTTCTGAGAGAGAACCACCTACTCATGTGTTGAGACCAAGATATTCCATTCCTACCATATGAATCTTGATCTCTAGCCTTCCCAAGTTGCTTTCCACTCAAATCTTCTTTCCACCAAATCCAAATCCTATGAGAGAGAGTTGAGTGTTGGGGAGACTATCATTTGAAGCACAAGAGCAAGGAGTTCATTACCTACACACCATTTGTTACTTCTTGGAGAGTGGTGTCTCCTAGATTGGCTAGGTGTCACTTGGGAGCCTCCGACAAGATTGTGGAGTTGAACCAAGGAGTTTGTAAGGGCAAGGAGATCGCCTACTTCGTGAAGATCTACCGCTAGTGAGGCAAGTCCTGTGTGGGCGTTGGCCATGGTGGGATAGACAAGGTTGCTTCTTCGTGGACCCTTTGTGGGTGGTTGCTTCTTCGTGGACCCTTCGTGGGTGGAGCCCTGTGTGGACTCGCGCAACCGTTGCCCTTGGGTGGAGCCCTGTGTGGACTCGCGCAACCGTTACCCTTCGTGGGTTGAAGTCTCCATCAATGTGGATGTAGGATAGCACCACCTATCCGAACCACGGGAAAAACATCCGTGTCTCCAATAGCGTTTGAATTCTCCAAACCCTTCCCTTTACATTCTTGCAAGTTGCATGCTTTACTTTCCGCTGCCTATATACTCTTTGCATGCTTGCTTGAATCATGTGATGATTGCTTGAATTGTCCCAAAATAGCGAAAATCTGCCAAGAACTAGAATTGGGAAAAGGTTAAGTTTTTATTTGGTCAAGTAGTCTAATCACCCCCCTCTAGACATACTTTCGATCCTACAAGTGGTATCAGTGCTTTGGTCTCCATTTGCTTGATCTCCATAGCTTTTGGTGGTCATAGCCTTGGTTTCACAACCTAGGAGAGTATGGCGTCTAGCGAGGGAAATTACCACCGTAGAGGTCCCTACTTTGATGGTACTAATTTTGCTAGTTGGAAGCATAAAATGAAAATGCATATTCTTGGACATAACCCCGCCGTTTGGGCTATTGTGTGTGTTGGTTTGCAAGGTGACTTCTTTGATGGGAGAGAACCAAACCGTGAAGCTACCGCGGATGAGTTGAAGATGTTGCAATACAATGCTCAAGCTTGTGATATTCTCTTCAACGGATTGTGCCCCGAAGAATTCAACAAAATCAGCCGTCTTGAGAATGCGAAGGAAATTTGGGACACTTTGATTGATATGCACAAAGGTACCGACTCCATCAAGGAATCCAAGTTGGATGTGCTTCAAAGCCAACTTGACAAGTTCAAGATGAAGGATGGTGAAGGTGTTGCTGAAATGTACTCTAGGCTTGCTCTCATCACAAATGAGATTGTCGGCTTAGGAAGTGAAGAGATGACCGATAGATTCATCATCAAGAAGATTCTAAGAGCCTTGGATGGAAAATATGATACCGTGTGCACATTGATCCAAATGATGCCCAATTACAAAGATCTCAAGCCAACGGAGGTGATTGGAAGAATTGTTGCTCATGAGATGTCACTTAAGGATAAAGAGGAACTTCACAACAAATCAAGTGGTGCCTATAAAGCCTCATGTGAAGCCCCTACATCTTCAAGTGAGAAACAAGACTTCAATGAAGAATTGAGCTTAATGGTGAAGAACTTCAACAAGTTCTACAAGAGTAGAAGCAAAGATAGAAGCTCCAAGTCAAGGTCCTACAATGACAAAAGATCTTCTAGTCGAGAGCGAAACTGCTACAATTGTGGAAGACCCAGACACTATTCCAATGAGTGTACGGCTCCCTACAAGAGAAGAGAAGAATCTCCAAAAAGAAGAAGCAAAGGATCACCACCAAGAGAGAGAAGGAGTAGAGATGATCGTTATGAACGAAGATACTCACGGAGAAGCAAGGATTCGGAAAGGAAGGAAAAATCATCAAGGAGCTACACAAGACGAAGACATCAAGCTCATGTTGCTTAATGGGTATCCGGCTCCGACTCCGACAGCCACTCCGAGAGAAGTTATCACTCCGACTCCGAAGATACTCAAGATGAAGGTGTTGCCGGTCTAGCACTTGTGTCAACCAACTCCTATGACATATTTGATTCACCAAATGAAGGAATTGGAAGATGCTTCATGGCCAAAGGTCCTAAGGTAACACATCCTGAGTATGTTGATTCAATAGTGATGAAGATGACTTGTTAGGTGATGATTTGCTTGGTGACAACTCTAGTGATGAATACTATGATGAAATGTCAATTAAACATGCTAATCAAGATAAAACGAATGACAATGATAAGGATAAGATTGAGGCTCTAACTAAAGAACTAAAAACTCTTAAGTTAGCTCATGACACTATCTTCGAAGATCATCGAGAACTTTTAAGAGCTCATGAGAAATTACGCTTTGAAAAGCTCAATCTTGAGCAAGAGCATGAGTTCTTAAAGGCAATAAATGATGATCTCCGCAAGAAAAGTTCTTCTTACATTGCCAAGCGTTTACTCTTATCCACTTACATGCCTCAAGTCAAGTCTAACAAGAAAGATTCTTCCTCTAGTAGTAACAATGATCATGCTAAATCCAATATTGTTGCTTCTAGTAGCTCTCTTGATTCCACTAATGATTCTCTTAGCCAAGTTACACTTGAGCAAGAAAATAGTTTATTGAAGGGAATTATAGAGAAAGGAGTGTACAAAAGCCTTGCCGGGAGTAAGCAATTCGAGGAAATTGTGCGCAAGAAAGGAATGCACCGGATGAATCAAGGTGTTGGTTTTGAACGAAAGTTCAATGCCAATGGAGTTGAGTGGGAAGAAGATCAATACCCCAAGACAAAGTTTGTCCCTCAACAAGAGAAGTATACTTATTTCAAGGGGACACAAGCTCAAGATGATCTTCCACCACAAGACTACGAGCAAAAAGGCAAGGACAAGCTTCAAGAGGAAATTGATGCATTTGAAGAAGCTCCAAAGACCTTAGTCAAGTGGATTCCCAAGACTACTTCAAGTCCCACTTCATCAAGTACGACTACAACTCCAAGGATTCCCATCAAGATGATGTGGATCCAAAAGAAGAAGAACTAGAGAGTTCTTGAGGGTGACTCCGCCAACATACTTCATTCTTATCATTTTGGCAAGGACAAGTGCAATCAACTTCCACATCTTGCACTAGTTCAAGGAGTCACAAACCCTCTTGTTAGTAAGACAAGGGACAAGGTAACCTAAAAGTTTTCACGGACATCACCTTTTGTGTGCATCACTCTATGTCTACGGATATCCTTGTTTGTTCCTTGTGGGACTAACCCATGTAGGTATTGAAAGTGCAATTCACTCAAATGGATAGCTCCAAGAGATCTACATCAACATTGAGCATCCACATCTTCAATATCTACATGAAGTCATCATCGACAAAACCCAAGGTTAGTTCATCCCTCTTAGGGGGAATATCACATCTAGGGGGAGCTTTACTCTAAGACTTGAGCTAAAGCAACTCTAAAGATGTGAACACAACAATGCTTTATGTAAAAGTGGTAACCCCACTTGAGCTTAAACGATGAGTATGACCTATGATCAAGTGTTCTCACTTGACTCCTAAGTCAATATACTCATATATAGATGACCTAGTCATCGCAAATTGTTTGATAGATGCTAGAATTGGTTGTGCATGCCTTGTCACATATTTCATTTGCCATCTTATTGTGTGAGCATGCTGGTTGCATATTTTACTCATTTGAGGACATCCACTTGTTGTTTTGATTGTTTGGTTTTACCTTCTTTTGCCAAGTGGATGGACAAGAATGCCTAAGAACCTCCTCTAGCTATCTATGCTTTTCTCGTCTCAAACTCTATTCATGCTGCATCACAAAATTTGATCAAGTCTGATTCGAACCACTCTGTGTGAGGAGCGCTCGGAGTCCCCGATTCGTCATAGACTTAAACTTCCAAAACCTCTTTATGATTCTCGGTCTGACCGATACTCCACTTTCGGTCCTACCGAGATCATTAAGTTGATCTAGGTTTTCGATCTCGGTGCAACCGATTTGAACCTTTCGGTCACACCGAGTTTCAGTAACTGCACGCAGTTATGAATCTCGGTGCCACCGAGTCGTTCCACTTGGTCACACCGACAGGGTCGGGCTATATATAGTCACGGGCAAAATTTTGGAAATTTCTCCGAACCCCTTCGCCCGCATGATAGCCTGCTCTGCCCTCGTGGTCTCCGGATCGTCTTCTCGCCGCCAGCAGCGTCCAGTCGCTGGTCTCCGTCGCCGTCAACGGGAATTCTGCCCCGCCGTTGCCGCCGTAGCAAGTCCCCGCCGAACTAGGGTATGGACTTGATCTTTGTGCTACTCCTCAATCTGATTCCTAGCACATTGTGATCATATTGATTCTTGCCACGTTTGAGAAACTTCTATCCAGTCAAAACGCCCGTAGATTAGGTTTGATTCGAAAATTCTAGGTTTAGGTTTCCGCCGAAACCATCTCAGACCCACCGAGTTGAAAAACTCGGTCCCACCGATTTGGCCCTTGCCATAGCACAAGTGAGACTCGGTCTGACCGAGAATTACTTATCGGTGTGACCAATTTTTGAACTCAGTGAAACCCTAGCAGTCTCGGCGCCACTGAACTGTGACTCGGTCCTATCGAGTTCACTAGTTTAGGTTCCAAAACTGCTTCGGTATCACCGAGTTTGAAAATCGGTAGATCCGAGATGATTTCAGTGGGAAACTAAAACTAAGTTTTTGGATCATTCTTTTTGCAAAAATCTCTGCATTTTGTGATGCTCATCCATTCTATCTCATCTATAATCTATTCACAGGGTCAGCAGTCAGTTTGCAGCATGTCTGATCAAAGTGATAGCCAGAACATGTCAGAGCAGCAAGTGGTGATGAGTGAGGGCACTAGTCCCTCCAGTTCATCTGATGAAGGCAGCAGGAGCACTCCTAGCAATTTGCCAAAGGCTGCCACGAGACAAAGGAAGAAGAGGACTTCAGATTCCGAAGATGAGGACTATGTGGCAGAGGAAGAGGCCACTTCCAAGAGAGTTGAGCCAGCTCAAGGCACTAAGCCAGGTCTAAAAATCAAAAGGCCAGCAGACAGGCAGCCCATGTCAAAGGCAAGAGCCTCAACTGAGAAGCCCACTCCCCAAGAGCCAGTTGCAGCTGAGGGCAGGAAAAGAAAGGAAAGGGTGAAGAAGACCGTGGCAAGAGTGCTTGGCAAAGCTTCCATCATGGAAGAAGAAGAGGAAGAAGAGGTAGCTGCACCAGCACCCAAGGCACCCAAGCTGATGGGTGATGCCATAAGGTCAGGGGCTACTGCATCTAAGCCCAAAGCTGCCTCCAAGCCAAAGCCTAAGAGAAATACAAGGAGCATTCCTGCAGCTAAGAAGAACAAGGCCCCAGTGCCTGAGACTGTTGTTGAAGAAGAGGAAGAAAATGTCCTAAGGAAGCTAAAGCCCAAGATCCCAGACCACAACGATGCTCATCCTGTGGCTGAGGACATGAAGCTCAGGAGAGATTCAGGGCTAAGGAAATGGAGAGAAGCAGACCCGTATGCTTCAAGGAGAAGGACTGCCGTGGACTACAGGTTTCACACCAAGGAGCAGCAGGATTTCTATGAGACTATTTTACTAGATAAGAAGCCAATTGTCTGTGACATGAGATGGGTTGACTGGACCTACATCAAGGAGAAGGAGGAACACTACCCAGGAGTATATGACAGCTTTAATGCTTGTGGAGTAGCTGACTTTGTTGGGCAGAAGCTCACAAAGTGGAACGAGGAACTCATCATGCAGTTCTACTCCACAGCACACTTTTATCCAGATGGGAGGATCACATGGATGTCTGAGCGTACAAGGTACCAATCTACAGTGGCTGAGTGGGCACACATCATAAATGCCCCAGAGGAGCAAGATGATGACTTGGATATCTATGCCAAGAAGAAGATGGACCATAACTCCATGTCCAATATGTACAAGGAAATTCCCAATGAAGCTCTTGACACCTTCAAGTTTGGCTCTGTGCATTACCTTCTGTCAGGACTGCCGACGATCAATTGGATACTAAGGCACACCTTATTGCCTAAGTCTGGAGATCACAAGATGATCAGAGGCCATGCTATCAACTTGCTAGATGTGTTTGATGTGCCTCAGAAGTTCAAGGTGATGAGCCTCATAGTGGAAACAATCAAGAGGACTGCAGCAGATCAGAAGAGGAGTTGCGGATATGCCCCTCAGATTCAGGAGCTCATCAACTCCAAGATGGGCACGGGCATATATTTATTGGACAAGGAACATTTGCCCATCCGTCCAGATTTTGAGAACAATGAAGTTGTGATGACTGAGAACGAGCCATCGTCTGCACAAGCATTTGCAAAGAAGGAGAAGGCGAGGAAGGAGAAAGCTGCCAAGATGCCTACTCAAGAGGAGGCATCTGAGTATTTCTTGAAGACTAAACAAGAGCAGCTTGGTTACTTGATTGCATCCACGCTGAGGATTGAGCAAAGTCTGGCCACCCTTACTCAGAATCAGCAAAGCCTAGAGAGAATCATGGAACAGAAGTTCTATGACTTGGATGTCAAGGTAACGCAAGTTCAGTCTGCAGTGGAGCACCTCCAGGAGGACATGCAGGAAAGGAGAGGTAGGACTACTACTCATGCCTTTTCCAGAGTGCCAAGAGGCCCGAGGTCATCTGCCGTGCCAGTTGCTGACACAAGAGCCACCACTTCAGCACCAGCTACAGCCTCAGCTCCAGCATCTACTTCAGCTCCAACTCCAGCGACTACTTCAGCATCTACCGAAGCCTTCGTCCTTGGAGTGATCCGGACTCCACCACCACCTGAAGATCAAGCCTGAGCGTCGATTTAGCACTATGCATTTTTCTAGGAACTTTTTGGTAACTTGTTGCCAAAGGGGGAGAAAGATGTATAGATCATAGGCTTCGAGAGAGAGAGAGTGTTGCTTTTCTCTCTTGCTTTATTTGGTGGTTTTTCGAACTTGTTTGCTTTTGAGTGCTTGAGATACTACGTCATTATTTGTGAGACATTGATGATCATGTGTTTGATCATAAGCTACACTTAATGCTTGCTTAATGCTATTATCTTATCTATCTTATGTGATCATTCATTATTCTTGGTGATGAGTGCATATATTTCATTCTTATCATTTTGAGCGCTCCACCAAGATGTATGTGATATGGAAGAGTAACCCATGACTCCAACTCTTTGTGCATTTGCAGTCCAAAGCAAAATTTTAAATATGCACAAATTTAGGGGGAGCTCTTACTTATCACATACTTCTCAAAGCGACGATATATTTCATGCTTATTATCATTTGTCGAAGCTTTGATCTATATGTTGTCATCAATTACCAAAAAGGGGGAGATTGAAAGTGCAACTATCCCTAGGTGGTTTTGGTAATTCATAACAACATATAGCTCATTGAGCTAATACTATTCCAAGATGATTATTTCAAGAAAGCTCAATGATTGGCATGGCATGGATGTGAAAACATGTAGGCTCAGTGATTACATGGCCCACTTCACATCATCACCATATTTTTTGGACATTGTGCGATACCTAACTCTTTACATAGTACTAGAATAGTACCTACTGTAATTTATCAGTGAGATAAATTTGTACAATGCTATGAAGCTTCCAGCTTCTATTTCATGTATCTTGCATCCAAGGTTGCCCGTTGCAACATTTCATCAAATACAAAGGAGACTAACATGCATGCTATTGCATCTCAATGATTGCAGATCATAGCCAATATGTACTCCCTCTGTTCCAAAATAAGTGTCTCAACTTTATGCAAACTTTAGTACAAAGTTGTACTACTACCAAATGAAAGTGCAACTATCCCTAGGTGGTTTTGGTAATTCATAACAACATATAGCTCATTGAGCTAATACTATTCCAAGATGATTATTTCAGGAAAGCTCAATGATTGGCATGGCATGGATGTGAAAGTGGAACCCTCAAAATGCTAAGGACAAAGGATTGGCTCAAGCTCAAAAGCTCAAGACTCTTCATTTTATATTTTAGTGATCCAAGATCACATTGAGTCCATAGGAAAAGCCAATACTATTAAGGAGGGATGAGGTGTTGCTTAATGAGCCTCTTGCTTCATGTGCTTAATGATATGCTCCAAAATCCTCAACTACTTTCCCATATCCACATATGACCTAAACCCTAAGCCAAACTCGGTCCTACCGATTCTTCCTATCCGGCGCCACCGAGTTTCACTTGTCATTAGCCACTGCCAAACCCTAGCAATTCGGTTCTACCGATAAGGATCTCGGTCTCACCGAGATGGGGTTGCAAACTCTCTGTTTCCCTTTCGTAACTTTTCGGTCCCACTGAAAGAGCGAATCGGTCCCACCGAGATTGCAATGTAAACTCAGTGTTTCCCCTTTGTAACTTTTCGGTCTCACCGAGTTCCACTCGGTCTCACCGAAAGAGTAAATCGGTCCCACCGAGTTTGCCTGACCAACTCTCTGGTTAGCTAATTACCAAATTCGGTCTCACCGAGTTTGTGTAATCGGTCTCACCGAGATTACGTTATGCCCAAACCCTAACCATATCGGTCCTACCGAGTTGCATGTCAGTCCCACCGAAAATCTCTAACGGTCACTAGGTTTACATTTTCGGTCCGACCGAGCTTATTGATTCGGTCCCACCGAGATTGGAAAACTGTGTAATGGTTGGATTTTGTGTGGAGGCTATATATACCCCTCCACCTTCTTCTCATTCGATGAGAGAGCCATCAGAACACACACATCATTCCAACTCATATGTTCTGAGAGAGAACCACCTACTCATGTGTTGAGACCAAGATATTCCATTCCTACCATATGAATCTTGATCTCTAGCCTTCCCAAGTTGCTTTCCACTCAAATCTTCTTTCCACCAAATCCAAATCCTATGAGAAAGAGTTGAGTGTTGGGGAGACTATCATTTGAAGCACAAGAGCAAGGAGTTCATTACCTACACACCATTTGTTACTTCTTGGAGAGTGGTGTCTCCTAGATTGGCTAGGTGTCACTTGGGAGCCTCCGACAAGATTGTGGAGTTGAACCAAGGAGTTTGTAAGGGCAAGGAGATCGCCTACTTCGTGAAGATCTACCGCTAGTGAGGCAAGTCCTGTGTGGGCGTTGGCCATGGTGGGATAGACAAGGTTGCTTCTTCGTGGACCCTTTGTGGGTGGTTGCTTCTTCGTGGACCCTTCGTGGGTGGAGCCCTGTGTGGAATCGCGCAACCGTTGCCCTTGGGTGGAGCCCTGTGTGGACTCGCGCAACCGTTACCCTTCGTGGGTTGAAGTCTCCATCAACGTGGATGTAGGATAGCACCACCTATCCGAACCACGGGAAAAACATCCGTGTCTCCAATAGCGTTTGAATTCTCCAAACCCTTCCCTTTACATTCTTGCAAGTTGCATGCTTTACTTTCCGCTGCCTATATACTCTTTGCATGCTTGCTTGAATCATGTGATGATTGCTTGACTTGTCCCAAAATAGCTAAAATCTGCTAAGAACTAAAATTGGGAAAAGGTTAAGTTTTTATTTGGTCAAGTAGTCTAATCACCCCCCCTCTAGACATACTTTCGATCCTACACCAAAGTTCACACTTATTTTGGAACAAAGACAGCTAAAGAAAAAAAAACTATCCATGCAGCCCCTAGCCCTTGAACCGTAAACCCTAAGGCCTCCTTTGGTTTGTAGGAATTTTGTGGGAATCTCATATGATAGGATTTGTATAGGAAAAAATCCTTTAGAGCCCTTTGGTTTATAGGAATGAAATCCCATTCCTATGGAGGAATTCTTCCTATCCTCCACATTTCATAGGAAAATAAACATTAGCCTAGACTCAATGGAAAAAAATCCTATGATGTGAACCAAAGGGCATCTTCTTTCATATTCCTATTCAAAGGATTTCAGATACATGTCATCCCATTTCCTATGAATTTCCTATTCGTATAATTTTTCTACCCTATGAACCAAAGGAGGCCTAACCAGGCTTTAATTTGCTAGCAACATTGGAGCTTCTGAAGAAATGAAGTTTGCAACCCTTTGACCATCGGATCATTTTGTGCAGTTTCACAAAAATCGAGATGAGCATCCATGTGGCAAAGAAATTGAAGAAGCTTGATTCGAATAAGATTACTGGGACTAGTTGATGAGACATAAACTCATCACAAATACAGTACGTAGAAGCCAGTAGAGGTATGTGCAGGGCAAAGAAGTAGAGTAATATCCACATGGAGTGATGTGGGCAGCTGGAGCAGTGGTGCAAGCCGGCTGTAAAGGAAGTTGTACCCAAGGGATGTCGGGACGTAGCTCAACCTAGAGGAGGGTGGCGGGAGGCAGCAACTGCACACGTCGCGGCAGTGAGCAAGGGACGAAGGCAACCTCACCTGCTTTGTATGAGAGAATAGTGAGGACCCCTGATCGGGACGTGCCGACGGTGGGTTTTCGCCGTTGGCAACGGCGATCGCATCTACGCTAAGCATCCACCCCTTCCCATGGCGGGCGTGATCCTCCGGGATGTTAGAGATGTGACCATAGTCATTTTGTGCCAGAGAGTGTGAAGAGAGCAACCCCAGCAAGCAACCGTGTAGGCTCGTCCCGGCTATGTATATAGTGGAGTGGTTTCCTTTTCTATCCATATGAACCTATTTATATTGGGTATGTGCCACCGAAGAAAAAAAAACTTTATTTATAAATGATGTGACACCGTTCATGCATGGTTCCCGAACATCCATTATTAATAAGTGAGTAACTACTACTAGACGCGTCAAATTATCACGTGGGTTGCATCATCTTACAGAAATGAGCTCCACCGTGTCACGTGTGTGGTTGGGGAAGACGCAAAGAGTGCTACTAGTACACTACGTGCATGGGTGCGTGCACCTCTTCTCTTCGAGCATGGTTATTAAAAGTATAGCCCACTACTGTACTACCATGCGGTTATTATATATGGGTGAAGAGTATAGGTGGTAATAATGACTAATAAGCTCTGAAATCATGATGCCCACCTTTCTCTATGTTTGACCAAGGAAGCAGCCATCATTTCACTCCTCATTGAATACCCATCCGCTGCTACCTCCGCGAATAAATGAAAATCCGCTTCTACCTCCATAGCATGGTTAATAATATAGCCATGTCAATCACGACATAGAAATATCATTCACTGATACAATAGGGCTGGATCTAGGGTTGGTGATTTTTTTATTTTGGCTCTTTCTCTTTTTGTCTCATTTACTCATTTTACATAGGAGCACGTGTAGAGGATGGCTATTCCTTTCGATGTGACTTCTTCATGGGGTTTAAGACTAAGGCTGGTCATAGTGGGCAGTAACTTAGACTAGTAACATGCTTTTGTTACTAGTCCATGTTACTACCTTCATAATGGGTAGTAACATATAGATGGTAACATACAAACCTTCATTAATTGAGACATAGACTCATTTTACCTCGGGGTGTGTTATGTTACCACAAGCATCTCTTCCCTCATTAACTCCATGCCACATAAGCAAATTTGCTTGGGATGTGTCATGTTACTACATAAGTTACTCCCACTATGACTAGCCTAAGCAGCTCCGAATTATGCCCACTGCCCACCACTCTGAATCGTTCCATCTATGATAGGGAGTAGTCCCATTGCAAAAATGAGGTCCACTAGGTCTAGCACGTCTTGTAAGAAGAGACAGTCACGCAAAACATACATCTTGTTGCCTTCTTCCTCGTACAGTATGTACCACTAGTACGTACTACTAGTAGTACTACTACTCGTTCTCCTAAAAACTTTGTGCTTGGCATCTCCAAAATATTAACCTTGCGATTGGCTCTTCGCCTCTTTGGGAAGTCGAGCAATAATGGTACTGCAGTATATATCGTTCTGGCTAAATGAGACCGAACGAATTGTTGCACGTCCACCATGTGGGCGAGGGAGAGTGAGTACTATTACGTCTGTTTCAATATTGACTACATACTGAGCAAAATGAGTGAATCTACACTCTAAAATACGTCTATATACACGTAACATCCCAAAATTCTAAATTTTGGAATGTTATAATAAATAGATAGATTTGATTGATTGTTTGATTGATTGTCTGAAAGTGAGTGAAATTCGAAACTTTTTGAAAGTTAAATGAGAGGGAATAAAAGGACTTTCCCAAACTTTCATTTTTGCATTTTGCTCTCCGTGAATTCAAATACTTTTTTCATCACGAAACCCTGGAGAGAAGATGACATGACTTCTTCCATTTATTTAAATGACAAGGGTTGTTGAAAATATTTGAATTTCATTTGAAAATATTTTCAATTCTGAAACTTTATGCAACTCAATGATTTTCACGAGAGAAGATAAAATGACTTCTTCAAATTATATGAAATATGAGTTGGGAGTTCAAAGAATTAAATTCAAAGTTCTTTTGAATTTATTTTCAATTTGGATTTATTTGAGTTTTATTCAAATTATTTTTCTCCAAAATCAAAATACATGGAAAATAGGGTAACATGATTCCCTACATTAGAAAATTGGACAAAAATTTATTTGAAATCATTTTGGTATTTTTAAAATGTTTTTTGTTGGATTCTATTAGACCAGTAGCACTCTTTGAATTATCTGATTTTGTGTGTATTTTATTTAATGCTAGAAAAATGTCCATGTTGTTGGAAATATTTTTCTGAAAATTTTGATATATTATATGGCTATATAATATTTTCTTTTAGTTCGCTTTTATTTTATTTATCTTTTGCCTCTGTTAAAAAAATCCTCCTCCGCCGCCGAACTGGACCGGCCCAGCCCAGTCCAGCGCCAGCCCAGCTCAGCAGCGGCCTCCGCGCGCCCGAACCGCCTTCGCCTCGCCCGCCAGCTCTCTCCTCCGCGCGCACGCTGCCACGCCCAGCCACCGACAGGTGGGACCCACCTGTCAGGTTCGTCACCGACCTCCTGCCGGAGTCCAGCACGCGCACGATTCGCCGGCCGACGCCGTGCTCAACCCGGGCGCCTCCCCTGTCTTCTCCCCTCGCCCAAGGCGACCCCCTTTATAAGCCGAGGCCCTGTCCTCGTTTTGCCTCAAACCGCAGCTCTCCACGCCCCGCGGGAACTCGCCGGAGTTCGCGAGATCCGCCGTCAAGCCCACGCCGTTCCGACTGCGAGGCCGAGCGCCCACACCGCCACCGCCTTCCCCTCGTCGAGCCGCGCCTCTCCATCTTCTCCACCGGCACCGCCGAGCCCCGGAGCCATCGTCCCGTTCGAGCCGCCGCCGCCGCCGCTTTCTTCTCCGACACCGACGACGTGACCGC
This sequence comes from Triticum urartu, assembly GCF_056163025.1. Taxonomy (NCBI): domain Eukaryota; kingdom Viridiplantae; phylum Streptophyta; class Magnoliopsida; order Poales; family Poaceae; genus Triticum; species Triticum urartu. The sequence goes on from NC_141878.1 coordinate 487,904,971, forward strand.
CGCGGTAAAGCCCCCTGTCACCTCAATCATCCGATCTTAGAGCTACAGTTAGGATTAGATATGTCTGTTTTTTTTCAAACCGGTATGCGCTAAATAGCGAACATCCGCCGTTTTAGCCTCGCAGCGAACAGATTTCGGCCAGTAGATTTCTGACACGTATCCAGGGACCTAGTTGCAATTTCTTTCTCTGCAGTTTAGTCCCTGATTTTCAAAACACCACATCTTTTTACCCGTTTATCCAAATCCAACGAAACCAATGCCCATGTCTTCGTTATGATCTCCTCTATCCAGTAATCCAACTCAAACATGTTTTTGAAAATTTTAAAATTTGAATTAGATCAGATTTGAATTCAAACTTCGTTTGTTCATAACTTGAGTTTCGTAGCTCCGTTTCAGTTGATTCTTTTTGCAAATCGAAGCTCTTGACCTAAACATTCTAATAAGGCCAAATTCACATAATTTTGGTACTGTTAGAAATTGTTTTATGTTGCAAGAGCTATTTGCTTGGTTTTGATGTTTCCGAATCGTCTTCTTCGTTCTTTCTGATCTTTTGAGTGATTGCTTATGTGTGGTTACTATTGCTTGCTTACGATAGATTGACCGGAGTGTGACGAGTAGAGCTATCAAGAGTTTTGAGTGCGAATCATCTTCACCAACATTGAAGGCAAGTTCACACTTTGATCATACCTCTTTCATACCTAGTTTTTATTGCATTAGATCAAACCTCAAACATTGCATGATTAGGATCTAATTAAATTGTGGGTATTGGGAAGTAGTTGATGAGGTAGGAACCTATTGCCCTGCATTCAAACCTTGGGAGTTACTATTACGTTATGCTTATATTTCCATGCTATGCTCGTAGACGTGGTTTGGGTATGAGTGAAATCCATGACAGATGTGAGATTGTTATTTAATGGTTCAACTTAAGGTGGCAACTTGAATACACATCTGGGTGGATTGCTAGGGGCACCCTGGGGATATACCAGTGGACTTGCCCGGACACCTGGGGATATACCAGTGTTGTCCTAGGAGATCCCGGGGATATACCGTGTGATCATCCTACGGTCCACCACCCAGGCTCAAAGGGATCATACGATTATTCATGCTAGAAACTTCCGTGTGCAGCCACAAGCTATTATGGGCTCTAGCATAGTTGATTAAGTCATGTGAACTCTTACAGTGGTAGACTAGCAGATGTAGGGGTTGTAGGTGGTATGGTCTACCCATCGTAAGGTGCAAACGCCTCTGAAAGACTATGTCTCGGTCATCCGTTTCTCAAACACCATGCACCATGTAGTGCGAGAAATCCAACGGAGGAGATCAAGTCTTGTGGGGAAAAGTGCGCAAACCTCTGTAGAGTGTATAAACTAATCATGATTAGCCGTGTCCTCGGTTATGGACATCTTGAGTCTCTGGTACTTGGATTATCCTGTTGATCTCAACATGTTACTCTAAATTAATTTTGTTGGGTTTTAATGATGATGCTTAATTGGGATTGAGAATGCTGTCATCCATTCTCAATGTTGAACAACCACCATGATAGTTAAATAAAATTTATTCTTTGCGGTAGGGAAAAATTGGCTTTTCGCAAGAACCTTATAACCATAGAGCTTTTCCACCAGCCAAATATGCATGTAGTGATAGCCATTATTCATCATTGCTCTACAGTGTGAATTTGCCAGTACATTCAATGTACTGACCCTCTGTGGCTACAACGTCTCATGTTGCAGGATTTCTTACGACGAGTAAGTGATACGTTAGGGTTATGATTTCTACACTCAACTTTGTCGTTGGTGTTGATGGGAATCCACAACCTTGTTACTTCCGCTATTTTGGATTGAGGTAATAGTATTTTACGTTACTTATACATGTGATTTACCTCTGTTATAAATCCTCGAGTACTGTGTGTGTCAGCATACCAATCCAGGGATGACACATAAGCACAGAGACTTGATCCTTTCGGGTCAGGTCGCTACAATACATCAGTGTTTGGAGTATGTACTAGTAGTTCATATTGAAATCTACTAAAGGACATATATTCCAAACAATATGATAATCTCTCTAACTAAGGTAGGGACGAGGAGTAAATGGAGGGAGTAGTAAAATTTTCTCCTCGTCTTGTGAACCCGCGCGCGTGGGCGAGGGAGCGGGCGTAAGGCGTAGTAAGCAAGCTTCACCTCGTCCTGCGAGCCACCGCGCCCGTGGGCGGGGGAGACGGCGTACTAAGCAAGTTTCTCCTTGTTCTGCGAGTTGATGGGACACATCAAAAGTAATACACACAGAGCGTCCAGAGTGTATAGAGCATTGCCTCAAAGGTAGGCCCCACATGGTTTGCCTCTTTTTTAACATAACGTGTCAAGTCGCAATTTTTTTGTTCACCTGTTGTAGACGATCCTCCATCAAGTGACAACCAGTACACGTGTCAAATTACCACGTGGGCTGCCTTTTCGTACAGAAATGAGCTCCACTATGTACCCGCGTGGGTGTGGTTGGGAAAAAGATGGGAGTACGTGCGCCGTGCGTGCACCTCTTCTCTTCGTGCACGTCCCCCACCTACGTGTGTGTGTGTGTGTGACAGATACAAACCTAGACAGATGGTGTGTGCGTTTGTGACACATAAAATTTTTGACACATTTAACGTGTGTGAAATAGAGGCCTATCGATATCATATATAGAGGGGGTGATCCACGAGAAGAGAGGGAGGGGTCATAGATATCGATAGAGTCTAAGAGAGGATCAAGTGGGTGGGTGCGAGATCGATGAAGAGAGCCATCGAAATTGTGTGTGCGCAAGTCAAAGATATAGGGCGACTAACCTACCGGAACGTTGGAGGGCACAAGGGAAGTTTGTGTGTGGCAAGGAAACATGACTAGAGAGCTCGATGTATCGGTGTGTGGGGGGGAGGAGGGGGAGGCAGAGGCCTAACTAGAGAGGTAGAATGACTCGTATATGTGTTGAGAAGGAGAAACCCAACTATGTCTTGAGGGAGATCAGTCGACATCCATACATAACTAAAGGATGGGAAATAGGTTGGACAGAGAGAGATAAAGAGAGAGGAGAGAGGGGGAGAGAGGGGTAGAGTGTTGGATGGGTGATGGAGTCGCTTCTCGAAGATGGTGGGAGAGGCCTACTTGAAAGCACAAGTGCTCCCCGGGTGATTTTGGTAATTAATGTCAACATATCTCTTGTTGGACTAATACTTTCATCTAGCATATTTCAGATAAGTCCAACAGTGGAGTGGCATGGACTAGAGGATGTGGACCCCTCAAAATGCTAAGGACAAAAGAATTGGCTCAAGCTCAAAGCACAAGACCCTACATTTCATTTTTAGTGATCCAAGATCACATTGAGTCCGTAGGAAAAGCCAATACTATTAAGAGGGGATGAGGTGTTGCTTAATGAGGTTCTTGCTCAAAGTGCTTAGTGATATGCTCCACAACCCTCAACCACTTTCTCATACCCAAATATATCCCAAACCAAAAGTCAAACTTGCCCCCACCGATTTGATCTATCCGGCGCCACCAAGTTCACTTGACATAGCCACTGCCACAAACCGTAGTCTTTTCGGTCCCACCGATAGGGATCTCGGTCTCACCGAGATGGGATTGTAATCTCTCTGTTTTCCTTCGTAACATTTCGGTCCAACCGAGATGAGCGATCGGTCCCACCGAGATTGCAATGCAAACTCTCTGTCTCCCTTTCATAACTTTCAGTTTTACCGAGAGAGCGAATCGGTCCCACCGAGATTGCCTGACGAACTCTCTGGTTAGTCTATTACCAAAATCGGTCTCACCGAGTTTGTGTAATCAGTCTCACCGAGATTACATTATGCCCTAACCCTAATGATATCGCTCCCACCGAGTTGGCATGTCGGTCCCACCGAAAACCCTAATGGTCAAATTATGTACTAAATCGGTCTGACCGAGTTGTATGATTCGGTCCCACCGAGTTTGGTGATTTGTGTGTAACGGTTAGATTTTGTGTGGAGGCTATATATACCCCTCCACCCACTCTTCATTCATGGAGAGAGCCATCAGAACATGCCTACACTTCCAACATACATTTTCTGAGAGAGAACCACCTACACTTGTGTTGAGGTCAAGATACTTCATTCCAACCACATAAATATTGATCTCTAGCCTTCCCCAAGTTGCTTTCCACTCAAATCATCTTTCCACCAAATCCTATCCTATGAGGGAGTTGAGTGTTGGGGAGACTATCATTTGAAGCACAAGAGCAAGGAATTCATCATCAACACACCATTTGTTACCTCTTGGAGAGTGGTGTCTCCTAGATTGGTTAGGTGTCACTTGGGAGCATCCGTCAATATTGTAGAGTTGAACCAAGGAGTTTGTATGCGCAAGGAGATCGCCTACTTCGTGAAGATCTACCCTAGTGAGGCAAGTCCTTCGTGGGTGATGGCCATGGTGGGATAGACAAGGTTGCTTCTTTGTGGACCCTTCATGGGTGGAGCCCTCCGTGGACTCGCGCAACCGCTACCCTTCATGGGTTGAAGTCTCCGTCAACGTGGATGTACGATAGCACCACCTATCAGAATCGCGCCAAAAATCTCTGTGTCTCCAATTGCGTTTGCACACTCCAATCCCATCCCTTTACATTCTTGCAACTTGCATGATTTACTTTCCGCTGCTCATATACTCTTGTCATGCTTGCTTGATATGTATTGTGAATGTTCAAACTTGTGCCAAAACTCCACTTCAACTTAAAGAAATTAAAAACTGCAACTTTTCTTGCTAAGAGTCTATTCACACACCCCCTCTATTCACCTCTTCTTTTTTTTGATAGAAAGACTGTAAGGGAACCCCCTACAGCATAATTGGTGCAACAAACCCAAATTGCAAGTACCAAGCCTTGAACCTGGGTGGGTGGGAAGGCATCAGCCCCTTCCCACCTCTTCTTGATAGGCTTGTCCGAAAATTTCAACCCGCACCTTGTTACCCTGAATTATTTAAGATACTTCTTTGTCTCGTTGTGCTCCGAAAACTCCCTGCATCTCAACCCACGCCTTGCTATCCCAAAATTACAACGCACGTGAAAACTCCCACCTCATGTGAAATCCCGACATGCGAAATGCCCGTGATACCCCTGAACCGAAAGAACCGCCTAGCACAAATCGGTGGGGGTACTTCTATAACTTACCCCACATTTCGGACAAGCGGGTCCCTAAGCCATGGTTCCCCACTCCCATCCCATCAGCCCACCCATTCATACACCGAGGCCGCGAAAACCCGCGAAGCCCCACACCCTCCTCTATCCGCCACCCAACCGGAGCCTCTTCGCCGACGAAGTTGTCCATAGCAACACCTCGACGTCCCTCACCCATCGTACCGGATGAGGATCCGTCGTTGATCTTGTCGTCCCGCCGTTTCAGCTACCCCGTCCTCCACCTCCAAGGAACTGCCCCGACGTTCCCCTCGTCTTTTGTGCGACCTCCATTCCCACACCGCCGTCTTCACATGCACCGCCGGAAGAGCATCATCATCACCGTTTCCTCAGATGAAGCTGAGGCCTAATCAGCGCCACTAAAGAGGTTGTACACTAATCGCCGCATTTTCTTCTTGATTCGATCTCACGGTGCTGCCGACGCTTGGTCCCGAGCAGGCTCCATCCACGGTAGCGTCGCCGGCCACTTAATCCATGGTATCGCTCCCTCGGCGGCGACGTCCACATCAGTAGGAGCTGCTGCTGCTTTAGCTCTCGCTCACGCTGCTTCTCTGCTCTTGCTCTCGGTCCCCTGTTTGGTCTGCTCTTGTTGCTGCTCTTGCTCTTGCTTGCGATGCTGCTCTAATTTAGCTACACTTCAGTCAACTGAAACGAATTTGGGTTAGTCGATTTTCAGGGGGGGGCTCGCCAGAGTTAAGGAAGATCCAGCCGCAGCGAGGAGGGGGGCTCGCTGGAGAGGTACCCCACTATCTATTTTAGGGTTCAGGGTGGGGGCAGTGGTTGCCGGCGGTGGTGGGGCGGTGGCGTGGGTCTCGCCGGAGAAAAAGCTCAGCACGGGGGGGCCTAGAGGGATGGCCGGGGCGGCGGCGGACCGGCGGTGGGGAGTGGTTTCGCGGCGGGCGGGGCGGCGCACTGCCGGCCGCAGGGTGCGGGTGTTTGGCCGATGGTGGCTAGCAGCTCAGGGTAGCCTCACCTAATGCTGTTACACGACCAGCTGCCCCGGCTCTCGCACGCGCTGCTGTTGCTACTGCCTTTCTGCTACTAGTGCATTCAGTTTTGATCGCAAAATTCAGTTTCGACAGTTAAGTTCAGTTTTAACAGTTAAATTCAGTTTCGACAGTTAATCTCAGAGATGAGCGGCGGATGTATTTTACATCTAGCACTTTGTGGTTATGTATTTTACATCATGTATTGGAGATACTATTAGAATTCCACTCAGGTTAACATTGTCTCTCTTGTCCTGCTTCAGCCTCGGCGTCGTACAACTCACCGGAGCTACTCCAACGACGAAACCCTCCATCACAATGGAGTAGTACCCCAGGCTCCATCTCCAGACGCCTAAGATCTTCTTCCCCTCCTCTGACAGCCGAGTCATCTGGAGCATCCTCACCGACCAACACAATCACACTGAGATCGACATGGCTTCGCCAAAGAGGTTGTACACTTGTTGCATCTCTTTTTTACTCTACATGTTACATATATTGTCCACTGAGCACACGTAGTAACGTGAAATATGATTATTTTATCCTACTATATGACAAGCAGTGAGGTACCAGGCAACTTAGCTATCCGTGATGGACTATCTTGAACACCATCATATCTCTGCGCATTTGAGCTGTGCATTTTTCGATGGGCCTGGGAGTTGAGCCAGTAGGGCAGTGGCCTGTGTCCAAAGTAATAGAAGTAGCACAAAAAAAATTTTTGAGTGTAAGCTTTTCCTTGCTCAAGACTGCCTACTAGAAATGGAGCAAAGGAAAACTGTAGGATTTGTTCCTTTAGTGTCTCCTTGAAAGAAAAACCATAGGAATTTTAATTTCCACTTGTCCTCCTTTTCAAATTCCTATTTTTGAAGAACAAGACTAAGAGATAGTACCATAATAGCATTATAACCATACATTTTCTTGTGGTATGACTTAATCTCACCATGCTTCTTTGCATCTTGTGATCTTCCAATTCTTGTGAATCAAACACCCAGGTTGGCAGAAATCCTGTGTTTTTAAATTCTCTATTTTGCACGTGCATTCCTATCTTATTCCTGTCTATTTCCTATCCCTGCATTGTTAGAATCCTCAAATTCAAACAAGCCTTTACACAATTACTTCTGTTACAGATATGTGTCAAAGAAAACCTTGTGTGGTCTGTCCTGCTCTTGCTACGATGTGTTCCACCCAAGCTCATCTGCTCCAACGACGGAAAGGTTCACCACAGCAGGGATCCGCTCTCCAGACTGTCTTTCGCCGCCTCAGATCTTCTTCCCCACCGCCAGCAGCCACGACAATTACATTACCATCATCAACTCAGCGGATGACCTTGAGGACTACATGGGTCCGCAAGAGAGGTCGCACTCTTCCATGTCTGCTTACGTTATGCATCGCTTAATATGATGGCATGCTACTTTATCATCGTGTTCACCTATTAGACTCCGAGTCAGGTCCAAACTAATGCTGAAACTTGAGATTGTAAATGGTTGTGGGGCACATATTGGGGGCAACAATCAGTACTATCTGTCTACTATCTGGTTAATCTTGGGTGTCTACTATGAGTTTCATGTTGGGTGCAAACAAACATTAAAGGAGCCACTATCTGTATTTTTTAACTAAAGCTATTATTTGCCTTCTATCATTGGTTTTGGGTCTATCCACAGTTTTCTACCATCACTCTGGATTTGTGCATGCACTCCTTACATAATCTCACTATGTTTTATTCCTACGCATGTCAGTTATTGTACACAATGGAACTGAACATGTAGAGCAAAAGAGACGAGCCTTGTGTGCCAATAAAATTTCATGCGGACGTCGCTCCATGGTGGGCGCAAAGGCAATCCCCCTCCACCCATTTCGGCTTGTAATCAAGAGGAAGATAACTGTTCTGATGGGGATTCAGAAGGAGAACACCACTCTTATTTACCCCCTAAGGTCTCCGCTCTAACTTAGCATGCTGATGTTGGTAATATCATGCATATGGTCACTTGCATTGCTTACTGTATACATCAAATATGTCGTCTTCTTAGTTCAGACATGCTTTGTGTCAATGCCATTAGTTTAGTTTCTTTATCATATACTAGCACATATGCCTGTGCATTGCAACAGGAGATAAAATAATATGCAGTTAAAGTCAGTGAGAATTATATGTGCAAGCAAAACCCTATGTGCACACGAAGAAAAGAAACGATTAGCTTCTCGGTTTCGCAGCATGTGGAGGAATCAATCCATTATTTTTCCATTCATTGATCGATGGTGTTTAAGAGTTTTGTTATGTCATCGTATGTCGGGGAAGACCCATGAGTTATTCAATCTACTTTTCCATTCAATGCTTCCAATCCAGGGGACTTTAAGGTATGAAGTTTCTGAATATTCTAGGAAACATAAACAATATTTTCAATCTGGAATAGTTTTTTGAAAATAATGTACACTTTTTAAAACACGAACAAAATATGAAAGGAAACATCTTTTTCAATTCACAAATATTTTCTGAAAACTTTTATAAAAACATTAACATGATTTGACTTTGTGAACATTTTTTAAAAAGGGAACATATGTTCAAAATTCGTAAGATTTTTAGAAAATGTGTATCTTCTATACAGAACATTATTTTTAATTATGAAAATTTCAGTAAAGCAGAATATTTTTTGAATTTGGAGCATTTTTGAAATGCTATTTTCATTTTAGACATCTCAAACTATTTTGAAAAACAATAATTGTTTTTGAAAAAATGGGAACCTTTTTGCAAGTTTTGAATATTTTTTAAAATAGCAAAAAAAATTGGAATTCTTAACATTTAAAAAAAAACAAATCTTAATTCTGAACTTTTTTGAGAATTCTAAAATAGATAGGAAAAAGAATAAAAACATGGGCCAGCCCATTATTTGTTGTCCTGTGTGAAACTCCAACTAAAAACATGAAAATTATTTAAATTTGTGAACATTTTCTAAAAACAGGAACATGTGTTGAAAATTCAAAAAAATAGAAAATGTGTATCTTTTTAAACGAACATTATTTTTTATTATGAAAATTTCACAAAAACAAGAATATTTTTTGAATTTGGAGCAGTTTTTAAATGCTATTTGATTTTTAGACATCTCGAACAATTTTGAAATAAAATAATATTTTTCGAAAAATGGGAAACTCTTTGCAAGTTTGGAATATTGTTTTAAATAGTAACAAATTTTTTGAATTTGAACATTTTCAAAAAAAAAATTCAGAACATTTTTGAGGATTTTTAAATTAAGAAATAAATTCTAAAAGGAAAATAAACTTGGAAGAGAAAAAAGAGATACGAAACTAAGAATAAAAATAGAAGTAAAACACAGAAAAAAAGAAAAAATGGCCATCTCAATATTGGTTGTCATGTGGGAAACTCAACTATTTATCGCCCTGCGCGGAAAATAGAATTTTCCCAAGTGCGTGGGCAGAAAAATACGTGGGCTGGCTTTACTGGGCCATAGCGTGCGGCCCACGTACAAAAATTCTTTTTCTAGCTGACAAAGATATATAAATTTAGTACCACCTCGGATATAGGAAACAAAATTATTTTTAGCGGTGAACGGATGAAAAATAATATTTTTAGCGGTGAACGGATGAAAAAATTGGCGAAACGCACCTTGCTTTATTAGTAGGTATAGATATGTGAATCATGCAATGCAATCTTCTTTAGCCAAGCATCATATATGTGAATTTTGCAATGCCACCCTGGTTAGCCAGTCATCTTATATGTGAATTATATCATGTCATCATTTTTTTATTACGTGTTAAATTTGTCAACAATTTTAGTACATTCAATTACTCTTCCTGTGCATCAGCCATTCGGCTCAGTCATGGAAAAATCTGAAGTGAAAACAAGGTCTTCAGAGCAGACAATGCTATCTGACAAAGCGCATGTCTTGCTGGTTATGGATAGCTCCTCAGAGGAGGATTCAGAGACAGATGACCAGTCCTATTTCCCCCCGAGGTGCATGCTCTAACTTGGCAGGGTTATGTTGCTCATATCGTGCGTATGGTATCTTGCATTGCTATGTCATTTGCTTAGTTTAGACATGCTTCGTGTGAATGCCACCTGTTTAGTGTCTAATTGCCATATATGTGAATTATGTGATGATATCTTGTTGCAAAACATTATATATGTGAATTATGCAATGCTATCTTGTTGCAAGGCATTATATATGTGAATTATGCAATGCCATGATGTTTAGCCAAGCGCCATATATGTGAATTATATCATGTCATCCTTTTTTTGTATTTCTCGCTGCATTTGTTGATAGTGTTTGTATATTCAACTGCTCTTCCTGTGCACCGGCCATTTGAATTGGTGATGGAGAAATCTGGAGTGAAAACAAAGTCTTCAGAGCAAACAATGCTACCTGCTGAAGAAGATATCTTGCTGGTTACAGATAGCTCTTCAGAGGAGGATTCAGAGGCAGATGACCAGTCCTATTATCCCCCTGAGGTGTATGCTCAAACTTGGCAGGGTTATATTACTCATATCATGCATATGTTGTATTGTAATGCTTAGTTTTTACATCATATACACAATATTGAATGCCATCTCCTTAGTTGACACATCATATATGTGATTTCCCTCTGCTCACTTGCTTAGTATATGAATTATATCATGCCATGATGTTTAAATAGACAGCATGTATTTGAATTATGGCATGCCAACCCATTTTCTAAAGACACAATATGGTTATATCATCTCATCCTATTTACATAGTCATCATATTTTGAATTATGTCATTCTATCCGTGAATTATATCATGCCATCATGTTTCCATCGACGACATGTTTGTGATTTATGGCATGCCAACCACTTTAATAGACACATCGTATAGTTATATCATGTCATCCTGTTTACATAGTCATCATATTTTGAAGTATGTCAATCTAACTTGTTTAGTTAGCCATCATACATGTGAAATTGTGTCATGCTATCCTGTTTAATTAGCATCATATATGTGAAATTATGTCCGTCTATTCTGTTTAGTTAGACAACATAAATGTGAATATTTCATGCCCTGTTTTCTTCCCTACTATCCATTGCACCTGTCTATCTTGCAATGTCTGTACATTCAATGACTTTTCTTGTTTATCAGCCATTTCAATTGGAGGGGGTGATGGCAGTATCTGTGGGAGTAAAAACACAGTCTTCAGAAAAGATCATGCTACCTGTCGATGCAGATAGAACCATGGTTGTACTTGCCCAAGAACCAGCCCCACCACACATAACCCAGACTCACGCAGATGGTACCCCTACCCAGTTGGACAGAGAACCAGCTACACCCCTTCTAACCCCAACCCTAGCAGATAGTAACCCAGTTCCAGTTGACACAGCACCGTCTCCACCATAGAGCACCCGAACACGAGCAGTTAGTAAGGCAACTATAGTGTCCAAAGCACGAGGACCACCACTCTGAACCCCAAGTCAACCCTTAAAGCAGAAGAAGAATTGTTCTCAGGTCAGGTGTCATAGCTATGGTTCATACTACTTTGCTCTTGCATCACTGTATTTACTCATACCAACTAATTTGAAATTTGAAGGATGCAATTGAAACTCCAATGGCGCAATAGGTATGTTTTAAACATGTTTCTTTAACGTGTTTGATGTTGTAACTTGCTCTATGTTGATTTCAGTTTTAATTGAATAAACAGTTATGTTCTCATGCCATGCACATTACAAGTGTTGTTATTGCTGTGTACTTTCCCACACTTATATTCTGTCTATGCTGCTTTGTCTTAAATAGATATAATTTGAACTGTATCTATCTTGATATGGCAACATAAACTAGAATGATATAGACCATACAATGACCATACTACATAGATATATGTTTGTTTCATGTTGTTATCCTGTCCACCTTACTACTGAACTGGTTTACCAAAATGAGTTTCATATATTTTAGAACGCGGATAAAATATTGGAGAAGAGTACCCCGTTACGCAATTGTAAAGGAAGTAATGCAGATAAGGTTCAAGATAGTGAGACATCCCTGTTGGTCTCCAAGAAGGCTGATAAAAACTATACTGAAGATACTGAGACAACCCCAAAGTCCTGTCTTGATGTAGTGTTCGAGTTACTAGCTACTACTGCTGGCACCATCTCTTCGAACTTGATGCCTGAATCAGTTCGTCTTCTTGAGTCTCAACTTCAAGTTGAAAGACATCGATCAGATGTTATGCGACAGGAAGCCGAAGGACTGAGGAAGTCCCTGCAGAATTCAGATGCATACTTTCTGGTGCAACAGCAAGTGCTCAAGGATTTAAGCGCCAAACAAGAGAAAGTTAATAAGCTTGCTAAGCATCTTGCCAGCATTATGGGTACCCAGGATATTGTTTCTTGAGCTCTTCTGAAGTGGTTTCAGTTCTGGACTTGTTTTGCTGCGGCGTTTATTTGCACTGGTCGCCAACTTTGACAACCAGTGTATATGATATGCTGCTTTGTTCCCTATATTTGCACAGGTGGCGAACTTTGATGCCCAGTGGATGTATTATGTGTAATAGCCGTGATAGCCTAGCGTAAGTTGCTTGCTTATTTATTTCATTGTTGTCTTGTTTATTTGTTTGCTTGTAGTCAGTGCAATTATTTTTCCGTGGTTTGCTAGTGGTCGGAATAACCTATTTTTTAAAACTAGGCCACAATAACCATGGGCCTCCTACGGTCCATAGAAACAATGGGCCTTCTAAGGGTCGTAGAAACAATGGGCCTTCTATGGGCCGTAGCATCAGTGGGCCTTCTACGTGTCGTATGATCGATAGGCCAAACATGGGCCAATAACAGACCGCGTTATGGGTCGTAAACAGGCTAGATTTGGAATCGTCTGTTCATGGGCCGACAATAATGGGCCATCATTAATCGGCCGTATTTGATGACGCTATGAAAATGGCCCAATGGATTAACGGGCGCAAACAGGCCGATTGTAACCGCGGGCTGAATTTGGCCCACAAGAAAAAACGACCAATAACGGGTCGTAAGTAATCGAATGCTGGAAATGAGCCCAAGAATAAATGGGCCTTGAGAAGGCCGAGAGATAACACGGGTTGGAAACGGCCCAATGGAATAATGGGCCGTTAATGGGTATAAAGGGGTACACTGTTCATTGCAGGCCAGATTCACCACGGGCTGTTAATGGGCCAAGAGTTACAAATGGCCTTGTATAGGCCGAAAGACATCATGGGCCATACATGGGCCAGAAGTTACAACAGGCTGGAGTCATATTGGACATCCCAGATGAAGCTACTAGGCTTAATTCCGATGGGCCGTAACGGGTCGTGAGTTAGTGGGCCGTAAATGGGCTATATACGAACATGCCGTTAACAGGCTTTCCGTGGGTCAGCCTGTTACCTTTTGACCAAGTCAAATGGGCCAGCCTTTTCACCGGAATGGGCCTCTGTTGGGCTGTGCCACGTGTCGACGTATCATAGATGCCTCATGTCCAATGAATGGATGACATCTGTCACAATGGTGAGCCAACACGTGTTTCCTCCGGCCAATGGGAGTTTTACACGTGGAAAATCCTCATTGGTCCGGGCTGTTAGCGGGTTGTCGGATCCAAAACCAGACACAATAGCTTAACGGCAACCCATTATGGTGGATGCCACGTGTCGGTCACCCTTGACGAAAGCACTTCCATGATGCGTGATTTATCATCATGGAAGTGGACACTCCCGTGATGATAATTTTGGTAATGTCATGGAACACTTCCACGACAACACATGTATGACTATCTTGATTTTGTCATAAAATCGTCATGGATGTACATGCATGATAGAAAACGTGACCTATCGTGACAAACACGTATCATCACGGAAGTGTCTTTTTTTGTAGTGATACATTGTTCCCTTTGTCATCGGTATGTTACTTGCCCGAGATTCGATCGTCGGTATCATCATACCTAGTTCAATCTCATTACCGCAAGTCTCTTTACTCGTTCCATAATGCATCATCCCACAACTAACTAATTAGTCACTTTGCTTGCAAGGCTTATAGTGATGTGCATTACCAAGAGGGCCCAGAGATACCTCTCCGATACACGGAGTGACAAATCCTAATCTCGATCTATGCCAACTCAACAAACACCATCGGAGACACCTGTAGAGCATCTTTATAACCACCCAGTTACGTTGTGACGTTTGATAGAACACAAGGTGTTCCTCCGGTATTCGGGAGTTGCATAATCTCATAGTTAGAGGAACATGTATAAGTTATGATGAAAGCAATAGCAATAAAAACTAAATGATCATTAATGCTAAGCTAACGAATGGGCCTTGTCCATCACATCATTCTCTAATGATGTGATCCCGTTCATCGAATGACAACACATGTCTATGGTTAGGAAACTTAACCATCTTTGATTAACGAGCTAGTCAAGTAGAGGCATACTAGGGACATTCTGTTTTGTCTATGTATCCACACATGTACTAAGTTTCTGGTTAATACAATTCTAGCATGAATAATAAACATTTATCATGATATAAGGAAATATAAATAACAACTTTATTATTGCCTCTAGGGGCATATTTCCTTCAATTATTTGGTGTTATTTTAGTACAAACTCTTGGATAGATCGATCGGAAAGAATAGCTACAAACAATTTCTTCTTATGTTCTCTGCTAGATAGGAACTTTGGAGTGATTCTTCATCGCACGTTGAGGGATGGTTATATGATCCAATTATATTAGGAGTGTTGAGAGATTGCAGTAGCGAAAGTATGGATCCTAGGCCTTGTTTTCAAGTATTGCAATACCGTTTGTGCTCACTTTTGTTACTTGCTACCTTGCTGTTTTTTTATTGTTCCTATCAAAAAAATCAATATCTACTATCGTTACTACTCTTTTATCACCATCTCTTCGCCGAACTAGTGCACCTATACAAATTACCATTGTATTTGGTGTGTTTGGGACACAAGAGACTTTTTATTATTTAGTTGCAGAGTTGTTTGAGAGAGACCATCTTCATCCTATGCCTCCATCGGATTGATATACCTTAGGTCATCCACTTGAGGGATAATTGCTACTGTCCTACAAAACTCTGCGCTTGGAGGCCCAACATGTGTTTACAAGAATAAAGTTGCATAGTAAACATTAATCTCTTTCCTAGCGCCATTGCCGGGGAGGTTAGGTAAGCGACACTCACATCCCATCAACGAAGCTCTTTTCTGGCGCCATTTCCGGGGAGGTGAGTGCTTGAAGGTATATCTTCAGATCTTGCAATTGAATCTTTTGGTTTTTTGTTTTATCACTAGTTTGGTTTATAAAAAGAAAACTACAAAAAATGGAATTGACGTTGCATCATATTATTCATCTTTATAATGTATTTCATGAAAATGATGGAAAGGAAAATTATGCTCAATTGATAGAAGAAGAATTCAATAGAATGTTTGGTATAAACGATGAGCATGATTGCAATGTTGTTAGTATGAATTCTTTGGATATACATGATGCTAATGATATGCAAAACCATAAGCTTGGGGATGCTATGTTTGATGAAGATGATATTTTTAGTCCCCCAAGATTTGATGTGCAAATTTGTTATAATGATTGCATGCCTCCTATTTATGATGATTATATTGATGAAGGTAGATTTGGAGAGGACGTGCCTTTATTTAATGATGAATCCACTATTTTGGAAGAGGTTTCAATTGACTCTGATAACAAAGTTGCTATCTATGATGATTATGGTGATGACATGTATGCTATGTTGAATAATGATAACCATGAAACGTGTCATCATGATTTTAATTTTCAACCACATGATAGTTATTTTGTTGAGTTTGCTCCCACTGCTATGAATGAGAATAAATTTGCTTATGTGGAGAGTAAGAAAATTTCTATGCTTATGCATCATGAAAATAGTGCTTCATGTGATAGTTATATTGTTGAATTCATTCATGATGCTACAGAATTCTTTTATGAGGGAGGAACTTATGCTTTTAGGAATTAAAGTAATATCAAGTTTCCTCTCTATGTGTTGAAAGTTTTGAAGTTACGCTTGTTTTGCCTTCCTATGCTAGTTGATTCTTGATCCCATAAGTTTTTTCTCACAAAGTCCCTATGCATAGGAAGTGGGTTAGACTTAAATGTGCTAGTCATATGCTTCATGATGCTCCCGCTATCTTTCAATTCTTATCTTTTATGTGAGCATCATTGAAATCATCATGCCTAGCTAAAAAGGCATTAGAGAAAAGCGCTTGTTGGGAGACAACCCAACATTTCCCCCTACTGTTTTCGTGTGTTAACATGATTAGGATACTATAGTAATCATGTTTTATTGCTTTCGTTTCAATAAAGTACCAAGTAAGACCTTTGGCATGGTCTATGGTGATATTTGATTTGATCTTGCTAAAAAACAGAAACTTTTGCGCCTAGTAAAATAATTCTCATTTTTAACAGAAGTGTGATAAAATACTGATTATTTTTGCAGAATATTAATAGAAAAATTTCCCACGGTTTCCTAATTTTTTAGAGTTTTTGGAGTAGCATAAGTATGGTTGGAGTACATATTACTACAGACTGATCTGTTTTTGACAGATTCTGTTTTCAATGCATAGTTTGCTTGTTTTCTAGTTTCTATGGCTTATATTGCTCAATATAAATTGTGGAAATGATATTCTATAGTAGGCATTGTGTGAGAACAATTATGAATCTTGTCTTTGACAGTACCAAAGTGAAATGGTTTGCTCTTTATCATACTAACCTATCTCACAAAGTTCCGTTAAGTTTTGTGTGATTGAAGTTTTCAAGTTTTGGGTGAGATATCGATATAAGGAGAATAAGGAGTGACAAGACCCTAACCTTGGGGATGTACAAGGCACCCCAAGGTAATATTCAAGGAATATCCAAGCAACTAATCCTTGGGATGCCCCGGAAGGCATCCCCTCTTTCGTCTCCAACATTATCGGTAAGTTCACTTGGAGCTACATTTTTATTCGTCACATCATATGTGTTTTGCTTGGAACATCATTTTATTTTGTTAGGATTTTCTTTATTTTATTTATAATAATGTTTTTCATGTTTATTTTCAATAAAAATGACAAGGATAGCCTTTACCATGCTTATCTTGCAAGTTTATGAGTTGCTGTTTCAAAACAGAAAGTTTATCGATATTGCAAAAATTCTCTAGAAAATTCAGAATGTGAGAAAATGTTGAAACTTTTTGCAAAATAATCTATGATAAATTTACTACAGTGTGGTAAAATTTCATAATTTTTGGAGTTAAATAAGTATTGATACTCTTGCATTCTTTACAGACTGTACTGTTTTGGCAGATTGCTGTTATGTTTGCATTGTTTGCGTATGTTTGCTTGTTTAATGATTCTATTTGGGGATAGGAGTATAAAATATGCAGAGGCATTTAGTATTCAATGTTGAATAATAATTTTAGTGATTTGCTACAGTAGAGAATAATAAGGGTTTTGCATTGGTTTATGCTAACTTATCTCACGAGTTCTTGTTGAGTTTGTGTGGATGAAGTTTTAAGAATTAGGGAAAGCGTGATATAAAAGGAATTAAGGAGACACAAAAGCTCAAGATTGGGTATTCCCAAGGTATCCCAAGATAACATTCCAAGAAGTCTCAAGCATCTAAGCTTGGGGATTGATAACCCACAAGTATAGGGGATCGCAACCGTTTTCGAGGGTAGAGTATTCAACCCAAATTTATTGATTCGACACAAGGGCAGTCAAAGAATATTCTCAAGTATTAGCAGCTGAGTTGTCAATTCAACCACACCTGGAAACTTAATATCCGCAGCAAGGTATTTAGTAGCAAAGTAATATGATAGTCGTGGTAACGGTAGCAAAAGTAATGTTTTTGGTATTTTGTAGTGATGATAGCAATAGCAACGGAAAAGTAAATAAGCGAAGAACAATATGTGGAAAGCTCGTAGGCAATGGATCGGTGATAGAGAATTATGCCGGATGTGGTTCATCATGTAACAGTCATAACCTAGGGTGACACAAAACTAGCTCCAGTTCATCAATGAATGTAGGCATGTATTCCGAATATAGTCATAAGTGCTTATGGAAAAGAACTTGCATGACATCTTTTGTCCTACCCTCCCGTGGCAGCGGGGTCCTAGTGGAAACTAAGGGATATTAATGCCTCCTTCTAATAGAGTACCGGACCAAAGCATTAACACATAGTGAATACATGGACTCCTCAAACTACGGTCATCACCGGTAACTATCCCGATTATTGTCACTTCGGGGTTAACGGATCATAACACATAATAGGTGACTACAGACTTGCAAGATAGGATTGAGAACTCTCATATATTGATGAAAACATAATAGGTTCAGATCTGAAATCATGGCACTCGGGCCCTAGTGACATGCATTAAGCATAGCAAAGTCATAGCAACATCAATCTCAGAACATAGTGGGTACTAGGGATCAAATTCTAACAAAACTAACTCGATTACATGATAAATCTCATCCAACCCATCACCGTCCAGCAAGCCTACGATGGAATTACTCACGCACGGCGGTGAGAATCATGAAATTGGTGATGGAGGATGGTTGATGATGACGATGGCGACGGATTCCCCTCTCCGGAGCCCCGAACGGACTCCAGATCAGCCCTCCCGAGAGGTTTTAGGGCTTGGCGGCGGCTCCGTATCGTAAAACGCGATGAATCCTTCTCCCTGATTTTTTTCTCCCCGAAACCAAATATATAAAGTTGGAGTTGAGGTCGGAGGAGCTCCAGGGGGCCCATGAGGTAGGGGGCGCACCCTAGGGGGGCAAGCGCGCCCCCACCCTCGTGACAAGGGGGTGGGCCCCTGGTCTTCATCTTTTGCAAGGATTTATTATTACTATTTCCAAATAGATGTTCCGTGAAGTTTCAAGTCATTCCGAGAACTTTTGTTTCTGCACATAAATAACACCATGGCAATTCTGCTGAAAACAGCGCCAGTCCGGGTTAGTTCCATTCAAATCATGCAAGTTAGAGTCCAAAACAAGGGCAAAAGTGTTTGGAAAAGTAGATACAACGGAGATGTATCAGGGATGCCCCTGTAGGCATCCCACCTTTCTTCATCAACAATTATCGGTTAGTATCGGTTGAGCCTAAGTTTTTGCTTCTTCACATGAGTTGTGCTATTCTTGGAATGGCATTTTACTTTGTTTTGCATTCTGTTTTAATAAAATACTTAGATCTGATACTCTTAAATAAGAGAGATTCCTCAAATAGCTACCTATTTACATAACTACCCGCATGATCTTCACTTATATCTTCTTGGAGTAGCTTGTCATTTACTCTTGTTCTTCACTTATATCCTATGAGTAAATTGTTGAATGAAATGAATATCATGAAGTTGAAATTATATCATGCCTAGTGGTAGCTTCACATTGGGTTTAGAAAGTGAAATCTTTTGAAGCTTGACAATCACAATATTGGTCATCCAAGCAATTCATGAATAATTAGTATAAGGAAGAGAGCTTTCACATGCAAATACACTATCTTGGAAATCTTTTGTGATTGTGAGCCCCCATAAAATATTATATGCCAAAATTGTTGAGGTTGGACAAACAAGACAACGTAATGGTTTATGTTTGTTCATATTCACATAGAAGTTATATTGTCATAGATCCTTCAACATGTGGTGCTTGCCCCCCATCCTTGCTAGCCAAAAGCTCCGCACCAAGTAGAGATACTACGTGTGCATCCAAAAACCCTTAAACCCAAATCTTGTTTTCAAGCGTCCACCATACTGATACGTCTCCGTCGTATCTATAATTTTTGATTGTTCCATGCCAATATTATTCAACTTTCATATACTTTTGGCAACTTTTTATACTATTTTTGGGACTAACATATTGATCCAGTGCCCAGTGCCAATTCCTGTTTGTTGCATGTTTTTTGTTTCGCAGAATATCCATATCAAACGGAGTCCAAACAGAATAAAAACTGACGGAGATTTTTTTGGAATATATATGATTTTTGGGAATAAGAATCCATGCGAGACGATGCTTGAGGGGCCCACGAGGTAGGGGGTGCGCCCCAGGGTGTCAGGCGCGCCCCTGACCCTTGTGGCCACCCCGTAAGGCAGTTGGTGCCCTTCTTTTGCTGCAAGAAAGCTAATTTCCGGATAGAGATCGTGTCAAAATTTCAGCCCAATCGGAGTTACGGATCTCCGCGAATATAAGAAACGGTGAAAGGGAAGAATCTGAGAACGCGGAAACAGAGAGAGACAGAGAGACAGATCCAATCTCGGAGGGGCTCTCACCCCTCCCACGCCATGGAGGCCATGGACCAGAGGGGAAACCCTTCTCCCATCTAGGGAGGAGGTCAAGGAAGAAGAAGAAGGAGGGGGGCTCTCTCCCCCTCGCTTCCGGTGGCACCGGAGTGCCACCGAGGCCATCATCATCACCGCAATCTACACCAACACCTCCACCATCTTCACCAACATCTCCATCACCTTCCCCCCTCTATCTACAGCGGTCCACTCCCCCACAACCCGTTGTACCCTCTACTTGAACATGGTGCTTTATGCTTCATATTATTATCCAATGATGTGTTGCCATCCTATGATGTCTGACTAGATTTTCGTTGTCCTATCGGTGGTTGATGAATTGCTATGATTGATTTAATTTGCTGATGGTAATGTTGCTGTCCTTTGGTGCCCATCATATGATTGTGAGCGTGGAACACACCCTAGGGTTAGTTGTATGTTGATAGGACTATGTATTGGAGGGCAAGAGTGACAGAAGCTTCAATCTAGCATAGAAATTGATGCATACGGGATAGAAGGGGGACCAATATATCTTAATGCTATGGTTTGGTTTCACCTTAATGAACATTAGTAGTTGCATATGCTTGCTAATAGTTCCAATCATAAGTGCATAGAATTCCAAGTCAGGGATGACATGCTAGCAGTGGCCTCTCCCACATAATACTTGCTATCGGTCTAGTAAAGTAGTCAATTGCTTAGGGGCAATTTCGCAACTCCTACCACCACTTTTCCACACTCGCTATATTTACTTTATTGTTTCTTTATCTAAACAGCCCCTACTTTTTATTTATGTAATCTTTATTATCTTGCAAACCTATCCAACAACACCTACAAAGTACTTCTAGTTTCATACTTGTTCTAGGTAAAGCGAACGTCAAGCGTGCGCAGAGTTGTATCGGTGGTCGATAGAACTTGAGGGAATATTTGTTCTACCTTTAGCTCCTTGTTGGGTTCGACACTCTTACTTATCAAAAACTGTTGCGATCCCCTATACTTGTGGGTTATTAAGAACTTTTTCTGGCGCCGTTGCCGAGGAGTAATAGTGTGGGGTGAATATTCTCGTGTGTGCTTGTTTGCTTTATCACTAAGTAATTTTTATTTGCTATTCTTAGTTGTTCTCTATCTTTAGTTATGGATATGGAACATGAAATAACAAAAAAATTAGGTGTACTTTCTGCTCATGGAGATGGGGAACCTCCTAAAACCCTCGATGTTGGTTATGTGGAAGATATTATGTACTACTTTAATAATCCTGAGAAAACCCCATTCAGTTATGTAATGGGAGTAACGTTGGATCAACGTGAATACTTTAGGGATTACCGCTTGACACAAAAAGGGAAACTATTATAGGATCAAATTTGTATATTGAAGTGGTATGCTAGACAACTATGCTCGGAATATGATTATACTTGTTGCTCTAGGATGAATTCTCCACACCTCCCCTTTTCATGCAAATTTAATGATAATGAAACCTTGGCTTCTTATGCTAGAGGTATATATGATTACTATGATGTGGAACAAATAGAAGAATTTGTTGCTTTTATGGGTGCTTATGAAATTGAATCTATGTTTAAAGAGTTTGATGATATTGATGATGCTTGTTATAGATCTGAAAATTTAGCTATCCTCAAATATTTCTATGAGAATTATGAATACAATTATGAAATTAATGCACTTATTAAGAAAGTCTCCGCTGTCCAAGAAGAGACTAATATTTTGTAGGAATCTATGGAAGAAGAAGTTGATGACACTGTGAGCTCATTGGATGAAAAAGATGAGGAGGAGAGTGAAGAACAAAAGGAGGAAGAGCGGATTGATCACCCGTGCCCACCTTCTAATGAGAGTAACTCTTCAACTCATACATTGTTTAATTCCCCTGCGTGCTTACCGAAGGATGATTGCTATGATGACTGTTATGATCCCTATGATTCTTTTGAAATATCCCTTTTTGATGATGCTTGCTATGCTTATGGCCAAGATGCCAATATGAATTATGCTTATGGAGATGAACTTGCTATAGTTCCTTATGTTAAACATGGAATTGTTGCTATTGCACCCACGCATGATAGTCCTATTATCTTTTTGAATTCTCCCGATTATACTATATCGGAGAAGTTTGCACTTATTAAGGATTATATTGATGGGTTGCCTTTTACTGTTGCACATGGTGATTTCGATAAATATAATATTCATGTGCTTGCTGCTCCTACTTGCAATTATTATGAGAGAGGAACTGTATCTCCACCTCTCTATGTTTCCAACATGATAAAATTGCAAGAAACTGTTTATACTATGCATTGGCCTTTACTAGGTGTGCATGAGTTGTTCTTTTATGACATGCCGATGCATAGGAAGAGATTTAGACTTCGTCATTGCTTGATATATGTTGCTTTGTGCTCACTACTAAATTAAAAATCATTGTTAATTAAAATTGGCTTTGATATACCTTGGGATCCGGGTGGATCCAGTACTTGAGCACTATATGCCTAGCTTAATGGCTTTAAAGAAAGCGCTGCCAGGGAGACAACCCGGAAGTTTTAGAGAGTCATTTATTTCTGTTGAGTGCTTTCATATAGTTTAAAAACAACAAAAATAAAGTGGGGAACCCAAAACTTTTTTAAAAAGGAAAGCGAAAGTGAGAAAGACAAGCATTGTTGAAGTGAGAGAGCTCCTTGAACTTTGTTCATGCTCACGACAACTTTGTGAATCTTGATTACAGAAACTTTTCAACAAAAATAATTATCCCCTTGTACAATTCCATTGTATTATAAAAATAATGTGCCAAGGTTTGCCTTTAGGATGTTTACGATGCTTGTTGGTTTGTGCGGTGCGGGACAGAAACTTTGGCTGTAGTGCATGAATTTTAATTTTTTACTGGAACGTCAAATGGTTCTGATTCTTTTTGCAATGTCTTGATGTACAAATTGTTTATTTTCCTAATTTTGGTAGAATTTTTCAAGTATCAGAAGTATGGTGAATGTTCAGATTGCTACAGACTGTTCTGTTTTAGACAGATTCTGTTTTTGATGCATAGTTTGCTTGTTTTGATGAAACTATCAATTTATATCAGTGGATTAAGCCATGAAGAAGTTATACTAAAGTAGACACAATGAAAAAAAATATGAATTGGTTTGCAACAGTACTTATAGTGGTGATTTGCTTTATTATACTAACGGATCTTACCGAGTTTTCTGTTGAAGTTTTGTGTTGATGAAGTGTTCGATGATCGAGAAGGTCTCGATGTGAGAAGAAGGAAGAGAGGTAAGAGCTCAAGCTTGGGGATGCCCGAGGCACCCCAATTAAATATTCAAGGAGTCTCAAGCGTCTAAGCTTGGGTATGCTGGGGAGGCATCCCCTCTTTCTTCAACAAGTATGGTATGTTTTCGGATTCGTTTCGTTCATGCGATATGTGCAAGTCTTGGAGCGTCTTTTGCATTTAGGTTTTTATTTTTCTTTTTATGCACCATGCTGGTATGAGATAATCCTTGGTTGATTTATAGAATGCTCTTTGCACTTCACTTATATTCTTTGAGTATGGCTTTATAGAATGCTTCATGTGCTTCACTTATATCATTTGAAGTTTGGATTTCCTGTTTCTCTTTACATAGACAACCACCATTTGTAGAATGCTCTTTTGCTTCACTTATATTTGTTAGAGCGTGGGCATATCTTTTGTAGGAAGAATTGAACTCTCTTGCTTCACTTATATCTATTTAGAGAGATGACAGGAACTGGTCATTCACATGGTTAGTCATAAAATCCTACATAAACTTGTAGATCGTTGAATATGATATGTTTGATTCCTTGCAATAGTTTTGAGATATAAAGATGGTGATATTAGAGTCATGCTAGTGGGTAATTGTGGATTGTAGAAATACTTGTGTTGAGGTTTGTGATTCCCGTAGCATGCACGTATGGTGAACCGTTATGTAACGAAGTCAGAGCATGATTTATTTATTGATTGTCTTCCTTATGAGTGGCGGTCGGGGACGAGCGATGGTCTTTTCCTACCAATCTATCCCCCTAGGAGCATGTGCATAGTACTTTGTTTTGATGACTAATAGATTTTTGCGATAAGTATGTGAGTTCTTTATGACTAATGCCGAGTCCATGGATTATACGCACTCTCACCCTTCCATCATTGCTAGCCTCTCTAGTACCGCACAACTTTCACCGGAACCATAAACCCACCATATACCTTCCTCAAAATAGCCACCATACCTACCTATTATGGCATTTCCATAGCCATTCCGAGATATATTGCCATGCAACTTCCATCATCATCATATACATGACTTGAGCATTCATTGTCGTATTGCTTTGCATGATCATAAGATAGCTAGCATGATGTTTTCATGGCTTCTCCATTTTTTGATGTCAGTGCTACGCTAGATCATTTCAAATCCCGGTACACGGCCGGAGGCATTCATATAGAGTCATATCTTTGTTCTAGTATCGAGTTGTAATATTGAGTTGTAAGTAAATAAAAGTGTGATGGTCATCATTATTAGAGCATTGCCCCAGTGAGGAAAGGATGATGGAGACTATGATTCCCCCATAAGTCGGGATGAGACTCTGGACTTTACAAAAAAATAAAAGAGGCCCAAGAAGCTCAAATAAAAAAAGAGGCCAAAGAAGCCCACCATTTAAAAAAATGAGAGAAAAAGAGAGAAGGGGCAGTGCTACTATCCTTTTTCCACACTTGTGCTTCAAAGTAGCACCATGTTCTTCATATAGAGAGTCTCTTGAGTTATCACTTTCATATACTAGTGGGAATATTCATTATAGAACTTGGCTTGTATATTCTGATGATGGGCTTCCTCAAAATGCCCGAGGTCTTCATGAGCAAGAAAGTTGGATGCACACCCACTTAGTTTCAGTTGGAGCTTTCATACACTTATAGCTCTAGTGCATCCGTTGCATGACAATCCCTACTCACTCACATTGATATCTATTGATGCGCATCTCCATAGCCTTGATAGCCGAGTTGATGTGAGACTATCTTCTCCTTTTTGTCTTCTCCACCATCATATTCTATTCCACCTATAGTGATATGTCCATGGCTCACTCTCATGTATTGCGTGAAAGTTGAAAAGGTTTAAGAACGTCAAAAGTATGAAACAATTGCTTGGCTTGTCATCGGGGTTGTGCATGATGTGAATATTTTGTGTGGTGAAGATGGAGCATAGCCAGACTATATGATTTTGTAGCGGTAACTTTATTTGGCCTTGTTATTTTGAAAAGACATGATTGCTTTATTAGTGGGCTTGAAGTATTAATGTTTTTATGTCAAATGATAGACTATTGCTTTGAATCACTCGTATCTTAATATTCATGCCATGATTAGACATATGATCAAGATTATGCTAGGTAGCATTCCACGTCAAAAATTATCTTTTTTATCATTTACCTACTCGAGGACGAGCAGGAATTAAGCTTGGGGATGCTGATACGTCTCCGTCGTATCTATAATTTTTGATTGTTCCATGCCAATATTATTCAACTTTCATATACTTTTGGCAACTTTTTATACTATTTTTGGGACTAACATATTGATCCAGTGCCCAGTGCCAGTTCCTGTTTGTTGCATGTTTTTTGTTTCGCAGAATATCCATATCAAACGGAGTCCAAACGGAATAAAAACTAAAGGAGATTTTTTCTGGAATATATATGATTTTTGGGAAGAAGAATCCACGCGAGACGATGCTTGAGGGGCCCATGAGGTAGGGGGCGCGTCCCAGGGTGTCAGGCGCGCCCCTGACCCTCGTGGCCACCCCGTAAGGTGGTTGGTACCTTCTTTTGCCGCAAGAAAGCTAATTTCCGGATAGGGATCACGTCAAAATTTCAGCCCAATCGGAGTTATGGATCTCCGGTAATATAAGAAACGGTTAAAGGGAAGAATCTGAGAACGCAGAAACAGAGAGACACAGAGAGACGTATCCAATCTCGGAGGGGCTCTCGCCCCTCCCACGCCATGGAGGCCATGGACCAGAGGGGAAACCCTTCTCCCATCTAGGGAGGAGGTCAAGGAAGAAGAAGAAGGAGGGGGGCTCTCCCCCCTCGCTTCCGGTG
This sequence comes from Triticum urartu, assembly GCF_056163025.1. NCBI lineage: Eukaryota > Viridiplantae > Streptophyta > Magnoliopsida > Poales > Poaceae > Triticum > Triticum urartu. Next base: position 487,931,446 of record NC_141878.1, read on the forward strand.
GCATTGGAGTGCCACCGGGGGCCATCATCTTCACCGCAATCTACACCAACACCTCCGCCATCTTCACCAACATCTCCATCACCTTCCCCCCCTCTATCTACAACGGTCCACTCTCCCGCAACCTGCTGTACCCTCTACTTGAACATGGTGCTTTATGCTTCATACTATTATCCAATGATGTGGTGCCATCCTATGATGTCTGAGTAGATTTTCGTTGTCCTATTGGTGGTTGATGAATTGCTATGATTGATTTAATTTGCTTGTGGTTATGTTGCGATCCTTTGGTGCCCATCATATGATTGCGCGCGTGGATCACACCCTAGGGTTAGTTGTATGTTGATAGGACTATGTATTGGAGGGCAAGAGTGACAGAAGCTTCAATCTAGCATAGAAATTGATGCATACGGGATTGAAGGGGGACCAATCTATCTTAATGCTATGGTTGGGTTTCACCTTAATGAACATTAGTAGTTGCGGATGCTTGCTAATAGTTCCAATCATAAGTGCATAGAATTCCAAGTCAGGGATGACATGCTAGCAGTGGCCTCTCCCACATAATACTTGCTATCGGTCTAGTAAAGTAGTCAATTGCTTAGGGGCAATTTCGCAACTCCTACCACCACTTCTCCACACTCGCTATATTTACTTTATTGTTTCTTTATCTAAACAGCCCCTACTTTTTATTTACGTAATCTTTATTATCTTGCAAACCTATCCAACAACACCTACAAAGTACTTCTAGTTTCATACTTGTTCTAGGTAAAGCGAACGTCAAGCGTGCGTAGAGTTGTATCGGTGGTCGATAGAACTTGAGGGAATTCTACCTTTAGCTCCTCGTTGGGTTCGACACTCTTACTTATCGAAAACTGTTGCGATCCCCTATACTTGTGGGTTATCACATACCTACCTAAAGATTGAGAAAGATGCTTCAAGTAAGTTGTCATCAGTGCAATAAGGCAATAAAAATTGCTTCTAAAAGTGTTAGATCATTTAGTGTAAGAGAAAATTGAGCATTGTACGAACTTGTGATGGAAAAGAATAAAAGTGACAGACTGCATAATAAAGGTTGCTATCATGAGGGGCAATATAACGTGACGTTCTTTTGCACTAAGGGGTTGAGCATACAAACAAATAAGCACATGGCAACCTCTGGTTCCCTCTGCTAAGGGCCTATCTTTTACTTTTATGTATTTAATTTTATGCAAAGAGTCAAAGTTCTTCTCTGTGTTCTTTTTTATTTTTCTCTTTCGGCAAGCATCATGTGGTGAGGAGAGATATAGGCACATATATCCAGTTGGATATGGGTAGCATGAGTTATTATTGTTGACATCACCCTTAAGGTGAATACGTTAGGAGGCGAAATTATAAGCCCCTATCTTTTTATGTGTCCGGTTGAACCGTTTTTCTCATATGTATGCGGTGAGTGTTAGCAATCATAGAAGACTATATGATGGTTGAGTATGTGGAGCTCTTACTTAAACTCCGTTGAATAAGTTGAATTACAATTGCTTGGTGACTGAGAACATAGGTTGTTGAGTTTCAAGATAATTCATTGTTTGAACCTTAACATGTCAATTGGTTGCTACTTTAACATGAGATGTTTTATAAGAAAGAATTGTTGTTATGATGCTAGGAAAAGTGATTGAAATTTTCATTGATCAAACTTGTGCACTTTGCTAGCATTCACACTTCATAAATTATTTCTTTTATCATTTACCTACTCGAGGACGAGTAGGAATTAATCTTGGGGATGTTGATATGTCTCCAACGTATCTATAATTTATGAAGTATTCATGCTGTTATATTATCATTCTTGGACGTATTACAATCATTTTATAGCAACTTTATATCATTTTTTGGGACTAACCTATTGACCCAGTGCCCAGCGCCAGTTGTTGTTTTCTGCTTGTTTTTTACATCGCGGGAATCAATATCAAACAGAGTCCAAACACCGTGAAACTATTTGTGGATTTTTTTATGGACCAAAAGACATCCAACGGGCCAAAGCAACACCTGGGGGGTGCCCCGAGGGGGCACAACCCACCAGGGCGCGCCTGGGAGCCCAGGCGCACCCAGGTGGGTTGTGCCCACCTCGGTGGCCTCCCGCACACCCTATTTGCCCTATAAAATCCTAAATATTCCAAAAAACCTCGGGGTTAACATAGATTAGAAGTTCCACTGTCGTAAGCCTCTGTAGCCACGAAAAACCAATCTAGATCCCGTTCTGGCACCCTGCCGGAGGGGGAAATCATCACCGGTGGCCATCTTCATCATCCCGGCGGCCACCACGATTAGGAGGGAGTAGTCCACCCTCAGGGCTGAGGGTTTGTACTAGTAGCTATGTGTTTAATCTCTCTCCCTCGTGTTCTTGAGATGTCATGATCCTGATGTATCGTGAGCTTTGTGAAGATAGTCGGATCATATGGTGTTTCCCCCTCTCTATCTTGTTGTGATGAATTGAGTTTTTCCCTTCGAGATTTTGTTTTCATCAGATTGAATACTTTTATGGATTTTAGAGCACCTGATATATGCCTTGCATATGAATACTCGTGGTAACAATGGGGTATCATATTGATTAACTTGATATGTGTTTTGGCGCTCAACTCGCAGATTCCCGCGGTGACATTGGGGTAATCTATGCGTAGGGGTTGATGCACGTTCTCGTCTTTTGTTTCTCCGATAGAAATCTTGGGGCACTCTTTGAAGTTCTTTGTGTAGGATTGAGTATTATGAATCTAATATTATTTGTTGTTATTTTAGTACGAACTCTTGGATAGATCAATCAGAAAGAATAGCTACAAACAATTTCTTCTTATGTTCTCCGCTGGATAGGAACTTTGGAGTGATTCTTCATCGCACGTTGAGGGATGGTTGTATGATCCAATTATATTAACATTGTTGAGAGATTTCACTAGTGAAAGTACGGATCTTAGGCCATGTTTTAAAGCATTGGAATACCGTTTGTGCTCACTTTTGTTACTTGCTATCTTGCTATTTTTTTATTGTTCCTATCACAAAAATCAATACCTACTATCATTACTACACTTTTATCACCATCTCTTCGCCGAACTAGTGCACCTATACAAATTACCATTGTATTTGGTGTGTTGGAGACACAAGAGACTTTTTATTATTTGGTTGCAGGGTTGTTCGAGAGAGACCATCTTCATCCTACGCCTCCCATGGATTGATAAACCTTAGGTCATCCACTTGAGGGAAAATTGCTATTGTCCTGCAAAACTCTGCGCTTGGAGGCCCAACACGTGTCTACAAGAATAAAGTTTCATAGTAGACATCAAACACCATATGATTATTTACAAAGCCCGCAATACATCAAGATCGTGCCATCAAGAACATGAGAGAGAGAAATTAAACACATAGCTACTTATACAAACCCTTAGCCCCGATGGTGAACTACTCCCTGCTCATCATGGTGGCCATAGGGATGATGAAGATGGCCTCCGGTGATGATTTCCCCCTCCGGCGGAGTGCCGAAACAAGGTCTAGATTGGTTTTTTGTGGCTACAGAGGCTTGCAGCAGCGGAACTTCCGATCTAGGGTTATTTCTGGGGGTTTCTATATTTATAGGATTTTTTGGCGTCGGTTTCACGCGAAGATGGGCCTCGAGGTGACCACAACCCACCTACACACGGGCAAGTGATACGTCTCCATCGAATCTACTTTTCCAAACTCTTTTGCCCTTGTTTTGGACTCTAATTTGCATGATTTGAATGGAACTAACCCAGACTGACGCTGTTTTCAGCAGAATAGCCTTGGTGTTATATTTGTGCAAAAATAGAAGTTCTCAGATTGACCTGAAAATTTATGGAGATATTTTTGGAATAGATAAAAAATATTGGCAAAAGAATTAACTAGAGGGGTCCACCCATTGGCCACAAGCCTGCCCCCCCGGTGCGCCCCGGTGGCTTGTGGGCCCCTGGACCTCCTCCGACCCTAACTCCAACTCTATATATTCACATCTGGAGAGAGAAAATCAGAGAGAAGGATTCATCACGTTTTACGATACGGAACCGCCACCGCCTCCCGTTCTTCATTGGGAGGGCTGATCTGGAGTCTGTTCGGGGCTCCGGAGAGGGGGATTCATCGCCATCATCATCACCAACCTTCCTCCATCACCAATTTCATGATACTCACAGTCATGCATGAGTAATTCCATTGTAGGCTTGCTGGATGGTGATGGGTTGGATGAGATTTATCATGTAATCGAGTTAGTTTTGTTAGGGTTTGATCCCTAGTATCCACTATGTTCTGAGATTGATGTTGCCATGACTTTGCTATGCTTAATGCTTGTCACTAGGGCCTGAGTGCCATGATTTCAGATCTTAACCTATTATGTTTTCTTGAATATATTTGTGTTCTTGATCCTATCTTGCAAGTTGTAGACACCTATTACGAGTTATGATCCGCATACCCCAAGGTGACAATAATTGGGATTCTTTCCGGTGATTACCGTAGTTTGAGGAGTTCATGTATTCACTAAGTGCTAATGCTTTGTTCCAGTTCTCTATTAAAAGGAGGCATTAATATCCCTTAGTTTCCATTAGGACCCCGCTTCCATAGGAGGGTAGGACAAAAGATGTCATGCAAATTCTTTTCCAAAAGCACGTATGACTATATACGAAATACATGCCTACATTGTATTGATGAATTGGAGCTAGTTCCGTGTCACCCTAGGTTATAACTGTTGGATGATGAATGACATGCGGCATAATTATCCATCACTGATCCATTGCCTACAAGCTCTTCACATATTGATCTTTGCTAAGTTACTTTGTTGTTGCCACTGTTACAATTGCTACAAAACTGCTACTATTACTTATGTTACCGTTATCGTTACTTCCATATTACTTTGCTACTAAATACTTTGCTGCAGATATTAAGTCTTTGGGCCATTTGCATTTCTGTCCCTAACTCGAACCACCTAATCAGATATACCCCTAATTCAAAAGCCTGCTCAAATTTGCCCCTCCGCCATTAGGTGCCCTTATAGAAATGCCATTCTGCGCCGTTACCGTACGGTCAAACAACTTTAACCGTCCTGAAAAAAATAGCAAAAAATCTAAAAAATCTAAAATTTTGTGATATCGAAGATACTCATGTGCCCAAGGTGTGTGCAAATTTTCTTGCAATTTGGACATTCCAGGAGCTCGTGGCGAGGAAAAACAGTTAATCTGCATGCTTGTGAACAATAAATTTGAAATAAAATAGCAAGAAAAAATAAAAAAATATGAAATTTTTTGGCATCAAAGTGGCTTGCGTGCACAAGGTGCTTGCAAGTTTTTGTGATCAAATGGCATGTGAGGAGCTCTAGCAAGAAAAAAACAAAATAGTCAATTTTCCCAAGTTTTTTCCCGAGCCAAATATTTTTTATCCACAAGCCCCTCCAATGTCCAAACACAACAAAAATTTGCACACAGCTTGCAGACCCGAGCCTCTTTGATGCCAAAAAATTTCATATTTTTTTGAATTTTCTTGCTATTTTTTTGAATTTACTGTTCACAGGCTTACATATTTATTGTTTTTCCTCTAACACGAGCTCCTGGAATGTACAAACAGCATGAAACTTTGCACGCACCTTGCGAACCTGAGTATCTTTGATCCCACAAATTTTCAGACTTTTTAGAATTTTTTTGCTATTTTTTTCAGGACGGTCAAAGCCCTGTGACCGGCTTTGGCCTGCTTTGACCGGACGGTAATGGCACAGAGGGGTATTTCTGTAAGTGCACCTAATGGCGGAGGGGCAAATTTGAGCATCCTTTGAAATTAGGGGTAAATCTGAGAGTGGGCGCAAATTAGGGGAATAGATGTAAATGTCCCTAAGTCTTTTAGGTGTGGTTGAATTAACAACTCAGCTGCTAATACTTGAGAATATTCTTTGGATCCCCTTATGTCGAATCAATAAATTTGGATTGAATACTCTACCCTTGAAAACTGTGTCGATCCCCTATACTTGTGGGTTATCAAGACCTTTTTTCTGGCGCCATTGCCGAGGAGCATAACTTTATTCTCTGAGTCACTTGGGATTTATATCTGTTGATCACTATGAGGAATTTTAAAGATACCAGAACTAATATTTTTCCCTCTACTACGAGGGGAGGTAAGGAACTGCCATCTAACTCTACACTTGATTCACCTTCTGTCTTGAGTAAACTTGCGACACCTACACTTGCTATTGATTCTAATATGCCGCATGTTATTGATGATGCTACTTCTACTATGAATGATGATTATGATGCTACTATTTTGGTTGATAAAACTGTGCCACTTGGTGAATTACTTGATGAACACCTTGCTAGAGTTAGAACTATTGATTATGCTAAGGATGATGATATTTCTAAAACTAATGAAATTATTGAAACTGAAAACTTTGAAACACCTGATAAGACTAGCTCTCCTAGATATGCACTTCCTGTTATACCTAAGGGTTATGTTATGGATGGAGACGTAGCTAGGGACTTAAGTAATTATTATGCAAGTGGGAAGAAAAATCTTTGAATGCTAGAATGCAATATGATCCTAAGTTTGCTACTTCACCCATCTTTGTTACTGATAAGGATTATGAATTCTCTATCGATCCTGAGTTAATTACTTTGGTTGAATCTGGTCCTTTCCATGGTTATGAATCTGAAACTGTTGTGGCACATCTTACTAAATTGAATGATATATCCACCCTATTTGCTCATGAGGGAAAAACTCACTATTACTACATTCTCAAGTTGTTTCCTTTCTCATTAAAAGGTGATGCTAATATATGGTTTAATTCTCTTGCTCCTGGTTGTGTGCACAGTCCCGAGGATATGATCTGTTACTTCTCTGAAAAATATTTTCCTGCTCATAAGAAACAAGCTGCTTTACATGAGATATTTAACTTTGTGCAAATTCAAGAAGAGACTCTCCCACAAGCTTGGGGAGGCTTCTCCAATTACTTAATGCTTTGCCTGATCATCCTCTGAATAAAAATGAAATACTTGATATCTTTTATAATGGACTAACCAATGCTTCTAGGGACCACCTAGATAGTTCTGCTAGTTGTGTTTTCAGGGAACAAACTGTTGAGCAAGCTGAATTGCTATTGAATAATATATTGAGTAATGATAATGATTGGACTCTTCCTGAACCAACTCCTAAGCCAACTTTGAAGAAAAGAGGTATTCTATTTCTCAGTCCATAAGGTATGCAAGAGGCAAAGAAATCTATGAAAGAAAAAGGTATAAAAGCTAAAGATGTTAAGAATTTACCGCCTATTGAAGAAATACATGGTCTTGATAACCCGACACAGGTAGTAGAGGTAAATTCTCTCTATAGATTTGATGAAGGTGATATTCCTTATAGCAAGTCTGCGAGTGCTTGGATGAATTTGATAATTTTATTGTCAAATAAGAAAACTTCAATGCTTATGTTAGTAGACAATTGAAATGTAATACTTGTATGCTTGAACGCTTGATACGTCTCCAATGTATCTATAATTTATGAAATATTCATGTTGTTATATTATAATTCTTGGATGTTTTACAATCATTTTATAGCAACTTTATATCATTTTTGGGGACTAACCTATTGACCCAGTGCCAGTTGCTATTTTTTGCTTGTTTTTTACATCGCAGGTCCAAACACTGCGGAACTTTTTGTGGATTGTTTATGGACCAGAAGACATCCAATGGACCAGAGTAGCACCTGGAGGGTGCCCCAAGGGGGGCACAATCCACAAGGTGCGCCTGGGTGCCCAGGCGCGCCCAGGTGGGTTGTGCCCACCTCGGTGGCCTCCCGTACACCCTCTTCGCCCGATAAATTGTCAAATATTCCAAAAACACTTGGGGTAACCCTAGATCAGAAGTTCCACCACCGCAAGCCTTCGTAGCCATGAGAAACCAATCTAGACCTCATTCCGGCACCCTGCCGGAGGGGGGGGGGGAATCATCACCGGTGGCCATCTTCATCCTCCCGGCGGACACCACGATGAGGAGGGGGTAGTCCACCCTCGAGATTGAGGGTTTGTACCAATAGCTATGTGTTTAATCTCTCTCTCTCTCTCTTATGTTCTTGAGACGTCATGATCTTCATGTATCACGGGCTTTGTTAATATAGTTGGATCATATGGTGTTTTCCCCTCTCTATCTTGTTGTGATGAATTGAGTTTTCCCTTTGAGATTTCGTTTTATCGGATTGAATACTTTTATGGATTTGAGAGCACGTGATATATGTCTTGCATATGAATACCCGTGGTGACAATGGGGTATTATTTTGATTCACTTGATATATGTTTTGGCACTCAACTCGCGGATTCCCGAGGTGACATTAGGGTAATCTACGCATAGGGGTTGATGCATGTTCTTGTCTTTGTTTCTCCGGTAGAAATCTTGGGGCACTCTTTGAGGTTCTTTGTGTTGGATTTGTATTATGAATATGAAATTATTTGGTGTTATTTTAGTACCAACTTTTAATAGATCGATCGGAAAGAATAGCTTTGAGGTGGTTTCGTACCCTACAAACGATTTCTTCTTATGTTCTCCGCTAGATAGGAACTTTGGAGCGATTATTCATCGCACGTTGAGGGATGGTTATATGATCCAATTATATTAGCATTGTTGAGAGATTACACTAGCGAAAGTATGGACCCTAGGCCTCATTTTCAAGCATTGCAATACCCTTTGTGCTCCGTTTTTTCAATTGCTACCTTGCTATTTTTTGTTGTTCTATACAAAAACCAATATCTACCTTCAATATTACACTCGTATCACCACCTCTTCACCGAATTAGTGCACCTATACAAGTTACCATTGTATTTGGTGTGTTAGGGACACAAGAGACTCTTTGTTATTTGGTTGCAGGGTTGTTTGAGAGAGACTATCTTCATCCTACGCCTTCCACAGATTGATAAACCTTAGGTCATCCACTTGAGGGAAAATTTCTACTGTCCTAAAAAGCTCTATGCTTGGAGGCCCAACACGTGTCTACAAGAATAAAGTTGCATAGTAGACATCAAGCTCTTTTCTGGCGCCATTGCTCGGTAGGTGAGTGCTTGAAGGTATATCTTTAGGTCTTGTAATTGAATCTTTTAGTTTCTTGTTGATCACTAGTTTGGTTTATAAAATAAAACTAGGAAAATGGAGATTGGGTTAGCTCAATTTGTTCTTTATCTTTATAATGTTTATCTTGGGAATAAGGACTTCGATAATTGTGCTCAATTTCTAGAAAAAGAATTCAACAAAATTTATGGCATAAAAACGTTGGATGACGGGCATGATTGCTAGTTTGAATTCTTTGAATATCCATGAAGTTAATGATGATTGAATTAGTCATGATATTTATGTCTCCTATAAGAATGTCAATTTTTGCGGAGTGAATTGGGAGTGCAAATGCACACCGAAAATGGAAGATAGATTTTGTAAGAAGCATAAGTATTCAGAAATGAAAAAGTTGCAAGAGAGGCTAGATGATTGGGCTGAAAGATTTCATTTTTCTCACCATCCTTGTGAACTTTGAAATGAACATGGCCATTTAAATCTCCAATGCAAATTGTTTCATGATCAAATCATGTCCAAAAATTGTGATAACTTGATTACCCTTGAGCATCATAAAGAGCTTAGTCTTCTTTTGGGGTATGAAGAAATGAAACGTATAACTGAGGGTATTCCAAAATTTAATCTCAAGAGATTTCTTGATTTTGATCTAGAGGAAATTTATATGTTTTGTGTGGCAAATTGCATTGAGAATCCTTATATTGCCAACTATCTAAAGACAAGAAAACAAATAGAATATGAAGAGAGTACTAATGAAAGGGAAAATATTTCCCAATACCCTCCTAGTGTTTATTATGATGAATCAGGTAATGAGGAGGAGCTTCCTATCCAATCATCTCTTCAACAAGAAGCTCAAAAAATTGATTAAACCCATACATGGGGTTGTGAAGAAGAAGAAAATAAGAAAGAATAGAGGTAAAAAGGTATCTCTCCCAAATAATGTTGCTCCTATTATTGTTGTGCCTCATGAAAATGAATCAAAAATAATTGTGGAAGATGATGCACTTGATGATGATTTTGTTATGCCTATTGCTTGTTATGATAATTATGATTGGGAAGATAATGATACTTCTTATAATCTTGGAAATCTTTTTGGCATCAACTTCGGAAATTATGATTATATCAATTGCTATACCGTTGGTGCTATTCATACTATTAATGATGAGAGTGATTATGCTTATGATATGCCAAGCCACAAGCTTGGGGATGCTATGTTTGATGAGAATGACATGTTTGAGAATTTATTTGCTTCAATTATTGTTTGTCCCAAGCTTGGGGATGCTATGTTTAATGAAGATGGTCTTTTTAGTCCCCCTACTTTGAACGATCAAATTTGCTATGATGGTTGCATGCCTCCTATCTATGATGAGAACAAAGTTGCTACTTATGATGATTATTGTGATGATACTTATGTTATAAAAAGTAGTGATGATTATATTATAAAACTTGTCATTTTTATTATTACCCTTTTTCCGAACATTACTATTTTAATGTGGAAACAATTTATATCATTCAACTTTCATATGATACTCCCACCATTGTGAATGAGAAGAAATTTTCTTATGTGGAGAGTAATAAAATTTCTATGCTTGCGGATCATGAAATTAATGTTTTATGTGATGGTTATATTGATGAATATATTCATGATGCTACTTAAAATTATTATGAGAGAGGAACTTATGATTCATGATGCACTTGTTATGTTTCAATCCTTATCTTTTGTGCGAGCATCATTGAACTCATCATGCCTAGCTTAAAAGGCATTAAATAAAAGCGCTTGTTGGGAGAGAACCCAAAACTTTTACCTACTGTTTTTGTGTGTTCACATAATTAGACTACTGTAGCAATCATTTTTTACTGCTTTCGTTTCAATAAAGTGCCAAGTAAGACCTTTGGGATGGTCTATGGTGATAGTTGATTTGATCTTGCTGTAAAACAGAAACTTTTGCGCTCAAGAAAATAATTATAATGTTTAACAGAAGCATGATAAAATACTAATTCTTTTTGAAAAAGATTAACAGACAAATTTACCAGGTTTTCCTAATTTTTCAGAATTTTTGGAGTAGCATAAGTATGGTTGGAGTGCAGATTACTACAGACTGTTCTGTTTTTGACAGATTCTGTTTTCAATGCATAGTTTTCTTGTTTTCTAGTTTCTATGGCTTATATTGCTCAATATAAATTATGGAAATGATATGCTAAAGTAGACATTGTGTGGAAACAATTATGAATCTTGTCTTTGACAGTACCAAAGTGAAATGGTTTGCGCTTTATCATACTAACCTATCTCACGAAGTTCCATTAAGTTTTGTGTGATTGAAGTTTTCAAGTTTTGGGTGAGATGTCGATATGAGGAGAATAAGGAGTGACAAGACCCTAATCTTGGGGATTCCCATGGCACCCCAAGTTAATATCCAAGGAGGATCCAAGCAACTAAGCTTGGGGATGCCCCGGAAGGCATCCCCTCTTTCGTCTCCAACATTATCGGTAACCTCACTTGAAGCTACATTTTTATTCGTCACATGATATGTGTCTTGCTTGGAGCATCATTTTATTTTGTTAGTATTTGCTTTATGTTATTTAGAATAATTTTTTGCATCTTTTATTTCAATAAAAGTGGCAAGGATAGCCTTTACCATGCTTATCTTGCAAGTATACGAGTTGTTGTTTCAAAACAGAAAGTTTATCGATGTTGCAAAAATTCCCGAGAAAATTCTGAATGTGATAAAATGTTGAAATTTTCTGCACAATAAGATCTGATAAATTTTCTACATGTTGGAAAATTTTCATAATTTTTGGATTTAAAGGAGTATTGATACTCTTGCATTCTTTACAGACTATACTGTTTTGGCAGATTGCTATTATGTTTGCATATGTTTGCTTGTTTAATGATTCTATTTGGGGATAGGAGTCTTAAATATGCAGAGGCATTTAGTATTCAATGTCGAATAATAATTTTGGTGATTTTCTATAAGGTTTTGCATTGATTCATAATAACTTATCTCATAAGTTCTTGTTGAGTTTTGTGTGCATGAAGTTTTTGAGATTTCGGAAAACCATGATATGAGAGGAATTAGGGAGACATGAAAGCTCAAGCTTGGGGATGCCCATGGCACCCCAAGATAATATTTCAAGAAGTCTCAAGCATCTAAGCTTGGGGATGCCCCAGTAGGCATCCCACATTTCCTCTTCAACAATTACCGGTTAGTATCGGTTGAGCCTAAGTTTTTGCTTCTTCACTTGAGTTGTGCTATTCCTGGAATGTCATTTTGTTTTGTTTTGATTGTTGTTTTAATAAAATACTTAGATTTTAAAGTTTTTAAATAATAGAGAGTCCTCAAATAGCTACCCATTTACTTAACTACTCGTTTGATCTTCACTTATATCTTTTTGGAGTAGCTTGTTATATACTCTTGTGATTCACTTATATCCTATGAGTAAATTGTTGAATAAATTGAATATAATGAAGCTGAAATTATATGTTCATATCATGCCTAGTGGTAGTTTCACATTGGGTTTAGAAAGTTAAATATTTTGAAGCTTGACAATCACAATATTGGTCATACAAGCAATTCATGAATGATTAGTAGAAGGAAGAGAACTTTCACATGCAAATACACTATCTTGGAAATCTTTTGTGATTGTGAGCCCCGATCAAAATATTGCATGCCAAAATTGTTGATGTTGGACAAGGAAGACAAGGTAATGATTTATGTTGTTCATATTCACATAGAAGTTATTATCATAGATCCTTCAACATGTGGTGCTTTCCCCCCACCTTTGCTAGCCAAAAATTCCACACCAAGTAGAGATACTACTTGTGCATCCAAAAACCCTTAAACCCAAAGCTTATTTTCAAGAGTCCACCATACCTACCTAAGGATTGAGTAAGATCCTTCAGGTAAGTTGTCATCGGTGCAATAAGGCAATAAAAATTGCTTCTAAAAGTGTTAGATCATTTAGTGTAAGAGAAAATTGAGCGTTGTACGAACTTGTGATGGCAAAGAATAAAAGCGACAGACTGCATAATAAAGGTTGCTATCATAAGGGGCAATATAATGTGATGTTCTTTTGCCCAAAGGGATTGAGCATACAAACAAAAAGAGCATGGCAACCTCTGCGTCCCTCTGCAAAGGGCCCACCTTTTACTTTTATGTATTTACTTTCATGCAAGAGTCAAGGTTTTTCTCTCTATTCCTTTTTATTTTTCTCTTTTGGGCAAGAATCATGTGGTGAAGAAAGATCTAGGCACATATATCCACTTGGATATGGGTAGCATAAGTTATTATTGTTGACATCACCCTTAAGGTGAATACGTTGGGAGGCGAAATTATAATCCCCTATCTTTCTATGTGTCCGGTTGAAACATTTTGCTCATGTGTATGTGGTGAGTGTAAGCAATCATAGAAGACTATATGATGGTTGAGTATGTGGAGCTCTTACTTAGACTCTGTTGAATAAGTTGAATTGCAATTATTCGACTAAGAATATAGGTTGTTGAGTTTCAAGAGAATTCATTGTTTGAACCTTAACATGTGAATTGGTTGCTACTTTGTCATCATGAGTTTTATGAGAAAGAGTTGCTGTTATGATGCTAGGGGAGTGATTGAATTATCATTGATCAAACTTGTGCACTATGCTAGCATTCACACTTCATAAATTATTTCTTTTATTATCCTTTACCTACTCGAGGACGAGTCGGAATTAAGCTTGGGGATGCTGATACGTCTCCAATGTAACTATAATTCATGAATTATTCATGATGTTATATTATCATTATTGGGTGTTTTACAATCATTTTATAGCAACTTTATATCATTTTTTTGGGACTAACCTATTGACCGAGTGCCCAGTGCCAGTTGCTATTTTTTGATTATTTTTTACATCGCAGGAAATCTATATCAAATGGAGTCCAAACACCGCAAAACTTTTTGTGGATTTTTGAAGGACCAGAAGACATTCAATGGGCCAGAGCAGCACCAGGGGGTGCCCCGAGGGGGGCACAACCCACCAGGGCGCCCCTGGGCGGTTGTGCCTACCTCGGTGGCCTCCCGTACTCCCTCTTCGCCCTATAAATCGTCACATATTCCAAAAACCCTCGGGGCAACCCTAGATTAGAAGTTCCACCGCTGCAAGCCTCTATAGCCATGAGAAACCAATCTAAACCCCGTTCTGGCACCCTGCCGAAGGGGGGTGATAACCCACAAGCATAGGGGATCGCAACAGTTTTCGAGGGTAGAGTATTCAACCCAAATTTATTGATTTGACACAAGGGGAGCCGAAGAATATTCTCAAGTATTAGCAGCTGAATTGTCAATTCAACCACACCTGGAAACTTAATATCTGCAGCAAAGTGTTTAGTAGCAAAGTAATATGATAGTGGTGATAACGGTAGCAAAAGGTAACAATAGTAAAAGTAATGTTTTTGGCATTTTGTAGTGATGATAGCAATAGCAACGAAAAAGTAAATAAGCGAAGAACAATATATGAAAAGCTCGTAGGCAATGGATCGGTGATAGAGAATTATGCCGGATGCGGTTCATCATGTAACAATCATAACCTAGGGTGACACAGAACTAGCTCTAGTCCGTTAATGTAATGTAGGCATGTATTCCGAATATAGTCATACGTGCATATGGAAAAGAACTTGCATGACATCTTTTGTCCTACCCTCCTGTGGCAGCGGGGTCCTTACGGAAACTAAGGGATATTAAGGCCTCCTTTTAATAGAGAACCGGAACAAAGCATTAACACATAGTGAATACATGAACTCCTCAAACTACGGTCATCACTGGTAAGTATCCCGATTATTGTCACTTCGGGGTTAATGGATCATAATACATAATAGGTGACTATAGACTTGCAAGATAGCATCAAGAACACTCATATACTGATGAAAACATAATAGGTTCAGATCTGAAATCATGGCACTCGGGCCCTAGTGAAAAGCATTAAGCATAGCAAAGTCATAGCAACATCAATCTCAGAACATAGTGGACACTAGGGATCAAACCCTAACAAAACTAACTCGATTACATGATAGATCTCATCCAACCCATCACCGTCCAGCAAGCCTACTATGGAATTACTCACGCACGGCGGTGAGCATCATGAAATTTGTGATGGAGGATGGTTGATGATGACGATGGCGACGGATTCCCCTCTCCGGAGCCCCGAACGGACTCTAGATCATCCCTCCCAAGAGGTTTTAGGGCTTGGCGGCGGCTCCGTATCGTAAAACACGGTGATTTCTTGTCTTTGATTTTTTTCTCCCTGAAACTCAATATATGGAGTTGTTGTTGGAGTTGGAGAGGCAACAGGGGGCCCATGAGGTAGGGGGGCCCCACCCTTGTGGAGAGGTGGTGGGCCCCCTGGCCTTCATCTTTTGCAGGTATTTTTCTTATTTTCTGAAAAGTGGCTCCGTGAAGTTTCAGGTCATCCCGAGAACGTTTGTTTCTGCACATAAATAACACCATGGTAATTCTGCTGAAAACAACGTCAGTCTAGGTTAGTTCCATTCAAATCATGCAAGTTAGAGTCCAAAACAAGGGCAAAAGTGTTTGGAAAAATAGATACGACAGAGGCTTATCAACTCCCCCAAGCTTAAACCTTTGCTTGTCCTCAAGCAATTCAGTTGATAAACTGAAAGTGATAAAGAAAAACTTTTACAAACTCTGTTTGCTCTTGTTGTTGTAAATATGTAAAGCCAGCATTCAAGTTTTTAGCAAAGATTATAACTAACCACATTCACAATAACGCATAGGTCTCAAGTTTACTCATATCAATAGCATCATCAACTAGCGAGCCATAGTAATAAATCTCGGATGACAACACTTTCTCAAAACAATCATAATATGATATAACAAGATGGTATCTTGCTATCCCTTTCTGAGACCGCAAAACATAAATGCAGAGCACCTTTAAAGACCAAGGACCGACTAGACATTGTAATTCATGGTAAAAGAGATCCAGTCAAGTCATACTCAATGTAAACTAATAGTAATGAATGCAAATGATAGCGGTGCTCTCCAACTAGTGATTTTTAATAAGAGGATGATGACTCAGCATAAAAGTAAATAGATAGGCCCTTCGCAGAGGGAAGTAGGGATTTGTAGAGGTGCCAGAGCTCAGTTTTGAAACAGGGGTGAATAATATTTTGAGCGGTATACTTCCATTGTCAACATAACAACCAAGAGATGGCAATATCTTCCATGCTACACACATTATAGGCGGTTTCCATACAGAATGGTAAAGTTTATACTCCCCCTTCCACCGACAAGCATCAATCCATGGCTTGCTCGAAACAACGAGTGCCTCCAACTAACAAGAGTCCCAGGGGGAGTTTTTTTTGCAATTATTTTGATTTAGTTTGCATAAAGCATGAGACTGGGCATCCCGGTGACCAGCCATTTATCCCGTGAGTGAGGAGCGGAGTCCACTCCTCTTGAGAATAACCCGCCTAACATGGAAGATACAGGCAGCCCTAGTTGATACATGAGCTATTCGAGCATACAAAACAGGATATTTATTTGAAGGTTTAGAGTTTGGCACATACAAATTTACTTGGAACGGCAGGTAGATACTATATATAGGTAGGTATAGTGGACTCATGTGGAATAACTTTGGGGTTTAAGGAGTTTGGATGCGACCAGGTATAGTGGACTCATGTAGAGAAGGCAGGTAGATACTATATATAGGTAGGTATATACTATAAATAGGTAGATACTATATATAGGTAGGTATAGTGGACTCATGTAGTATTCCCGCTTAGTACAGGTGAAGGCTAGCAAAAGACTGGGAAGCGACCAGCTAGAGAGCGACAACAGTCATGAACATGCATTAAAATTAATCAACACCGAATGCAAGCATGAGTAGGATATAATCCACCATGAACATAAATATCGTGAAGGCTATGTTGATTTTGTTTCAACTACATGCGTGAACATGCGCCAAGTCAAGTCACTTAAATCATTCATAGGAGGATACCACCCTATCATACCACATCATAACCATTTTAATAACATGTTGGCACGCAAGGTAAACCATTATAACTCATAGCTAATCAAGCATGGCATAAGAAACTATGATCTCTAGTTGCCATTGCAAACATGTTTATTCATAATAGGCTGAATCAGGAAGGATGAACTAATCATATTTACAAAAACAAAAGAGGTCGAGTTCATACCAGCTTTTCTCATCTCAGCCAGTCCATCATATATCATCATAATTGACTTTCACTTGCACGATCGAATGATGCGAATAATAATAATAGTGCACGTGCATTGGACTAAGCTGGAATCTGCAAGCATTCAATAAATAGGGGAAGACAAGGCAATATAGGCTCCTTTGTCAGATAAACAATAATGCATATAAGAGCCACTTCAACAATTTAATTATGGTCTTGTCCTATCGACCCCCAAAGAAAAGAAATAAAACTATTTACACGGGAAAGCTCCCAACAAGCAAAAGAAGAATAGGAAATCTTTTTGGGTTTTCTTTTTAATTACTACTACAAGCATGGAAAGTAAATTAATTAAAAGTTACAACTATTTTTTTTGGTTTTTCTTAGGGTTTATTAAACACACAGGAAGAAAGCATAAAAAGGAAAATAAACTAGCATGGATGATACAATGAAAAAGTATGAGTACCGACATCTAGCAATGAGTGTGTGAACATAAATGTAATGTCGGTGGGAAATACGTACTCCCCCAAGCTTAGGCTTTTGGCCTAAGTTGGTCTATGGCCACGGCTGGCTTGGCGGATATTCATAATAATAGTTGGGGTCGTACTGAGAAGAAGAAGAGGAAGACTCCGATTGCCACTGGCTGACAATCATCTCTGGATCCCACTGGTAATTAGACTGTCGTGAAGGATCAATTTGTGGTTATGGCTCTGGCTCCTCAGCTGGTGCAGGGTTCCGGTAGGCGTGAATAGCCTTTAATGGAACAAGGTACGTGCCTACAGATAAATCAAACAAAGAAGGAGCAGGCAGGGTAATAGTCTCAGGATGGTGTTTATTAAAGAACAATTGATATTTAAGCTCTCCTTCCCTATTCTTAACAATAAAATCATGTGCCACCATACTTTTATAATCTAGATAAACACGAGGCAACACTTTTTCTTCCTTCTCATAATGCCTAACATGTATGTTAAAATGTGCAGCTAGCCGTGACGCATAGATGCCTCCAAAGATGGGGCCCTTTGTACGGTTCAGACTTAACTGTTTGGCAATAATGCCGCCCATACTAACAGAGTTATCACCATATAAACCGTGGAGTGGAATAATAATATCAGGGATACTAAGGTTTCCACAGTTTCCGCGACCAATTAAGCAACGACTAGAAAATAATGCAAAATAACGTAAAATAGGAAAATGTATGCTAGTGATTCATGCATTGGAAACCTTCCTTGTTTCCCCTACAGTGATAGTATCAATAAACCCCTCCACATCATCGCGATGTGGTTCTTCTGTCTTGCCCTCAAAAGGGACTAAACAAACCCGACAAAAATCATAAAGTGACATCTCCTTATGCTCATCATATAAATAAAACTCTACTGTAGGTGGTGAGTTCCTAGAATGGAAATGAACGTTTTGCACAAAGATATTTGTGAGTAAGAGATACTGATCGCATTGGTCGTGGAGGAAAGCGGTAAGGCCTACATTCTTAGCCAATTCATGAAAATCTTCATAAATCCCGATTGCTCTCAAGAAATCCTCGGAAGGCCATTCACACGCCCGAACCTCCGCGGTGCGAGGCAGATTATACTTAGGCTTCGGTGCCTTTTCCTTCGATCTTTGGCTCGATGAGCCCCTCAAAAGTCTCCTCATCATTTTCTGAAAAATTCTGAAATTTTTAGTAACTTCAAAATAAAAGTAAACCAAACTCAATAATATTGATAGAAACTACTCCTACAAGTGCCTAGGGCCTTTATCATGCATCAAAACTACTCTTGACCATATAAATTTGACATGCAAGCTCAGGAACAGGGTGACCTAAGCAGCAAAAATTTGCAATGAATAAAGCACTAGAACAAAAACTAATTGTACCAATGGAGGAGGAGTCACATACCAAGGAATAATCTCCCCAAGCAGTTTTGTGAGAGGTGCTTTGAGCAAGGAGATCGAAAATGGCAGCAAAGTGAGCTAGAACTCGTGCTTGATCTGGATATTCGTGTTTGGGGGAGGAAGAAGGAGTGTATGGGTGAAAGGATAAGTGGAGGAGGGCCACCATGGGCCCACGAGGTAGGGGGCGCGCCCAGGGGGTAGGGTGCGCCCTCCACCTTCGTGGGCAGGTGGTTGACCCCCCTGATGTGTTCTAAGTGCCAAATATTCTCAAATATTCTGGAAAAAATCATATTTAAATTTCAGGGCATTTGGAGAACTTTTATTTTCGAGGTATTTTTATATTGCACGAATAATCAGATAACAGACAGAAAAATATTTATTTTTATTTTATTTAATATAAATAACAGAAAGTAAAAGTGGGGTACAGAAGGTTGTGCCTTCTAGTTTCATCCTTCTCATGATCATCAAAAGGAATCCACTAACAAGGTTGATCAAGTCTTGTTAACAAACTCATTCCGAATAACATGGAACCGGAGAAATTTCGAATAACACTATGTTACATCAACGGGGATATGCACATCCCCAATAATAAGAATATCATATTTCTTCTTGACAGTAGGAAGAGGAAATTCAAAACCTCAAAATATAATCGATGCAATTTTTCCAATAGAGTTGATACTATGAACTTGAGGTTGTTTCCTCGGAAAGTGTACCGTGTGCTCATTACCATTAACATGAAAAGTGACATTGCCTTTAGTGCAATCAATAACAGCCCCTGCAGTATTCAAAAAGGGTCTTCCAAGAATAATAGACATACTATCGTCCTCGGGAATATCAAGAATAACAAAGTCCGTTAAAATAGTAATGTTTGCAACTACAACAGGCACATCCTCACAAATACCGACAGGTATAACAGTTGATTTATCAGCCATTTGCAAAGATATTTCAGTAGGTGTCAACTTATTCAAATCAAGTCTACGATATAAAGAGAGAGGCATAACACTAACACCGGCTCCAAGATCACATAAAGCAGTTTTAACATAGTTTCTTTTAATGGAGCATGGTATAGTGGGTACTCCTGGATCTCCAAGTTTCTTTGGTATTCCACCCTTAAAAGTATAATTAGCAAGCATGGTGGAAATTTCAGCTTTCGGTATCTTTCTTTTATTTGTAATAATATCTTCCATGTACTTAGCATAAGGATTGGTTTTGAGCATATCAGTTAATCGCATACGCAAAAAGATAGGTCTAATCATTTCAGCAAAGCGCTCAAAATCCTCATCATCCTTTTTCTTGGATGATTTGGGAGGAAAAGGCATGGGTTTCTGAACCCAAGGCTCTCTTTCTTTACCATGTTTCCTAGCAACAAAGTCTTTCTTATCATAACGTTGATTCTTTGATTGTGGGTTATCAAGATCAACAGCAGGTTAAGTTTCTATATCATTATCATTACTAGGTTGAGCATCATCATGAACATTATTATTAGCATTATCACTAGTTTCAGGTTCATTACCAGATTGAGTTTTAGCATCAGAAATAGAAATATCATTTGGATTCTCAGGTGTTTCAACAATAGGATCACTAGAAGCATGCAAAGTCCTATCATTTTTCTTTTTCTTGTTTTTAGAAGAACTAGGTACATCTATGTTATTTCTCTGAGAATCTTGCTCAATTCTCTTAGGGTGGCCTTCAGGATACAAAGGTTCCCGAGTCATTCTACTAGTTCTAGTAGCCACTCTAACAGCATTATCATTATCTTTACTATTCAATTCATTGAGCAAATCATTTTGAGCTTTAAGTATTGTTTCTACTTGAGTGGTAACCATAGAAGCATGTTTACTAATAAGTTTAAGTTCACCTTTAACATTAGCCATATAATCACCCAACTGTTCAAGCATATTTGAATTGTATTTCAGTTGTCTACCAAAATAAGCATTAAAGTCTTCTTGCTTAGCCATAAATTTATCAAACTCATCTAAGCATGGGCTAGCAAATTTAGTAAATGGGATTTCAGCTTTATCATATCTATAGAGAGAATTTACCTTTACTACCTGTATCGGGTTATCAAGACCATGAGCTTCCTCAATAGGTAAAGGATTAAGATTATATGTTTCTTCAACAGGCGGTAAATTAAGACCATGTATTTCTTCAATAGGAGGTAAATTCTTAACATCTTCAGCTTTAATACCTTTTTATTTCATAGATTTCTTTGCCTCTTGCATATCTTCAGGACTGAGAAATAGAATACCCCTCTTCTTTGGAGTTGGTTTAGGAATAGGCTCAGGAATTGGCTCTGGAGGTGTCCAATTATTTTCATTTGTCAACATGTTATTCAATAGAATTTCAGCTTCATCCGGTGTTCTTTCCGTGAAAACAGAACCAGCACAACTATCCAGGTAATCTCTGGAGGCATCGGTTAGTCCATTATAAAAGATATCAAGTATTTCATTTTTCTTAAGAGGATGATCAGGCAAAGCATTAAGTAATTGGAGAAGCCTCCCCCAAGCTTGTGGGAGACTCTCTTCTTCAATTTGCACAAAATTATATATATCCCTTAAAGCAGCTTGTTTCTTATGAGCAGGGAAATATTTAGCAGAGAAGTAATAAATCATATCCTGGGGACTACGCACACAACCAGGATGAAGAGAATTAAACCATATCTTAGCATCACCTTTTAATGAGAACGGAAATATTTTAAGGATATAAAAGTAACGAGTTCTCTCGTCTTTGGTGAACATGGTGGCTATATCATTCAATGTAGTAAGATGTGCCACAACAGTTTCAGATTCATAACCATGAAAAGGATCAGATTCAACCAAAGTAATTATATTAGGATCAATAGAGAATTCATAATCCTTCTCAGTAACAAAGATAGGTGAAGTAGCAAAAGCAGGGTCAGGTTTCATTCTAGCATTTAGAGATTGCTTACTCCATTTAGCTAATAACCTTTTGAGTTCATTTCTATTTTTGCAAGCTAAAATAGCTAAAGAAACTTCTTGATCAAAAACATAACCCTTAGGAATAACAAGTGATTCTTCATCATCACTTTCATCAGTATCATCATATTCAATATTTTCAATCTCTCTAGCCCTAGCAAGTTGTTCATCAAGAAAATCACTAAGTGGCACAGTAGTATCAGGCATAGAGGTAGTTTCATCCTAAGTATCATGCATAGCAGAAGTGACATCATCAATAACATGCGACATATCAGAACGAATAGCAGAAGCAAGTGTAGGTGTCGCAAGCTTACTCATAACAGAAGGTGAATCAAGTGCAGAGCTAGATGGCAGTTCCTTACCTCCCCTCGTAGTTGAGGGATAGATCTTGGTTTTTGGATCTCTCAAGTACTTCATAATGATAAGCAGATATATATCCCAAGTGACCCAAAGAATAGAGCTATGCTCCCCGGCAATGGCGCCAGAAAATAGTCTTGATAACCCACAAGTATAGGGGATCACAACAGTTTTCGAGGGTAGAGTATTCAACCCAAATTTATTGATTCGACACAAGGGGAGCCAAAGAATATTCTCAAGTATTAGCAGCTGAGTTGTCAATTCAACCACACCTGGAAAATTAATATCTGCAGCAAAGTGTTTAGTAGCAAAGTAATATGATAGTGGTGATAACGGTAGCAAAAGGTAACAATAATAAAAGAATGTTTTTGGTATTTGTAGTGATGATAGCAATAGCAACGCAAAAGTAAATAAGCGAAGAACAATATATGAAAAGCTCGTAGGCAATGGATCAGTGATAGAGAATTATGCCGAATGCGGTTCGTCATGTAACAGTCATAACCTAGGGTGACACAGAACTAGCTCCAGTTCGTCAATGTAATGTAGGCATGTATTCCGAATATAGTCATACGTGCATATGGAAAAGAACTTGCATGACATCTTTTGTCCTACCCTCCCGTGGCAGCGGGGTCCTTACGGAAACTAAGGGATATTAAGGCCTCCTTTTAATAGAGAACCGGAACAAAGCATTAACACATAATGAATACATGAACTCCTCAAACTACGGTCATCACCGGTAAGTATCCCGATTATTGTCACTTCGGGGTTAACGGATCATAACACATAATAGGTGACTATAGACTTGCAAGATAGGATCAATAACACTCATATATTGATGAAAACATAATAGGTTCAGATCTGAAATCATGGCACTCGGGCCCTAGTGACAAGCATTAAGCATAGCAAAGTCATAGCAACATCAATCTCAGAACATAGTGGACACTAGGGATCAAACCCTAACAAAACTAACTCGATTACATGATAGATCTCATCCAACCCATCACCGTCCAGCAAGCCTACGATGGAATTACTCACGCACGGCGGTGAGCATCATGAAATTGGTGATGGAGGATGGTTGATGATGACGATGGTGACGGATTCCCCTCTCCGGAGCCCCGAACGGACTCCAGACCAGCCCTCCCGAGAGGTTTTAGGGCTTGGCGGTGGCTCCGTATCGTAAAGCGCGAAGATTTCTTCTCTCTGATTTTTTTCTCCCCGAAACTCAATATATGGAGTTGGAGTTGGATTCGGAGAGGCAACAGGGGGCCCACGAGGTAGGGGGCGCGCCCTAGGGGGGCAGGCGCGCCCCCACCCTTGTGGAGAGGTGGCGGGCCCCCTGGCCTTCATCTTTTGCAGGTATTTTTTCTTATTTTTTGAAAAGTGGCTCCGTGAAGTTTCAGGTCATTCCGAGAACGTTTGTTTCTGCACATAAATAACACCATGGTAATTCTGCTGAAAACAGCGTCAGTCTGGGTTAGTTCCATTCAAATCATGCAAGTTAGAGTCCAAAACAAGGGCAAAAGTGTTTGGAAAATTAGATACGACGGAGATGTATCAAGGGGAATCATCACCGGTGGCCATTTTCATCATCCCGGCGGCCACCACGATGAGAAGGGAGTAGTCCACCCTCGGGGATGAGGGTTTGTACCAGTAGCTATGTGTTTAATCTCTCTCTCTCTCTCATGTTCTTGAGATGTCACGGTCTTGATGTATCGCGGGATTTGTTAATATAGTTGGATCATATGGTGTTTTCCCCTCTCTATCTAGTTGTGATGAATTGAGTTTTCCCTTTGAGATTTTGTTTTATTGGATTGAATACTTTTATGGATTTGAGAACACTTGATATATGTCTTGCATATGAATACCCGTGGTGACAATAGGGTATTCTTTGATTCACTTGATATATGTTTTCGCACTCTACTCGCGGATTCCCGAGGTGACATTGTGGTAATCTACGCATAGGGGTTGATGCACGTTCTTGTATTTGTTTCTCCAGTAGAAATCTTGGGGCACTCTTTGAGGTTATTTGTGTTGGATTGAGTATTATGAATCTGAAATTATTTGGTGTTATTTTAGTACGAACTCTTGATAGATCGATCGGAAAGAATAGCTTCGAGGTGGTTTCGTACCCTAGAAACGATTTCTTCTTATGTTCTCCGCTAGATAGGAACTTTGGAGTGATTCTTCATCACATGTTGAGGGATGGTTATATGATCCAATTATATTAGCATTGTTGAGAGATTGCAATAGCGAAAGTATGGACCCTAGGCCTCATTTTCAAGCATTGCAATACCGCTTGTGCTCCGTTTTATCAATTGCTACCTTGCTGTTTTTTATTGTTCTTATTACGAAAACCAATATCTACCTTCCATATTACACTTGTATCACCATCTCTTCGCCGAACTAGTGCACCTATATAAATTACCATTGTATTTGGTGTGTTGGGGACACAAGAGACTCTTTGTTATTTGGTTGCAGGGTTGTTTGAGAGAGACTATCTTCATCCTACGCCTTCCACAGATTGATAAACCTTAGGTCATCCACTTGACGGAAAATTGCTACTGTCCTACAAAACTCTGCGCTTGGAGGGCCAACACGTGTCTACAAGAATAAAGTTGCATTGTAGACATCAACGCCTAGGTGATTATATGTGTACAACTGTTAATGATCTTAATCTTATCAGTAAACATGCTTCTATGGTAAAAACTAGAGTAGAATAAGTACTTCAGGCACAAAATGATTTGCTCAATGAGATGAATTGTAAGAACAATGATAATGTTGTTAGAGTTATGACTAGAGGCGGTAAAATGACTCAGGAACCTTTGTATCCTGAAGGTCATCCTAAGAGAATTGAGCAATATTCTCAGAGAATTAATACTAATGCATCTAGTACTTCTAATAAAAAGAACAGGAAAATTGATAGGGTTATGCATGCTTTTAGTGAACCTGTTATAGACACACCTGAGAACCCAAATGATATTTCTATTTCTGATGCTGAGACACAATCTAGTAATGAACATGAACCTAGTGATAATGTTAGTGATGATGTTCAAGCTGATGCTCAACCTAGTAATGATAATGATGTGGAGATTGAACCTACTGTTGATCTTGATAACCCACAACCCAAGAATAAACGTTATGATAAGAGAGATGTTGTTGCTAGCAAGCATGGTAAATAAAGAGAACTATGGGTTCAAAAACACATACCTTTTCCTCCAAAACCATCCAAGAAAAAGGATGATGAGGATTTTGAGCGCTTTGTTGAAATGCTTACACCTGTCTTTTTGCGTATGCATTTGACTGATATTTTGAAAATGTCTCCTTATGCTAAGTATATGAAAGAAATTGTTACAAATAAGAGAAAGATACCGAAAAATGAAATTTCCACCATGCTTGCTAATTACAATTTAAAGGTGGAATGCCAAAGAAACTAGGAGATCCAGGAATACCAACTATACCATGCTCCATTAAAAGAAACTATGTTAAAACCGCTTTATGTGATTTGGGAGCCGGTGTTAGTGTTATGCCTTTCTCTTTGTATCATAGACTTAATTTGAATAAGTTGACACCTACTGAAATCTCTTTGCAAATGGCTGATAAATCAACTGCTATACCCATCGGTATTTGCGAGGATGTGCCTGTTGTGGTTGCAATCGTTACTATCTTAACGGACTTTGTTATTCTTGATATTCCGGAGGACGACAGTGTGCCGATCATCATTGGTAGACCCTTTTTGAATACTGCAGGGGCTATTATTGATTGCAACAAGGGCAATGTCACTTTTCATGTTAATGGTAATGAGCATACGATACACTTTCTGAAGAAACAACCTCAAGTGAATAGCATGAATTCTATTGGAAAATTTTCAACTATTGCTATTGGAGGTTTTGAATTTCCTCTTCCTACTGTCAAAAAGAAATATGATATTCTTATTGTTGGGGCCATGCATATCCCCGTTGAGGTAACCTAATGTTATTAGAAAATTCTCCGGTTTCATGTCATTCGGAAGAAGTTTGTTAATAAGACTTGACCAACCTTGTTAATGGATTCCTTTTGATGGGCATGAGATGGATAAATTTAGAAAGCACAACTTTCTGTACCCACTTTTTACTTTCTGTTATTTAGAATAAATAAAGTAAAAAAATAGTATTATTCGTCTGTTTTCTGAATTATCCGTGCAATAAAAAAGTCCCAAAATAAAAGTTCTCCAAATGCCGTGAAAATTTAGCATGATTTTTTATAGATTTTTTGAGAATTTTGGGCACTGAGAACACACCAGGGGGCTGCACCAGTGGGCCACAAGCCCTGGGGGCGCACCCTGGTGGCTTGTGGGTCCCACGTGGGCCCCCCTCACTTATTCCAGCACCCACCCACTTTGTCTTCCTCCAGAAAAAATCATCACGTTGCTCAAACCCGTGTTCTAGCTCATTATGCTGCCATTTTCGATCTCCTAGCTCAAAGCTCCATTTGCAAAACTGATTTGGGGGGATTGTTCATCGGTATGTGACTCCTCCAGTCGTCCAATTAGTTTTTGTTCTAGTGCTTATTTATTGCAAATTTTTTCTACTGTGGTGACCTTGTTCTTGAGCTTTCATGTCAAATTTATATGGTCCAAAGTAGTTTTGATGCATGATATAGCCTCTAGGCACTTGTGGGAGTAGTTGCTATCAATTTTGTTGAGTTTGGTTCAGTTTTATCTTGAGTCATTGAAAATTTCAGAAATTTTTCAGAGGAAGAAAAATGTTTAGAAAGATATACCAAGGTGGTTCCTCGAGGAAGCAAGCCCCAAGGCTCGCGATATGTGAGCCGAACCTTGAACCACTGAGGGAAGATTTAATGCGACCTTGCGAGTGGTTGTTGGATCAATTCATGGATCATGTAGGCTTCAAGGAGGAATTTGATGCATATGTACAAAATGCTAGCCTTGAGGACTTCGCGTCAGATAAGTGCCGGCAGTACTATCACCTCACTGATTCTTTTGTGCGGAGATTTGAATTTACATCTAAGCGCAATACTCATGCTGTCCTCTTTGATCTTTATGATAAATCATTTACCATGGACATAGAAGATCTTAATGATGAATGCAAAATTCCACAGTGGGGCATTCACAGTGAACCTCGCAAAACTAAATATAATGATTTCCTTGCTAGCATCACTGTGGGAGAAACTAGAAACATCACACAATCTACCATATGGAGCATTCACTTTCCTGTCATACATTATTTTGCTCTCTTTATAGGTAGATGCATTAATGGTAAACATGATCATAGCCACCTTTGCGATCCAGATCTTAGTGTCCTCAAGTGGGCGGTATTGGGTGATAAGCGATATAACTTGGGGGCTATTATTGCAAGGAGGTTACATCTTAATGCTAAAGATGGAGATTTCTTTGGTGGAATTTATGCCACCGTTTAGCTAATTATCTTGGGGTACCCATAAGGGAGGATGACATTGAGTTACCACTTGCTTTCCTTGATTATAATGATATGGTACGCTACCAGTTTCTTGAGAGGAACGAACAGTCCCTCCTGTACCGACTGATCTTTGACAGGCAACATGATGTCCATATTACCCTTCCTACTCCTGCCTTCTTTAACTTTCAGGTAAAACAAATATATTTCATAACTAGATAAGAGACAAATGAGTATGAGAGAGAGGTGGAGGCCACTCGCCTCCATGAGGCAACCCTCCAAGCGGTGGCTGCCGTGTCTCAGTACAACCCCGACTACAACTTTGGATATCTGCCAAGCCAGTCTTGGCCCTAGACCAACTTAGTCCAAAAGCCTAAGCTTGGGGGAGTATGTATTTCACACCAACATTACATTCATGTTCACACACTCATTTCAGTTGTCGGTGTTCATACTTTTTCATTGTATTATCCATGTTAGTTTATTTCTTTTTCTCGCTTTCTTCTTGTGTGTTTGAAAAACTGAGAAAATCCAAAAGAATTAGTTCTCGCTTCTTCTAGTTTTCTTTCTAGTTTATTTAGTAGTAGTATTAAAATAAAACCCAAAAAGATTTCTCGTTCTTTTTTTTGTTGGGAGCTTTCCCGTGTAAATAGTTTGTCACGTTCTTGTTTTACCTTCTTCAGAAAAGCAAAAACTCCAAAAATATTTCAGTGTGTTTCTTTGAAAATATGTTTCCTTTCTTTGGGTAGTAAGGAGAAGACCACGATGAAAAAGTTGAGTGGCTCTTATATGCATTATTGTTGATCTAACAGAGAGCCCATATTACCATGTCTTCTCCCTTGAATAAATGTTTGCAGATTCTAGCTTAGTCCAATGCACGTGCACTATTATTATTATTCACACCGTTCGGTCGTGCAAGTGAAAGGCAATAATGACGATATATGATGAAATGATTGAGATGAGGGAAAGCTGGTACGAACTCGACCTATTTTGTTTTCGTAAATATGATTAGTTCATCATTCTTGATTCAACCCATTATGAATGAAACATGTTTGCAATGACAATTAGATATTATAGTTACTCATGCCATGCTTAATTAGCTATGAGTTTATAATGGTTTGCCTTGCGTGCCAACATGCTTTTAAAATGGTTGTGATGTGGTATGATAGGATGGTATCCTCCTTTGAATGATTCGAGTGGCTTGACTTGGCACATGTTCATGCATGGTGATTTATATCCTACTCATGGTTGCACTCAATGTTGGCTAATCTCAATGCATGTTTATGACTGTTGTCGCTCTGTAGTTGGTCGCTCCTCAATCTTTTGCTAGCCTTCATTTGTACTAAGCGGGAATATTGCTTGTGCATCCACTTCCATAAACCCGAAGTTGTTCCATATGAGTCCACTATACATACCTATATGCGGTATCTACCTGTCATTCCAAGTAAATTTGCATGTGCCAAACTCTAAACCTTCAAATAATAATCTGTTTTGTATGCCCGAATCGCTCATGTAGTGACTGGGGGCTGTCAGTATCTTCCATGCTAGGTGGGTTATTCTCACGATGAGTGTTTATTCACTTGTCATTCACGATAAAGTGGTTGGTAATCGGGATGCCCAGTTCCATGCTCAAATCAAATTAAAATATATTTTCAAACAAAACTTACCCAGGACTGTTGTTGGTATGGCCAGTACCCGTGAAGGAAATATGCCCTAGAGGCAATAATAAAGTTATTATTTATTTCCTTATTTCATGATAAATGTTTATTATTCATGCTAGAATTGTATTAACCGGAAACATAATACATGTGTGAATACATAGACAAACAGAGTGTCACTAGTATGCCTCTACTTGACTAGCTCGTTGGTCAAAGATGGTTATGTTTCCTAACCATAGACATGAGTTGTCATTTGATAAGCGAGATCACATCACTAGGAGAATGATGTGATTGACTTGACCCATTCCGTTAGCTTAGCACTTGATCGTTTTAGTTTACTACTATTGCTTTCTTCATGACTTATACATGTTCCTATGACTATGAGATTATGCAACTCCCAATTACCGGAGTAACACTTTGTGTGCTACCAAACGTCACAATGTAACTTGGTGATTATAAAGGTGCTCTACAGGTGTCTCCGATGGTACTTGTTGAGTTGGCATAGATCGAGATTAGGATTTGTCACTCCGATTGTCGGAGAGGTATCTCTGGGCCCTCTCGGTAATGCACATCACTATAAGCCTTGCAAGCAATGCAACTAATGACTTAGTTGCGGGATGATGCATTACGGAACGAGTAAAGAGACTTGCTGGTAATGAGATTGAGCTAGGTATTGAGATACCGACGATCGAATCTTGGGCAAGTAACATACCGATGACAAAGGGAACAACATATGTTGTTATGCGGTTCGACCGATAAAGATCTTCGTTGAATATGTAGGAGCCAATATGAGCATCCAGGTTCCTCTATTGGTTATTGACCGGAGACGTGTCTCGGTCATGTCTACATAGTTCTCGAACCCGTAGGGTCCGCACGCTTAACGTTCGGTGACGATCGGTATTATGAGTTTATGTGATTTGATGTACCAAAGGTAGTTAGGAGTCCCGGATGTGATCACAGACATGACGACGAGTCTCGAAATGGTCGAGACATAAATATTTATATATTGGACAACTATATTCGGACACCGGAAGTGTTCTGGGTGATTTCGGAGAAAACCGAAGTGCCGGAGGGTTATCGGAACCCCCCGGCCCCCGGGAGAACTAATGGGCCACATGGGCCTTAGTGGAGAGAGAGAGGGCCGGCCAGGGCAGGCCGCACACCCCCACCCCCTCTGGTCCGAATTGGACTAGGGAAGGGGGGCGGCGCCCCCCTTTCCTTCTCCCTCTCCTCTTTCCTTTCCCCCTCCTAGTTGGAGTAGGAAAGGGGAGTCCTACTCCTACTAGGAGGAGGACTCCTCCTCCTGGCGTGCCCTGCAAGGGCCGGCCGGCCTCCCCCATTGATCCTTTATATACGGGGGCAGGGGCACCCTAGGACACACAAGTTGATTGTTCCAAGCCATGTGTGGTGCCCCCCTCCACCATAATCCACCTCGATCATATCGTAGCAGTGCTTAGGCGAAGCCCTGAGTCGGTAGCAACATCATCACCGTCATCACGCCGTCGTGCTGACGGAACTCTCCTGTGAAGTTCTGCTGGATCAGAGTTCGTGGGACGTCATCGAGCTGAACGTGTGCTGAACTCGGAGGCGCCGTACATTCGGTACTTGGATCGGTCGGATCGTGAAGACGTACGACTACATCAACCGCGTTCTCATAACGCTTCCGCTTACGGTCTATGAGGGTATGTGGACGATACTCTCGTCTCTCGTTGCTATGCATCACCATGATCTTGCGTGTGTGTAGGAATTTTTTTTGAAATTACTACGCTCCCCAACTACCCGTTGTTTCGGATCGGCCGTGGAGTGTTATTGTTGGCGGAGGGGGAGTAAAAACTTTACCATTCTGTTTGGGAACCGCCTATAATGTATCTAGCATGGAAAGATACCAAGATATCTTGGTTGTTATGTTGACAATGAAAGCATACCGCTCAAAATTATATTCATCTCTGTTTTAAAAGCTCAAGCTCTGGCACCTCTTCAAATCCATGCTTCCCTCTGCGAAGGGCCTATCTATTTAATTTTATTGCTGAGTCATCATCCTCTTATAAAAGGAACCAATTAGAGAGCACCACTGTCATTTGTATGCTTTGCTATTGATTGATATCGAGTATGAGTGTAACTGGATCTCTTTTACCATGAATTATAATGTCTAGTCAGTCCTTGATCTTTAGGGGTGCTCTGCATTTACGTTTTGTGGTCTCAGAAAGGGCTAGCGGGATACCATTATATCATATTGTATCATGATTGTTTTGAAAAAGTGTTGTCATCCGAGATTCATTATTATTGCTCGGTAGTTGATTATGCCATTGATACGGGTACATGTGAGACCTAACTGTTATTGTCAATATGGTTAGTTCATAATCTTTGCAGAAACCTGAATGCTGGCTATACATATTTGCAACAACAAGATCAAACAGAGTTTGTAAAAGTTTTTCTTTATCACCTTGAGTTTGTCAATTGAATTGCTTGAGGACAAGAAATGGGTTAAGCTTGGGGGAGTTGATACGTCTCCATCGTATCTACTTTTCCAAACTATGTTGCCCTTGTTTTGGACTCTAATTTGCATGATTTGAATGGAACTAACCCAGATTGACGTTGTTTTCAGTAGAATTGCCTTGGTGTTATTTTTGTGCAGAAATAAAAGTTCTCAGATTGACCTGAAAATTTATGAAGAATATTTTTTGGAATATATAAAAAATATTGGTGAAAGAATCAACCAGAGGGGTCCACCCATTGGCCACAAGCCTGGGGGGGCCCCCTTGGGGTGCGCCCTGGTGGCTTGTGGGCCCCTGGACCTCCTCCGACCCTAACTCCAACTCTATATATTCACATCCGGAGAGAAAAAAAACCAGAGAGAAGGATTCATCGCGTTTTACGATACGGAGCCGCCGCCGCCTCCCCTTCTTCATCAGGAGGGCTAATCTGGAGTCTGTTCGGGGCTCTGGAGAGTGGGGATTCGTTGCCATCATCATCACCAACCTTCCTCCATCACCAATTCCATTGTAGGCTTGTTGGATGGTGATGGGTTGGATGAGATTTATCATGTAATCGAGTTAATTTTGTTAGGGTTTGATCCCTAGTATCCACTGTGTTCTGAGATTGATATTGCTATGACTTTGCTATTCTTAGTGCTTGTCACTAGGACCCGAGTGCCATGGTCTTATATCTGAACCTATTATGTTTTCATGAATATATTTGTGTTCTTGATCCTATCTTGCAAGTTGTAGACACGTACTACGAGTTATGATCCACATACCCCAAGGTGACAATAATTGGAATTCTTTCCGGTGATTACCGTAGTTTGAGGAGTTCATGTATTCACTAAGTGCTAATGCTTTGTTCGAGTTCTCTATTAAAAGGAGGCCTTAATATCCATTCATTTCCATTAGGACCCCGCTGCCATGTGAGGGTAGGACAAAAGATGGCATGCAAGTTCTTTTCCATAAGCACACGTATGACTATATACAGAATACATGCCTACATTATATTGATGAATTGGAGCTAGTTCTGTGTCACCCTAGGTTATAACTGTTGCATGATGAATGCCATCCGACATAATTATCCATCACTAATCCATTGCCTACGAGCTCTTCACATATTGATCTTTGCTAAGTGACTTTGCCCTTGCCACTGTTACAAGTGCTACAAAACTGCTACTGTTACTTCTGTTACTGTTACCTTTACTTCCATGTTACTTTGCTACTAAATACTTTCTTCCAGATATTAAGTCTTTTAGGTGTGGTTGAATTGAAAACTCAGCTACTAATACTTGAGAATATTCTTTGGCTCCCCTTGTGTCAGATCAATAAATTTGGGTTGAATACTCTACCCTCAAAAACTGTTGGGATCCCCTATACTCGTGGGTTATTAGCAAGGGCCCAGGCGCGCCCTGGTGGGTTGTGCTCACCTCCTTCACCTTATGGTCCTCCCACGAAGCTTATAGTTCCTCTTTTGTTCCAAAAAATAGTCAAACAGTTTCGTTGCATTTGGAGAACTTCTATTTCTACACAAAAAACAACACCACGGTATTTTTACTGAAAACAACGTCAGTCTGGGTTAGTTCCATGCAAATCATACCAAAACCATACAAATTTTTTGTAAACATGGCATGAATACTTCATAATTTATAGATATGCTGGAGACGTATCAACATCCCCAAGCTTAATTCCTACTCGTACTCGAGTAGGTAAATGATAAAAGAAATAATTTATGAAGTGTGAATTTAGCAAAGTGCATAAGTTTCAGCAATGATAATTTCAATCACTTTCCCTAGCATCATAACATCAACTCTTTCTCATAAAACTCATCATGTTAAAGTAGCAACCAATTCACATGTTATGGTTCAAACAATGAATTCTCTTGAAACTTAACAACCTTTGTTCTCAGTCACCAAGCAATTGCAATTAAACTTAGTCAACAAAGTCTAAGAAAGAGCTGCACATACTCAATCAACATATAGTCTTCTATGATTGCTAGTACTCAAAGCATATTCTTAGAACAAATGGCATCCATCAAACACAGAGAAAGATAGGGGCTTAATGTTTCGCCTCCCAACTCATTTATCATAGAGATAATTGTCAACAGTAATAATTCATGATCAAATATATTTGACTGGTCATATGTGCCTAGATCTTTCCCCACCGCATGATGCTTTCCAACTAGAGAATAATTGAGGTTGAAATGAGAATGCATACTATTGACTCTTGCATAAAAGTAAATGCTGAAAAGTAAAAGATAGGCCCTTCGCAGACGGAAGCAGAGGTTGTCATGCGCTTTTTATTTGGATGCCCAAGCTCTTAGTGCAAAGGAATGTCACGTTATACTGCCCCTTATGATAGCAACCTTTATTATGCAGTCTGTAGCTTTTATTACTTTGCCATCACAAGTTCGTACAACACTCAATTATACCTTACAATAAAAGATCAAACATATTTATGAGCAATTTTTATTGCCTTATGCACCGATGACAACTTACTTGAAGGATCTTATTCAATCCATAGGTAGGTATGGTGGAAACTCATGGCAAGAAACTGGCTTTAAGGGTTTTTGGATGCACAAGTAGTATGTCTACTTAGTATGAATTTTTGGCTACAAAAAGATCCTAGGCAAACACCACATGTTGGAGGATCCATGACAATATAACTTCTATGCAAATGTACACAAACATATCTCATTGCGTTGTCTTCCTTGTCCAACTTCACCTAATTTGCCCAAGTTTGAAAATAATTAATGGGTATTCACAATCGTAGAAGATGTCCAAGATAATGTATTTGCATGTGAAAGTTCTCTTCCATATACTAATCATTCATGAATTCCTTGTATGACCAATATTGTGATTGTCAAGCTTCAAAAGATTTCACTTTCTAAACCCAATGTGAAGCTACTACTAGTCATAATATGAACATATAATTTCAACTTCATGATTATTCAATTCATTCAACAATTTACTCATAGGATATAAGTGAAGCACAAGAGTAAAAGGCAAACTACATCAAAATGATATAAGTGAAGTTCAAACAAGTAGTTAAATAAATGGGTAGCCATTTGAGGACTCTCTCTTATTTAAAAACTTCCAGATCTAAGTATTTTATTAAAAAAACAAGCTAAACAAAACAAAATGACATTCCAAGAATAGCACACCTTATGTGGAGAAGCAAAAACTTAGGCTCAACCGATACTAACGGATAATTGTTGATGAAGAAAGGTGGGATGCCTACCGGGGCATCCCCAAGCTTAGATGCTTGAGACTTCTTGAAATATTATCTTGGGATTCCTTGGGCATCCCCAAGCTTGAGCTTTTGTGTCTCCTTAATTCCTTTATATCATGGTTTCCCTAAATCTTAAAAACTTCATCCACACAAAACTCAACAAGAACTCGTGAGATAAGTTAGTATAAATCAATGCAAAACCTTATCATTCTCTACTGTAGCAAATCACTAAAATTATTATTTAACATTGAATACTTAATGCCTCTGCATATTTAATAGTCCTACCCTCAAATAGAATCATTAAACAACCAAACATATGCAAACAATGCAAACATAACAACAATCTGTCAAAACAGTACAACCTATAAAGAATGCAAGAAGATTCATAATTCTATAACCCCAAAAATTCTAAAAAATTACCAAACTATAGAGAATGAGTTGCAACTTATTGTGTAAAAATTTCATGATTTTATCATGTTCTGACATTTTTTAACAATTCAGACAATGATAGGAAACTTTCTGTTTTCAAAACAGCAACATATAGACTTGCAAAAATAAGCATGGTAAAGGCTATCCTTGACATTTTTATTGAAATGAAAGACGCAAAACATTATTCTAAATAGAAGCAAGCAAATACGAATAAAATAAAATGACGCTCCTGTCGGGGAACGTTGCATGAAAATAAATGCTATGCACACGCAAGATCTATCCATGGAGATGCATAGCAATGATAGGGGAGAGTGTGTCTACGTACCCTCGTAGACCATAAGCGGAAGCGTTTGTTAATGTGGTTGATGTAGTCGAACTTCTTCGCGTTCCAACTGATCAAGTACCGAACGTACGACACCTTCGCGTTCAGCACACGTTCAGCTCGGTGACGTCCTCCGCCTTCTTGATCCAGCAAGACGGCGAGGCTGTGGATGAGTTCTGGTAGCACGACGGCGTGGTGACGGTGATGGTGAAGCTATCTCCGCAGGGCTTCTCCTAAGCACTACGAAAATATGGCCGAGGGTGCAAACAGTGGAGAGGGGCGCCGCACACGGCAAAGAAATTGTCGTAGTTGTGCTAGGCACCCCCTCCCACATATATATAGGTGGGGAGGGGGAGGAGCAGCCAGGAGGCGCCCCCAAGTAGGCCGAATCCTACTTGGGGTCTCTCCCAAGTGGCGCCCCCCTTTCCTTATTGGAGTGCGGGAGGAAGGAAGGAGGAGATGGCGCCCCCTCCCGTTTCCTTTCTCTCCTGAGGAGGGAATGGCACGAGAGGACACCCCCTCCCGTTTCCTTCTCCTAGGGCCGGTCGGCCATGTAGAGGGGCGCACCTGTCCCCTAGTCGGCAGGTCTGTCCCCCCCTTTGGCCCATTAGGCCCATACACTTACGGAGGGTGTCCGGGAAGCCCTTCTGGTGACCCGATGACTACCCGATGCACTCCGAAACTCTTGCGGTGTCCGAATACCATCGTCCTATATATCAATCTTTACCTCTCCATTTAGAGATTCCTTGTCATGTCCATGACATCATATGGGACTCCGAACAACAGTCGGTCATTGTCATGGAATTTTCATGGTAGATGTCCTAGTGAAAGGACTTAGTCATAGGGCCATCGCAACTAGGAAGCTTAAAGGGGTTAATCGGGACAAAGGACATGAGAGGTTTTATACTAGTTTGGCCCCTTACGATGAAGGTAAAAGCCTACGTCTAGTTGTGTTGATATTGCTGGGGTTTCGATCACCAAGAGGCTTAACTCACCGGCTTGGTTATCGATCTCTCGTTTCTTGCCCTAAGCCGCCACTGGGTCGTCCCCTTATATACACGGGTTGACGCCTGGTGGCCTACAGAGTCCCGGCCGGCTCATAATCGTGTCCGGCTCGGTGACTTCCTTTACATGCCTTTCTTTACAAGTCTTTCCTTACATACGGCGGTTTGTAATATTGGGCCTTAAGCCGCCTCTAGGCCCTTGGGCCTTCTATAAGATTTAATAAACTATCATCTTAATGTTTACTGGGCTTCTTGCGTAACCCGCCATTGGGGCTGACCCGACCCCTCCTGGGTGGGAAATAACTGATAGCTATATCCCAAACATTAGGCCCCAGGTTGACTTTGAACTTTGTTCTTTATCAATCTTCAACACTTAGACAAAATCCATCTTCTTATCCTCGCAGAAGTTTTTGTAACCCGCCATGATGTCATCTCTTGAAAACGCAAAAACTTTTATGATGTCATCTCCCAACGGATCTTCATCTTTAATGTCTTCCGAGAATCGATGCGTCTGTGTAGTTGGATAACCATTATTCGGCTCCCCCTCGATTTTCGCGCCCTTCTGTTCACATTTTTCCTTATAAATAGGCACACCTCGGCCTTCCTCATTCTTCTCTCTCTCCATCTTCTTCCTCTCGCAAACCCTCCTGCTGCTCGAGCCTCACCGCCATCGCACTTCTCCTCTGTCTCCGTCGACCTTGGCCGCTGCATCAACCTGAATCAGTCCAGAGAAACGGCGATGACCTCCACAGAAGATCTGTGGTTGTAAGTGTTCTCCTTTTCACTTCTCAGATCCGCATTAGGGTTTCCAGACTTCTTCGTGTTCTTCATAGCTCATCGCGGTTCTTCGTAGTTCTTCCACCGCATGCCTCTTCTTAATCCAAAAAGATATATACGCTTGTGCGGTAGTGTTTTTGTGCCTACTCTTGATGCCCATAGATCCCTTTCTCTGGTTCAAAAGATCTCATTTAGAACTCACAGATTCATCTGCGCTGAACTTTTTAGGTCTAGAATTTTTCCCATTTTGAATAGCCATTTGATCTAGAATAATACCAAGCAGTTAGGAAACTTGTTTGTCTCAACACTTAACTGATTTTGCTTTTCTCAAATATCTGTAGTCATTGCGGCTTACTGTGCCGGCTTACTTTTCCTTATATGACATTAGCCCTTAGCTAAGCCGCCATTACTTCCCTGCATTATCATCATTTAACTATTAATTTCACCATGGAATTGAACCGGCATGTTGCCTTTCTTTTCAGTTCGTTTTTGAGCATCATGCCGTCCAAAGCACCAACCATCTACAACTGGGTTCCCTCAACTGTAACTGAGGAATGTTTGAAGGAGTTCTTCACCATAGGATTTTTGCCAGCGAAAACCGTCATGTCTTACCGTGCTCCTGACCCGGAGGAAGAACGGCCCAATCCAAGAGACGGTGAAGTGATTGTTTTTACTGACCATATGAACCGTGGCTTTTCACCACCCGGCTTAAAGTTCTTCAGAGATGTCCTTCACTTTTTCAAACTCCACCCTCAAGATATCGGGCCCAACTCCATATCTAACATCTGCAATTTCCAAGTGCTCTGTGAGGTGTACCTTCGGGAAGAGCCGACCGTGGAGCTGTTTAGAGAATACTTTTATCTGAACCGGCAGAATAGTGCACCAACGGCCTTAGCTTGGAGCTTGGAGGCATCTCAATTCAGCGTCGGCAGGGCGTTGTCATCCCCCTCATAGTCTTACCGAGTCATCCCAAAGACTGGAACCAGACTTGGTTCTACTGTCAAGACATTTCACCAGCAAATGAGAAGCCACTGCCGGGTTATCGCGCCGAGCGTCTTGACTCCAAATTCGCGCTCCCTGACAAGCTTACGGCTGCCGAACGTAGGAAGCTGATCCCATCCATAAAAAGGATTAATGCCTTATTAGGCAACGGCTTGACTGGAGTTGACATGACCCGCTGCTGGATCTCATGGCGGGTTATTCCTATGATCCGTCGATCAAAATTGATGTACGAGTATGGTGGAGGCCCAGACGACTCTCTTCGTCACAGCCCCGTTCAATTAACGGAAGCAAGTATTGTTTCAATGTCAACCCTTCTGGTGAACGGGAAGTACGAATACTGTAGTATCGTCGGGTTAAACCCTTTCTGCAAGCTTAACCCGGCGCCAGAAGTAAGGAGACTCTGATCTCTCTCCTTTGTATTTTTCTCAGCCGTATTATTTAACACTTGCCTAACCTTTCATTTTGTTTTTACCTGTTTGCAGGCCAAATCTGACTTCTGGAAGGTGAAATATGACCATGAAGCTGCCAAGAAAGCAAGAGTTGCTGCCATAACCGCCAAGAAAACGACCCGGAGGGCCAAAAAGAAGAAGAGGAGCACTGTTGAAGACATGATGAAACTCGACGAAACTTCTGAGTCGGAGGTAGCCCTTGACTCCCTTGGCCGATTCTTTAATAATCTTATTAACACTGATCATTACCAGGACGACACGGGGGCCAGTCAGGCCTTGGAAGAAGAGGTAACTATTTCCTCTGACTCAGCACATTTGCCAAGATAGAAACTTCGAGTCGTAACCCGGAAAGTAAGGTTTTCACACCCTTTGGCTTATCTGGACCCTCACTTTCTTTTGAAAAAGCAGCAACATGAGAGCCGCCGTCAAGCTCAGACCGAAGACGAACCGGCTGTTGCTCTTCAACAAACTCCCCAAAAGCGCCGGAATGAGGTTTACTTCTTTTGTCTTTAACTTTGTTTAATGGATCTTTTCCTTTGCATTACTTTAACTTTATTTTATCTTTTCAGGAGGTGACTCGCTCTTCTGCCGACTCATCGTAGACCCAATTTCCGGCCTTCAAGACTGCCCCTGGGTAATAAAAAACCCTCCTTTTTTCTGGGTTGTTCAAATTGTATCTTTGTACTGACGGTCCTGCAATATTTCTCTTAGTGGCCAAGCTAAGTCCAAGAAGGCAAAGGCAGCTAAACCAGCAGAAGACCCATGAATCCTTGCATCTGACCCGGCCAGGCCACCTTCTCCTCCATTAACTGACGCTCCAGAAGATCCGCCTCTCGATGCAGAAGCAAATCCTCCTGAGCCGTCGTTTGATGAGACCACCGTGAATCCTTCCGCAACTGGACCATCAAGCTCAGCCAACCCGCCATCACCGTCTGCATAAGACATTTTGACCACCGGGAGCCGTTTTATTGAACTGGGGAATCCAACTGTGCTGGCTCGCCACACGGCAAAACAAGAGGCATTGGAGAAGCAGAAAGTGCGCTTTGACGTTGCCAATTATGATCATCTAAATGCCAATGATATTTTATCCGGCTATCTCAGCCATGTGCACTCCAGTCGTGACTCCGAGATCGAAATGGTCAAACAGTTGCAGCTGAAATACGAGGTATGTTCTTACGGCTTATCTATATTCCGCCAGCCCCCAAGTCTTCAGATTATGAGAGAACTGGAATGATCTGTAGACTTTATAGTATAGGCCAAGACTTTTGCCTTTGAAACTTTTCTTGAGTGCAATAAAATAGAACAAAGCTTCACCTTTAGTCCCCAAGGGCCGGTTCATTTTGATCATAGATGAACCGGTACTTTAAATTGTCTTGTACCGTATTCAAAGAACTTCATAATCCAGCTTAACCTTGAGAAACTTGCTGAATAGCATACATTAGCCCCCAAGTGCCAAGTGTTGTTCTTTGGAGTCATACTTGGGACTTAAAGTATGTCTTTAGAGTCATAAGAAATTGTTTTGGCATACATTAGCCCCCAAGTGTCAAGTGGTTTTTTTGTAAAGTACTTGAGACTTGAATCTTGATGTTTGAACCTCTGAGCGAAATCTTGACTCATCTGAGTACGTTTTCTTGCAGAATGCCTTATCTGAATTGAACTCGCAATTGACTGATGCGAAGACTCGGCTAGCAGGTCAGGAAGCAGAAATCAAGTCTGCTAACTCCAAATTGCAAATAAGTCTTTTTGAGATGGAAAATTTAAAGACCAGCTTTGCTTCCAAGAAGAAAACCTGGGCAGAGGAAAAAACGCTTGTAACGCAACGCGCCGAGAAGGCCGAAGCAGCCCTTGAAGAGGTTTCAACAGAACTGAATGGTTTAAAGGGCCTGTTGGAAATATGCCCTAGAGGCAATAATAAATTAGTTATTATTATTATATTTCATTGTTCATGATAATCATTTATTATCCATGATAGAATTGTATTGATAGGAAACTCAGATACATGTGTGGATACATAGACAACACCATGTCCCTAGTAAGCCTCCAGTTGACTAGCTCGTTGATCAATAGATGGTTACAGTTTCCTGACCATGGACATTGGATGTCGTTGATAACGGGATCACATCATTAGGAGAATGATGTGATGGACTAGACCCAATCCTAAGCCTAGCACAAGATCGTGTAGTTCGTATGCTAAAGCTTTTCTAATGTCAAGTATCATTTCCTTAGACCATGAGATTGTGCAACTCCCGGATACCGTAGGAGTGCTTTGGGTGTGCCAAACGTCACAACGTAACTGGGTGGCTATAAAGGTACACTACAGGTATCTCCAAAAGTTTCTGTTGGGTTGGCACAAATCGAGACTTGGATTTGTCACTCCGTGTAAACGGAGAGGTATCTCTGGGCCCACTCGGTAGGACATCATCATAATGTGCACAATGTGATCAAGGAGTTGATCACAGGATGATGTGTTATGGAACGAGTAAAGAGACTTGCCAGTAACGAGATTGAACAAGGTACCGGGATACTGACGATCGAATGTCGGGCAAGTATCATACCGCTAGACAAAGGGAATTATATACGGGATTAATTAAGTCCTTGACATTGTGGTTCATCCGATGAGATCATCGTGGAGCATGTGGGAGCCAACATCGGTATCCAGATCCCGCTGTTGGTTATTGACCGGAGAGTTGTCTCGG
This sequence comes from Triticum urartu, assembly GCF_056163025.1. Taxonomy (NCBI): domain Eukaryota; kingdom Viridiplantae; phylum Streptophyta; class Magnoliopsida; order Poales; family Poaceae; genus Triticum; species Triticum urartu. Next base: position 487,973,299 of record NC_141878.1, read on the forward strand.
CCATGTCTGCATGACTCACGAACCCGTAGGGTCTACACACTTAAGGTTCGATGACGCTAGGGTTATAGGGAAAGTATGTACACAGTTACCGAATGTCGTTCGGAGTCCCGGATGAGATCCCGGACATCATGAGGAGTTCCGGAATGGTCCAGAGGTAAAGATTAATATATAGGAAGTATGGTTTTGGCCACCGGAAGTGTTCCGGGCATCACCGGTAGTGTACCGGGACCACCGGAGGGGTCCGGGGGTCCACCAGGTGGGGCCACCAGCCCCAGAGGCCTAAATGGGCCAATAGTGGGAAGGGACCAGCCCCTAAGTGGGCTGGGGCGCCTCCCCACCAAGGCCCATGCGCCTAAGGGGAAGAGGGGGCAAACCCTAAGGGCAGATGGGCCCTAAGGCCCATGCCTGGTGCGCCTCCCTCTCCCCCTCCACTTGGCCGCCACCCTAGATGGGACTGGGGCTGCCGCCACTCCTAGGGTGGAAACCCTAGGTGGGGGCGCAGCCCTCCCTCTCCCCCTATATATAGTGGAGGCAAAGGGGCAGCCCAACACATGAAGTTCCTCCCCTGTTGGCGCAGCCCTACCCCTCTCCCTCCTCGTCTCTCGTAGTGCTTGGCGAAGCCCTGCTGGAGTCCCGCACTCCTCCACCACCACCACGCCATTGTGCTGCTGCTGGATGGAGTCTTCCCCAACCTCTCCTTCTCCCCTTGCTGGATCAAGGCATAGGAGACGTCACCGGGCTGTACGTGTGTTGAACGCGGAGGTGCCGTCCATTCGGCACTAGGATCATCGGTGATTTGGATCACGACGAGTACGACTCCATCAACCCCGTTCACTTGAACGCTTCCGCTTAGCGATCTACAAGGGTATGTAGATGCACTCTCCTTCCCCTCGTTGCTAGATTACTCCATAGATTGATCTTGGTGATGCGTAGAAAATTTTAAATTTCTGCTACGATCCCCAACAGGGCCGGGTGTCTCAAGTGGTGGCCGCCATCTTTGGTAAGCCGTCTATCTTCAATCCTGTGTACTTTTTTGCTGATCCGGAATATAAGCCGCCAGCTGACTTTGTTTATAAAATATGTGCAGGCCCACGAAGCAAGAATCTGAGCCAAGATCATGTGATTAAACTGAAGGCAGTGTATAATTTAGCAGAGCAACTGTATATTGGCGCACAACGGGCGCTTGCTGCCATCTCTCCTGCCAATCAAGGACCTAACCAGCTCAGCGATGTTTTAAAGAAGCTGTCAATTTTGCCCGCCAGGTTCCAAGAGGTTAAGCGCTCCTGTGTGAGAGCCGGAGCTTTGACTGCCATGAGCCGCTCCAAGGCTTGGCTGCCAGATCTAGACCCGGCTGATGTAGCCAGAGGGTACCCCACGGTAAAGGAAGACGAGTCACTGTTTGAACAGGACGACTTCATTTCTTGCGTGAGGGAGGTGCGACCTCAGGCGACTATTCTTGGAGATGAAACCAACATCGACAAGTACCAGCCGGGTTTTGATGTTGAAAATAAGAAGATGGCAACTCCCTCGTACAAGGTGACAGATTTAATCCCGCCTATTCGCGAAAATACATTTGCCCCGAAAGTTGACCCGGCCGGCCTGATTGATGAAGAAGCAGAATTTGTCGCCGTGAATGGTTTTGACTGGTCAAAACCTAGCTTCCAGTTATCAGAGGGCGGTGATCCGGCGAGGGAGTAGCAATAACCATCTTCATGGGCTTTAAAAGCCTTGTAATAGTTTAGCTGTGAAAACACTGCATGCTTTGCTTATGCCATCGCGCATAAAACACTTGTATGTGATTATGTGTTTCCTGTTGTCAATATATGCATCATATTTATGGTTATCCCTGTAATACTTTAGCTCTGTCCCTGTAAATACAAGAGAAAAAACCTATCTTGGCGGCTTAGTACCAAACGGGTTACAACACCCGGCTTGTAGCCAATATGAAAACAGAAACAGATATAAAAAGAGAACAAGGCTGAAACTAACCCGTTGCAGCAGGCAAGTGCATATAAACAACAACCATACTTGTACCTTTGATTCTTAGACCACCGGTTTAAATAATCCAGGTGATGAAGTTGATAACTCAATCTTTTTGAGAAGTCAATGCTTCTGAATACTTAATGATCATCATATCTTAGCGGCTTTGTTGTCCAATAGTCCAGCCGGCGAAGAAGATCATGCTAATTATTTGTGAAATTAAGACAACAAAAACTAAAAAGCAAATAACAGGTAATAAGTACGACTTAACTTTGTATTTGGGGGTTTCTGATTCGAATACGATCAGTAAACCGGACCAAAGGGGTTAAGCTAAGGTTCGAATACGACCATATAGCCCCTAGTGGCTTTGGCGTTGCGCCGATCAAGAGGGTACCGATAGCTATGTTCTCTTTGGTTCGAATACGACCTATGTTTGAACAGGAAGCCCCCAAATGACCTTGAGAGGTTTTTAACGACCCTGATTCGAATACGATCCAAGTCGGACCCAAAAGGGGTTAAGCTATGATTCGGATACGATCAAGAAGCCCCCTAGTGAGTTTAGCCTTGAGCCGATCAAGAGGGTTACAACAGCTATGTTCTCTTTGGTTCGAATATGACCTATCTTTGAACAGGAAGCCCCCAAGTGACCATGAGAGTTGCAGCTAGATTCGGATACGATCATAAGCCGGACCAAAAAAGGTTAAACTTGATTCAAATATGATCAGCTCCTTAATGGTCATTTGAAAATAAGAAATAACAAAGATGTATAATCTTTTGAAAAAGGAAAGAGACTGATGGTCCTGCTTTATTACTTATCATGGTATATACCATGTTAAAGTATGTACATGATGAGAGCCGATGGCTCAGGTGTAGTATGGCCGAAGTTGAGCAATGTTCCACGGCCGGTGGGTCTCTTCCTCCGACTTACATGAGTCTTTGTGCTCTCGAACGTCAATGAGGTAATATGACCCGTTGTTTAAGTTCTTGCTGACCACAAAAGGTCCTTCCCAACGTGGGGATAACTTGTGTGCATCTGACAGATCCTGGATGAGCCGGAGCACTAGGTCACCTTCCTGAAAAGTCCTGGACTTAACCCGGTGGCTGTGATAACGGCGCGGGTCCTGTTGATAAATTGCTGATCGAGCTGCTGCTAAGTCTCTTTCCTCATCTAACAAGTCAAGTGCATCCTGTCTGGCTTGTTCATTATTATCTTCAACATAAGCCGCCACATGGGGCGAGTCATGATGGATGTCACTAGGCAACACTGCTTCTGCTCCATAAACCATGAAGAAAGGTGTGTAACCTGTGGACCTGTTAGGTGTGGTGTTGATACTCCACATCACCGAGGGTAATTCCTCTACCCAACAACCCGGCGTTCGCTGCAAGGGAACCATAAGACGGGGTTTGAGACCTTTTAAAATTTCCTGATTCGCTCCCTCAGCTTGACCGTTGGACTAAGGATGAGCTACAGAAGAAACATCAAGCCGGATATGCTCACGTTGACAAAACCCATAGCCCCTTGGGACAGATTAGTGCCATTGTCAGTGATAATGCTGTGTGGAAAACCAAAATGGAAGATCACCTTTTTCATGAACTGAACCGTCGTGGCCGCATCACACCTACTCACCGGCTAAGGTCCCACCATGTCAAGCCCCCAGACCGCAAATGGCCAAGTGATTGGAATCATCCGGAGTTCTTGAGCCGGCACATGTGCTCGTCGTGCGAACTTTTGACATCCATCACACCTGCTGACCAGATCCTCCGCATCAGCGTGAGCTGTCAACCAGTGAAAACCATGACAAAAAGCCTTGGCCACCAGAGATTTTGACCCGGCGTGATGACCACAATCGCCTTCATGGATCTCACGAAGAATTTCTTGGCCTTCTTCAGGGGAAACACACCGCTGAAATGCTCCAGAGATGTTGCGATGGTATAATTCTCCATCAGAAATCATCATTGACTTAGACCACCGGGTTATCTGTCGAGCCAGGGTCTCATCCGCTGGCAACTCGCCCCGAGTCATGTAAGCCAAGAACGGCACTGTCCAATCTGGGATGACATGAAGAGCCGCCACCAACTATGCCTCCGGGTCAGGAACGACTAGATCTTCTTCTGTGGGCAACTTAACAGACGGGTTATGCAAGACATCCAAAAAAGTGTTAGGTGGCACTGCCTTACGCTAGGACCCCAACCGTCTTAGAGCATCGGCCGCTTCGTTCTTCCTACGGTCAATATGCTCCACCTAATATCATTTGAAATGTCCTGCAGCCGCATCAACTTCATGGCGATAAGCCGCCATGAGAGGATCTTTGGAATCCCACTTGCCTGATACCTATTGAGCCACTAAGTCCGAGTCGCCAAGACACCTGGCCCGGCTCAGGCTCATCTCTTTGGCCACTCGAAGACCATGGAGCAAGGCTTCATACTCTGCTGCATTGTTAGTGCAAGGAAACATCAGCCGTAACACATAACAGAATTTGTCACCTCGAGGGAGGTTAAAACAACTCCAGCCCCCGAGCCTTCCAACTGTCTGGACCCATCAAAATGAATAGTCCAATATGTGTTGTGTGGTTTCTTTTCTGGCATCTGCATTTCTGTCCAGACATTGATAAAATCAACCAGTGCTTGAGACTTGATCGCAGTACGTGGCACATACTTCAATCCATGGGACCCAAGCTCAATGGCCCACTTGGTGACTCGTCCAGTGGCTTATATGTTTTGAATAATGTCTCCCAAGGGAGCAGAGCTAACCACAGTGATTGGGTGACCCTGAAAATAATGTTTAAGCTTCCGGCTCGCCATGAACACCCCATACACTAGCTTCTGCCAATGTGGATAGCGTTGTTTGGATTCAATTAATACCTCACTGACGTAGTAAAACGGCCGTTGAACCGGATGTTCCTTGCCAACCTCCTTGCGCTCCACCACAATTGCCACACTAACAGCTCGTGAATTGGTGGCTACGTATAACAACAGCGGCTCTTTCTCAATTGGAGCAGCAAGGACCGGCGGCTCAGCAAGCTGTGTCTTAAGATCTTCAAAAGCAGAGTTTGCAGCATCGCTCCAAACAAAATCATCTGTTTTCTACATCATCTGATACAAAGGCACTGCCTTCTCCCCTAGCCGGCTTATGAACCGGCTCAAAGCAGCAACACGACCCGCCAGCTGTTGAACGTCATTGATGCATGTTGGTTTGGCCAGGGATGTAATTGCCTTGATTTTCTCCGGGTTAGCTTCAATACCTCGGTTGGACACCAAAAAACCCAAGAGCTTGCCAGCCGGGACTCCAAAAACACACTTAGCCGGGTTAAGCATCATTTTGTAGACCCGGAGATTATCGAAGGTCTCTTTCAGATCTACGACCAAGGTTTCCTCTTTCCTGGATTTTACCACTATATCATCCACATAAGCATGAACATTACGCCCAATCTGATCATGAAGACAATTCTGCACACACCGTTGGTAAGTCGCATGGGCACTCTTAAGCCCAAAATGCATAGACACATAGCAGAAAGCTCCAAAAGGAGTGATAAAAGCCGTCTTCTCCTGATCTTTGACTGCCATCTTGATCTGATGATAACCTGAATAAGCATCCAAGAAACTCAAACGTGCGCAACCCGCCGTAGCATCGATGATCTGATCAATACGGGGAGGGCAAAAGGGTCAGCCGGACAAGCCTTGTTTAGATCGGTGTAGTCCACACACATACACCAGGTGCCGTTCTTTTTGAGTACAAGCACCGGGTTGGCTAACCACTCTGGGTGAAAGACTTCTACAATGAACCCGGCCGCCAAGAGCCGGGCCACTTCTTCTCCAATGGCCTTGCGCCTTTCTTCATTGAGCCGTCGGAGAAACTGTCTAACGGGTTTAAACTTTGGATCAATATTGAGAGTGTGCTCAGCGAGTTCCCTCGGGACACCCGGCATGTCAGAAGGTTTCCATGAAAAGATGTCCCGGTTCTCACGGACGAACTCGATGAGCGCACTTTCCTATTTTGGATCCAAGTTCGCACTGATGATGAACTGCTTGGATGAGTCGCCAGGCACAAAGTCAACCATCTTGGTGTCATCAGCTGATTTGAACTTCAACACCGGCTCATGCTCTGTTGTTGGTTTCTTTAACGACGTCATGTCTGCCGGGTCAACGTGATCCTTGTAAAACTTTAACTCCTCTGTTGCACAAAGAGACTCAGCATAGGCAGCATCACCTTCTTCACACTCCAAAGCTATTTTTTGGCTCCCATGTACTATAATGGTGCCCTTATAACCCGGCATCTTGAGCTGCAAATATACATAACATGGCCGAGCCATGAACTTGGCATAAGCCGGCCGTCCAAACAGAGCATGATATGGGCTTTTGATCTTAACCACCTCAAAGGTTAATTTTTTTGCTCTGGAGTCATACTCATCTCCAAAGGCTACTTCCAATTCAATCTTACCAACTGGGTATGCCGACTTGCCAGGTACCACACCGTGAAAAACAGTGTTGGACTGTTTAAGACTCCTATCAGTCAACCCCATCCGGCAGAACGTCTCATAGTAGAGGATGTTGATGCTGCTGCCTCCATCCATGAGTACCTTAGTGAATTTATATCCACCAACCTAAGGTGCCACTACCAATGCCAAGTGACCCGGATTATCATCCCGGGGTGGGTGATCCTCTCTGCTCCACATAATAGGCTGCTCTGACCAACGTAAGTAACGTGGAATCGCCGGCTCAACGGCATTGACAGCCCTCTTGTGAAGCTTCTGGTCCCTCTTACATAAACTAGTGGTGAACACATGGTATTGCCCACTATTCAGCTGTTTTGGGTTGCTCTGATATCCGGACTGTTGCTGCTGATTACCTTGGCCAGGTTGTGGATTATATCCTCCTTGGTTACCAGGATGGCCCTGACCGTGAAATCCTCCTCCACCTGAGCCGGCACCTGGGCCATGGAAACCACCTCCACCTGAACCGCCACCTGGACCGTGACCTCCATCAAACATGTTTGAATTTTTAAACGCCTTCATGATTGTACAATCTTTCCACAGGTGGGTGGCTGGCTTCTCCCGGGTGTCGTGCCTTAGACAAGGCTCATTCAATAGTTGCTCAAGGGTGGGACCTGACCCGCCCGACCAAGGGGGTTTCCTGCCCTTGCGTCATTGATTTCCGCCATGCGCATTGGTGTTAGCGACAAACTCATCAGCCTTACATTTATTACCTCCTTGATTTGTCGGGTTATGCTGGTGATCCTTGCCGTTGCCGTTCTTCTTTCCCTTTGCTGTTTTTTCAGACACCGGGTCTTTGGTACTATCAGAATCAACATACTTGACGAGAGCCGCCATCAACTGGCCCATGTCATTGCAGTCACGCTTGAGCCGTCCCAACTTCTGCTTCACAGGTTCAAAACGGCATTTTTTCTCCGACATCAAGACTTCTGAGCCGGCATCCATCTTATCAGACGAATGTATTATCTCCTTGAACCGGCGCACCCAATGGGTTGTAGACTCACCGTCCTCTTGCTTACAATTAGTCAGGTCCACAATCGACATAGGATGCTTACACGTGTCTTTGAAGTTCTAGATGAACCGGGCCTTCAACTCCGCCCATGAGCCGATGGAATTGGGTGGCAACCCCTTCAACCAAGTACGAGCTGTTCCATCCAACATCATAGTGAAATACTTGGCCATCGTCGCGTCGCTGACCTCCAAAAACTCCATAGCCATCTCATAACTCTCAATCCAAGCCCTAGGCCATAAGTCGGCCGTGTAATTAGGCACCTTACGAGGCCCCTTGAAGTCTTTTGGCAAACGCTCATTACGTATGGCTGGCACCAGGCAAGGGACACCTCCGGTTCTTGTGGTCACCCCTGCCTCAACTGAGGTTGCTGGGTAAGCCGGAAAGGTCTGATGAGCCGCCTGCTCTGCTGCCAGTTGAACCGCTCGCTCCGCCTCTTACCGGATCCTCTCCTGATTCGCCAAGTTAACGGCTTCAGACCGCACCGGCTCATACCTGTGCGGCCGGTTGCGGCGTTGAGCATTGCTTGACATGTCAGCTGACTCCATATGCCTACTGTAGCTTGGGCTCTGGCTTGGGCGAGGAGTTGAATGGATCCTGTCTCGACTGTAGGAGTATGCATCTTGCTGTGCCAGAGCTGTTTGAAGAAGTTCTCTCACCCTTCGTGTTTCGATCGCTGTCGGAGAGTCACCTTCCACTGGGAGAGCCACCAAACGGGCCAAAGCTACAATGAGGTTCTCCAGGGGATTGGAGAACTGACCCAGCGGTGTTGGCACATAAAGAGGCGGAGCGGTGTGTATACGAGGTGGTTCCATGGTGCGTGGCTGAGCTGGTGCTCTAGGCGTCGTGATCCGATTTGCCTCCGGCGGGTTACTTGCCCCGGCCCTGGGTGTATGAAAAAGGTTCCTAGGATCGAGTGTCAGAGGTAGACGTGACTGAGTTTTCTGGTGCCTTCTCCTTATGACCTCGTTCGACGCATTCAGGTACACCGAGAGCCGGAAAGTCTCCGCCTGAAGCTGCTGAGCACATGTGTCCAAAGTTGCCCACTCCACGGCCATCCTGACCTCCTCTGCTGCTATGTTTTCCTTGGCTTGTACCATCTCCTCACGTACACGTGCAACCTCTGCATCATGCTGAGCTTGATTCGCCGGTTCTACCACGGCAGTTAATAGGGTCATCAATTTATCCATGAGGTCCATCAGAATCTGAGCCGGGGGGCACGCGGGGTCTCCTGACCCGGCTGCAGCCGACCCGGTGGCTGTTGCTGCTGCCGCTGCTGTGGAGTTCTGTCCGGTTTGTGTTCCTGCCATGAAGACTCCGGCCCAATTTGGTGGCTCAAGGGGGTCCGGAATACTGCTACAATCGGAACAACCCCCGAGCATGCCATCCTGCAGCTGATACAAAGACTACGTCTCACCTGTTGATGATGTAGTGTCAGAACAGATGGTCGCTTCAGCGCCTTCCCCCGATCCTTCAGAGTATTCACCGCCGTGGACGCATCCTACGAAAGCATGCTTCACGACAGATTGAACATAGGTGGTCCTCGCCCGCTGAGCCGTCTCGATGAGGTTGGTGTGGATGTCCGGCTCAGGGCCTGACTCGCCGATCCGGCCGATGAAAACGTGAATTCCGTCAAAGGGGACCCGGTACCCGTACTCAATTGAGCCGGCCTCGGGGCCCCAGCCTTCGTCGTCGATGTAGAGCTTGCTGCGACGACTCTTGGTCATCCTGCCCACAGCGTATCCCTTGAGCCCTTCGAAGTTGCCCTTCAAGAACTCAAATCCATCGTGCGCTGGCCCCATGGTGGGCGCCAACTATTGTGGAATTGTCATGGCAGATGTCCTAGCGAAAGGACTTAATCGTAGGGCCATCGCAACTAGGAAGCTTAAAGGAGTTAATCGGGACAAAGGACACGAGAGGTTTTATACTAGTTCGGCCCCTTACGATGAAGGTAAAAGCCTACGTCTAGTTGTGTTGGTATTGCTGGGGTTTCGATCACCAAGAGGCTTAACTCGCCGGCTTGGTTATCGATCTCTCGTTTCTTGCCCTAAGCCGCCACCGGGTCATCCCCTTATATACACGGGTCGACGCCTGGTGGCCTACAGAGTCCCGGCCGGCTCATAATCGTGTCCGGCTCAGTGACTTCCTTTACATGCCTTTCTTTACAAGTCTTTCCTTACATACGGCAGCCTCTAGGCCCTTAGGCCTTCTATAAGATTTAATAAACTATCATCTTAATGTTTACTGGGCTTCTTCTGTAACCCGCCATTGGGGCTAACCCGGCCCCTCCTGGGCGGGTCATAACTGATAGCTATATCCCCAATAGTCATCAAATGATATAACTCATATAACACTATATCATTAACGAACGTTAAGTGTGCGGACCCTATGGGTTCAAGAACTACGTAAACATGACCGAGACACCTCTCCGGTTGATAACCAATAGCGGAACCTGGATGCCCATATTGGCTCTTACATATTCTACGAAGATCTCTATCGGTCGAACCTTATGACAACATACGTAATTCCCTTTGTTAATCGGTATGTTACTTGCCCGAGATCCGATCGTCGGTATCTTCATACCTAGTTCAATCTCATTACCGGCAAGTCTCTTTACTCATTCTGTAATACATCATTTTGTAACTAACTTATTAGTTACTATGCTTGCAAGGCTTCTTATGATGTGTATTACTGAGAGGGCCCAGAGATACCTCTCTGATACTCGGAGTTACAAATCCTAATCTCGATCGATGCCAACTCAACAAACACCTTTGTAGATACGTGTAAAGCATCTTTATGATCACCCAGTTACGTTGTGACGTTTAATAGCACACAAGGTATTCATGCGGTATCCAGGAGTTGCATAATCTCATAGTCGAAGGAATATGTATTTGACATTAAGAAAGCAGTAGCAATAAACTGAAATGATCAATATGCTAAGCTAACAAATGGGTCGTGTCCATCATATCATTCTCCAAATGGGTCCCGTTATCAAATGACAAAACACATATCTATGGTTAGGAAACCTTAACCATCTTTGATTAAGGAGCTAGTCTAGTAGAGGCTTACTAGGGACACGGTATTTGTTTATGTATTCACACATATATTTAAGTTTCCGATCTATACAATTCTAGCATGAATAATAAACCTTTATCATGAATAAGGAAATATAAAATAACAACTAAATTATTGCCTCTAGGGCATATTTCCTTCAGTCTCCCACTTGCACTAGAGTCAATAATCTAGATTACATTGTTATGAATCTAACACCCATGGAGTCTTGGTGCTGATCATGTTTTGCTCGCAGAAGAGGCTTAGTCAACGGGTTTGTGATGCGGCTTGAAGCTACGGCGATATTTCCCCAAAGAGGAAGGGATGATGCAGCACAATGACAGTAGGTATTCCCCTCAGTGATGAAACCAAGGTTATCGATCCAGTAGGAGAACCAAGCAACACTATGTAAACAACACCTGCACACAAATAACAAACACTCGCAAACCAACGTGTAAAAGGGGTTGTCAATCCCTTTCGGGTTGCGGCACCAGAAATTGGCAAACGGACGTGTGAGAGTAGTAAATATTGATAGATTGAACGCCAAATAAAATAAATTGCAGCAAGGTATTTTTGTATTTTTGGTTTAATAGATCTGAAAATAAAAGGCAAATAAAATAGATCGCAAAGACAAATAATATGAGAAAGAGAACCGGGGGCCGTAGATTTCACTAGTGGCTTCTCTCGAGAAAAATAGCAAACGGTGGGTAAACAAATTACTGTTGGGAAATTGATAGAACTTCAAATAATCATGATGATATCCAGTCAATGATCATTATATAGGAATCACGTCCAAGATTAGTAGACCGACTCCTGCCTGCATCTACTACTATTACTCCACACATCGATCGCTATCCAGCATGCATCTAGTGTATTAAGTTCATGGAGAAACAGAGTAATGCAATAAGAACGATGACATGATGCAGACAAGATCTATTTATGTAGAAGTAGACCCCATCGTTTCATCCTTAGTAGCAACGATACATACGTGTCGGTTCCCCTTCTGTCACTGGGATCAAGCACCGTAAGATCGAACCCACTACTAAGCACCTCTTCCCATTGCAAGATAAATAGATCAAGTTGGCCAAACAAAACCCAAATATCAGAGAAGAAATACAAGGTTATAAGCAATCATGCATAAAAGAGATCAAAGAAACTCAAATAACTTTCACGAATAAAAAGATAGATTTGATCATAAACTCAAAGTTCATTCGATCCCAACAAACACACCGCAGAAAGAGTTACATCATATGGATCTCCAAGAGACCATCGTATTGAGAATCAAACAAGAGAGAGGAAGCCATCTAGCTACTAACTACGGACCCGGAGGTCTACAAAGAACTCCTCACGCATCATCGGAGAGGCACCAATGGAAGTGGTGAACCCCTCCATGATGGTGTTAGATTGGATCTGGTGGTTATGGACTCTACGCGGCTGGAATTGATTTTCATCGACTCCCGTAGGGTTTCTCTGACTCTGTATTATTTCCAATAAACAATATGTCATCCACATATAATATTAGAAATCCTACAGAGCTCCCACTCACTTTCTTGTAAATATAGGCTTCACCGTAAGTCTGTATAAAACCATATGCTTTGATCACCTCCACAAAGCGTATATTCCAACTCCGAGATGCTTGCACCAGTCCGTAGATGGCTCGCTGGAGCTTGCACACTTTGTTAGCACCTTTAGGATCGACAAAACCTTCTGGGTGCATCATATACAACTCTTTTCTAATAAATCCATTAAGGAATGCAGTTTTGACGTCCATTTGCCAGATTTCATTATTATAAAATGCAGCAATTGCTAACATGATTCGGACTGACTTAAGCGTCGCTATGGGTGAGAAAGTCTCATCGTAGTCAATCCTTGAACTTGTTGAAAACCTTTCGCAACAAGTCGAGCTTTGTAGATAGTAACATTACCAGCAATGTCAGTCTTATTCTTGAAGATCCATTTTTCTCAGTGGCTTGCCGATCATCGGGTAAGTCCACCAAAGTCCACACTTTGTTCTCATACATGGATCCTATCTCAGATTTCATGGCCTCAAGCCATTTATCTGAATCTGGGCTCATCATAGCTTTTTCACAGTTCGTAGGTTTGCCATGGTCTAATAACATGACTTCCAGGACAGGATTACCGTACCACTCTAGTGCGGAACATGCTCTGTTCAACCTATGAGGTCCAGTAGTAACTTGATCTGAAGTTTCATGCTCATCATCATTAGCTTCCTATCTAGTTGGTGTAGGCATCACGGGAAAGGATTTCTCTAATGTGCTACTTTCCAATGCGAGAGAAGGTACAATTACCTCATCAAGTTCTACTTCCCTCCCACTCACTTATTTTGAGAGAAACTCCTTCTCTAGAATGGTTCCATTCTTGGCAACAAAAATCTTGCCTTCGGATCTATGGTAGAAGGTGTACACAATTGTTTCCTTAGGGTATCCTATGAAGATGCACTTCTCCGATTTGGGTTCGAGCTTATCAGGCTGAAGCCTTTTGACATAAGTGTCGCAACCCCAAACTTTAAGAAACGACAACTTAGGTTTCTTGCCAAACCATAGTTCATACGGTGGTGTCTCAACGGATTTAGACGGTGCCCTATTTAACGTGAATGTGGTTGTCTCTAATGCATAACCCCAAATCGATAGTGGTAAATCGGTAAGAGACATCATAGAATGCACCATATCTAATGAAGTACGGTTACGACATTCGGACACACCATTACGCTATGGTGTTCCAAGTGGCATGAGTTGTGAAACAATTCGACATTGTTTTAAATGAGGCCGAAACTCGTAACTCAAATATTCACCTCCGTGATCAGATCATAGAAACTTTATTATCTTGTTACGTTGATTCTCCACTTCACTCTGAAATTCTTTGAACTTTTCAAATGTTTCAGACTTGTGTTTCATCAAGTAGATATATCCATATATACCTACTCAAATCATCTATGAAGGTTAGAAAATAATGATACCCGCCGCGTGCCTCAACACTCATCGGACCACATACATCAGTATGTATTATTCCCAATAAGTCATTAGATCCCTCCATTGTTCCATAGAACGGAGTTTTAGTCATCTTGGCCATGAGGCATGGTTCGCAAGTATCAAGTGATTCCGAAAGTCCATCCGCATGGAGTTTCTTCATGCGCTTTATACCAATATGACCTAAACGACAGTGCCACAAATATGTTGCACTATCATTATTGACTTTGCATCTTTTGGTATCAATATTATGAATATGTGTATCACAACGATCGAGACTCAACAAGAATAGACCATTCATCAAGGGTGCATGACCATAAAAGATATTACTCATATAAATAGAACAACCATTATTCTCCTGATTTAAATGCATAACGTCTCACAATAAACAAGATCCAGATATAATGTTCATGCTCAATGATACGTCTCCAACGTATCTATAATTTTTGATTGTTCCATGGTATTATATTATCTGTTTTGGATGTTTATGGGCTTTATTATGCACTTTTATATTATTTTTGGGACTAACCTATTAACCCAGAGCCCAGTGCCAGTTTCTGTTTTTTACTTGTTTTAGAGTATCGCAGAAAAGGAAAATCAAACAGAGTCCAATTGACCTGAAACTTCACGGAACTTATTTTTGGACCAGAAGAAGCCCATGGAGTATCGGAGTTGGACCAGGAGAGTCCCGGGCTGCCCACGAGGGTGGGGGGCGCGCCCACCCCCTGCCTCATGGATAGCCCGGAGGTCCACCGACGTACTTCTTCCTCCCATATATACCCATATACCCTAAAACATCCAGGAGCACAATAGATCGGGAGTTCCGCCGCCAGAAGCCTCCATAGCCATCGAAAACCAATCTAGACCCGTTCAGGCACACTGCCGTAGGAGGAATCCCTCTCCGGTGGCCATCTTCATCATCCCGGCGCTCTCCACGATGAGGGTATGTACCAATAGCTATGTGCTTGATCTCTCTCTCTCTCGTGTTCTTGAGGTGGTACGATCTTGATGTATCGCGAGTGAGGGAGTCCTGGATTAGGGGGTGTTCGGATAGCCGGACTATACATTCAGCCGGACTCCTGGACTATGAAGATACAAGATTGAAGACTTCGTCCCTTGTCCGGATAGGACTTTCCTTGGCGTGGAAGGCAAGCTTGGCGATGCGGATATTCAAGATCTCCTACCATTGTAACCGACTCTATGTAACCCTAACCCTATCCGGTGTCTATATAAACCGGAGGGTTGTAGTCCGTAGGACAGAATCAACTCCATACACAACAATCATACCATATGCTAGCTTCTAGGGTTTAGCCTCCTTAATCTCATGGTAGATCTACTCTTGTACTACCCATATCATCAATATTATTCAAGCAGGAGTAGGGGATAAACTCCATCGAGAGGGCCCGAACCTAGGTAAAACAAAGTGTCCCCAGCCTCCTGTTACCATCCGGCCTAGACGCACAGTTCGGGACCCCCTACCCGAGATCCGCCGGTTTGGACACCGACATTGGTGCTTTCATTGAGAGTTCCTCTGTGTCGTCGCCTTTAGGCCCGATGGCTCCTTCGATCTTCAACAACGATGCGGTCCAGTGTGAGACTTTTCTCCCCGTACAGATCTTCATCTTCGGCGGCTTCGCACTGTGGGCCAACTCGCTTGGCCACCTTGAGCAGATCGAAAGCTACGCCCCTGGCCATCAGGTCAGGTTTGGAAGCCTAAACTACACGGCTGACATCCGCGGAGACTTGATCTTCGACGGATTCGAGCCACAGCCAAGCGCGCCGCACTGTCTCGATGGGCATGATATAGCTCTGCCGCCGAACAGCGCCTTGGAGGCCGCACACGCATCGGTTTTGACCATTGATTCAGAACCTACTGCGCCGATCGAGGCTCAGCGGTTGGACGCTGCCTCAGGGGCTGCGATCTCAGAGGCGATCGAGCCAAACTCCAGCCCCGCACTCAGCATGGCCCGTGACTCCGAGGAGCCGGATTCCTCTCCGAACCCCGAGCCCCCCGCACCCCTGCCAATCGAATCCGATTGGGCGCCGGTAATGGAGTTCACCGCAGCGGACATCTTTCAGCATTCGCCTTTTGGCGACATCCTGAATTCTCTTAAGTCTCTCTCTTTATCAGGAGAGCCCTGGCCGGACTACGGTCAGCAAGGGTGGGATACGGACGGTGAGGAAATTCAAAACCCACCCACCACCCACTTTGTAGCCACTGTCGACGATTTAACCGACATACTTGACTTCAGCTCCGAAGACATCGACGGCATGGACGACGATATAGGAGACGAACAGGAGCCAGCACCTGTAGGGCGCTGGAAAGCCACCTCGTCATATGATATATACATGGTGGATACTCCAAAAGACGGAGATGGCGATGGAACAGCGGGGGATGACGCCCCCAAGAAACAGCCAAAGCGCCGGCGTCAGCGGCGCCGCTCTAAATCCCACCAAAGCAAAAACGGTGATTCCGGCACGGGAGATAATACTACTCCGGATACCATCGAAGAACACCCACCCCAGCAAGATTCGGCACAGGAAGATGGAGAAGCCAGCCCTCATGAGAGAGCGGCAGACCAAGAGGTCGAGGATGCTAACTATACGCCTCCCTCTGAAGACGAGGCAAGCCTCGATGACGACGAATTCGTCATACCATCAGACCCTGCCGAACAAGAGCGTTTTAAATGCAGGCTTTTAGCCACGGCAAGCAGCCTCAAGAAAAGGCAGCAACAGCCTAGAGCTGCCCAAGATTTGCTAGCTGACGGATGGACTGAAGTCCTTGCGGCCGAAGAGTATGAACTCGAACACCCCTCCAAGAGTTACCCGAAGCGCAGGCCGCTACCCCGATCAGAGGAGAAAGCACCGACATCACCAGCGCATGACATGGCAGACCGGCCACCCCGTGGCCGCGACAGAGAGGCCTCTCAGCCCTCCACCCAAGCCATGCCCCGACGCCGCACAACTAAGGCACGGGAAAATGCGCCTGACCTGCGAGACATACTGGAGGATAAGGCAAGACAGACAAGATCGATCTACGGATCGCGCAGGCGCCCTACGGCAGGTAACAATGCTCTTCACTCGGATACAACAAATCCGGCCGGGCCGAACACCACAGACATAGCTCTTCCGAGCTGCGTCGTGATATAGCCCAGTACAGAGGCGCCGCACACCCACTATGCTTCACGAATGAAGTAATGGATCATAAAATCCCAGAGGGCTTCAAACCCGTAAACATCGAATCATACGATGGAACCACAGACCCAGCGGTATGGATTGAGGACTATCTCCTTCATATCCACATGGCACGTGGCGATGATCTACACGCCATCAAGTACCTCCCGCTTAAACTTAAAGGACCGGCCCGGCATTGGCTTAACAGCTTGCCAGTAGACTCAATCGGTTCTTGGGAGGACCTGGAAGCCGCATTCCTCGATAACTTCCAGGGCACTTACGTGCGGCCGCCGGATGCCGATGACTTAAGCCACATAATTCAGCAGCCAGAAGAATCAGCCAGACAATTCTGGACACGGTTCCTAACAAAGAAAAACCAGATAGTCGACTGTCCGGACGCAGAGGCCCTAGCAGCCTTCAAGCATAACATCCGCGACGAGTGGCTTGCCCGGCACCTGGGACAGGAAAAGCCGAAATCCATGGCAGCCCTCAAGACACTCATGACCCGCTTTTGCACGGGAGAAGACAGCTGGCTAGCTCACAGTAACAACCTATCAAAGAACCCTGGTAATTCGGATACCAAGGACAAAAGTGGTAGGACACGTCGGAACAAACAAAAACGCCGCGTTAACAGCGACAGCAATGAAGAGACGGCAGTTAATGCCGGATTCAGAGGCTATAAATCCGGTCAGCGGAAAAAGCCATTCAAAAAGAATACTCAGGGCCCGTCCAGTTTGGACCGAATACTCGATCGCTTGCGCCAGATACATGGCACCCCAGAAAAGCCAGCCAATCACACTAACAGGGATTGTTGGGTGTTGAAGCAGGCAGGCAAGTTAAGAGACGAAAACAGAGACAAGGGGCTGCACAGCGACGACTAGGAGCCCAAGCCGCCGAACAACAATGGACAGAAGGGTTTTCCCCCACAAGTGCGGACGGTGAACATGATATACGCAACCCACATTCCCAAGCGGGAGTGGAAGCGTGTGCTGCGGGACGTATACGCGATGGAGCCAGTCGCCCCAAAGTTCAACCCATGGTCCTCCTGCCCGATCACTTTTGATCGAAGGGACCATCCCACTAGCATCCGTCATGGCGGCTTCGCCGCATTGGTTCTTGACCCAATCATCGACGGATTTCACCTCACAAGAGTCCTCATGGACGGCGGTAGTAGCCTGAACCTGCTTTATCAGGATACAGTGCGGAAAATGGGTATAGATCCCTCAATGATCAAACCCACAAGAACGACCTTTAAAGGCATTATACCAGGTGTAGAAGCCAGCTGTACACGCTCAGTAACACTTGACGTGGTCTTCGGATCCCCGGATAATTTCCGAAGCGAAGAGTTAATCTTCGATATAGTCCCGTTTCGCAGTGGCTATCACGCCCTGCTCGGACGAACTGCATTCGCAAAATTCAATGCGGTGCCGCACTACGCATATCTCAAACTCAAGATGCTAGGCCCTCGAGGAGTAATCACGGTCAACGGAAACACCGAACGCTCCCTCCGCACGGAGGAGCATACGACGGCTCTCGCAGCGGAGGTACAAAGTAGCCTTCTTAGGCAATTCCCCAGTCCGGCTATTAAAAAGCCAGACACTGCCATGCGCGCCCGGAGTAACCTACAGCAGGACCGCTTGGCGCACTCTGAGCAAGCGTAGCAATGCGGCCCCAACCCCAGCTTTCGCGACCTAGCGAAACCAGTACCTCGCGTACATAACTACGCCCTTGAAATACCATGGGCACAGGGGAAGGGGCATAATAATGGCACGCCCAAAATACGGCTTAAAACGTACCAGGGGCTGCCGGATTCTTTTTTTAATTTTTTCCTTACTTTCAGGACTCCATACTTCGGACGGCCTGTTCGGCAATTCGATTGCCGCATAAATGATGCAAGATCCAGGGAAGCAGACAAGCCATGCCGCATTATGGAACTCCCAGGTGGTCTCTGTTACGAGCGGTATACCTGTTTTAAATAAAATTCTGCAGCCTTTCCCTGGTCAGGACATACTGAATAGTCCAATATCTTTGGCTTACCGCACTATTTGTATCGTTCGGCTTTGATAAACAGCCTCTCTATAAACAATGCTTAGCTTTTTGTCTATTTTTTGCATTACTTTTTTCATATATATGTTCATTAATGACATGTTGCACCCATACACTATGGTATGGCAAGTATGCCAGGGGCTTCAGTACCCTTCAATATGGCGTGAGAAGTCCGTACACTTTCACAAGTGCGGCACCCCGAACTTATAGCACTATATGCATCGGCTCTGAATCATGATTTGGGTCAATAGTTGGGTTTGCCCGACTCCTATGTTTTGGTGCCTTACGTTCCGCTATATCGGCTAAGGTAGCACTAGGAGAACCACTGCGATTGTGCCCCGGTTGAGCTGGGTTAAGCACCTCAGTGGAGAAAGCTAAAACTGACTGTCATGATGAGGCGAGAGACCGGTCGCTGTTCGAGAGGTTTTTCGAGTCCCTAAAGGCTTATGCTGCTTCGAGTGAGGAGCTGGATAACCCCAGCCAAGGCGTGGATAGCGCCCCGAACTCGGTCTTCCGAACTAGGGGCTTCGCCGAAATTTAAAATTATAAAGTTCTATGGCTAAGTGAGAGTGTTCAAGCATTATAGTCTGATTTCCTGGTTCGTTGTGCTGAACGCCTCCCTCGAAGGACCCAACTATTGGAAAAAGAGCGCTCAGGTTTATCCCCGAACACCCCAGCACTAGTGGCATGGGGGCAGAAGCCGACGACTGGCCATCTCTCAATTTTTTGATAAACGGACGCACAGAAAATAATATTTTAAATTCAACAAGCATTGCTTAAAGCGCCTATGAACAAGTTTTCAGTGCACAGGATAAAAACGAGCGAGTTTATTCAAAAATTACATCCTTGGTACATTCATCAGCCACAAGGCAGGCACCCGCAAGAACATCCTTGTAATAGTTCTCGGGCTTGCGATGCTCCTTCCCCGGCGGCGGCCCGTCCTTCACAAGCTTCTCACCGTCTAGCTTACCCCAGTGAACCTTTACACGGGCAAGGGCCCTACGGGCACCTTCGATGCAGATGGCGCGCTTGATGACCTCGAGCCTTGGACAGGCCTCCACCAGCCGCCACACCAGCCCGAAGTAGCTCCCAGGCAGGGCCTCTCCGGGCCATAGCCGAACTACGAAGCCCTTCATGGCCTGTTCGGCCACCTTGTGGAGTTCGACCAGCTGTTTCAGCTGGTCGCTCAAGGGCACAGGGTGTCCGTCCTCAGCATACTGAGACCAGAACACCTTCTCCGTCGAGCTGCCCTCTTCAGCTCGGTAGAATGCGACGGCATCGGATACGCTGCGGGGAAGATCTGCGAATGCCCCTGGAGAACTCCGGATTCAGGTAAGTAACAAGTAGTTTACTTTTATATTTCTGCTTTGCATAAAGAATGCCTTACCCGCTGCTATCTTCTTCATATCCTCCAACTCTCAGAGGGCCTTTTGGGCTTCGGCCTTGGCAGACTTGGCAGTCTCAAGGGCTGTCGCGAGCTCGGACGCTTGGGTCTTCGACTCAAGCTCCAAACTCTCATGTTTTTTCATGAGAGCCTGAAGCTCTTGCTACACCTCGCCGACCTGAGTCCCAAGTTTCTCTCGCTTGGTGTGCTCCGCGGCCGTTTTCTTTTCGGCCTCGGACAGCGCCTGCTTGAGGGTGGCCACCTCAGTCGTGGCCCCTACAATAAGCAGTGCAATCCTGTTATTTTTTGCAATCACGCCTCTCTATAGGCACCTTTCTATAAGGTATTTCTTACCTTCTTTCTCCTCGAGCTGCTGCTTGGCAAGGCCGAGCTCTTGCTCGGTCCGCTCGAGGTCCTGCTTCAGGACACCCACCTCCGCAGTCAGTGCGGCGGCGGATAGCAGCGAAGCCTGCATACGCATATTGACTCTTTTCGTTAGACTCCTGCGAAATTTACTAGATCCTCTATTCGGCTTTTCTTTCCGAACGCCAAACAGAGCATCAGGGGCTACTGTCTATGCGGTAATATTTTTACATATTTTTACTCACCTCAAAGCATGTTAGGAGGCTAGCGCAAGCTTCACTCAGCCCGCTCTTGGCAGACTGAACCTTCTGGATCACCGTACTCATAACAGTACGGTGCTCCTCGTCGATGGAGGCGCCTTCAAGCACCTCCAGCAGATTGTCCGGCACCTCCGGCTGGATGGGGGCTGCCGGCTCAGAAGGCTGGCTCCTCTTTGAAGGAGTTCGCCTGCTGCGGTCCGGAATCTTTGAAGATTCCGGCACGATGTCCGTCTCAAAGCCGGACTTGGAGCCCTGGGGGGTCTTGTCCCCTTCACTCCTAGGGTCCGGGAGGTCGCCTTGCGGCTCCTCCAGGACCACCTCCTCCTGCCCCGGAGCTTGTTGCGACGCCACTTCGGCGTCATCCGCAGTGCGGGGGGAGACAGCGGGCGGAACAGAGTTCACGTCCGATGAATCCAGGGAGCCGCTCGACGACTCGTTGAGTTCGGCCCGGGGCGGGCTGCATGATTATATTCGACATTAGGGAAAGCTGTGCAACAAAAGGAATATCATGAGTCACTCTGGTATCCGAACACTTACGATTTCGCCGGACGCCTGGCCCTGTCCGGCGACTCCTCTTCGTCCTCGTCGGCGTCGGGGGTGTAGTCCGGCGGAGGGGTTTTCCTCTTCTTGGACCCTTCAGCCCCCCCCCCACTGGGCGGCCTTCGTTTTCTTTCCTCCCCCCGCTGGAGGGGGAGAGGTTTCTTCTTCCTCCTCATTTTCACGGGAAGAGGGCGTCTCGGACTCGTTGGATGACGAGTCCGACAGCACCACAATACGGGTACTCTTTCGAGTCCCCGTGGCCTTCCTCTTCTTGGCCTTCTTTTCCGGCACCACATAAGGCGCCGAAGCCAGCAGCTTCACTAGTAGAGCTGGGGCTGGGTCTTCGGGCAGCGGAGCCGGACAGTTAATTGGTCCGGCTATCGCCAGCCAAGCCTGTCAAAGGTAAGGGAGTTTAGATCCCGCATAGAGTCAAACTATGGAAAAAACTTAACATCCTGTAAAAAGTGTGGATGGCATACCTTGCTGGCGTGACGCTGCAAGCTGTATCCGCGGTCCTCGGAGGCGGATGCGGGAGCCTCGGCGCCCTTGAATAGCATCTTCCAGGCATCCTCGTACGTTGTGTCGAAGAGCCTGTTGAGGGTTTGATGCTGCGCCAGGTTGAACTCCCATAGATTGAAATCCCGTTGTTGGCACGGGAGGATCCGGCGGACGAGCATAATCTGGATTACATTAACTAGCCGGATTGGCTTGTTCACCAGGGACCGGATGCATGTTTGCAATCCGGCCACCTCTTTTTCGTCACCCCACGACAGGCCCGTCTCTTTCCAGGACACAAGCCGCGTGGGGGGTCCGGATCGGAACTCAGGGGTCGCGGTCCATTCCGGATCGCGTGGCTCGGTGATGTAAAACCACCCGGATTGCCATCCCTTTAGGGTCTCCACGAAAGAGCCCTCGAACCATAGGGCGTTGGCCATCTTGCCCGCCATGGCGCCTCCGCACTCCGCCTGGCTGCCGCTCACCACCTTGGGCTTGACGTTGAAAGTCTTGAGCCAGAGGCCGAAATGGGGGCGGACGGAGAAAGGCCTCGCACACGACGATAAACGCCGAGATGTTGAGGATAAAGTTCGGAGCCAGATCATGGAAATCCAGGCCGTAGTAGAACATGAGCCCCCGGACAAATGGGTGGAGTGGAAAACCCAGTCCGCGGAGGAAGTGGAGGAGAAATACCACCCTCTCATGGGGCCTTGGGGTGGGGATAAGCTGCCCCTCCTGAGGAAGCCGGTACGCTATGTCCTTGGACAGGTACCCGGCCTTCCTTAGCTTCTTGATTTTGCCCTCCGTAACGATGGAGGCCATCCATTTGCCTCCTGCTCCGGACATTGCTGGAAAAGGTTGAGGTGTGAAGTGGGGGCTTGGGCGCTGGAGCTCGGGTGCGCGAGAGATGGGTAGGCAAGGGAGGAAGAAGGCATAGGTAAATAGGGTGGATCTTTATCCCCTTATATAGGCGGATGCGGTTGTGCGTCCCCACCTGCCTAATAAAACTCACTTGCCTCCCGAGCGTCGTGATAAATGGCGCGGTTGGGTTACCCACGTCCGTATTAATGAGAATCCCGTAAAAAGGGTACACGATCTCTGCGTTGACAAGACGTGCCAAGGAAACTGCCTCGCGAAACATGCTAAGGTGGAAAAGTAAAAATGATTCGAGTAAAGGACTTGGCTGTAGTGTGATGGCGCACTGCAGAATACGTCAGCAGATTTGATTTGTGTTAATATTATTCTCTCTATGGCAATATGTGGAAACTTATTTTACAGAGCCGGACACTACTCTTGGTGATTACAATCTTCTATGAAGGACTTGGAGGAGGAACCCGCCTTGCAATGCCGAAGACAATTTGCGCGCCGGACTCGTCGTCATTGAAGCCTGGTTCAGGGGCTACTAAGGGAGTCCTGGATTAGGGGGTGTTCGGATAGCCGGACTATACCTTCAGCCGGACTCCTGGACTATGAAGATACAAGATTGAAGACTTCGTCCCGTTACCCGGATAGGACTTTCGTTGGCGTGGAAGGCAAGCTTGGCGATGCGGATATTCAACATCTCCTACCATTGTAACCGACTCTATGTAACCCTAACCCTATCCGGTGTCTATATAAACCGGAGGGTTGTAGTCCGTAGGACAGAATCAACTCCATACACAACAATCATACCATAGGCTAGCTTCTAGGGTTTAGCCTCCTTGATCTCGTGGTAGATCTACTCTTGTACTACCCATATCATCAATATTATTCAAGCAGGAGTAGGGGATAAACTCCATCGAGAGGGCCCGAACCTGGGTAAAACAAAGTGTCCCCAGCCTCCTGTTACCATCCGACCTAGACGCACAGTTCGGGACCCCCTACCCAAGATCCGCCGGTTTTGACACCGACAGCGAGTTTTGCTTTTATATTTGGATCCTATGGTGTTTCTCCCCCTCTACTCTCTTGTAATGGATTGAGTTTTCCCTTTGAAGTTATCTTATCGGATTGAGTCTTTAAGGATTTGAGAACACTTGATGTATGTCTTGCATGGAATACCCGTGGTGACAATGGGGTATTCTATTGATCCACTTGATGTATGTTTTGGTGATCAACTTGCGTGTTCCGTGACCTTGGGAATCTATGCATAGGGGTTGGCACACGTTTTCATCTTGACTCTCTGGTAGAATCTTTGGGGCACTCTTTGAAGTTCTATGTGTTGGTTGAATAGATGAATCTGAGATTGTGTGATGCATATCGTATAATCATACCCACGAATACTTGAGGTGACATTGGAGTATCTAGGTGACATTAGGGTTTTGGTTGATTTGTGTCTTAAGGTGTTATTCTAGTACGAACTCTAGGGACGTTTGTGACACTTATAGGAATAGCCCAACAGATTGATTGGAAAGAATAACTTTGAGGTGGTTTCGTACCCTACCATAATCTCTTCGTTTGTTCTCCGCTATTAGTGACTTTGGAGTGACTCTTTATTGCATATTGAGGGATAGTTATATGATCCAATTATGTTGTTATTGTTAAGGGAACTTGCACTAGTGAAAGTATGAACCCTAGGCCTTGTTTCAACGCATTGCAATACCGTTTATGCTCACTTTTATCATTAGTTACCTTGCTGTTTTTATATTTTTCAGATTACAAAAACCTTTATCTATCATCCATATTGCACTTATATTACCATCTCTTCGCCGAACTAGTGCACCTATACAATTTACCATTGTATTGGGTGTGTTGGGGACACAAGAGACTCTTTGTTATTTGGTTGCGTGGTTTCTTGAGAGAGACCATCTTCATCCTATGCCTCCTACGGATTGATAAACCTTAGGTCATCCACTTGAGGGAAATTTGCTGCTGTCCTACAAACCTCTGCACTTGGAGGCCCAACAACGTCTACAAGAAGAAGGTTGTGTAGTAAACATCAAGCTCTTTTCTGGCGCCGTTGCTGGGGAGGTTAGTGCTTGAAGGTATATCTTTAGATCTTGCAATCGAGTCTTTTAGTTTCCTGTTTTATCACTAGTTTAGTTTATAAAAGGAAATTACAAAAAATGGAATTAAGTTTGCCTCATAGGCTTCATCTTTTTAATATCTTTCGTGAGTATGATGGAAAGGAAAATTGTGCCAAAGTGTTATAAGAAGAATGCATTAAAATGTTTGCCACTAAATCTTTGAATGATGAGCATGATTGCAATGTTGTTAGTATGAATTCCTTGAATATCCATGATGCTAATGATATGCAAAGCCACAAGCTTTGGCAAACTATGTTTGATTAAGATGATATTTTTTGTCCCCCAAGTTTTGATGAGCAAATTTATTATGATGAAAGCATGCCTCCTATTTATGATGATTATATTGATGAAAGTGGATTTGGAGAGGTCATGACTTTATTTTATGAATCCATTATTCCGGAAGAGGTTCCAATTGATTATGAGAACAAAGTTGCTATCTATGATGATTATTGTGATGACTTGTATGCTATAAATAATAATGATATCCATGAAACTTGTCATCATGATTTTAGTTTTTAATTGGATTATGCCTTACATGATAGTTATTTCGTTGAGTTTGCTCCCACTACTATTCATGAGAAGAATTTTGCTTATGTGGAGAGTAGTAAATTTTCTATGCTTGTAGATCATGAAAAGAATGCTTTAGGTGCTGGTTATATTGTTTAATTCATTCACGATGCTACTGAAAATTATTATGAGGGAGGAATATATGCTTGTAGGAGTTGCAATAATATCAAATTTCCTCTCTATGTGCTTAAAGTTTTGAAGTTATGCTTGTTTTACCTTCCTATGCAAGTTGATTATTGTTCCCATAAATTGTTTGCTCACAAAATCCCTATGCATAGGAAGTGGGTTAGACTTAAATGTTCTAGTCATATTCTTCATGATGCTCTCTTTATGTTTCAATTCTTATCCTTTATGTGAGCATCATTGAAATCATCATGCCTAGCTAGGGGCGTTAAACGATAGCGCTTGTTGGGAGGCAACCCAATTTTATTTTTGTTCCTTACTTTTTGCTCCTGTTTAGTAATAAATAATTTATCTAGCCTATGTTATGATTGAGTTTTTATGTTTTAGTTAGTGTTTGTGCCAAGTAGAACCGTTGGGAAGACTTGGGGAAAGTCTTGTTGATCTTGCTGTAAAAAACAGAAACTTTAGCGCTCACGAGAATTGCTGCCATTTTGTATTGGAGAGTGCTATTTAGTTAATTCTTTTTGAAGATGATTAATAGATAAATGCCTCACGTCCAGCATTTTATTTGAGAATTTTATGAGTTCCAGAAGTATACGTTTGATCCAGATTACTACAGACTGTTCTGTTTTTCACAGATTCTGTTTTCTATGTGTTGTTTGCTTATTTTGATGAATCTATGAGTAGTATCGGAGGGTATGAACCATAGAGAAGTTGGAATAAAGTAGATATTACACCAATATGAATTTAGAATGAGTTAACAGTACCTAAGTGATTATTTATTTTCTTATACTAACGGAGCTTACGAGTTTTCAGTTAAGTTTTGCATTGTGAAGTTTTCAAGTTTTGGGGAAAGATTCGATGGACTATGGAATAAGGAGTGGCAAGAGCCTAAACTTGGAGATGACCAAGGCACCCCAAGGTAATATTCAAGCACAACCAAGAGCCTAAGCTTGGGTATGCCCCGGAAGGCATCCACTCTTTCGTCTTCGTTCATCGGTAAATTTACTTGGAGCTATATTTTTATTCGCCACATGATATGTGTTTTACCTAGAGCTATATATTTATTCGCCACATGATATGTGTTTTTCTTGATTGAATAAAATACCAAGATCTGAAATTATTAAATGTTAGAGAGTCTTCATATAGTTGCATAATCATTCGACTACTCATTGATCTTCACTTATATCTTTCGGAGTAGTTTGTCATTTGCTCTAGTGCTTCACTTATATCCTTTTAGAGCACGGTGGTGGTTTTATTTTGTAGAAATAGATGAACTCTCATGCTTCAGTTATATTATTTTGAGAGTCCTAAACATCATGGTAATTTGCTTTGGTTATGAATTTAGTCCTAATATGATGGGCATCCAAGAGGGATATAATAAAAACTTTCATATAGAGTGCATTGAATACTAAGAGAAGTTTGATACTTGATAATTATTTTGAGATATGGAGATAGTGATATTAAAGTTGTGCTCATTTAGTAGTTGTGAATTTGATAAATACTTGTGTTGAAGTTTGCAAGTCCAGTAGCATGCACGTATGGTAAACCTTGTGTAAAAAATTTGAAACATGAGGTGTTATTTGATTGTCTTCCTTATGAGTGGCGGTCGGGGACGAGCGATGGTCTTTTCCTACCAATCTATACCCCTAGGAGCATGCGCGTAGTGCTTGGTTTTTGATGACTTGTAGATTTTTGCAATAAGTATGTAAGTTCTTTATGACTAATGTTGAGTCCATGGATTATACGCACTCTCACCTTTCCATCATTGCTAGCCTCTTCGGTACCGTGCATTGCCCTTTCTCACATTGAGAGTTGGTACAAACTTCGCCGGTGCATCCAAACCCCGTGATATGATATGCTCTTTCACACATAAACCTCCTTATATCTTCCTCAAAACAGCCACCATACCTACCTATTATGGCATTTCCATAGCCATTCCGAGATATATTGCCATGCAACTTTCCACAATCCTGTTTATCATGACACATTCATCATTGCCATATTGCTTTGCATGATCATGTAGTTGACATCGTATTTGTGGCAAAGCCACTGTTCATAATTCTTTCATACATGTCACACGTGATTCATTGCATATCCCGGTACACCACCGGAGGCATTCATATAGAGTCATACCTTGTTCTAGTATTGAGTTGTAATCATTGAGTTGTAAATAAATAGAAGTGTGATGATCATCATTTAATAGAGCATTGTCCCAATAAAAAAAGAAAGGCCAAATAAAAAATAAAAATAAAATAAAAGGGACAATGCTACTATCCTTTTTTCCACACTTGTGCTTCAAAGTAGCACCATGATCTTCATGATAGAGAGTCTATTGTTTTGTCACTTTCATATACTAGTGGGAATTTTTCATTATAGAACTTGGCTTGTATATTCCAACGATGGGCCTCCTCAAGTTCCCTAGGTCTTCGTGAGAAGCAAGTTGGATGCACACCCACTTAGTTTCTTTTGTTGAGCTTTCATACATTTATAGCTCTAGTGCATCTGTTGCATGGAAATCAGTACTCCTTGCATTGCCATCAATTGATGGGCATCTCCCTAGCCCATTGATTAGCCGCGTCGATGTGAGACTTTCTCCTTTTTGTGTTCTCCACATAACCCCCTCATTATATTCTATTCCACCCATAGTGCTATATACATGGCTCATGCTCATGTATTGCGTGAAAGTTGAAAAAAGTTTGAGATTACTAAAGTATGAAACAATTGCTTGGCTTGTCATCGGGGTTGTGCATGATGAGAGCATTCTTGTGTGAAGAAAATGGAGCATGACCAAATTATATGATTTTGTATGGATGAACTTTCTATGGCCATGTTATTTTGAGAAGACATGATTACTTTGTTAGTATGCTTGAAGTATTATTATTCTTATGTCAATATTAAACTTTTGTCTTGAATCTTATGGATCTGAATATTCTTGACACAATAAAGAATTACATAGATAAATATGTTAGGTAGCATTCCACATCAAAAATTCTGTTTTTATCATTTACCTACTCGAGGACGAGCAGGAATTAAGCTTGGGGATGTTGATACGTCTCCAATGTATCTATAATTTTTGATTGCCCCATGCTATTATATTATCTGTTTTGGATGTTTATGGGCTTTATTATGCACTTTTATATTATTTTTGGGACAAACCTATTAACCCAGAGCCCAGTGCCAGTTTCTGTTTTTTCCTTGTTTTAGAGTATCGCAGAAAAGGAAAATCAAATGGAGTCCAATTGACCAGAAACTTCGCGGGACTTATTTTTGGACCAGAAGAAGCCCACGGAGTATCGGAGTTGGACCAGGAGAGTCCTGGGCTACCCACGAGGGTGGGGGCGCGCCCACCCCCCTGGGCACGCCCCCTGCCTCGTGGACAGCCCGGAGGTCCACCGACGTACTTCTTCCTCCCATATATACCCATATACCCTAAAAACATCCAGGAGCACAATAGATCGGGAGTTCCGCCGCCAGAAGCCTCCATAGCCACCGAAAACCAATCTAGACCCATTCCGGCACCCTGCCAGAGGGGGAATCCCTCTCTGGTGGCCATCTTCATCATCTCGGCGCTCTCCATGACGAGGAGGGAGTAGTTCTCCCTCGGGGCTGAGGGTATGTACCAGTAGCTATGTGTTTGATCTGTCTCTCTCTCGTGTTCTTGAGGTGGTACGATCTTGATGTATCGCGAGCTTTGCTATTATATTTGGATCCTAGGATGTTTCTCCCCCTCTACTCTCTTGTAATGGATTGAGTTTTCCCTTTGAAATTATCTTATTGGATTGAGTCTTTAAGGATTTGAGAGCACTTGATGTATGTCTTGCGTGGGATACCCGTGGTGACAATGGGGTATTCTATTGATCCACTTGATGTATGTTTTGGTGATCAACTTGCGGGTTCTGTGACCTTGGGAATCTATGCATAGGGGTTGGCACATGTTTTCGTCTTGACTCTCCGGTAGAATCTTTGGGGCACTCTTTGAAGTTCTATGTGTTGGTTGAATAGATGATTCTGAGATTGTGTGATGCATATCATATAATCATACCCACGGATACTTGAGGTGACATTGGAGTATCTAGGTGACATTAGGGTTTTGGTTGATTTGTGTCTTAAGGTGTTATTCTAGTACGAACTCTAGGGCTGCTTGTGACACTTATAGGAATAGCCCAACTGATTGATTGGAAATAATAACTTTGAGGTGGTTTCGTACCCTACCATAATCTCTTCATTTGTTCTCCGCTATTAGTGACTTTGGAGTGACTCTTTGTTGCATGTTGAGGGATAGTTATATGATCCAATTATGTTATTATTGTTGAGGGAACTTGCACTAGTGAAAGTATGAACCCTAGGCCTTGTTTCAACGCATTGCAATACCGTTTACGCTCACTTTTATCATTAGTTACCTTGCTGTTTTTATATTTTCAGATTACAAAAACCTTTATCTATCATCCATATTGCACTTGTATTACCATCTCTTCGCCGAACTAGTGCACCTATACAATTTACCATTGTATTGGGTGTGTTGGGGACACAAGAGACTCTTTGTTATTCGGTTGCAGGGTTTCTTGAGAGAGACCATCTTCATCCTATGCCTCCTACGGATTGATAAACCTTAGGTCATCCACTTGAGGGAAATTTGCTACTGTCCTACAAACATCTGCACTTGGAGGCCCAACAACGTCTACAAGAAGAAGGTTGTGTAGTAGACATCACTCAACGCTGGCGCAAAATAACAATTATTCAGGTCTAAAACTAATCCTGAAGGTAGATGTAGAGGTAGCGTGCCGACGGTGATCACATCAACCTTGGAACCATTCCGGACGCGCATCGTCACCTGGTCCTTAGCCAATCTTCGTTTATTCCGTAGCTCCTGTTTCGAGATGAAAATATGAGCAATCGAACCAGTATCAAATACCCAGGCGCTACTATGAGCATTATTAAGGTACTCATCAATAACAGGTATATCAAATATACCTTTGTTCACTTTACTATCCTTCTTATCCGCCAAGTATTTGGGGCAGTTCCGCTTCTAGTGACCAATCCCTTTGCAGCAGAAGCACCCAATTTCAGGCTTGGGTCCAGCTTTGGGCTTCTTCCCGGGAGTGGAAACTTGCTTGCCATTCTTCTTGAAGTTCCCTTTCTTTCCCTTGCCCTTTTTCTTGAAACTAGTGGTATTGTTAACCATCGACACTTTATGCTCCTTCTTGACTTCTACCTCCACGGCCTTAAGCATTGCGAAGAGCTCAGGAATCGTTTTATTCATCCCTTGCATATTATAGTTCATCATGAAGCTTTTGTATCTTGGTGGTAGTGATTGAAGAACTCTGTCAATAACACTATCAACTGGAAGTTCAACTCCCAGTTGAGTCAAGTGGTTATAATACCCATACATTTTGAGTATGTGTTCACTGACAGAACTGTTCTCCTCCATCTTGCAGCTATAGAACTAGTTGGAGACTTCATGTCTCTCAACCCAGGAATTTTCTTGAAATATTAGCTTCAACTCTTGGAACATCTCATATGCTCCATGACGTTCAAAACATCTTTGAAGTCCCATTTATAGGCCGTAAAGCATGGCACACTGAACTATTGAGTAGTCATCAGATCGAGCCTGATAGACGTTCATAACATCCGCATTAGCTCCTGCAGCAGGTCTATCACCTAGCGGTGCATCAAGGACATAATTCTTCTGTGCAGCAGTGAGGATAGTCCTCAAGTTACGGACCCAGTCTGTGTAGTTGCTACCATCATCTTTCAACTTAGCTTTCTCTAGGAATGCAATAAAATTCAAGGGAACAGTAGCTCAGGCCATTGATCTACAACATAGATATGCAAAACTATAAGACTAAGTTCATGATAAATTTAAGTTCAATTAATCAAATTTCTAATGGACTCCCACTTAAATAAACATCCCTCAAGTTATCTAAGTGATACATGATCCAAATCAACTAACCCATGTCCGATCATCTCGTGAGATGGGGTAGTCATCAATGGTGAACATCTCTATGTTGATCATATCTACTATATGACTAATGTTCGACCTTTCGGTCTCTAGTGTTTCAAGACCATATATGTACATGCTAGGCTCGTCAAGTTTAAGCCAAGTATTCTGCATTTGCAAAACTGTCTTACACCCGTTGTATGTGAATGTAGAGTCTATCACACCCGATCATCACGTGGTGCTTCGAAATGATGAACTTTGGCAACGGTGCATACTCGGGGAGAACATATTTATCTTGAAATTTAGTGAAGGGATCATCTTATAATGCTACCACCATTCTAAGCAAAATAAGATGCATAAAGGATAAACATCACATGCAATCAAAATATGTGACATGATATGGCCATCATCATCTTGTGCTTTTGATCTCCATCTCCAAAGCATCATCATGATCTCCATCATCACCGGCTCGACACCTTGATCTTCATTGTAGCGTCGTTGTGTCGAGGTCGTCTCACCAACTATTGCTTCTACAACTATTGCTAACGCATAGCGATAAAGTAACATGGCGCTTGCACTTCATACAATAAAGAGACAGCCCTAAGGCTCCTGCCGGTTGTCGATATTACAAAACATGATCATCTCATACATCAACATATATCACATCATATCTTGACCATATCACATCACAACATGCCCAGCAAAAACAAGTTAGGCGTCCTCTACTTTGTTGTTGTAAGTTTTACGTGGCTGCTACGGCCATCTACCAAGAACCGTTATTAGCTACGCAAAAACCACAACGGTGGTTTATCAAGTTTGCTGTTTTAACCTTCCTCAAGGACCGGCTGCAGTAAAATTCGGTTCAACTAAAGTAGGAGAAATAGACACCCGCCAGCGACCTTTTATGCAAAACTAGTTGCATGTCAGTCGGTGGAACCGGTCTCATGTGCATGGACATGTAAGGTTGGTCTGGGTCGCTTCATCCCACAATACAGCCGAATCAAAATAAGACGTTGGTGGTAAGCAGTATGACTATCACCGCCCACAACTCTTTGCATTCTACTCGTGCATATCATCTACGCATAGACCTGGCTCTGATACCACTGTCGGGAAACATTGCACGGAAAACAAAAAAATCTACGAACACACAAGATCTATCCATGGTGATGCATAGCAACGAGAGGGGAGAGTGTGTCTACGTACCCTCGTAGACTGTAAGCGGAAGCGTTTGCTAACGTGGTTGATGTAGTCGAACTTATTCGCATTCCAACTGATAGAGTACCGAACGTACGTCACCTCTGCGTTCATCACACATTCAGCTCGGTGACGTCCTCCGCCTTCTTGATCCAGCAAGACAGCGAGGTAGTGGATGAGTTCCAGCAGCACAACAATGTGGTGACGGTGATGGTGAAGCTATCTTCGCAGGGCTTCGCCTAAGAACTACAAAAATATGACCAAGGGTGTAAACGATGGAGGGGGCGCCGCACACGACTAAGCAATTGTCGTGGTTGTGCTAGGCGCCCCCTCCCACATATATATAGGTGGGGAAGGAGGGAGCAGCTAGGAGGTGCCCCCAAGTAGGCCGAATCCTACTTGGGTCTATCCCAAGTGGCGCCCCCCTTTCCTTATTGGAGTGCGGGAGGAAGGATGGAGGAGGTGGCGCCTCCCCTTTCCTTTCTCTCACGAGGAGGGAAAGGCAGGAGGGGCCACCCCTCCCCTTTCCTTCCCCTAGGGACGACCGACCATGTAGAGGGGCGCACCAGCCCCCTAGTGGGTTGGTCTATCCCCTGATACGTCCATTTTGCATCATGTTTACCTACTGTTATCTATAATGTTTTTATGCATAATTATGCTTTTTAGAGTAATTCTAATGCCTTTTCTCTCATAATATGCAAGGTACACACAAAGAGGGAGAATTTTACGGGGAATCTTTATGGAATATATAAGAAATATTATAGTCAATAAGTACCAGAGGGGGTCCACCAGGTGGGAACAACCCACCTGGGCGCGCGCTCCTTGGCCGATCTCCGGTGCACATCTTCTGGTATATAAGTCATTTTGACCTAGAAAAAAAAGAGGAGGACTTTCAGGGCGGAGCGCCGCCGTCTCGAGGCGGAACTTGGGCAGGAGCACTTTTGCCCTCTGGCTTAGCGATTCCACCAGGGGAACTTCCCTCCCAGAGGGGGAAATCATCGTCATCATCATCACCAACAACTCTCCCTTCTTGGGGTGGGTAATCTGCATCAACACCTTCAACAGCACCATCTCCTCTCAAACCCTAGTTCATCTCTTGTGTTCAATCTGTGTACCATAGCTATAGATTGGTGCTTGTGGGTTACTAGTAGTGTAGATTACATCTTGTAGTTGATTACTATATGGTTTATTTGCTGGAAAAATATATGTTCAGATCCATTATGCTATTTAATACCCCTCTGATCTTGAGCATGTTTATCACTTGTGAGTAGTTACTTTTGTTCTTGGGGTCACGAGAGAAATCATGTTGCAAGTAATCATGTGAACTTGATATGTGTTTGATATTTTGATAGTATGTATGTTGTGATTCCATTAGTTGTGTCATGTGAACGTCAACTACATGACACTTCACCATATTTGGGCCTAAGGGAATGCATTGTGGAGTAATGATGGGTTGCGAGAGTGACAAAAGCTTAATCCCTAGTTTATGCGCTATTCCGTAAGGGACCAATTGGATCCAAAAGTTTAATGCTATGGTTAGAATTTATTCTTAATACTTTTCTCATAGTTGCGGATGCTTGCGAGGGGGTTAATCATAAGTAGGATGTTTTTTCAAGTAAGAATAACACCTAAGCGCCGGTCCACCCAGATATCAAATTATCAAAGTAGCGAACATGAATCCAATCAACATGACAAAAGTGACTAGATGAAATTCCCGTGTACCCTCAAGAACGATTTTCTTATTATAAGAGACCGCTTTGGCCTGTCCTTTGCCTCAAAAGGATTGGGCTACCTTGCTGCACCTTTGTTACTATTATCATTACTTGCTCATTACAAATTATCTTACTATCAAACTACTTTGTTACTTACAATTTTAGCACTTGCAGACATTACCGTGCTGAAAACCACTTGTCATTTCCTTCTGCTCCTCGTTGGATTCAACACTCTTACTTATCGAAAGGCTATAATTGATCCCATATACCTGTGGGTCATCATGGCTATTTTCTGGCACCGTTGCCGGGGAGTGAAGTGCTCTTGGTAAGGAAAAATTATTACTACGTGCTGAAATTTATTGTCACTTGTTACTATGGAAAACAATCCTTTGAGGGGTTTGTTCGGGTTATCTTCACCTCGACCGGAACCACAATTAGTCACCCTACAACCTTCTGCACCTACTGAAAATATTGAATATGAAATTCCTTCGGGTATGATAGAACAACTGCTAGCTAATCATTATGCAGGAGATGGAACCGAACATCCTGATATGCACTTGATATATGTGGAAGAAATTTGTGGATTGTTTAAGCTTGCGGGCTTAACTGGAGATGAAGTTAAGAAGAAGGTTTTCCCTTTATATTTAAAGGGAAAAGCATTGCATGGTATAGGCTATGCGATGATATTGGCTCCTGGAACTGGAATCGATTGAAATTGGAATTTCACCAAAAAATATATCCTATATATGCATCTAGTTCATCGTGATCAGAATTATATATATAATTTCTGGCCTCGTGAAGGAGAAAGTATCGCTCTAGCTTGGGGGAGGCTTAATTCAATGTTATATTCATGCCCCAATCATGAGCTCTGAAGAGAAATTATTATTCAGAACTTCTATGCTCGGCTTTCTCGTGATGATCAATCCATGCTCGATACTTCTTGTACCGGTTCATTTATGAAGAAGACTATTGAATTCCGGTGGGATCTTCTAGAAAGAACTAAACACAACTCTGAAGATTGGGAACTCGATGCAGGTAAAGAGTCAGGTATTAACACTACAAAAAATCACTTCCGTGATGATACGTGTTTGTCATAGTAGGTCACGTTTTCTGTCATGCATGTACATCCATGATGATTTTATGATAGAATCAAGATAGTCATACCTGTGTTGTCATAGAAGTGTTCCATGACTTTACCAAAATTATCATCATGGAAGTGTCCACTTCCATGACGATAAATGCCGCGTCATGGAAGTGCTTTCGTCAAGGGTGACCGACACGTGGCATCCACCATAACGGGTCGCCGTTAAGCTATCGGGTCCGGTTTTGGATCCGATAACCCGTTAACAGCCATGACCAATGCCGATTTTCCATGTGTAAAATTCTAATTGGCCGATGGAACCACGTGTCAGCTCCCCGTTGGCACATGTGTCACTCATCCAATGGGCGGGATGCACCTATTATATGTTGACACGTGGACCGGCCCAAAAGTGGCCCATAAAGATTAAATGGGCCAACCCAACTAAAGGCCCACAAGATTTTGCGGACCATAATGGCCCGGCCCAGATAAAGTCCCATGAGATTTTGCAAACCAAAATGGGTCGGCCCAACTAAAGGCCCACAAGATTTTGAGGACACTAGTGGGCTGACCCGTTAACATGATGCCATGTTTTGGGCCAAATGATGGCCCATATTTGATCTGGTCCATTAATAGTATGCCATGTTCCGTGCCTAATAAAGGCCCATATGAGATCTGTCCCGTTAATAGCCTACCATGTTCTGGGCCATATTATGGCCCAGATCAGATCTGACCCTTTAAGAGGCTTTGGGCTAACTTATGGCCCATATCAGATTCGACCCATCAACTGGACGATGTGCTTTTGGGCCCACTTGAGGCCCGGTCAGTATTTCTGTTTGCTGAAGGCCCACTTAGTAATATGGCATGATATTAGTTTCGGCCTATTAAAGGCATGTTTAACATTTCAGCCCTATATTTATTTCGGCCTGTTAAAAGCCCGTCATATAGTTGGGCCTAACTATGGCTCGCTTTGCATCCAGCCTGCTCATAGCCAATAATCTGATTGGGCCAAACAAGGACTGAGACAATTTTGGCTTGTTAATGTCCCGTGATGTGATTGGCACAATCATGGGCTGGGGTCTATTTCGACCTGCTGTCGGCCCGTGAGCTGTTCGACATGTTTCAGGCCCAACCTACTTTTTAGCCTACTAAAAGCCCATTGAACTTTCTTGCGAAAATAGGGCCGGTGGTTTACTCGGCCTATTAAAGGCCCGAAACTACTAGTGGGCCAGTTTACATTTAGGCCTGTTAACGGACCAAGATGACTGGGCCCATGATGCGGATCATAGATAGTGATTTGCATGACGACCCGATTATGTACCGTAATTTTACGGTTTGGCCGGTTTACTGCGAAGATAGGATATATACTAGCAAACATGCCCGTGCATTGCAACGGGAGAGAAAACAACATATGACGCTAACCTAATAAGCGTACTACAATACACCCCCCCCCCCGCACACACAGTGGTCCACGCGCTCTATTTCCCACTTATGTCACCGCTTATCATACTTCTCGTCCTTCCTCTCTCTCCCTCTATGTGGGTTATGTAATTACAATAAATGATCACATGTTAAGAGCTCAAAGTGATAATTGAAAATATATCTATACCTACTAATATTATTCACAATATGTATGTGCCTGCATTTTGGTGTATGTCAAGTTTAAACAACACGCATTGTGAGGAAGGCTAGAAAGTTCAAAAGAACTAAAGCATAAGTCAGATGGATATATTTGTATAAACAGACATTAACCTTTTTACAAACAGTAGGAAAGAGAATGCAAAACCTTTTGTTCCTGCTTGTACCTTGGGATTTTCTTTTCCTTGCTTGCATTTTTCCGTGGAGATGTAAAAGCTGCTACTTCCACATCGTTGCCTTGCTAGTTTCTTCCGAGAACTGATGTTTGAATTCATACATTATGACCCTATCCATGCCTAGATGTGTTCGATAGAGA
Organism: Triticum urartu; assembly: GCF_056163025.1. NCBI lineage: Eukaryota > Viridiplantae > Streptophyta > Magnoliopsida > Poales > Poaceae > Triticum > Triticum urartu. The sequence continues at coordinate 488,010,649 of NC_141878.1, forward strand.
TGCAGCAGCGGGGATGGCCGAAAATGCAGGCTCATCCAGCTTGAGCCTCATATTTACAGACACTGGATTTTCATATTTATAGATAGAAAAGTCTTGATAGACTTCTTCTATTGTACCCTCTATATATATATAGTGTAATTAGATCAGCTTTCATGGTATTAGAAGCAAACACGGCAACATCTGTCGGCCATATCTGAGCATCCATCCCTTGTATACATCGCTTGTATATATCTGAGCATCCATCCCTTGTATACATCGCTTGTACCTCTCCTCCTTTCTCTGCTGTAGGCTTCCTCCTGATCCTTATTTTGGACGCGTCCTTCTTTGTGTCCCCCTTTTTTAGGGTGTGGGATTTTCCTTCCTTAGGCTCGATTCTATGAGCCATGAGGTGCTCATAATTCCCTAATTAAGCTAGCAGCTCATAGTCTCTTTATTTATTTCAATCTGGACTTTTAATCCTTTGTTTAAGGAGGTTAAACAGGACCCACAGCTAATTCTCCTTAGTTGATTCTTAAGGCTGCACGTCAACTATACAACTCCAAACGCATATAAATTGATGGAATTGAGTGCAAAGACGCGATGTGGGACTAATAAGTTGGCAAACCTGATTTTATTTCACAGCAACAGGCGGCTTGTTTGGCTTTAGCCTCTTGGACTCAAAAGGAGGTCGGCAGTTTGAACCCCCCACGGGCAAATCTTTTTTTGCTGCTTGCCCAATCAGCCAAGAAACTCAACAACGCGCGAGAAAAAAACCTAGGCCAGCGACGCAACGTACGAAGAGGATAGGACGGACGAAAACGGACCAAAATTAGGGAGGAAGAAGCGTTAATCCTATTATTAGTAGGTATAGATACAGTAAAATAACTGCAGCATCGTGAATAAGAAAAAAACCTAGACTATACAATAAAGAAATTACGGCATATTACATCCAGTGGGCATCACAGTTCTCCACTATGATAATAAAGCACAAGCAGACAGCAGATTACATACACTGGGCATCAAAGATCGCCACCAGTGCAAATAAACACGCCAACAAAATAATATACAAAACCGACAGCACTTCAATAGAGTTCAAAAAAGGTTAGCCCTGCTCGGGAGCTGCAGTGCAAGCAAGCTGATGAGACTGCGCTTGTTTGACGCTTATATCCTCCTCACTGTGAAAGAGAAACAAGCAGACATATGATAGGTTTTGCACATATAAGTATCAGTGCTGACAATTCATCACATTTTTTATTGATGAATAAAGTGACACAGTTTAAAATAGCATTAACACAATATGGTATTGTTCAGGTTAAGACATGGCAGGAAATGACATTGTGAAGAAGTTGGCAGCTTCACGACACCACTGGATTACAGATCAAGAACTCATATGTATCAATGGTTAGTGTGCTGTCAATTTATCCCATTTCAGATTGGCAAATAAAGAGACGTTTTAAATAATAGTAGAATGATATGACATTGTTCATAGTTAGGACATTGCAGAATATGACATTGTGATGTAGTGGGTAGGTTCACCACACCACTGGATTACGGATCAAGAACAGAAGCATGCATGCAGCGCAAAAGAAGATCACTTGCTCCGTATAGTTTAATTTACATGGTATGAAGAGGGAACTTGGTTGTACAACTGAAAACTTAAATTGAGAAGGACAAACTTTTGTTTATGAACTACATAATAAACTTTAAACATGCAATTTGATGCAAACACCAAAAATAAACAGCTGTTGCAGTCATGCCTAACCAAATATACACAACAAAGTTTGAAGGCTTGAGAAGGACAAACTCACATTATTGGTGAAGACAGGCTCTATAAAGCCCTTGTCCATGCTGATGGGGGGCAATTCAAGAAGTTTACCACATAATCTTCTTCATAAGCATTGCCTTTATTCTACATTTAGTTAAGAGTAAATATAGATGTGATAATATAAGAAAAAAATAGAGAATATTTAAAATAAGATGAAGAGTGATGCTACATAACCAAGTAGCTATAAATGTAAGTACAGCGATACATGCAAAAGGTACAGCCAAGAGCAATGCAGAGCTAAACTTCTTCAGTACCATCGGTGTTATCCAACCTTATGGTAAGAGTAAATATAGATCTGATGTGTAGAAAATGGAGGGCAAAGGGAAATAAGCTGCAGAGTGATGGTACATGAACAACTAGCTATCAATATAAGTACACTGATAAAGGACAGCGGGTACTTACAAGAACAATGCAGAGCTAAAAAATCATTGGCATTGGATATATTATACACTAATGTAACCATTCATACAGATCAGATAATTTGGAGTGAACAATTGATAAGCAAGCTACCATGCATACTGCTATCACATAATGACCCAGGTATGAATGCAAGTACAGTGATACATGACAACAGGTACTAACAAGAGCAAAGCAGCAGACAACATATTTGCGATATCCTCTCGTCCTTTTCAAACCGGAATTCTTCTTTGAGCGGATTTCCTGCAAAAGAGATACGTAAGGCACATGCGGAAAAGTAGAAGTTCAAATTGTCATGTGATAACATAGACATCACCTCATCCTGGGAACGAGACAAGTGCGTAACAAGGTTTTTCCATTCAATGTCTTCTAAATTTAGCATAGGAGACTTCACCGGAAATTCGTTTATAGACATGCCATCAAAGTGTGATTTCCTCAAGTAACACCAATACTACTGCAGTGCTTCCTTGAAAAGCGCAAGCAAGCTTTGCTCGTCATGACTATTCAGATTGACCCTCGCCTACTTACAACAATGTAATGTAAATCATTGATGTGTTCAATCAGCAAAAAACAGGAAAATAATCACCATGAACAATAGTTGTTGGTGTCCTGGGACCGGGGGTGCCCAGACTTGCCTGCATGCGGCCCATGATGTGTTTCCATCGACGGCCTGGTACGGCCTAGCTTCATGATCGATAACCCAAGACCCTCATGAGGGGCCAAGCCTCGCGAGGCGGAGGACACCAAGACCTCCTCGAGGGGCGGCCTCCCCAGGCTGGCTCCCGAGAAGCGAAGATATCTATGCAAGATGCACCTCGCGAGGTTCAGATGACGTGAGCCGTGATGACCAAGGCTAGGTGGGCGCCAGCGGGCGTAGTGTACTAGTTTCCTCTTTGATGCCAAGGAGGCAAGTGCAGGCGCGGAGTCCTGAGGAATCAAGCAAAGGTTTCCATTTCGGTGCAACAAGACCAAGACCGCCAGGACGGCATAGCAGAGGTCATCGTTGAGCCCACGATGGCGTCACGACTAGGAGCCTTTGGCAGGCGAAGACTACTTTTGTCAGGATAGCATGTACTAGTTGTCTCCCTTCAAATTTGGCCGTTGTGGGATCCCTTCCCGCCTTACATTTGGGAAGAGGACCTAGGCCACTATAAATAGGACTTAGCCGCCACCATAGAAGGGGATGGATCAATTCAGATCATCCTCTCACACCCAGCTCATCGAGCTCAAGAACACCTCACCTCCCGAGGCTGCTCGACCACTGTACTAGTTCATCCTTAGCCCTTCAAGGCCAATCCACCATAAAGCAGGAGTAGGGTTTTACACCGCAAGGTGGCCCGAACCTGGGTAATCTGTTGTTCTTTTTTTCATCCAGTTCATCGAGCCAGTCAGTGAGATTAGCGAGTAGGCAGACTGGGGAGGACAAGTTCTCCACACGCACCCTAGAGTTCAAACCTCTCAAGGGTCCGCGGAACCCCGAATCTGACATTTGGCGTGCCAGGTAGGGATGCGTCGAAGCTTTACCTCTCCACCTGCTTCGACCCTTCGTTCGGCTCTCATGGCAGGCGCCGCCGCTCTGGCTAGATCGACGGGCGTGCACGGAGGCGTTGTGGGCCTCCGGGCCTTCACCCCCGCCTTACGACAAGTGTGGTGACCGCCCAAGTTCAGGCCAGAGATGCCGCCCTGCTACGACGGTGCGGCGGACCCGACAGCCTTTCTTCACGCGTACGAGGGGGCCGTTTGGGTGGCCGGTGGCAACGACAAGGTCATGGCCAACTGGTTTCCCATGGCCCTCATTGGCGTGCCGCACGCCTGGCTGCTCAGCCTACCGGGATCTCGTGGCCTTCTGGGAGGAGCTGCGCAGCCTCTTCGTCATGCGCTTCCTGGCACCAGCGCCCCATGCCGTCGCAGCCCTCCTCGATGGCTCACAGGCGCCGCCCTCAGACCGCCACGTTAAGCAGTTCTTCTGCCAAATGGGCGCCACCCGTGTGCAGCAGGGAGACCCTCCAAGGAGGGCAGCGCCAAAGGCCGATCTCACCTTCGACTCAAGGGACCACCCAAGGACCACCGCGGGCGCAGGCGCGCCCTTGATGCTCTGCACCCCCACCATCTGCAACATGGCGGTTACTAAGACCCTCATCGACGGAGGATCCGGCCTTAATGTACTCTCCGTGGAGGCTTTCGACATGCTTCACGTACCGCATGGCCGGCTCCGCCCCACCAAGCAGTTCTCCGGGGTTGTCGATGGCTCCACCAGCCCCCTGGGGCAGATCCGCCTCCCCGTCACCTTCGGCACTCGCGACAACTGCCACACTGAGCTCATCGACTTCGACGTCGCGCACATCCGCCTTCCGTACAACACCATCCTCGGGTATCCAGCCGCTCAGGAGTTCATCACCCAGGAAACCGAGGAGCTTCAAGAGGCGAGAGCCATGCGCGGAAACCGCCGCCCGCCACCCGGCGCGGATCCTCATCCTGGCGAGGGTAGCGAGCTACGCACCTGCGTTAACATCCCAGGGCTTAATAGGGCCGCATCTCAGGAGCACTTATGGCCATCGCGCGTTAGTTGGTGTGAGGGCCCCCCTCACAGCTACGTTCGCATGCCTTTCGGCTTGCCGAACACGGTTGTTACCCTCTAGCGCCACATGTGCAGCGTCCTGGCGGCTCAGGAGGCCAGGCACCAGGCGGTCCTGATGGAGATAGCGACGGTCCTCCACGAGCCTACCGGGCCTCCGGAGTCTCCTGAGGTTCAAGGCCAAGGGGGCTCATGAGGAGCGACTTCTTGAGCACGCATTTTCGGCTACTCCAACATCTCTTCAGCAATGGTGCCAGGTGACATCTTCCGATTTATTTAGTTGGGGCGCCCCTCGGGCTGCTTTATCCCCAGGCCGCGTGGGTTCATCCCTGCGACATGTATCTTTCTTGCATCTTCTAGTCGTTCAGCTGGGAGTGTCCCTCGGGCTGCATCATCCCCAGGCCGCATGGGTCCGTCCCTGTGGCATGTATCATTTGCATCTATCAGAACTAGCTCTATCCTATCCATGCCATGATTTATGTTATCACCTACTCGCCTGTCGTATGGCCCTTTGCGGTCTCCCGTGTTGCTGACCGGCCTCTTATCCATCCCGCAATGGAGGCTCACATGCTGGCATGGCGCTTGTGCTCGGGTACGTCCCTGCAACGCTGATAAATCTGGGAGATCGAGCTCTGACTCGCGTCTCGTCCCATGCACGTCACCTCACCGGGTCCTCAGTGCCTTCATCTTCCCGTAGAAAGATCAGCGGCAGGACAGCGGGCGTGCTCATGAGTTATGCTCTCTTCTCGGACTAACCCGCAGAGATCCCTGGAGTTTGGCTGTAGGCGGCCCCACCGGTCACCCTCTTTCCACGCAATTCGCTTGCACGTTAAAGGGGGGACTCCTGAGCATCGCGTCTCAAGAGCTCCTACTGACTCTCCAGCCCTCACCCCCTGGCCTTGACCACGGCATCGCGACCTGGCATACCAGCTGTCAGTGTCAAAACCGGCCGATCTTGGGTAGGGTGTCCGGAACTGTGCGTCTAAGGATTGAAGGTAACATGAGACAAGGGGGACACGATGTTTACCCAGGTCCGGGCCCTCTCAATGGAGGTAAAACCCTATGTCCTGCTTGATTGTATTTGATGAGTATAGGGGTTACAAGAGTTGGTCTACCTCGAGATCGTAATGGATAAACCCTAGATGTCTAGCCTATATGAATTCTGATAGCCTCTACGGACTAAACCCTCCGGTTTATATAGACACCGCAGGGGACTAGGGTTGTACAGAGTCGGTTTATAGAGAAAGGAGACTACACATCCGGACGTTAAATTTGCCATCCACGCAAAGGAGAGTCCCACCCGGACACGGGGGAAGGCCTTCTATATTGTATCTTCATGGCCCATCAGTCTGGCCCATGCCACACAGCCCGGACACCTGAGGACCCCATAATCCATGACTCCCTCGGTAGCCCCCTAACTTGCCTTCAATGACGATGTAATATTCGACCCATCTCTTCAGCTTTGCAAGGCGGGTTCTTCATTATAATCCGGACCAATGACAATTGATACGTCTCCAACGTATCTATAATTTTTGATTGTTCCATGTTGTTATGTTATCAATCTTGGATGTTTTATAATCATTTTATAGTCATTTTATATCATTTTTTGGTACTAACCTATTGACATAGTGCCAAGTGCCAGTTGCTGTTTTCCATATTTTTTACATCACAGAAAGTCAATATCAAACGGAGTACAAATGCCACGAAACTTTACGAAGAATTTTTATGGGCCAAAAGGAACACAACGGGCCCTGGTTGCGCCTGGGAGGTGCGCCGAGGGAGGCACAACCCACCAGGGCGCGCCAGGAGGCCCAGGCGCGCCCAGGTGGGTTGTGCCCACCTCGGGTGCCCCCGGACCACCTCTTTGCTCAATAAATACCCCAATATTTCCAGAACCCTAGGGGAGTCGACGAAATATTCATCTAGCCGCCACAGAATCCAGAACTACCAGATCCAATCTAGACACCATCTCGGATGGAGTTCACCACCTCCATTGGTGCCTCTCCGATGATGCGTGAGTAGTTCTTTGTAGATCTTTGGGTCCGTAGTTAGTAGCTAGATGCCTTCATCTCTCTCTCTTGATTCTCAATACAATGGTCTCTTGGAGATCCATATGATGTAACTCTTTTGCGGTGTGTTTGTTGGGATCGATGAACTTTGAGTTTATGATCAGATCTATCTTTTTATATCCATGAAAGTATTTGAGTTTCTTTGATCTCTTTTATGCATGATCTCTTATAGCCTCGTATTTCTTCTGCAATATTTGGGTTTTGTTTGGCCAACTTGATCTATTTATCTTGCAATGGGAAGAGGTGCTTTGTAGTGGGTTCGATCTTACGGTGCTTGATCCCAGTGACAAAGAGGGAACCGGCACGTATGTATCGTTGCTACTAAGGATAAAAGGATGGGGTCTATCTCTACATAGATAGATCTTGTCTACATCATGTCATCGTTCTTATTGCATTACTTCGTTTCTCCGTGAACTTAATACACTGGATGCATGCTGGATAGCGGTCGATGTGTGGAGTAATAGTAGTAGATGCAGGCAGGAGTCGGTCTACTAATCTTGGACGTGATGCCTATATAACGACCATTGCCTGGATATCGTCATGAGTATTTGAAGTTCTATCAATTTCCCAACAGTAATTTGTTTACCCACTGTCGGTGTCAAGACCGGCGGATCTCGGGTAGGGGGTCCCGAACTGTGCGTCTAGGCCGGATGGTAACAGGAGACTGGGGACACTTTGTTTTACCCAGGTTCAGGCCCTCTCGATGGAGGTAAAACCCTACTCCTGCTTGATTAATATTGATGATATGGGTAGTACAAGAGTAGATCTACCACGAGATCAAGGAGGCTAAACCCTAGAAGCTAGCCTATGGTATGATTGTTGTGTATGGAGTTGATTCTGTCCTACGGACTACAACCCTCCGGTTTATATAGACACCGGATAGGGTTAGGGTTACACAGAGTCGGTTACAATGGTAGGAGATCCTGAATATCCGCATCGCCAAGCTTGCCTTCCACGCCAAGGAAAGTCCCATCCGGACACGGGACGAAGTCTTCAATCTTGTATCTTCATAGTCCAGGAGTCCGGCTGAAGGTATAGTCCGGCTATCCGAACACCCCCTAATCCAGGACTCCCTCAATAGCCCCTGAACCAGGCTTCAATGACGACGAGTCCGGTGCGCAAATTGTCTTCGGCATTGCAAGGCGGGTTCCTCCTCCAAGTCCTTCATATAAGATTGTAATCACCAAGAGTAGTGTCCGGCTCTGTAAAATAAGTTTCCACATATTGCCATAGAGAGAATAATATTAACACAAATCAAATCTGCTGACGTATTCTGCAGTGCGCCATCACACTACAGCCAAGTCCTTTACTCGAATCGTTTTTACTTTTCCACCTCAGCATGTTTTGCGAGGTGGTTTCCTTGGCACGTCTCGTCAAAGCAGAGATCGTGTGCCCCCCTTTTACGGGATCCTCATCAATACGGATGTGGGTAACCCAATCGTGCCCGCTAGCATGTTTTCTCGATTAAAGGCGAGTCCCAAACGGTTACGGGGAGGGCTCCTGGTATTCAACCTCTTATAAATAGACCAAGGCCTTACTCCTTTTTCCAATCTCAAATGAGTTCGCCCGTCGCCTCGAGTTCCAACACCCTAGGCTTCAGATTCCAGGCGCTTCGGACCTTCGACAATGTCCGGTTCCGACCTTCAAGGCCGATGGATGCCCTCCTCCGTCACGGAGGAGGATGTGCTAAAGTTGAGAGAGGCTAAGTTCCTGACCGCCGAAATTCCGCATAGGTTGCCTGCTCAAGGGCAAGCTATTCCCAATCCCCAGCCCGGTGAGAGCGTAGTGTTCATGTCTCACTTCCTTCGGGGGTTAGGCTTCCCGATGGATCCCTTCGCGAGGGGGCTGCTGTTCTATTACGGGCTGGAATTTCATGACTTAGCTCCGGAGTCCATCCTCCACATTTCCTCATTCATCGTTGTGTGCGAAGCGTTCCTCCGCGTTACTCCTCACTTCGGTTTATGGCTCAAGACTTTTGGAGTGGAGCCGAAGATGATCGAGGGATGGCACGCAGAGTGCGGAGGTGCTGTCATCAATAAGAATGTTGATTCTCCATGGCCCGAGGGCTCCTTTCAAGAAGAGCTCGGCTTGTGGCAACGAGAATGGTTCTATATCACGGCTCCCAGGAGTGCCAAGTGGGCGGCGCCTCCTGCCTTTCGCTCGGGTCCCCCATCACGGTTAGCATCATGGGTCAACAAAGGATTAGATTGGGGTTTGCCCAAAGACGTGCCCCTGTTACAGGGCCGAATTAAGGATCTCTTGGAAGGAGACCTCAGTTTGGTCAAGGTGACGCAGGTCATGTTGATTCGCCGAACATTGCCCAGCAAACGTCGCCCCCTTCGTCTGTGGGAGTTTAATCCGGAGGGACCGCGAGTTCTTCAGAATTTTATGGGCGCAACACCCGCGGAGATGTATAGACTATTCTTCGGATAACAAGAGATGTGTCCGGATTCAACCGAGGATGCAGGCCTAAGCTGCAATCGCCCGGATACTCAAGTAAGCAACCTTGTGCCCGGACCTTCTATCTGTATAATCGTCATAAACTTACCCCTAAAAGAGCCGTATTTTTAAACAGGAGTGGATAGCGAAGGCGAAGCTGATCAGGTGTCCGGCTCCCCTTCCTGAAACTAGGCCGGATCCTGTGCTAGTCAGGATGCTGGAGATAATGCCTTTGGAGGGGGAGGACAAGGAAGCTACAGCCTCCTCGAAGGAGGCTGCTCCGAAGGGAGGAACTGACAATTCCTCTCCTAAAGGGAAGAAGAGAGCCGCCTCTGACGACCCGGAAACGATGGTCTCAAAATGGGGGAGAAAATCCTCGTCAGAGGGTCCGACGCCAGGGAGTTCCTTGGCCGGACTACGCCCTCAAGGGGATCAGCCCTCAAGCGAGCCGTAAGTGGAGAAAAGATTTTCCTTTTGAGGGATGAGGGAAATCCTTGATTTTGCATCTGAGAAGATTAACAGAAATTTTACCTTGTAGCTCGGACCTCAGCCCTTCGCAGCAGAGCTCGTCTTCGGGGGATCTTCTTCCGGAGATGATGGAGAGCGGAACGCCTCCCCCCGCCGTGCCGCCCAGCGAGGCGGGCGACCCTGAGGTGTCGTCGCGGAGGGTCTCTCCAAATCCGGCAGGGATGGGAGGTGGCAGTGCGGCTCCCTGAAGTTCTCCGCGTCCGGCTTTCGAAAGAGGCCATAGGACAAGTCCGACACCGTCTGGTGCTCGGCTGGAGGAACTAAATATTCTGCTGGGGCGAGCTTCTATCTCAGAAGAGCACCGTGCCTTGATGGGCACGGTGATTGAAAGGATTTCATCCGCAGAAAGCGGATTGCATGAGGCCGTCAAAAGTTTACTGACGGGTTTTGAGGTACGTTAGATAATGTACACTTTTGTCAGTTGCGCATAAATAAGATGCGCCCTGTGTAGATAGTAGCCCCTGAGACTCTGCGTGTTGTCAAGAAATGGCGGCACGTAGAGGATCGTAATCCCAGGTCTAAGATGTCGCCTTTGAATGTAGCTGGCGAGGTGTCCGGAATCGAGCCGGACTAATGATTTGGCCGAACGAAAGCGGCAACTGGACGTGGCAGATGCCGACATCGCACTTGTCAACAAGCGGCTTGATGAGGCTCAAGGTATGTAATTCTTCGGGCGGCATTAGGTAAGAGGAGCTTTATGCCAGTGTCTTACAATGTGTGTGCTTGACGCAGATGGTACGGCCGCCGTGGAGAATCTTAGGGCAGAACTTGCCCGAGCTAAGGAGCAAGCCAGAAAAAGCGATGCGGCTGCCAAGAAGGCCCTTGAAGAGCTGAGAGCCGAACAGGCTACTCACTGCCGAAGCAAAGAGGAGATGGCCGAGATGGCCGAGAAGTTAAAGAGCGCTGCAGACCGTTGCGAACTTCTTGAGAAAGAAGACCAGGCGAAACAGACGGACTTAGAGAAGGCAGTTGCCGATGCCAAGGACGCTCGCTCTGCGATGAGAGCTGCGAAAGAGGAGCTGCGTCAGGCCGAACAGATTGCGGCTGGAAAGCCCTTTATGCTGCGGAGGAAGTTTTGTGATCCGAAGTTTGCTCCGTTGGACTGGATGTGGAGTGTGAAGGACACCTATCTGGACTTGGCAACAAGTGTCGCTGATGCGACCGAACACTTTCCAGATCAGAAGGATTGCGAAGTGGAAAAGCTTTTCTGGTCGTAGTTTCATAATCCAGAGCGTCCACTGGCAGTGGATGATCGTTTGGCTCAATGGGCCGAACTGAATAGGTTGTTCGGACTCGCCATGAAGTACGTCATGGATCATCTGTGGCCGGGGAGATCGAAGCCGAAGAGTTATTTCAGCTTGGTGCAGCAATTCCTTGACGCGGTGCCGCGTATAAATGCAATTAAGAGGTTAGCATGCATAGAGGGCGCACGGATGGCTCTTGCCCGTGTTAAGACATACTGGGCAGAGATGGAGACCACTGTTGTTGCGTCCCGAGATTCGGACCAAAGCCGAGTACCTTCTGAGCACTATTTTCAGGAAGTTCTTGAAGGTGCTCGTGTAATAGAGATGCAGTGCCCGAAAGATGCTATGTTATGATAGCATACGTAATTATAAAGTAATATTTTGATAAACAGTAGTGGCTTATTTTATACTTGTGCCTCCAAGTATTGTAAACACCTTCTAATCGGCCGTTTTAAGATATATGTATATATATATATGTATAGAATCTGAAAGATGGCAGTCGTTGGCTTCAGCCCCCACGCACATAGTGTGGGGGTGCTCGCAGAAGACGCATTCTCACACTTAACCCAACATCTTGGTCCTACAAAGGAGGTGATAGCGCAGCGGGCTAGGCAACCGGACTATAATGCTTTAACACTTTCACTTAGCCATAGGAGTTTGAAAATGAGACTCTTTAGGTAGCTCCTTGGTGGCAACTGCGCTCGTCCGAATTTGGGGCGCGTATGTGCCTAACAGGGAAGCGGTCCTTTGTCGAAGCGGAGGAATCCGATAGATTCCGATCGGTCATCGAGTGGCTGACCAGTCTCACGCTACATCATGACAGTCAGTTTTCGGCTTTCTCTACTGAGGTGCTTGCCCTGGCCGAACCGGGGGCACAATCGCAGTAGTTCTCCTGGTGCTACCTTAGCCGATAGAGCGGAACTTAAGGTAGCCAAACTCAGGAGACGGGCAACCCAACATTTGACCAAAGACATGATTCGGAGCTGATGCATATAATGCCAAAACTCGCGACGCCGAACACTCCCTAAGGTGTTCGGTCTTTATGAGTGCGGGCCAAACAACACTCTTTATTGAAAAAGCCCCTAGTGTCCAGGTACGTGCAAAAATTCTGACGTGGCCACATGCCAAGACGCCAGCCTCCTCCTTGGTTATATTAGAAAGAAAAAACCAGGGGATGTTTAGCAACAAGAGACAGTAAAAAAGGTTTACGCAGGGTCTTAATCTAAAAAGAATCCTTTAGGACGGATCCCTACTACACGTCTGCGCCTTTGTCTCCGTTGTGCCGTATCCTGGACGGGCGCCGCACGACGTTCATCTGTAAAAGAGAGGAACTGAGTTGAGAACGGGTCGTGCAAAAAAAAGGAAAGAAATTTAAAATAAGCAAAGTATAAAGTAAGATATGTAAGTTTGAGCTTTATTGTCTCTTATTTTATATGCGTGGAGCCCCTTGTGCGGGGGTATATGGCTTCTAGGCCTGCATCAATGATGATTTTGCACCGAACTCGTCTATCCGCGTTCGTGGTCTTTAAATGACCTATTTTGAAGTTTTTTGGCCGGTGAGGCCATTTTGCTGTGGGGCTGTTAAAGCGGCCGCACTGTCCTCCGCTTGGGGAGGCGCATTTTAGTGCTTCCCCATCAAGGAGATGATGCCTCGTGGACCAGGCATCTTAAGCGTAAGAGATGCATAATGTGGTATTGCGTTAAATCGCGCGAAAGCTTCACGTCCCAGTAGTGCTTGATAGCGACTTGAGAACGGGACGATGTGGAAGGTCAGCTTTTCGTGGCGGAGGTTATTGGCAGAGCCGAATGTGATTGTGAGCCGGAGAAAACCCGTACAATGGGTGTCCGGACCAGGTATTACCCCTTGAAAGGAGGTTTTGCTGCGGCGGATTCTTGCTGGGTTTATCCCCATGTGTTGTATTGTATCCTGATATATCAGGTTTAGTCCGCTGCCGCCGTCCATAAGGACATTGGAAAACTTGAGTCCGCCAATTGTTGGATCGAGTATCAAGGCAGCCCATCCTACATTCTTGATATTCCTAGAATAATCTAGCTGATCGAAGGTGATCGGTTTTGACAACCAGTGGCCGGATCCTTTGGGGATGGGCCATGTGGTGCGTACCTTTACGGGCACCGCACGTTTTGTTATGTGAAGTGAGTTCACTGTTTTTACTTCTTGTGGGAAGTTCTTTTGTTTCCTGGTGCTCTGCTGTTGGGGTTCGTCCTCGTCTTCGCTTGGTGTGTCGAGCCCCTTGTGTTCGGCATTGAGTCTGCCGGATTGTTTGAAGACCCAACAGTCTCTGTGGGTATGGTTAGCAGGCTTCCCGGGAGTACTATGTATCTGACATATCCTGTCCAGGATTTTATTTAGGTTGGATGGATCGTCCCTGTTATCCTGGGGGGCGATTTTTCCTGATTTTGTCGTGAGCTTTTGAATCCGGTGTTGACTGCCGTGCTCTTCGGACTTTTTTCTTTAGTCCGGCGACGGTCCTTGTTGCGTCGCGTTCTTCCGTTTCCATCCCTGGTTTCGGATGTACTTGGGTCGCTGGGGCCACGCCTTGCCAACCAGCTATCCTCTCCTGCACAAAAGCGGGTCATGAGGCTTGTTAGTGCGGCCATTGTTCTTGGCTTTTCTTGGCCGAGGTGTCTAGCAAGCTATTCGTCTCGGGCGTTATGTCTGAAAGCTGCTAAGGCTTCGGCGTCCGGACAGTCGACTATCTGATTCTTTTTAGTGAGGAATCTATTCCAGAACTGCCGAGCTGATTCTCTGGGTTGTTGAGTTATGTGACTAAGATCGTCTGCATCCGGAGGACGGACATAGGTCCCTTGAAAGTTTGCTCGGAAATCATCCTCGAGCTCTTCCCAGCTTCCAATTGAGTTTTCGGGAAGGCTTTTAAGCCAATGCCGGGCTGGCCCTTTAAGCTTAAGGGGTAGATATTTTATGGCGTGGAGATCATCTCCTCTAGCCATGTGAATGTGGAGGATATAATCCTCGATCCAGACTCCAGGGTCTGTTGTTCCATCGTATGCCTCTATGTTTACGGGTTTGAATCCATCTGGAAATTCATAGTCTAGGACCTCATCAGTGAAACATAGGGGGTGTGCGGCACCCCTATATCTGGGTATGCCAGATTCTGATGATGGCTTCATAGCGTTGCTTACGAGAGCTTGCTTTCTTGGCCCATAAATGGACCTGACTGGGCCATGATGCGAATCCTTAAGAGGGTTGCATGGCGATTTAGGTGCGGCGCCGCTTGTCGCTTTCTGGGGTCGTCTATCCGACCGTGTGGCGTTTTCATTTTTTGAATGCGAGGGCTCTGAGGCGTCTTCGTCGAATTCAGGCAGTAGCTTTCTTTTCGGATAGCTTTTAGTGTGGTGACTGTCGCCGTACTTATCCGTGGCATTGATTACCTTGCTCCATCTGATCCGGAGTGCATCTTCCGCTGTTTTTAGCTTCCGCTTCTGCTTTTTTAGGCTGCATGCAGTTGCAACGAGCCTCTCATGGAGATTCTTCTGCTCCATAGGTTTATTTGGCGTAAGATCGTCTGGAATGCCGTTTTCGCCGGGGGAGGGATGTTCGGTTTCTTTATCCATGTCGTCCTGTTTGGACAGTTGCTCGAAGGCCTGCTCGTCGCCTACCGGCTCGCCCTGCTCTATGGCTGGGTTTTTGTCGAGGCGGGGCTTGGGCCGGCGTTTGCGCCGACGCCTTGATTGCTTTTCGGGGGGTCGATCTCTCGTCCCATCCCCTTTTTCCTCGTTGTCGCTTCCCTTAGGGGTGTCCACCATGTACACATCGTGAGATGAGGTGGCTGTCCAATGCCCTATGGGCGTTGGTTCGTCGGTATCTCCTCCATCGTCATCCATGCTGTCGATGTCTTCGGAGCCGAAGTCAGGCATGTCGGTTAGATTGTCGACAGTGGCTATAAAGTGGGTGGTGGGTGGGTTTTGGATTTCATTGTCCGCATCCCATCCTTGCTGACCGTAGTCCGGCCAGGGCTCTCCTGACAACGAGAAAGACTTTATAGAATTCAGGATGTCGCCGAAGGGTGAGTGCTGAAAGATGTCCGCGGCGGTGAACTCCATTACCGGCACCCAATCGGATTCGATTGGCAGGGGCGCGCGGGCTCGGAGTTCGGAGAGGAATCCGGCTCCTCGGAGTCACGGGCCATGCGGAGTGCGGGGCTGGAGTTCGGCTCGATCGCCTCTGAGATCGCAGCCCCTGAGGCAGCGTCCAACCGCCGATCCTCGATCGGCGCAGTAGGTTCCGAATGAATGGTCGAAACCGATGCATGTGTGGCCTCCAAGGCTCTGTTCGGCAGCAGAGCTATATCATGCCCATCGAGACAGTGCGGCACGCTTGGCTGTAGCTCGAATCCGTCGAAGATCAAGTCCCCGCGGATGTCAGCCGTGTAGTTTAGGCTTCCAAACCTGACCTGATGGCCAGGGGCGTAGCTTCCGATCTGCTCAAGGTGGCCAAGCGAATTGGCCCGCAGTGCAAAGCCGCCAAAGACGAAGATCTGTCCGGGGAGAAAAGTCTCACCCTGGACCGCGTCGTCGTTGAAGATCGGAGGAGCCATCGGGCCTAAAGGCGACGACACAGAGGAACTCTCAATGAAAGCACCAATGTCGGTGTCAAAACTGGCGGATCTCGGGTAGGGGGTCCCGAACTGTGCGTCTAGGCCGGATGGTAACAAGAGACAGGGGACACTTTGTTTTACCCAGGTTCGGGCCCTCTCGATGGAGGTAAAACCCTACTCCTGCTTGATTAATATTGATGATATGGGTAGTACAAGAGTAGATCTACCACGAGATCAAGGAGGCTAAACCCTAGAAGCTAGCCTATGGTATGATTGTTGTGTATGTAGTTGATTCTGTCCTACGGACTACAACCCTCCGGTTTATATAGACACCGGATAGGGTTAGGGTTACACAGAGTCGGTTACAATGGTAGGAGATCCTGAATATCCGTATCGCCAACCTTGCCTTCCACGCCAAGGAAAGTCCCATCCGGACACGGGACGAAGTCTTCAATCTTGTATCTTCATAGTCCAGGAGTCCGGCTGAAGGTATAGTCCGGCTATCCGAACACCCCCTAATCCAGGACTCCCTCACCCACCATTTGCTATTTTTCTCAAGAGAAGCCACTAGTGAAACCTACAGCCCCCGGGTCTCTTTCTCATATTATTTGCCTTTGCGATCTATTTTTATTTACCTTTATTTTCAGATCTATTAAACCAAAAACCCAAAAATATCTTACTGCAATTTATTCTTATTTATTTATTTGGCGTTGGATCTATCAATCTACTACAAATTTACCTCACGTCTATTTACCTATCTTGAGGCGCCGTACCCCGGAAGGGATTGACAACCCCTTTAACACGTCGGGCTGCGAGGATTTGTTATCTGTGTGTAGGTGATGTTTATGTTGTGTTGCTTGGTTCTTCTACCAGTTCGATAACCTTGGTTTCATATCTGAGGGAAATACCTACCGCCGCTATGCTGCATCATCCCTTCTTCTTTGGGGAATTACCGACGTAGCTTCAAGCGACATCAAAGGAATTTCTGGCGCCGTTGCCGGGGAGGATATTCAACATATACCAGGTTCCTAATCACAAATCTCATCTCCTCGCAATTTACATTATTTGCCATTTGCCTCTTGTTTTCCTCTCCCCACTTCACAAAAAAATTGCCGTTTTATTCGCCCCTCTTTTCTGTTTGTCGTTTTCTTGTCGGATCTGTCTTTGTGTGCAACCTTGTTTGTTGTTATTATCATTACAGATAGTTCTCCCCCTATTGCTTGCACTCCCGAAACAAGGTTCTCAACTTTAAACAAAGGGGAGGAGAAAAATTAAAATATGCTTGGTATAGGATTTGCAGTGCTCATAATAGATCTACCCGTAAGCAATCCACCGTTGTTCTTCTTTGTTGTTTTTATGTTGGCATCACCACTTGGTATAGATTCGGCCTTGATACGATTACCGGTGGAAATTTCTTGATGTGTCCTTCTCTTGATGCCTTTAATGCTATGGGAAATTTAGTGGGCTGACCACTCCTCATGATTAATGAAACAACTTTGACTCTTGAGCATGTTATGGAAAGACTAGATGCCATTGAAAAGAAAATGCTCACCGAGGTGTTGGGGAACGTAGCAGAAATTCAAAATTTTCCTACGTGTCACCAAGATCTATCTATGGAGAAACCAGCAACGAGGGAGGGAGAGTGCATCTACATACCCTTGTAGATCGCTAAGCGGAAGCGTTCAAGAGAACGGGGTTGATGGAGTCGTACTCGCCGTGATTCAAATCACCGATGATCCTAGCGCCGAACGGACGGCACCTTCGCGTTCAACACACGTACGGAGCAGCGACGTCTCCTCCTACTTGATCCAGCAAGGGGGGAGGAGAGGTTAATGGAGATCCAGCAACACGACGGCGTGGTGGTGGAAGTAGCGGGATTCCAACACGGCTTCGCCAAGCGCTGCGGGAGGAGGGAGATGTGTCACGGGAGGGAGAGGGAGGCGCCAGGGCTTAGGTGTGGTTGCCCTCCCTTCCCCCCACTATATATAGGGCCAAGGGAGAGGGGGGAGGCGCAGCCTTGGCCCTTCCTCCAAGGAAGGGTGCGGCCAAGGGAGGAGTCCCTCCTCCCCAAGGCACCTCGGAGGTGCCTTCCCCCTTTAGGACTCTTCCTTTCCCTCTTCTCTTGGCGCATGGGCCTCTTGGGGCTGGTGCCCTTGGCCCATATAGGCCAAGGCGCACCCCCTACAGCCCATGTGGCCCCCGGGGCAGGTGGCCCCACCCGGTGGACCCCCGGGACCCTTCCGGTGGTCCCGGTACAATACCGGTGACCCCAAAACTTGTCCCGATGGCTGAAATAGCACTTCCTATATATAATTCTTTACCTCTGGACCATTCCGGAACTCCTCGTGACGTCCGGGATCTCATCCGGGACTCCGAACAACTTTCGGGTTACCGCATACTAATATCTCTATAACCCTAGCGTCACCGAACCTTAAGTGTGTAGACCCTACGGGTTCGGGAAGCATGCAGACATGATCGAGACGTTCTCCGGTCAATAACCAACAGCGGGATCTGGATACCCATGTTGGTTCCCACATGTTCCACGATGATCTCATCGGATGAACCACGATGTTGAGGATTCGATCAATCCCGTATACAATTCCCTTTGTCTATCGGTACGATACTTGCCCGAGATTCGATCGTCGGTATCCCGATACCTTGTTCAATCCCGTTACCGGCAAGTCTCTTTTACTCGTTCCGCTACACATCATCCCGTGATCAACTCCTTGATCACACTGTGCACATTATGATGATGTCCTACCGAGTGGGCCCAGAGATACCTCTCCGTCACACGGAGTGACAAATCCCAGTCTCGATTCGTGCCAACCCAACAGACACTTTCGGAGATACCCGTAGTGTACCTTTATAGCCACCCAGTTACGTTGTGATGTTTGGCACACCCAAAGCACTCCTACAGTATCCGGGAGTTGCACAATCTCATGGTCTAAGGAAATGATACTTGACATTAGAAAAGCTTTAGCATACGAACTACACGATCTAGTGCTATGCTTAGGATTGGGTCTTGTCCATCACATCATTCTCCTAATGATGTGATCCCATTATCAACGACATCCAATGTCCATGGTCAGGAAACCGTATCCATCTATTGATCAACGAGCTAGTCAAATAGAGGTTTACTAGGGACATGGTGTTGTCTATGTATCCACACATGTATCTGAGTTTCCTATCAATACAATTCTAGCATGGATAATAAACGATTATCATGAACAAGGAAATATAATAATAACTAATTTATTATTGCCTCTAGGGCATATTTCCAACACGAGGATCATATGGGAATTATAGATAAAAAGCTGCATAATTTTTCCACCAATATGGGGTCAAAAGCGGTAGATATTCTTAAGTTGTTAAGGGGAAAAGGTACCATATCATGATAGAATAGAAGAAAGCCCTTCTCTGATTGATAAATCAGAAGAAATTTTTAGTAACCTAAGCACGGCTTTCTCTTCCGCTAAAACTATCGAAAAAACTACCGTTAAAATTGGTAGAGTTTCCAAGAACAAGGGTGCAACTTATAGTAATAGTAATAAAGAGGATCTTAAGATGATTGGTATTCACCCAGATTTTGTTGAAGTGATAAGAGATCCTTTTTGCAAGAATGAAATCTTTGAATTTATTCCTAGAAGTTTTTTTATTGAAAATCTTTATGCTAAATCTTTGAAGGATTATAAGTGTTTGATTGAAGAGTTGGACAGAGATGATGATACGTCTCCAACATATCTATAATTTTTGATTGCTCCATGCTATATTATCTACTGTTTTGGGCAATATTGGGCTTTATTTTCCACTTTCATATTATTTTTGGGACTAACCTATTAACCGGAGGCCCAGCCCAGATTTGCTGTTTTATGCCTATTTCAGTGTTTCGAAGAAAAGGAATATCAAACGGAGTCGAAACGGAACGAAATCAACTGGAGAAGTTATTTTTGGAAGGAAACTTACCGGATAGACTTGGACCCTACGACAGAAGATGAAGGAGGAGCTCACGAGGGTAGGGGCGCGCCCACCCCCCTGGGGCGCGCCCCCTGCCTCGTGGCCCCCCTTCGGTCCACCGATGAACCTCCTGCACCCATATATACCTACGTAACCTAAAACTTCCAGAACAGATATTAGATCGGGAGTTCCGCCGCCAGAAGCCTCCGTAGCCACCGAAAACCAATCTAGACCCGTTCTGGCACCCTGCCGGAGGGGGCAATCCCTCTCTGGTGGCCATCTTCATCATCCTGGTGCTCTCCATGACGAGGAGGGAGTAGTTCTCCCTTGGGGCTGAGGGTATGTACCAGTAGCTATGTGTTTGATCTCTCTCTCTCATGTTCTTGATTTGGCACGATCTTGATGTATCGCGAGCTTTGCTATTATAGTTGGATCCTATGTTTCTCCTCCCCCTCTTCTCTCTTGTAATGAATTGAGTTTCCCCTTTGAAGTAATCTTATCGGATTGAGTCTTTAAAGATGTGAGAACACTTGATGTATGTCTTGCCGTGCGTATCTATGGTGACAATGGGATACCACGTGATTCACTTGATGTATGTTTCGGTGATCAACTTGCGGGTTCCGCCCATGAACCTATGCATAGGGGTTGGCACACGTTTTCGTCGTGATTCTCCGGTAGAAACTTTGGGGCAGTCTTTGAGGTCCTATGTGTTGGTTGAATAGATGAATCTGAGATTGTGTGATGCATATCGTATAATCATACCCACGGATACTTGAGGTGACATTGGAGTATCTAGGTGACATTAGGGTTTTGGTTGATTTGTGTCTTAAGGTGTTATTCTAGTACAAACTCTAGGGCTGTTTGTGACACTTATAGGAATAGCCCAACGGATTAATTGGAAAGAATAACTTTGAGGTGGTTTCGTACCCTACCATAATCTCTTCGTTTGTTCTCCGCTATTAGTGACTTTGGAGTGACTCTTTATTGCATGTTGAGGGATAGTTTTATGACCCAATTATGTTAGTATTGTTGAGGGAACTTGCACTAGCGCAAGTATGAACCCTAGGCCTTGTTTCCTAGCATTGCAATACCGTTTACGCTCACTTTTACCATTATTTACCTTGCTGTTTTTATATTTTCAGATTACAAATACCTTTATCTACCATCCATATACCACTTGTATCACCATCTCTTCGCTGAACTAGTGCACCTATACAATTTACCATTGTATTGGGTGTGTTGGGGACACAAGAGACTCTTTGTTATTTGGTTGCAGGGTTGCTTGAGAGAGACCATCTTCATCATACGCCTCCTACGGATTGATAAACCTTAGGTCATCCACTTGAGGGAAATTTGCTACTGTCCTACAAACCTCTGCACTTGGAGGCCCAACAACGTCTACAAGAAGAAGGTTTTGTAGTAGACATCAAGCTCTTTTCTGGCGCCGTTGCCGGGGAGGTTAGCGCTTGAAGGTATATCTTTAGATCTTGCAATCGAATCTTTTAGTTTCTTGTTTTATCACTAGTCTAGTCTATAAAAGAAAACTATAAAAAATGGAATTGAGGGTACCTCATATGCTTCATCTTTTTAATATCTATCATGAAAATGAGGATTCCAATAATTGTGCTCAATTGCTAGAGGAAGAATGCATTAGAATGTTTGGCACTAAATCTTTGAATGATGAGCATGACTGCAATGTTGTTAGTATGAATTCTTTGAATATCCATGATGCTAATGATATGCAAAGCCACAAGCTTGGGGAAGCTATGTTTGATGAAGATGATATTTTTTGTCCCCCAAGTTTTGTTGAGCAAATTTATTATGATGAAATCATGCCTCCTATTTATGATGATTATATTGATGAAAGTGGATTTGGAGAGGTCATGACTTTATTTAGTAATGATTCCACTATTTCAGAAGAGGTTCCAATTGATTATGAGAACAAAGTTGCTATCTATGATGATTATTGTGATGACTTGTATGCTATAAAGAATAATGATAACCATCAAACTTGTCATCATCATTTTAGTTTTCAATTGGATTATGCCTCACATGATAGTTATTTTGTTGAGTTTGCTCCCACTATTCCGAATGAGAAGAATTTTGCTTATGTGGAGAGTAATAAAATTTCTATGCTTGTAGATCATGAAAAGAATGGTTTAGGTGCTGGTTATATTGTTGAATTCATTCATGATGCTACTGAAAATTATTATGAGGGAGGAATATATGCTTGTAGGAATTGCAATAATATCAAGTTTCCTCTCTATGTGCTTAAAGTTTTGAAGTTATGCTTGTTTTACCTCCCTATGCTAGTTGATTATTGTTCCCACAAGTTGTTTGCTCACAAAATCCCTATGCATAGGAAGTGGGTTAGCCTTAAATGTGCTAGTAATATTCTTCATGATGCTCTCTTTATGTTTCAATTCTTATCTTTTATATGAGCATCATTGAAATCATCGTGCCTAGCTAGGGGCATTAAACGATAGCGCTTGTCGGGAGGCAACCCAATTTTATTTTAGTTCCTTGCTTTTTCTTACTGTTTAGTAATAAATAATTCATCTTGCCTCTTTTTAGATGTGTTTTTATGCTCTTAATTAGTGTTTGTGCCAAGTAGAACCTTTGGGAAGACTTGGGGAAAGTCTTGTTGATCATGCTGTAAAAAACAGAAACTTTAGCGCTCACGAGAATTGCTTCCATTTTTATTTGGAGAGTGATATTTAGTTAATTATTTTTGAATATGATTAATAGATAAATTCCTCAGGTCCAGCAATTTATTTGAGAATTTTATGAGTTACAGAAGTATACGTTTGATCCAGATTACTACGGACTGTTCTGTTTTTGATAGATTCTGTTTTTCATGTGTTGTTTACTTATTTTGATGAATCTATGGCTAGTATAATAGTTTATAAACCATAAAGAAGTTGGGATACAATATTTTTAACACCAATATAAATAAAGAATGAGTTCATTACAGTACCTTGAAGTGGTGATTTACTTTCTTACACTAACGGAGCTTACGAGTTTTCTACTTTAAGTTTTGTGTTGTGAAGTTTTCAAGTTTTGGGTAAAGATTCGATGAACTATGGAATAAGGAGTGGCAAGAGCCTAAGCTTGGGGATTCCCAAGGCACCCCCAAGGTAATATTAAAGGACAACCAAAAGCCTAAGCTTGGGGATGCCCCGGAAGGCATCCCCTCTTTCGTCTTCGTTCATCGGCAACTTTACTTGGAGCTATATTTTTATTTACCACACGATATGTGTTTTGCTTGGAGCGTCAGTTTATTTTGTTAGGATTTGCTTGCTATTATTTAGAACAATGTTTTGCATCTTTTATTTGAATAAAAAGTGGCATTGATAGCCTTTACTATGCCTATGTTACAAGTATACATGTTGCTGTTTGAAAACAGAAAGTTTACCGCTGTTGCAATAATTCCCTAGAAAAGTCAGAATGTGATAAAATGTTGAAACCTTTTACATATTAACTCTGATAAATTTACTACAGTGGGAATTTTATTTCATAATTTTTGGAGCTAGGGAAGTATGGATGTTGCAGCATTCTTTACAGACTATCCTGTTTAGGCAGATTGTTGTTATGTTTGCATTGTTTGTATATGGTTGCTTCTTTAATGATTCTATTTGAGGATAGGACTATTAAATATGCAGAGGCATTTAGTATGCAATGTTTTGCTAGGCTTCATTTTGCACTAAGTATGATCACTAATTGTGCATCCAAAAACCTTTAACCTAGTTTTGTCACATGAGTCCACTATATCTACCTAGATGCGGTATTATTTTGTCGTTCTAAGAAAATTTGCATGTGCCATTTCTAATTTTCAAAAATAAACTTCTCATTTGTGTGTTTGTTTCGCTCGCGGAGCGGTGAGGGTGGCTAATATTTTCCATGCTAGATGTGTTATTCTCAAGATGAGTGTTTATTCACTTGTCATTGCACGAGAGTAAGGCAAAGGTATTAGGGATGCCCAATCCCAAAATGCAAAAATAAATTTACTTTATGTTGTCAAATAATAAATTCCTTGGAAAGTGTTGGTATGGAGGGCACCCGTGGATACGGTTAGCCATGGAAAGTGAAAGTATGGCGGAAAAAGGAATAAACTTCATTCTCTGTTTGGGAACCGCCTATGATATATCTATGCATGGAAAGTATTGGGAACTCTAAGTCATTTTCATTGGTGGGATGGATACACCTCTCAAAATGTTTTTATCTCTAAGTTTTTTGCTTTGAGCTCTGGCACCTCTACAAATCCCTACTTCCTTCTGCGAAGGGCCTTTCTTTTACTTTATGCAATTTTAATTTTGAATTTGAGTCTCCATCTTCTCTTATAAAAAGAACCAACTAGGAGGCAATATGATCGTACTTGATTATTGGACATAGCTAATATGCGAGTCTGTTTCATGAATGGATCAGTGGTTGAGCATGATGGGCTAGGGATAACATACTTTAGCGTTGATATTTTGAAAGACATGGTTGCTTGTTGATATCCTTGAGTATTTAAATTATCATGTCATAACTAGACTATTTCTATGAACAATATAAAAGTCCAAATGTCTATGCTATAAAGGAACAAATATGATATGACATGATAGGCAGCATTCCACATCAAAAATTCTGTTTTTATCACATCCCTACTCGAGGACGAGTAGGAGTTAAGCTTGGGGATGCTGATACGTCTCCAATGTATCTATAATTTTTTATTGTTCCATGCTATTATATTATCAATCTTGGATGTTTTATAATCATTTTATATCATTTTTCGGTACTAACCTATTGACATAGTGCCAAGTGCCAATTGCTATTTTTTCCATGTTTTTTACATCGCAGAAAATCAATATCAAAAGGAGTCCAAATGCCACGAAACTTTACGAAGAATTTTTATGGGCCAAAAGGAGCACAACGGGCCCTGGCTGCGCCTGGGGGTGCCCCGAGGGAGGTACAACCCACCAGGGCGCGCTAGGAGGCCCAGGCGCGCCCTGGTGGGTTGCGCCCACCTCGGATGCCCCACGGACCGCCTTTTTGCTCTATAAATACCCCAATATTTCCAGAACCCTAGGGGAGTCGACGAAATATTCATCCAGCCGCCGTAGAGTCCAGAACCACCAGATCAAATCTAGACACCATCTCGGATGGGTTCACCACCTCCATTGGTGCCTCTCTGATGGTGCATGAGTAGTTCTTTGTAGACCTTCGGGTCCGTAGTTAGTAGCTAGATGGCTTCATCTCTCTCTCTCTGGATTCTCAATAGAATGGACTCTTGGAGATCTATATAATGTAACTCTTTTGCGGTGTGTTTGTTGGGATCAATGAACTTTGAGTTTATGATCAGATCTATCTTTTTATATCCATGAAAGTATTTGATTTTCTTTGATCTCTTTTATGCATGATATCTTATAGCCTCGTATTTCTTCTCCGATATTTGGGTTTTGTTTGGACAACATGATCTATTTATCTTGCAAGGGAAGAGGTGCTTTGTAGTGGGTTCGATCTTACGGTGCTTGATCCCAGTGATAGAAAGGGAACCGACCCGTATGTATTGTTGCTACTAAGGATAAAAGGATGGGGTCTATCTGTACATAGATAGATCTTGTCTACATCATGTCATCATTCTTATTGCATTACTCCGTTTCTCCATGAACTTAATACACTAGATGCATGTTGGATAGCGGTCGATGTGTGGAGTAATAGTAGTAGATGTAGGCAGGAGTCGGTCTACTAATCTTGGACGTGATGCCTATATAATGATCATTGCCTGGATATCGTCATGAGTATTTGAAGTTCTATCAATTGCCCAACAGTAATTTGTTTACCCACTGTTTTCTATTTTTCCCGAGAGAAGCCACTAGTGAAACTTACGGCCCCCGGGTCTCTTTCTCATATTATTTGCCTTTGCGATCTATTTTTGTTTGCTTTTATTTTTAGATCTATTAAACCAGAAACCCAATAATATCTTGTTGCAATTTATTCTTATTTATTTAGTTGGCGTTCGATCTATCAATCTACTACAAATTTACCTCACGTCTGTTTGCCTATCTTGAGGCGTCGTACCCCGGAAGGGATTGACAACCCCTTTAACACGTCGGGTTGCGAGGATTTGTTATCTGTGTGCAAGTGCTGTTTATGTTGTGTTGCTTGGTTCTCCTACTATTTAGATAACCTTGGTTTCATATCTGAGGGAAATACCTACCGCCGTTGTGCTGCATCATCCCTTCCCCTTTGGGGAAATACCGACGTAGCTTCAAGCGACATCAACAATCCGGCAATAACCTCGATGTCTTTTACCCCCCCCCCCCCCGTCGACGCTTTGATTTTCACGCGTCGAGCGAATATGAACGGTGCATGCTTTTTCACAAATAGGCCCTTCACCACGCTCGGATGGCATATATAGAAGGAGATATGGATCTCCAAATGCCATCTCACATCGCGCGGAAGGAAAACGTCCAAGTCTAGTCACAAACAAAGCCTTCCATCATGGCCGGTGCCCTAGGCTCCTCTTCGCACCCGCATGGCCCTCAAGAAGGTGATTGGCAGAGTTGCTCCGTGCCTCGTCTTCAACTAAGCTGGCTCCAGTCGCAGGGCTACCTTCCACTCGCAGATCTAGTTCCCGTTCGAGCGGGATTATATTCAAAAGGCAATGACGCGATGTCTGAGAACTTCCCCAACCCAAATAAGGAGGATAGGGTGTGCTTCGTCCCATTTTTGTTGCGGGGCCTGGGATCTCCAATCCATCCCTACCTCCGGTGGTTATTGGAATTTTACAGCATCCAACTACAAAACCTCACCCCAGGTTCGGTTCTGCACATCTCAGGTGTTGTTTCCCTCTGTGAGCTATTCCTAGGCATCAAGGCCCATTTTGGATTATGGAGGAAATTCTTCTGCCTCGTTCCCTGCCACCAAGGGGGTTCCATATTTGAAGTGGGCGGTGCCGAAGTATGGCGTATTGCCAGATCCAGATACCTTGTAGGAACACCTAAAAAGGCATACCCGTAGTGGTCTTCGGAACGGTTCTATATGGACGATGTTCCGCTACCGGATCCAGTCCGGCGCGACCTCCCTGAATTTTCCAGCACTTCTCTAAAGAAGCGCCTCAACCGGCGTCCCCTAAGTCCCAAGGAAGAGGACACTGTAGAGATAAAGAGGTTGGTCAGCAAGGTCAGGCTGCTCGCCCACTCCGAATTCTCAATAGTTGAGGTTATGGCGATTGCAATAAAGAGGTGCGTGCAACCTCTCCAATCCAGAGTAATTCCCTTATTGTGTTACACCGGAGAAGACGACGCGTCCCGTTACAGACGGCAGGGTCCGGATACCCCAGCCGAACTGGCTTCAATTTTGGCTGATCTGTACAAGGGCGAAAAAGAAGATTTTCTCCGGTTAAACTGTCGGGAGGATTATTCTATGTACACCCCTATTGAATGGGTAAGATCTCCATCATCTGTGCTTATTTTATTGCATTATGGACACTAACCGAATTCGCTTGTTGTTGCTGCCAACAGTCATGGAGAAGGAGGATCGAGGACGTCCACTGTCCCGCTCCCCAGCCAGAGGATCGTAATCGTGATGAAGATTCTGGCTTTTGCGAGGATCCAGACATATACATAGAATTCGATGACGGGGTATTCTATCAAGCGAGCCCTGATGGTTCGGAAGTGGCCATCACCACCGACTACCCTTGCCTTTACCCATTATGCATCATGAGTATCCTGAGGCTTCCTAAGAAGAGACCCTCATCTGCATCCTTACCTGTTGTATTGATCTAGATTTTAACAGGATCGGTGCTCTAGGGACCGTATCTCCTTGAGGGCGGCCCCTACACAAGGTCGTCGTTCAAAACGAAAAGGGACCGGGAGTACTGTGGAGACCTCACAGTCTTTCAAGAGGTATGTATGCTTTAATGCATGCCTATGCATGAGTCTGGATTGTTAAGAGTCTCCCCTTTTTGTCTTTAATCTTTAGGAGGAGTACGCGGCAAACGGTAGGAAACGCCCAATTAGCCAAATGTCCACTAATCCGGTGCTGGACTCGTCAGCTAGGACGCGAGCCGACGCCACGCCCGTTCTGCCTCCTCAAGAGGATTCGGATGACATGTCGGTCACGAATGCCAAAGTGGAGAGCGTGATGAATCATCGTCGATTAAAGGAAGCTATGCGTGCTCTGACCTTGTCCAAACAAGAATTCGCCGCACTGAGTTCAACAGATGCATATATCCGAGCCGCTCGAGATGACCTTGCCGGAGTCATTCAGCTATTCTCAAAGAATATACAGGTAAAATTTGACGCAATTTTGCATGGTCATATGCCAGTAGCCCCCGAGACTTGAAAAAGTGAAGCAAACCAATTTAAGGATCGATAATTTTTGCAGGTACTGCAAGAAAAGAACATTATGCTAGCCCAGGAGGTAAACACAAATCAGACGCAACTGAATGCGGTCACCGCCGAACTAGAAGAATTGAACGAGACCACGACGAGCGCGTCCAGGGAGAAAAAACTTGAGGAGGAAAAGGACAAACAATCCGAAGAGATAAAGAGCTTGAAGTCTTAGCTACCAGCCGCTCAGAAGGAAAATGAAAAGCTGAAGGGCGGCACGTTCAGTATGTCTTTCCCTGTTATTCAGAACTACCATAGGCACTCATGTTTAGTCCATAATGCGGAATATCATGAATTTGTTGCGGCAGGTTTCTTAACTGGGCGGCTAGAGGAGGAAGTGTCCGGGTTTCAAGGCGACGTGCTAAAGGGGTTGTCCACCGTGCATGATCGGGCCCGGAAAGCCACGAGGAGTATGGTGAAGGCGTTATGGCCATCTGACACCCCTCCAGAAAGTATGGAGGGCCTGGCAAACCTGTTCAAAGGTGTCTGGCGCCGGTTCAAGCTATGGAAGACATTTGCCTGCCATGAAGGCGTACGGGAAGCATGTGCCATGGTGAAGACATGCTTCACGAAACTGGACCTGCGTCATATGGCCTGAGTAGGACCGCAGGGACCAGATGGGAAGGAAATCCCTTTAAATTTGGTCTATGATCAAGTAATGATCGCTGAGAAATATTTGCAAGAAGACTGTAGATTAGACAGCCTTATAGACGGAATAGAGAAGGAATAAGTTTTTGATTTAATGTATCAATGTACATTTATGATAAACATTTGGTAGGATCCGAACATGTGAAATGATTTTTTCATCGCAGGCATTCGGCTTTATCCTCCGGACCAGAATGGTGTAGTGTTTCCGGATACTTAAGACAAAAGGAAGTATCTTTCCGGAAACCAGGCAACCCAGTCATTATGCTCAAACAAATAAAAAATTCAAGTTCGGGATGTATGTTATATTATGTATATTAGAAACATCTTCCAAGGAAAATAGTTCCGTTAAAGGTTCCTTTCCTTGGGTCGGCATATTATGATTTCATGTGCCCGAGCGTGTGGTCTGTAATACGGAAAACTATCTCAAAGTGCTTTAAAATGGTTGCAATACAACAACAATCTGTCGTTTTAGTGCCGACCAATTATTCCCTTAAGAACACTAGCTTTCGGCTTCACTTGTCTGAGGTACATGTCTGGATAACCCGGTTGTAACAATCGTAGAGGTGCTCACTTTATTCCCTAGCCGAACAATCAGGAATGTAGGGCATAAGCACAGGAGCGAGGCAACCCATCTTGGCAAAAAATTAAGTCATAGAGGTGCATATAATGGCAAAAAGGATGTATATCCGCAAATGACACATATATTGTGAGCTCTAGACTTGGTATAATAATGCGCTTCTACTTACAGAAGCCCCCAGTCATGGCAGGTGTGTACATTTATGGATGTGTACCCCCCCCCCCAAGTGTTCGGCTTATCCGAACACACCATGGGAAACATATCAAAACAATAAAAAGGAAACAAATTGGAAAGGAGACAAAAGAACGAATAAGAAGCATGGTCGTACTTATGCTAGAATCTTCGGAGCCGGGCAGCGTTCCAAGGGTTCGCCCCTAAGCGATTATCCGATGCATTGCGAAGGCGGTAGGCTCCTCCCCTGAGAACTTCATCTATAATGAAGGGACCTTCCCATTTTGGTTTGAGTTTGTCCTTTTTCTTCTCTGGGAGGCATAAAATGAGCTCACCAACGTTATAAGTCTTTGCCCGCACTTCTCTGCTTTGGTATCTTCGAGCTTGTTGTTGATAGAATGCGGAACGGGCTTTTGCGACATCGCGGTCCTCCTCTAGGCCATCTAAGTCATCCTATCGATCGAGCTCAGCCTCTCTCTCTCTTCATACATACACACTCGAGGTGAATCATGAATAATGTCGCACGGCAAGATATCCTCTGCGCCATACACCATGAAGAATGGTGTGTATTCAGTCGTGCGGTTGGGCGTGGTCTGCAGCCCCCAGAGTACGGAATCGAGTTCCTCGATCTAGTGTTTATCCGACTCCTTTAGGGATCACACTAGTCTGGGTTTGATGCCGCTCATTATCAGGCCATTAGCCCGTTCAACTCGACCGTTTGTTTGAGGGTGATATACGGAGGCATAATCGAGCTTGATGCCCAGGTTAGCACACCAATTTTTACCTCATCGGCTGTGAAGTTAGAGCCGTTGTCAGTAATAATGTTGTGCGGGACACCATAACGGTGTACGACACCGGATATGAAATCTATCACCGGTCCGACTTCAACTGTTTTTACTGGTTTGGCCTCTATCCACTTAGTGAATTTGTCTACCATGACTAGTAAATATTTCTTCTTATGGCTTCCCCCTTTAAGGGGTCCGACCATGTCTAGCCCTCCGACCGCAAAAGGCCAGGTAATGGGGATAGTCCTTAGGGCAGTGGGCGGCATATGGCTTTGATTGGCAAAGAGCTGGCATCCGACATAGCGCTGTACAAGGGCATGTGCATCTGCTTGGGCCGCGGGCCGGAAGAAGCATGTACGGAAGGCCTTGCTTACAGGGCCCGAGCTGCGACGTGATGGCCGCCGAGGCCAGCATGTATTTTGGCCAAGAGCTTCCGCCCCTCCTCTTCGGAGATACATCTTTGAAGAACTCTAGTAGTGATTTTCTTGTAGAGTTCTCCTTCGTGAACTTTGTAGGCTTTGGAGCGTCGAACTATGCGACGAGCGTTGTTATGGTCATCAGGGAGCTCCTACCTATTAAGGTAGGCTAAGAAGGGTTCGGTCCATGGAGCAATAACCACCATGATTACATGGGCGGAAGGCGTTGGTTCAGTGCCCGAGCCCCCGATGATATCGGAATCGTGTTCGGCCTCCGGGGGTGTGATCGGCACCGGACTGGTATTTCCGCTCTCGTCCTGCCATACCACAGATGGCTTGAAAAGCCTTTCCAAAAAGGTGTTAGGCGGGACGGGGTCGCATTTAGCGCCCATTCGAGCAAGGATGTCCGCTGCCTGATTACTGTCTCGAGCCACATGATGAAACTCGAGCCCCTTAAACCGAGCTGATATTTTTAGTACGGCGTTGCGGTAGGCCGCCATCTTTGGTTCTTTTGCATTGAATTCTCCATTTATTTGAGATATCGCGAGGTTCGAATCCCCACGCACCTCAAGGCATTGTATGCCCATAGAAACGACCATCCGGAGGCCATGAAATAGTGCTTCATATTTGGCCGCATTATTGGAGTCCATATACATGATTTGTAATACATAACAAACTGTGTCCCCTTTAGGGGATGTTAGGATGACACCAGTCCCCAATCCGGCTAACATTTTGGAGCCGTCGGAGTACATCACCCAGTTGGAGTATGTGTTGTACTCTTTAGGGAGTTCGGCTTCTGTCCATTCGGCGACAAAGTTGGCCAACACCTGAGATTTAATAGCTCGGCGTGGCTTGTATGTTATTTCAAATGGTAAGATCTCGATAGCCCGTTTGGCAATGGGGACGGTGGCATCTCGATTGTTTATGATGTCGTTGAGTGGCACTTCGTAGGCCACCATGATCGAGCACCCTTGAAAGTAGTGCCGCAGCTTTCGAGATGCCATGAAGACCGCATACGCCATCTTTTGATAGTGCGGGCATCGGGATTTGCATGGTGTAAGGACCGCCGATACATAGTATACTGGTTTTTGGAGTGGGAATTTGTGTCCCTCTTCCTCTCGTCCGACAACGAGCACAACGCTGACTACCTGGTGAGTTGCTGATATGTACAATAGCATAGGTTCGCCGACGTTTGGTGCGGCAAGGATTGGGTTGTTTGCTAACAACATTTTTATTTCTTCCAACCCGGCCATTGCCGCATCCGTCCACTCAAAGTGATCGGTACGTCGGAGTAGACGATAAAGCGGCAGTGCCTTTTCTCCCAATCTGGAGATAAAGCGGCTCAAGGCTGCCATGCACCCAGCTAGTTTCTGGACCTGCTTTAGGTCTATATGTGTTGCCAATTGTGACAAGGCTCGGATTTTGGCTAGATTTGCTTCGATTCCTCTATTGGAAACAATGAACCCGAGCAGCTTTCTGGCCGGGACGCCGAAAACGCATTTTTTCCGGATTGAGCCGTATATCATATGTTCGGAGGTTGTCGAATGTGAGGCACAAGTCATCCACCAATGATTCGACATGTTTAGTTTTGATGACTACATCATCTACATGTGCCTCCACTGTCTTGCCAATTTGTTTCTCCAGGCATGTTTGAATCATGTGTTGGTAGGTGGCACCGGCGTTTTTGAGTCCGAAAGCCATAGTGTTGAAGAAAAAAGGCCCATACGGAGTGATGAATGTCGTTGCGGCCTGATCTGATTCCCTCATCTTAATTTGATGGTATCCGGAGTATGCATCGAGGAAGCAAAGTGAATTGTGTACTGCAGTTGCATCAATGATTTGGTCAATGCGGGGCAGTGGGAAGGGGTCCTTAGGGCAGGCCTTGTTGAGGTCTTTGAAATCGACACAAAGGCGCCAGGATTTGTCCTTCTTTGGCACCATGACCGGGTTTTCTAGCCAATCCGGGTGTTTGATCTCTCTGACGAACCCGACTTCAAGTAGTTTGGCTAGCTCCTCCCCCATAGCTTGTCGCTTGGGTTCGGAAAATCACTGCAGTGTTTGCTTGACTGGTTTAAACCCTTTTATTATATTGAGGTTGTGTTCGGCCAGTCTACGTAGGATTCCTGGCATCCGTTGGGTGTACCTAAAATTTGATTATTTCGTCTGCTGGCTTAAAGGAAGTGGATTTGGGCCTCTTGTCGAGGATTACATCATCCTTGTCCACTGTAGAGTGCAGAGTGGTTAATTCCTCAGCCGCAAGGGCCTCGGGTAGCGCCTCGAGGGCTAGGGATGCAGTTTTGTTTTTGGCGCGGAGTGCTATAACCGAATCACTAGTGATAGTGATAACTTTGTTGGGCCCTGGCATTTTGAGCTTCATGTACCCATAATGGGGTATGGCTTGAAAGCGTATGCAGGCTTCTCGCCCTAATAGGGCGTGATATCCACTGTGGAAAGGTGCCACGTGGAAGAGCAACTCTTCGGAACTATAGTTCTCCGGCGTGCAGAATACGACGTCGAGTTTGATCGTCCCCGAGCTTCGTGCTTCTCGACTAGGGATGATGCCTCGAAAAGTGGTGCCGCTTTGCTCAATGCGACTTTTGTCCATCTGCATTTTCTGGAGCGTATCTTCGTAGATGAGGTTTAATCCGCTGCCGCCGTCCATGAGCACTTTCTTCAGCCGAAACCCATCTACTATTGGGTTTAAGACCAAAGCGGTTGGTGCTCGGACTGATCTGGCCTTTGGCTCATCATCGGTGGTGAAGGTTATCGCCATGTCATTCCAAGGATTTATTGCGGCTACCTGGTTGACTTCGGCAAGGTCACGTAATGCCCTTTTTCGCCGGTTGTTGGAAGAAAAGGTCTCGAAGATCGTTAAAACATTGAGATCGGCATCCTCCGAAGAGTGCCTCTCTAGGGTAACGCTGGTGAGGATGGCCTCACCGCTCTTACCCACCTGCCGGAGTACCCAACATGTCTGAAGGCTATGTGTTAGTTCGGTATTCGGCGTTGTATGTATCTGACAGGGTTTATCAAGCAGATCGTCAAGGACAGCTATGTGTCCCATAAAGGGCTTGAATTTTTTGCCAATGGGATGATGATCAAGTGCCCCATAAGGGTGCATCCTTTTTGTCCGACCGGCGGGCTACTTGAAGGCAGGAGGTTCCCACCGAGCTGTTTGTGCCTTCCAGGTGCTTTCCATTGTGATGTACTTCTGTATGATGTGTGCCAAATCTGCAAAGTGCAGTATGCGGCGGCGGTTGAGGGCATTAAGGATTCCCTCGTCTGTATAGTTGCAGAAAAATACTGAAACTGCGTCGTCATCGCAACAATCCTTGATCATGTTTTTAACAAGGAGGAATCTGGCCCAAAAGTGGTGGACCATTTCCTTAGGTTGCTCCCGTACATACATTAGGTCACATATGTCTGGAGGACCTAAATTTCTTGGTGAATATTGCTTATGGTGGGTGGGCGGGCTAAAATCCGAAGTCTGACCCATTATTTTATCCGGAGTTTGAAGAATTTGCGAGGTCACCGACCCAAGGTCCGGAGTGTCCTGGCGGTCTTCGGGCTCAACGCCCGATTCTATGTTCGGAGGACATGGGGTCTCTTCCTGAAGATGGGTATCCGACTCACAGGACTAGGAAATCCAAACATAGCTTGTTCTTAACTTAGGGGGAGAAGTATTCTCGGTTTGTTGCTCTACAACCGCTACGAGATGGGTGATCGGCAGGGACCTGATTTCCCTCTAATTGGGTTTAAGCCCAATCCGATCGTAGTCTGTTGCAACTCCCAGGGTGGCGATGCGATCAAGTAGCTCGTTTAAGGACGAGACATCTACTGGATCCATCTTTTCAGAGTGTTCAAGGCCGACGCGAAGACGATGTTTAGCGATCTCGAGGGTCGCCGTTGGCTTAAAGGCCGCATCGCCTATGGTGAAACCGCCAAGCTGGAGGAGTTGTCCCGGAGCTAGGGCCTCTCTAGAGGTAATGTTATCGTTAATGACAAGGCGAGCCATCGATCCTGCCGGCGACGACACAGTGGAACTCTCAATGAAAGCACCAATGTCGGTGTCAAAACCGGCCGATCTTGGGTAGGGGGTCCCGAACTGTGCGTCTGAGGATCGAAGGTAACATGAGGCAAGGGGGACACGATGTTTACCCAGGTCCGGGCCCTCTCAATGGAGGTAAAACCCTACGTCCTGCTTGATTGTATTTGATGAGTATAGGGGTTACAAGAGTTGATCTACCTCGAGATCGTAATGGCTAAACCCTAGATGTCTAGCCTATATGAATTTTGATAGCCTCTACGGACTAAACCCTCTAGTTTACATAGACACCAGAGGGGCCTAGGGTTGTATAGAGTCGGTTTAGAGAGAAAGGAAACTACACATCCAAACATTAAGCTTGCCATCCATACAAAGGAGAGTCCCACCCGAACACGGGGGAAGGCCTTCTATCTTGTATCTTCATGGCCCATCAGTCCGGCCCATGCCACACAGCTCGGACACCTGAGGACCCCATAATCCAAGACTCCCTCACCAACCGCTGCTGAGCCTCGCTCGAGGGTCGGGACCCGGGGACGTAGAGCACTCAGAAGAGCAAGGAAAGGGGAGGCCGGCGTGAGCCCCAAGCGAAGGAATCGCCTCAGGCTCATTAAGATAAGTCGCATATGCGTATTAGTATAAACCCGTTGCCCGGGATTCTCGTCTCTCGCAATCTCGCTCCGGCAACACCGCTTTCCTTTTCGCCCCCTAGGAAGTTTCTTGCACACCAAAGGGGACCTCTTGAGAAACGCGCCTCAGGAGCTCTCACCGGACCTCGGGCCGCTCACCTCCTGGCCTTGACCGTAGCATCACGACCTGGCATACCAGCGACGGCTGAAGCCCGCCTGGGGACTGGGACCTGTCAGCGTAGAGCGTAAAGCTACTGCCGGACCGAAAAGGGGGGACGATGCTGTAGCAAGAATGCACAACTGCAAGCTCATACCAGGAATAATATACTTCAGAGCAAAAGCATTACAGTTTTTACATACCCCCACAGCGTCTGTCTCCATTCCTCATAGCAAAACAAAAGGAAACTTCGAGGAACCCTGGCTGCTGGGCATCACTGATGGCGCCAAGTGGACACTGCTGCTGTGCTCCGGGCACGGCGAGAGCTCGGTGGCACGTAGATGTCGTCGCTCGATTCTGGAGTGTCACTAGGCTCAGGAGAGTCGCTCGACTCCCAGGAGTCTCCGCTGTTGCTGGAGGAGTTGTTCATGAGGCCGGGGGCGGGCTCGACGCCTGTAGCCACGCCATGCAGGCCGCTTCCCCCAGGGCAACACTCCAAGCGCCGGCCCTCCTTGTCAAAGACCTTGAAGAACAATGTCGAGGCATCGTCATACTCGAAGTGGATGCCGAGGGGCCCCTCCACGCGGCAGGCGAGGGCGACCTCGCCCCATCCTCGAGTCATGAAGATTTTGCCAGGGGGGACGACCTAGACCTCCGCCCCCGTGGCCAGACTGTAGCACCCGATGTGCTGCAGCCACAACTCAAGTGGCCCCCCTCGGCGGCATCTCCTCGGCGAAGAATCACGGAAGTTGGATCCACATGCACGGAGGCATCGCCGCCCACATCACGAACTCGTGCGAGGAGCCCTCGGCGTGAGTTCACGGGCCAGCAGCCCGTGCAACCTCATCTTGGCCGCCACGGCCGCGGCTCGCGTGGCGCGGGGCACTGCTGCCTTCTCTAGAGCCCTACGTACGGGTGTACAGAGGGAGCAGAAAGCCAGGCGGTGGCCACTCATACCAAGGCTGCATCACCTCCCACCTTTCACCGGCATCGCGAGGGCGGCTGAACCTCTTCTACGGCGGAAGTGGATCGGGCTCCTCCCTAGGGGCCTTTCCCTTTTCCACCACGGAGAACTCCTGATCGGTGCCATGGGAACTATGGCAAGACAACGGGATGAGGAAGAAGAAGAAGGAGCGGGAGGCAAGAAGATGGAAATGGGCAAAGGAGGCTTCGGCCTCTCCCCATTTACAGCCAGAAGGAGGTCAACTGCCGGCCTCCACGATCGCAGGCAATGATGGTTTTCCTCTGCATGCAGCAGAGCCTCGTCAAGTCGAGCAGTTGCCGAGGCAGCATGGGGAAGCGGAGACGCCCACGTCTCATCGATCGCCACGCGTCAACCGAGGCCGCGAGCGGTTAGGGCCCGCGGCGCTCCGCACTTGCCCCTTGGCTTCGCCTGGAAGCCAAGTTCGAGCGTGCCTTGGGCCAGGGGGCTATTGTCGGCGTCCTGGGACTGGGGGTGCCCAGACATGCCTGCTTGCAGCCCATGACGTGGCTCCAACAACGGCCTGGTACGACGCAGCTTCAGGATCGACAACCCAAGACCCTCGCGAGGGGCCAAGCCCCGCGAGGCAAACGACACCAAGACCTCCTTGAGGGGTGGCCTCCCTAGGCTGGCTCCCGAGAAGCGGAGATATCTATGCAAGATGCACCTCGCGAGGTTCAGATGATGTGATCCGTGACGACCAAGGCCAGGCGGGCGCCAACGGGCACAGTGTACCAGTTTCCTCTTTGGTGCCAAGGAGGCAAGCGCGGGCGCGGAGTCCTAAGGAATTAAGCAAAGGTTTCCATTTCGGTGCAACAAGACCAAGACCGCCAGGACGACATAGCAGAGGTCATCGTCGAGCCCACCACAGCGTCACGACCAAGAGCCTTTGGCAGGCGAAGGCTACTTTTGTCAGGATAGCATGTACTAGTTGTCTCCCTTCAAATTTGGCCATTGTGGAATCCCTTCCCGCCTTACATTTGGGAAGAGGAACAAGGCCACTATAAATAGGACTTAGCCACCACCATACAAGGGGACAGATCAATACAGATCATCCTCTCACACACCAGCTCATCGAGCTCAAGTACACCTCACCTCCTAGGTCTGTTCGACCACTATACTAGTTCATACTTAGCCCTTCGAGGCCAATCCACCACAAAGCAGGAGTAGGGTTTTACACCGCAAGGTGGCCCGAACCTGGGTAAACTGCTGTGTCTTTTGTTCATCCAGTTCATCGAGCCAGGCAGTGAGATTGGCGAGTAGGCAGACTAGGGAGGATGAGTTCTTCGCACGCACCCTAGAGTTCGAACCTCTCAAGGGTCTGCGGAACCCCGAAACCTACAATAGCACTTACACGTAAGTGGGACAGGAAGATGTGAAAATGGTGTTTGTCTTCATTATAATCTTCCCATGATGGGAATATATGCACATAGTCCCTAAAATTATTGAAAGCATTATCTTTTAAGCTGGGAATAACTGGAATGGGGTTCCAATCTGCAGGAATTGGCCGTCTCTGAAGTTGGGATAGGTCTTCGGCCGATGGACTTGCTGTACTTTTTGCTGGAGTGGGATTTTTCTGTGGTACAACTGGTGCTATGGCAACTGAAATCGGCATACCTTTTGCTCGAGTGCAGGTCATGTGCTGTGGGGCTAGTGGTGTGGCCAGTGAAGTATGGGTACAGTTTGCTGGAGTCGGTCCTACGTTTAGTGTCACTCATTGTAAAGCCAATATAAGTGGGGTGTTGTCTGATTTCTCCGGCACTACCATGTTTTTCAAGGACTTTGCTGGTGCTCCTTCAGGTTTGGCAATCACCCTGTTCCTTTTTGATGTCTGATGCACAAGAACAACATTTGAGTGAAAAAACATGGTATGATGATAGATGGAATATGTATTGATAATGGATAGGCATGGCATCTTGACATATATGATGAGTAAACTAAGCAGATGGTGGTGCAACAAAGTAGAAGAAATGTAAGACAACTTATGCAAGATACGCGCAATCAATAAAACCTTGCCAAATTATAACAGGCACCTTGATGGGTGAACAGGACAGGCCATCTGTCTTTGACTCCTCAAGGTCAGAATAGTCATTAGGATCATATTCTGAACAAGAATCTACAGGTGGTAAGCGTATGAGTTTCATCGCATCCAGAATGGCACTCAATGCCTTGGTGCCAATTTTGTAAGTCGTTGCAGTGTTCCACAATATTCTTCTGATGCGCAGATTCTGATATTCACTATGATTATGTATAATATTTGAGAAGCATGAAAACATAAATAGTAGTGAGATTATCTTTGTAATGCAGAGGATATTCTAATATAGGGGCGCCTTGTAAACCCTTGTGTGCTATCACTAGATTCTGATGAGAGAGCCCATGTGTCCTGTAATATGGTGCATGCATTAATATAATCTGGCATAAGTACACAAAAAATAGGCTCCATAAGTAAGGATAGTTGGCAGATGATAGGTTCATAATATATTGTATAGAGAGTTTTATTGCCAAACCATGATAACAAGAGCACACAACAACTAGGCAGATCGTAGTGTACATAAAAGGGGTACACCATAACCAGGATTTATAAATCAGGAAAGTGGAACTGGATGGAAAATATGGCATTGTATTGCCGCTACTAATTGAAAGCCTATCGATCACGTATAGGCCAGCTCTATCAGCTGTTGACTGTAGATATCCCTGCTCCCCTTCCTGACAAGGAACATACTGTACGTACTAAATACAGAATAACAAAAGAGGAACATGTTAAAGAACAGAAGAGGAAGCATATTCTCGAGGTTCCGCTTCATTGCATACAATGTTGGTTGCCCACTCATGATGAATCATAGCGCCCAAAGAAATGCAATTCCATGCTGCCTCTCTATATGTGGCGACGTGCATTTGGAAAATCAAGTGGGAGCATTACCTGACCAATTAAATGTGTGTCTGTTAACTAATATCAGCATCATATCACAATTCTTATTTGAAGAAGTAATCTTTGGACTTATCATTGGTGTGTTGTTTAGCTTCAAGAGTGGACTGCTGCTAGTGCGACACAAAGCAGCTACACAGATCATAGTGTAGATATAACAGGAAAACCGTAATCATCATAAGTAAAATCAGCAAAGTGGAACTTGTTGGAAAATACAGGCTACTATTGCTGGTACGGCTAGAAAGGCTTCGGATACCAGCTCTCTTCAACTGAAGGTGCGATACTGTTAATATCAGTGTAACTCTCAAAGGTGACACAGCTCCCCGCATTTCCTTGCTAATCTTATTGGATTCAAGTGCATAGGCCACTACAATTCCTATTCCTATGTTCACAAAATCCTATGAATCAAAGAGGCCCGCAGAGTTCAAAGTCTCCATCACAACCGACCGAATAGACCTCTACACTACAAATGTCCCTGCTCATCTTCACTACAAGGAACATATTGTACTACTATCATACTCCCTCCATTCCAAAATATAAGTCTTTGTAGAGATTTCTGCTATGGATCACATACGGATGTATACAGATACATTTTAGAGTGTAGATTCACTCATTTTGCTCCATATGTATTCCATGGTGGAATCTATACAAAGACTTGTATTTAGGAACGGAGAGAGTACTTATTAAAGAAGAACGGAAGAGGAACATGCTAAATAAGAGCAAGCAGATTTTGGATAATAAAATGTTCGTTGCGCAGTGCCCACACATGATGAACCAGAGTGCATTAAGAATTCAACTCCCTGTTGTTTCTCTATATGTGGTGCACGTGCTTTTCGAAAGTAAAGTAGGAACATTAGCTGACCAATTAAACGTTATCTTTTTTAGTAACATCAGCATCATATCAGATTCGTATTTGAGCAACAAGTTTGGAATTATGAGTGGCACATTGTTTAGCTTGATGGATTCAGGAGCAGTGCTAAGCAGCTACGATGATGGTACTGAATATAAAGGCATGTCTGCATGCAAGTCCCGTGACTTTTGTCATTTGGGTCGGTCGACCATTTCAGGCGGTTGGATGAAGATCCTACGTCTCCAAACCCTTCTTCTTCCTCGTCTCTGATTCTTCCCATGCAGAACACAGCAAGGGCCGCCAGCCGAACCACCGGCCCCGACCCCCCTGCCCTCCCCTGAACCGCCCCACCGCATGTGTTCCTCCGCCACCCCAGCCCACCCCCACCCCCACCCGCGTCGAGTTTCCTCGTTCAGCGAGGCCCCACCACCGCCAGGCCACCGCCCCCCGCAACCACCGTCCCCACCCGTGCCCCTTCCTTAGCACCGGCGAACTCCGGCGAGCTCTCAAAAATTGACTGACCCAATTTTGAAATTTAGTCTAGTGTCATTTAACTAGTGTGGAATATAAAAGGGGAAAACCATAAGCATAGCGAGTATAGTGTTGAGCATGCCATCGCGGATCTGAAGGTGCAAACCGGACAAAGGCAACTTCGCAACCAATGTTTGCTTTCAACTAACAAGTAAGTGATGGACAAGAAATCAGAGTAAAGCAGTGGTGATATATTTTCTTGCTGCGATAAATAAGTTGAGCAGATACAAAAGAGTACCGCCTCTAGTGCGGCGCCGTGTATGCATCTACTGAGAATTCGACGGTGTTGTGGTAGCGATGGCTATCGGTGACGTGGAAGCAGATCTAGGAGGGTAGACAATGGCGGCGAGGGAAATATCCCAGCGCAGTGGATGATACGGTCGTAGGAGTGGCGCCGGCAAGGTGGACGACGGCGGGGATGAAGCGAGAGGACGGGATGCAAAGATCCCGGTCCGAAGCCATGGATGAGAGAGGTCGATCTCTTGTACTGGACGATGGCATCGGGGTATTAGCTCCGGCATAGTGGAGGAGGAGGGCGGTCGATGGGTTGGCGGACGGAGGAGGCTGGGGTGGAGAGGGTGTTTTGGCGCCCACGGAGTACGAATGGGTAAATGGAGGGAGAGAGGAAGGGGGAACCATGTCTTCAGGGCGCGCTTGTCTCAAATGCAAGGAAATTTACAAACTTAGCCCCTGTTTAAAATTTCCTACATCACAGCAATATTAGTCGGTTAGGGATAGGACGGTAATCTCGCATACACCAAATATTTGCCGACAAGAGTTTGTTTTGGCGCCCACCGTGTATGAATTGGGGAGGGAGTCGATTTCGGCCGAGGAGACACTGTGTTTTGGCGCCCATCGTGTATGAATCCAGATGATAGGCGGTTATGTCATGTTTGAGTGAAATTACAAACCTACCCCTATCGAAACCTATAGAAATCGAGTCGGTAGGCTTTGCGTGTCAAGGATAGGCAGTAATTTCCATCTCGTAGATTTTGGTTTCAGGCGGTTACTGTGACTTTCCCCGCTTTGTTCAAATTTTTGCAAAGCAAGAGTGCATGTTTACCGTGCCAACTCAATTCGAATCCAGTTTGTATTTTACTTTTGTTCGGGCAGGATCCATTTTTGATTGGAATAAAATTCTATATACATCACTTTTTTATATATACTTTCAAAAGCACAACAAAGAATTCTGCTCCTTTATATATATAATACGATTTACAAATACAATGATCTCAAAATCATAAGGTTGAATTCAAAAAATTTAAACCAAATTATGTTCTACTAAAATGTATGGATCAGTAATATCTACATATTAAATAACATAGATGCGCGTGAATTCATATGAGTATGCATGTTTGATAGATCAATTTTGGTTCGAGTATGAATTACATGTATCATCATCTCGAATTCAAATATTTGAATCCCTTTTATGTTGACATTTTCTATACACGCAACTAAATATTTGAATCTCCTTTCGTGCCCATCTCTTTCGCATGCTCCTTCATGTAGATATCACTCTCTTTTCTCCAGCTCACCTGCACGCTCACTTCATGTTTCTCCTATTTTCGCAAACATGGTCTCTTGACGTCTCCCTTGAGAAGTGTCACACTCTCCCTATTATTATACATTACACGGTTTTCATTATCTCTCACGTCTCTACCGTTCTCTGGTATCACTAGGTACCTAAGCTTTCATTTTCACCGCCACACACACACACTCTCACTCGTCTTTCACTTTATCTTTCTCTCTATGGGGTTCTCTCACACACCCTATATCTCTCTAGATATGACTCATACCACTAAAATTACTCTCTCCTGCAGATACACCATTTGTTGCGGTCTCCTTTCCGTCTCCATCCCGGTTATAAAACTGACATTATTCATTTGTTTACCGATCAGACAAACTCCCCCCTCTCTCTCACAACTCATGCTTCCACTCCCCTTCCCGACTACCGTCTATCTCACACACGCACAAAACTCTCGCTTTCGCACCCCCGACTCATATTTCTCTCACAAACATTGATCGACTAGCCTCCAGATAGGTTTATACACCCGCACCCTCGTGCTTCCACTATCGCGTACATGTCTCTCTCGCGGCCCTTGTATCTATGGTGATTTTTCATCCCTTCTTGAGACACGCCTTCTCGATCATGCACACACACACTATCGCCTCATTTTAAGCTGATACCTCTCGCACACACACTCTTTATGTCTTTGTCACACATGCACTCCATCCTCCTCCTCTCTCCCTCTCTCACACACACAACACATACACACATGGGCTCTTTGCAACAACTAGCAAGATGCCCATGCATTGCATGGAACAACAAGATGCATCTGTATGAGTAGTTTATCTTGTGGGAGAAAAGGATGAATGAGGGAAGGCCTTATTTGCAAATGTGGAGAGGGGTGTGCATATCTTTTTGCAAAATTGCCATAGTTTCCTTCCTATCCGCCAGATATAAATCGGCCGGCCTATATTGCAGGATGGCAGGCACACCATCATCACCAACTTTGTTTTTTATCTCTACTCTTATAAAAAGCGGAGTTGGTGACGATGGTGTGCCTGCCATCTTGCAATATAGGCCGTCCGATCTATATCTAACGGATAGGAAGGACACTATGACAATTTACCCGCACTCCTCTTCACATTTGCAGATAAGGCCTTCCCTCATTCATCCTTTTCTCCCACAAGATCTTGATGTTCCGTGCAACGCACGGGCATCTTGCTAGTGCATGTAAAAATCTTTGTCATTTAGTACTAGTGTTCATGGATGCATGCAATGCGATAATGCATTGGTAAACACATTTTTTTGTGAAGAACGAGAGCATTAATTGAGTACTTTTGCAGACTACAAATACTATTCCACCATCAAAGTAAGAGTAGAAATTAGAGATATACCACTTCTTGAATCTTGAAACCAACCACATTCCTCCCTTATCTCATCAAAACCGTCAAAGGAATATATTTTGAGTGAAACATAACATATTTTTAGTGATATACGTATTTCAAAACTAGACTCTTTTTCTATCAAATCAATGAATATGTATTAATCTACTTTGATCGTGTGGCAATGCATTGGCACATTGCTAGTAGTTATTACTACTGTATAATTTTTTGGACACGAGACAAACGATGGAGTACATATACTAAGAGAAGAGGCGTACGCACGTAGTCGATCTCTCACTGTCTCGCACACATGAGAGTTACGTAAAGACACCGTTAACAAATAAACCCTAAAACCCTAGGTGCATGATTGCTACATGCACGGGTACCGGGTACGTGGTGGAGCGCACCTTTGTAGGAATAGTCAGCTCGCGTGATAATTTGATCTATAGGAGTTGATGGTTGGGACCACACAGGTGAAGGACCTAGAGGCGCTGGCTCACCAGTCGCCACTGATCGAGTAGCCATGTTTAAAATATCATTTTTTAGCAGGGCAAGAGTTCCGATTTTCAATGGCGCGTTATAAGTACTAAGTAGTTTTTAGAACGATTGGTATGGAGCAAAAATGGAATTCATAACTACTACCTCCTTGGCGTATGGTTGTATGGG
Source organism: Triticum urartu (assembly GCF_056163025.1). NCBI lineage: Eukaryota > Viridiplantae > Streptophyta > Magnoliopsida > Poales > Poaceae > Triticum > Triticum urartu. The sequence goes on from NC_141878.1 coordinate 488,054,900, forward strand.
TTTATGTTGCGAGATGTTGAACCTGGTAGTTCTAGGGCAAATACTATGGTTTTGATGTTGGTTTTCAGTAATGAAAATCGGAAGGGGGAAGCCCTTCTTTGATAAAAAAACTACTACCTTCGTCCTGGTTTACTAGTCCCCATCGTATTTTGGGTCAAATTTTGTCCACGAATTTTACTTGTAAAATGTGAATGGAAAACGAGATTTTGTTATACCCAAACAAAAAAGGACTGGAGGGAGTGATTGCTCTGACACGGATGCGACCTCTCATAGCGCAGGCATTGAACCTTCGCGCCGGCCAAGAGGGCCCCACTCGCTATAGGCCAGGCTGAACATGCCTCCTCGCCTCGTGCAACCGGCTTCAGACTGCCCCACTCGCCTCCATTGAATTCGCGCGTGTGCCAACAACACGTCCTTCTGCAAGCCGACCGGCATTTTAGAACACAATGTCGGTTGGCTCCTCTCGTCCGCTCACTATTTAAACGAGGCCACACGCCTGGCAAGAACCGCACCACACCGCTGCTCCCCTTATCCTCCTTGCACCATTTTCTCTACACTCTCCATAGCATCCAGTGAGCAGGGAGATGAGTTCTCCAGCATAAAAGTCGGATGGGTGCCTCGACAAGCCAGGAAACTCGCTGCCCCTCCTCCCTCCCGCCCCATGTCATCAGTACCATGGGCGAGGCTTCAGGCGGGCAAGCGGAGGAGCAAGCCGCCGCTCCAAGCTGGCCCCTGGTGCATCAACTCGACGCTCCAAGCTTGCTCGCGAAGGAGTGGCCAGTTGTTGCACGCGGGCACACGGGGCACCATGGTGTCCAGTGCACCATGGTTGGCCGCGCCATCCGACGCAAATGTTGGCGGAACCGGGGCATGCCCGGGGAGGTGGCCAACACGTTTGCTGCCACCGCCGACACTGAGGAATAGTAGACCAGGGGAGCCGCCGGCACTCTGAACCCACGAATTCTACGACCACCTCGTCGCCGGCATAGACACCCGGTGTGTTTCCCGGTTTGGCTCAAAACATCATGGACCCCAGCCACGGCCGGCATTAGAAATTATACCTGCTTCCAGAAGTTATTCGTGATTAGTCAAAAAATGACCAAAATATAATTAATTACGCATGGTCTTGACTTGTTGTGCTCGCACTGGTAGTAGGAACTAGAGGTTTTTCTTTATTTATAACTCTCCTCACATTTTTTTTGGATTTGAAGTGAATCATGGTTGTGGACATTATCTATGAATGTGTAGATATCTGTGAACATGAGTTTGATGTGGAAGTTGAACTTGGAATGTTGGGCTTGCGCGTGAACTATACCATGTCCAATGCTTCGTCTATTAATGTTTGGAAAGTAATTGTTGTTATTACATGACCTGAGAAAAAAATACTTTGTGCCACATCAGTAGATGCATGGACATCACAACAGGCATGCTGACTGGATAAACATTTGAACCTAGCTATTATGAAGGAAAATTTGCATTGACAACAATTTTAGATAGCAGGAGATGCCTAGCCTGCTCTGCCTCTGCTAGCTTCTTTCTGGATTCTTCCTTCTCTTCTTTGGCTTGGGTGAAGAGAGCATCTGATTGCTCTTTTCACTTCTTCAGGAACTCAACTACATTCTCAAGGGCTGCTACACGCTTTCTTTTAGCCTTTACTAGAGGCATGAGGACACGAACAGTTGACGACTCCACCTGGCTTGTGTGTAATCTGGCATCATCTAGGAATTTGCACCTTGTGTCCAATCCAGCATCATTAGGGAATGGGCACCTTGTGTGTAATCCAGTCTCATTTTGGAAACATGATCTCGAGGTTGACGATACTTCCCTCCTCGCAGGAACTGCATTCTGACATGAAGTTACTTCTTTTTTAGATCAATACTCAGAGCAACCCAGATCCATTTAGTAGAAGCCAGATAAACAGGACTCAGAGAAGTGAATTCAAAAGTAAAAAAATATAAAAACAGACTCCAAGGTGAGAACACCCACTTCCTACATCAAGCTAAAAATGAAAGCATTAGGACGATTAAGACTCTTCTTATTACACATCAAAGAACACGAGGCGAAGAGAAATAGAAACTACAACATATATACATCGAAGAACGCGAGGCTCAACGAAAGTAATTGAAAGGGTGTTACTTACCAAAGCTCGATTTACAGGTTTGGTGCAGCTCCTCTTTAACTTGTCATGCTCCTTGAAGGTGTCCCCAATATCCCGTGTTTGGTCTTCATTGCTCCTCTGCATGTTCGCACTCGTGGTTTTAAAATCTCAACATGGCAAGAAAAATATACTAGTAATACTCACGCATGTAGTGGGCAACATTAAAGCACTTGTCTCCCATGTTAGAGCATCTCCAATAGAAGCACAATGCAGGGCGCATTAAAAAAGTGTTTACAGCGCCGGAATAGCCAGTTTTTGTGGGCTCGGAGTGCTGAGATAAAGAAGTAGAGATAGAGAGTAGAGAGTACAGACATAGATAGTTCTCAACATAGATATAGCATAGATAGATAAAACAAATAGATAGTTCAACTACTCCTCATCGTCTGACTCCTCCTCGATGATGTACTCCTCTGATGTCTCAATGTAGGCGTCCAGATACCGATCATCGTCGGAGTCCCAGGGCGACGCTGCTCCTAGCCTCATGTTGAATTGAGTGGCCGTTTTCCGCATACGATTGTCCTTGCGATAGGCGGCTTGCTCCGCCCTCCTCTTCTCCCACTCCGCCCTCCTTTGCATGTAGAACTCGTGCTCCTTGATGATGTCCTTCGGGAAGCGTTGGCGCCACAGCGCCATCGCTTCCTCGTCCATCTTGGCATCGCCGAGATGGTGCTCCCGCCTCCGATTGTCGCGACGATCCTCGTCGGTGATAAGTTGCGGCGGAGGCGCGAGCTCCTGCACGAGCTCCCGCGTCAGCACATTGGGGAAGTTCAATGTTCTATGAGGCCACCAGAGGCGCTATGCCGTCACGTCGTACGATCGGTATCCGCGGCCTCGTGGGCGGTGTCGAAAATGCCAAGGCCAAGGCGCATCCCGTGGAACAGGATCTCAGCGGAGAAGCCACCGGAGGGGCGTGCGCGGACGCCGTGGAATCCCCAAGTTTCCCGGTGACGGGCGGCATGGTGGCGCGGCGGCGGCGAGGCGAGAAAGAGCGGGGAGAGAGTGGTGGCGAGGCATAGAGCGGGGAGAGAGCGGTGGCGAGGCACAGAGCGGAGAGAGAGCGGTGGCAAGGCACAGAGTGGTGGGAGGGTGTTGGGTTTTATAAAGCACGCCGGACGCCGCGCGCCAAAACTAGCGCGCGCCCGGCCGCTTTTCCCGCACATGCGATCCTTTCCCGACGTCCCTGCTATCTCTACTCTCTTCTCTACTATTATATTTATTTTATATTTAATATGGATTTAATATTTATCTCTACTCTTATAAAAACAGAGTTGGTGGCGATGGTGTGCCTGCCATCCTGCAATATAGGTCATCCGATTTATATCCGACGGATAGGAAGCAAACTATGGCAATTTTGCAGAAAGATACCCACGCCCCTCTCCAGATTTGCAAATAAGGCCTTCCCTCATTCATCCTTTTCTCCCACAAGATAAACTACTCATACAAATGCATCTTGATGTTTCGTGCAACGCATGGGCATCTTGCTAGTTCTAAAAAAACTTTCCATCATTTGCTACACTACTTGTTGCAGATGAAGAACCTACCCAAGCACAGCGCGATACAGGAGCGACGTACAATTACAAGCTGATATTCTGTTGCACAATGGAGGCTATAACCAATTACTTTTACGGGAACAATAGCAACCAGGAAATTTGAAGGGTAGGTATGAACAAAATTGGAACTCCACATGTACTGTTAAGAGATTCAATACAAACATTACCAATCGAGGAGGAGTACGATGGTCGCGGGGGCCTGTATGCATCATGGTCGGTAACGGGAGTCGGTTCATTGTCCACGACGGTGGTGCTTCTGCGCTTGGCGCCGGCTTCCGGGAAGCAAATCTGAGACCGTGGAAGACAGTGCCGGGGAAGAGGCTCCGTGTACGACGACGGTGGTGGACCGGCTCCAGTGCGGCGTATGACATCATCGATGAGGTAGATGCGCTGTAGTGGACGAGTGCGCCGATGTAGAAGGGGAGGAGCACGAAGGCTGCGATGCCATGGAGAAGTCTATTTTGCGGTGGGGATAGAAAATGGGGAGTATTCAGGTGTACTACTCTGGGTGCCGGGGTGGGGTTGGCTGGGTAGGGTGAACCTGAAGTTACCAAAACAGCCCCCTACCAAGCATCATCTGTAGGCCTGTTCCGAAGGGTATGATGGTAACTTCGCCCTGCTCGAATCAGGGTCACGGGAAATTTTCCCGCCGACCTTAAAATGTTGTGACACTGAACTCCCCGTGTGGCGTGTTGGGTGATTGGGCTAAGCAACTAGCGAGTAGTACTAGTAGTTAGTAGTACTAGTAACTACTAGTACTCTGTCCGTCATTATTAACTATGTATATTAGTTTTGACCGAAGTCAAACTTCCTAAAGTTTGACCAAGTTTATAGAAAAATATAAACATTTACCATAACAAATATGTATGATGTGAAAGTACATTCAATAATGAATCTAATAGTATTTATTTGTTATTGTATATGTTAATATTTTTTGTTATAAACTTTGTGAGAGTTTACAAAACTTGACTTTGACTAATGCTAATATGCGGACTTAAATAAAAACGGAGGGAGTACACATTTGTTTTCTTAGTTTGTAGTGAATTAATCATTTGTTGTAATTGTGAAATAAGTATATTAGGCTACTAACTTTGAATGTAATGGTCTATACAATTTAATAGTTAGAATTATTGTTGAATTCCAAGATGTATACGAGGTGTATAGTACTTCACAATATGCTCAAACTCACATAATCCCAGTCAAATGAAAATCTAAATGCATTTCATAGTTATTACTTTGTAGGATGCAACAAAACCAACCATAACTCTACATCATCCATTATAAAAGCAACATTTTGAACACATCCCAATGTGTGAATGAAACGTGTAGAGAGAGCTTGCGAAGATGGAGCACATAGGACGGGAAAGATTGTATGTAAGTGGGCGAGAGAGTAGGAGACAAAGCTAACGAGAGAGAGAGAGAGGGAGAGAGAGAGAGAGAAAGGGAGAGGAAGAAGTTAGGTCTGTGAGAAAGATGGAGACATGTAATATACGTGAGATGCATGTGCATCCGGATTTTGTACATGTAGAAGGAGAAGAGACAACAGGTTTGATGAGAGAGCTGGAAAAACATGGACGAGAGAGGAAGGATCTTGTGGGTTGAGAGATTGATAATTTTGTGCGGGAGAGAGAGATAGGGATTGGTAATTTTGTGCGGGAGAGAGAGGGGGGAGTCAGTCAGCCGTCGTCACATCATCCTGCTTCCAAGTGGCCCCGCATTCTCTAGTGGAGTGTGGTCACCGTCTTCGATCTCCTCGATGCCCTCTTTGAAGATTGAGGTGGTGTGCATGCTGGGGTGCAGAGAAGCACAAGCAAGAATGGTCGCCATATAATCTTAGATGGGGATGAATTGTGTGCTCGGGGGAGGGGGAGTGTGTGTGCGGTGTGTGTGTGTGTGTCAGATATTGAGAGAAATCAAACCTATGGAGAGAATGTGTGTGTATGACGGAAAGCTACATGCTAAATAGGGTTTTCACGAAGAGATTGTGCATGCGAGATAGAGAGCGATGTGCGGGCCTTGAGGTGGGCAAGAGTCGGGTGAGGGTGTCAAAATGTGTGCGTTGATGCATGTGTTACATGTGATTGTGCGAGGGACGGACGAATCAAGAGAGATGGTTGTTGTGTTACGGATGCTCCTCTCTCTCTCACACACACACACACAAGTACAAATAGAAGAATGTTTTCTCATGTATACACAACGTATTGGCATCTCTCTATGTCTCACTCATGCATGATCATTTGCACATTCACACTTCTCTCTGTCTCAGTCACACACACAAAATCAGTATTAAAAAGAACTAGGGCGAACCTAAAATGTCCAAATCCAAATAAACACGAACAGAAGCTAAATTCAAATATATGGAAATATTGTAGCGTGAAGAACTTTTTTATAAAAAAAAGTTGAGTAATATTCGGGGATTGTTTTCACACACAAAAAAAGGTTCGGTGGATGTCCTTCGAGCGCGACACGGTGACGCACCGTTCGATCGACCGCGCGGCCGCGGTGCATGCGCTTGCACAAGATTTCGTATCGTTGTTTTGGTAACTAATATAAGCGCTGCCTTAGTCTAATGTTTACGTGTACCAGTATGGTTTTCTTTCAAGTTTGACCAACCCTATATAAAACTAAACCAAGCTCCCATATGCGCACTCATCAATATGCCGCCGCCGTTGCGTATGCCGATGCCCGCCTGCTCCGGCCAACCATTCTCGCCCATCACCACCGTGTCGCTGCCATCCCTGTGCCATGAAGCCGAAGGCTCGCCCGATCACGTCGTCTGCAGTCCCTCCTCGTGATGCCGCCGCGCTGCCAAGCACGCGAATAGCTGGTGGAGCCGCGTCTATGCACACAGCGTACGAAGAGGAGGACGAGCGCGTGCTTGAGCACGCCGGCGAGGAGGAGCTAGCGTGTCATTGTCGTCTCCGCCTGCACGGAGGAGGCGTGCATGGTGGCTGTCGTGGCGGAAGCTGGTTGCGCCCGCGCCGAGCCCGCAAACCGGGTGCGGACGCGGAATCTACCTTCGAGACCTTGAATGCACGTGGATCCTGCAATCTGAAGGAGCAATTTGGGTCAGTCAACTCTTGTGAGCCATTGGATGCAACATGGATGGCCAGAAGGGCTTCTTCAACCTCCGAAATTGATGCACTATTCATCTTCTCTCTCATGCATCAAGCCGCCAACCCGCCACACGCCTAACCACCAGCCGCCGCCGCCCCGCCCTCCCCTGAACTTCCTTCCACCGCCATGATCCACCCCCCACCCCGCCATCTGTTTAACCCTGGCCATGATCCATTTTTTCTGGCAAACTGCATTCCACACCCAACACTCATAAGATAGATCATGGGCACCCTACCACCCTAATATAGATACTGGGGTAGCTTCTCTGCCGTCTTCTTCCTTTGCTCCATCGAACTTCTTCCACAAATCGACCAAATTATACTACTAGTACGTAGTAAGTACAGTAGGAACACGAAGATACGAGCAGTAGTACCAACTACAAGAAGAACAGTAGTAAGACATACTAGTACTGTTGTACGTACTAAAGGGTTCAAATAACGAGAAAGAACATAAACATAGTTCTGCTGGGGGCTCAGCACAACACACCCCTGAAATAAAACTAAGCAACTAGTCTTCTTGACACTTCAATAGAACCAGCATGAGCGACGACACTGCCACCTTACTCGGAGTCTAAGTCCACGTCCTCGACTTCGTCCTCGTCTCTCTTCCTCTTCCTCTTCGCCGACGCTTCTTTGCTTGAACCAGACACTAGGCTCTGCTTCTTCATCCAACCCTTGTAGATATTTAAACAAAGGTAGGCATCCATTGCTGCGTACAGGATGTGATCTTCATCTATTGTCTTCAACTCCCATGCATGATGAAACTCATGGTGAGGTTTGTTCAGTTGAGCGTACGAAGGATCAATCATGGCTACTACCAGGGTCAGCATTGAAGGCTGAGAGGAGGACATCAGGCTTGCCTTCTGGAGATCAAAGGGCTGGCCTACAACGAGGCCTATCCGACCTAGGAACAATCCTGTCGTTCCTAAAGTCTACAGTAATGAATTTCACTCTTTCTTCCTTGAGGAAGTTATTAAAATCTTGGCACTCAACGTCGACATGGCATATGTGGTAGACCAAGCACACTTTATGTACGCAAACCTAGATCACGGCGGCTTCTTCTTCTCTGCCTCCTTTAGAATCTTCTCGCTTTCCAGGATTATGGGGTACTCAACATCTAGCCTAGGGACCCACTCATCCTTTGAAATTCTGAACATGCGTAGGAAGCGAGCAAGGAATGCCTCCACCATCGCGGATCTACGGGTGTAGATGACGATCAACTCACCGCCGGTGATGGCTCTAACCTGGTACTCAGTGGCGATCATGGAGATTTGGGAGGCCATGGATTTTGGAGGCGGGTTAGGAGAAGTTGAACTTGTGTAATGTGAAAGGACGGGATGACTAGGAGCGAACTATTGTAAGGTAGAAGATGGGGACGAGTAGGGCGTGTGAACGGCGTGGGGTTGTTGGCTTGACTGGTGGATAAACGTCTGCATGCCCCCAAAGAGTTCTCGAGTACTATGCGGGACCCACTAGATGTCATGTCTACTAGACCCATATCGTAGGCCTGACGGTATAGCTTCTGCGTGTTCGCATGCCATGCCGACGCGTGGATGTAACTTCACTTAATTCCGTCAACCGTCGCACCTCCCACGACTTTTGCCTCCCTGGTGCGGTCGCGCCCTTTGAGACTTCGGACGGCTATAAATGAGCAATTTTTTGCCTATTCCACATGCATGATACTCCCTCTGGTCCTTTTTACTCCGCATAATATTTGTGTCAATTCAAAGTTTGCAAAGTTTTTGACCAAATTTATACTAAAAATATCAATATCTACAATACCAAATATATATTTTATGAAACTATGTTTTATAATGAGTATAAACATACTGATTTGACATTGTGAATGTTGATACATTTTTCTATAAGTTTAGTCAAAGTAGAGGTACATTGACTTCAGACAAAACTTTTTTTTGAAAAGACGACAAAACTTATATGCACAATGCAGACTAGTTCCTCCGTCCAGGTGCGTGCCATGTCCTATCTAGTCATCACAACAAGGTTAGCTATTAGAGTACTCTTACCAAGCTAGACGGTGGAATAGTTTTTGTAGTCTGCAAAAGTACTCAATTAATGATCTCGTTCTTCACAAAAAAATGTGTTTACCAATGCATTATCGCATTGCATGCATGCATGAACACTAGTAGTAAATGACAAAGATTTTTACATGCACTAGCAAGATGCCCGTGCGTTGCATAGAACATCAAGATCTTGTGGGGGAAAGGGATGAACGAGGGAAGGCCTTATCTGCAAATGTCGAGAGGAGTGCGGGTAAATTGTCATAGTTTCCTTCCTATCTGTTAGATATAGATCGGACGACTTATATTGCAGGATGGCAGGCACACCATCATCACCAACTCCGCTTTTTATAAGAGTCGAGATTGGTTAATATTCTCTTTAAGCTACTCATAGTAGGAAGTATCATATACTAGTATCCTGTGCATGATACTAGTGTAAGATACGAGACTACCTTTATAGTGCCATGCATGACACAAAGTAGCATAGTATTTAACATGATACAGTATCTACCTATGTTACTCTAACCCCCCTCTCTTCTTTAATTCTTTGCCACATCAGCATGTTTGCTATTCCCGTGTGCATGATACCAATACCACACCACTATGGCTAGCCTTAATCATCGCATGCAATAATTTAGTGCACCTTGAAATCTGAACGCCAGCTTGACTATCCTTCTCCCTCCGGCAGTCCCACCACTCCACCCTGTGTGGTAAAAATCTGCATGCATGACTCTCCTCCCCCAGCACTCGTCCAATCCGTTGTGACCAGCAATATTCCCACTCCTTCCCTTCCCCGTAATTTACTCCAACAAATATGCCCACGTAGCTATTACGTTAATCACACGACATATCTTACGGGACACTGCTTCAGTTACTTAACCGCAGGTGCATTGGGTCACTGACATGTGGGCCCAACAGGCATCTGGCCCACTTGTCAGTGACGCAACTGCATGTGCAGTTAAGTCAGTGAAGCTCAGTCCATATCTTACGTAGGTGTGCCATTGCTCGCTATAAATACTGCGCCTCCCATGGCATTCGGAAGAACGCTCATGTTCATCGCTATCTCCTCCCCCTCCCTCTCACTCGACCACCATGGCATCGCCCCTCCAAAGCCCTAGGCGTCCCTCGCTGCACCACACGGACGGTCACGCGTCGCCATTCCATTCCTCGCCGCTACTAGTCGAGGAGGATGCGTCGGTGTTCCGCTCCTCTCCATGACGTGTCGGTGTTCCCAGTCTCACCAACACGCGCGCCGGAGGATGCATCGGCTCCCCATTACGAGGAGAACGCCGCGCCGCCCGCTGAGCCCCCCGGCCTTGAGGATCTTTGGAAGAAATGGATGTCGCCTTATGGGAAGCTTTGCCTCCGGCAAAGCACGCCAAGATAGAGGCGGAGAAGAAGGCCGAGGAAGAGAAGCGCGCCGCGAGGCATGCTGCCTGGCAGGCCTATGTTGCGTCCGAGAGACTCGGGCAATTGGCTCTTTGGCACAAGGCTCATGCGAGGGCCGTGAGGGTGGCGAAGGACGCCCGTGCCAAAGCCTTGAGTGCAATCGGGCCCAAGCGCCTCATCTACGCTTGGTGGTACGTGGACCAGGTGCACGCTTCCAGCGAGGAGTATCTGTTGGCGTCGGATCACCACACCGATGAGATCGCGCTCGCCCGCCTGCAAGCCGCCAATTAGCACCTCGCGAGTAACGAGGCTGAGGAAGAGGCGTTGTGTCAGCATGCTGGGAAACGGCCGCGCACCAGGGCACTCGTGGTGCGCCGCAAGCGCTCCCGCGAGTGTCGTGGCTTTTATTAGGAATATAATTAAGTTTCGTAAGGCGATCTCATTAGTTTTGGGACGCAAATGATAAATCCGAACGTTCGAGAATTATTAGTTCCCTTAATTAAGTATGTAAAAGGAAAATTTTGGAAACCTTCTGTATCCGTACGCATTTTGTAAGTATGTGCATATAGCACAAACTTTACTATATACTATCGCACTACACATCTCTCTCTATATATGCTTGCAGACTGTGCTACTACTATTACTTATGTACGTGCAAATGCACATTTTAACATTACAATGCCGTTTTTGTAAAAGTAGAAAAACAACACTAGTCAAGCTTGTGAAATGATTCAATGCAAGACAAATGCAAAAATGCCCATTTGATTGTTTACTTTTAGCTTCCTTCTCTATGGTTATTTCTCTATCGTACTTTGTACGGAGTGTCTCACTGGTCGGGAAGGCATGCAAATTCCCAAACCACTTCCTACACCCTATATCGAACTTTTTGCCTAACAAGTTGTGCCCTGCAATTGGAATTCCAACTTGAGTACTACTACTAGGAGTACCAGGGGCCAGTTCTTTTAGGCTTCTAGATCAGTAATCCCATAACTACTACCTCCGTCCTGGTTTATTGGTCCCCATTGTAATATGTGTCAAATTTTGACCATAAATTTAACTAATGAAATGTTTATGCATGTCACATGCACTAACATTTTATCAGTTAAATCTTTGGTCAAAATTTAGCACAAATTACAATGGTGACGAACAAACCAGGATGGAGGTACTAGTAGTTTAGAAGCCTAAATAAATGAGTGAGGCGCCTTATGTTACTCTCCATTGTGACTAGTCTGATGGGAAAAGCTAGGGAAGAGACGGCTTATTTTTTAAGCCGCCAAAAGAACTGGCCCTAGGAGTACTAGCTAGGGATACTAGGAGTAGTATCTAGGGATTGAGTGTGCGAGATGAACCGGAGAAAGTAAACGCAGAGAGATGAAATGCAAAAAAGACAGAGGGATGTGATGGTTGCTTGTCCGTTTATTTTACCAGGCCACTTATTACTGGGAGTTGTGGGGTTTTGAGATATGACGGCTTTACTGTCGCGCCACGAGCGGGGTGAGACTCCCGTGAAGCACCGCCCTCTACACTAGTACTACATCGATCGTGGTTCATTAGTCCCCCATTGAATTTGACTGAAGATTTAACTAATAAAATGTTAGTGCATGTCAACAAAAACTATATTGTTGGATTCGTATTTGAACATAGTTTTCAATGATATAATTTTAGGTGACATGCATGAGCATTTATCGTACTATATATAATGTTAGTTAAATTTATGGTCATATTAATCTATAGTAAGGTGCCCATGCATTGCATGGAATAGTAAAATGCATTGATCGGGAGTTGTTTATTTTGACAAAGGATGTGGGGGTCATCTCATGTGTAACGGGTATCGATAGGTCTCTTCGGATATTATTTCACCTCTAGAGCTCACAAACATCTGGGTGAAATAGATTAAAAAAGTATCTTTTGCAAACAAAAGTGTTCAACTGTTCAACCTGCATCCAAAACTTGTGAAGAAATAACACTTATTGTGCTTTGCGAGAAATGATCTTTAAGAATTAGTTTTTGAGTATCGATTGTTATACATGTTGGCTACAGATGACATGGCACTTTCTCATGGTCAATAGTTGGCTATACTATTAAGTATTAACCATGCTCTTATACACCTAGATGGAGGGATTAAATTAGGATGACTTGGAAGGGGGCAGAGGAGATGTAAGAAATGGTTCATCATAAGTCTTTCACCAGTACTGTAGTAAAAATTCTCAGTTAATCTCTTCAATGGCAAGTTAGAACTCCAATGGAGCAAAAGCATACATGGAATATTCTAGACTAAACCATAAATGATACACTTTTATTCAAGCGCGATACTCTAATAGAGCAAGATCATGCATGGATGGTTCTATACTATATAAATAAGAAGTCTCCACATGCTTAGACAACGGATTGTATTGAGTGAAGACTAATGATGAACATTTAACTTGGTAATGCATATGTCCAGGTGAACCTCCTTAGAGTCCCTGTGCACCATCCTAGGGGGAAATCATACCATGCGTCTTCCATGTCCACATCAGCGGGAATGTTGCAGCTCGGCACATTCCCAGTCAGCGTGATGGAGTTGGTGTGGGCGCCCACGTACCTCTGAGGGGTAGTAACAGTGAGCACGCACCCATACATTGGCCTCGTGTCAGTGTCAGTGTCAGCGGCGTTGCCCCTGACGCACACTATAGAGACGAGGTGGTGGCCTGCGCGGGCCTCGCCGGTGCCCATGATCAAGAGGAAGATGCCGTCGTCCTCCTCCGAGACTAACAGGTGGCGGTGATCCTCTAGTGACTCCGGCACGGCGAACGGGTAGCACGTCTCGTACTTGATGTTCACCGCCGCGGGCCAGTAGTGATCGACGGACGCATGCGTGAGGTGATCCATGAGGCTCGTCGGCAAGCCCCAAAACGTCGGTGGGCACTCATAGAAGTAGACGCAGGGCTCCTTGGAGGCATCGACCAGGCCGTCCATGAAACAGGAGTGGGTGTAGGGGACGTTGCGCTAGTTGAATATATGAGCAAGTTACTGCGAGATTTAATTTGAATAAGCACAAAATAAATCATGATGACTATAATAGAGATTAAACTAATCATGTGGGCTAGCATAGTAGATGAACAAAGCGAATCTAGGACACAGACTAGAAACATGAATTCTACCACGATTTCGAACAAGAAGGACAGAAACACATACGGTGCAACGGGAGAAGCACTGTTGGCATTGAGGTTGTCGCCCATGTCGTTGAGGAAGAGGTTGCCGAGGTCGGGGAAGAAGTCGTCATCGGTGAAGTCGTCGCTGCCAGCAGTCGCGCGAGTGCGCTCCCCAAATTTCAATAGCGCTTGCCGAATGGAGCGCGGGAGGGAGTGGCTGTAGGGGACGTTGCGACCGTCGAATGGAGCTCAGGATTAGCACACGAAGCACTAGATGGTGTTCCTCCCTAGTCTCTATCTCTACTCTTATATCGATCTCTACTACTCTTTTCTTCTTATAATAATAATAAAATAGTAAAAAAAACCGAGTTGGTGATGATGGTGTGCCTGCCATCTTGTAATATAGACCGTCCAATCTATATCTGACGGATAGAAAGCAAACTATGACAATTTTACAAAAGATACGCGCACCTCTCTCCACATTTACAGATAAGGCCTTGCCTCGTTCATACTTATCTCCCACAACCTCATTGCTGAGCAATTAAAAAAGGAAGTCTCTGGAACAATTTGGCATGGTGGCCGCTGCCGGCGCCGTCCATCCCCATGCCTCCGCCCAGTCCGACCATCAGTCACCACCACGCCCCACTCCTCCTCGCCTTATCTCTCATCTTTCTCGAGATATCATTTTTTCAATGAAATTCTCGAGATGCCATTTTTCTGATAAAATTCTCGAGATATCATTAGTTTTCACACATGGGATTACTCCTGCATGGGTCAATCACAACATGTGTCTTGTAAAAAAAATGCATCTTGACATTTCGTGCAATGCATGGGCATCTTGCTAGTTTTTTGCATATAATTCCAAACACCACGTAGACACGGTATTTGACCATTTTACAACTATGTTAGAATCATTGTTAGTGGTCAGCCGGTGCAAGTTATAGCCCCGGGTGTTTTAACCTTTTTTTAGTAATGATATCTGGTGATTGTTCGCCACGAGCTCAATCCTGGTGAATCCCACGTAACCGTCAGATTTCCATCCGATGTTGTCTTGTTTTTAAGCCATAGTATTTGACAAAACCTCTACCCTCACACACGTACTATAACTGTGTCGCGGGCGTTTGCTACTGCCATGTCTCCCAGCGAACGTTTGCTGGGGATTGGAGTTAGCACCGATGGCGGTTCGTAGTCGTTCCACGCTTGGGCATTGAAGTTTGTAACTATTTTAGATTAGAATATACTACTCCTCTGGTGCTAGTAGTAGAGCAGAGTCCTACTCCACTACTCTATATGGAAACTAGGGCATAGTAGTAGGTACTGTAGGGAGTACTAGTACTGTGATCACTCAAGCGAGTTATCTAGCATCGATATGACCCTACACTGCTGGTATGTGTCTCGTAAGTCAAGCGGCATGTTGTAGTCATCATCACTTGTCCAATTCCCGCAGCACATATTCGCTTCTCCATCTTTGTCCACACATAATCATCCAATCTTCCATCCCCGCTAAGGCACCTCCCCCCTCTTCCAAAACCCAAGCACTAACAATGGCATAACCGAGCAGCGTCTGCCAAAAGAGTGGCTGGAATTCGCTCCCCACAGAGGTAATCAAGCTCATTGTTTCGTGTGTGGACAATCTCAGTACCATGCCGCTCGCCCCGTGCTCATCGGGGTTGTACCATTTACTCAAAGTCCTAAGGCTGGAGCTTTTTAAGCCAACTCCTTGCTTGTTGATGCCGCCTGATCTCCAGAAACAGCGTGTCACATAGCATAACGATCATAGGGTGGCGACTGGCAAGCATCAACCCCCTTGACTGCGATCTGATCCCCGTCACCCTCAACTACATTAACGGTATGTAGTGGGTCGGCATGAACACGTCTTGGATGGTGCTCGTCGACGGTCGCGGCAGCTGGATGCTCGTGGAGGTCTACACCCGGCAATTGATCCCCCTTCCTTCGATTAACACTGCACTGCTTTGGCACCGCGGCCCAGAATACTCGGAATCTTACAATAGCCAACATGGTACCAAGTTTGATTTGCTCTAGGTTGTAATCTGCCAAGTTCCCACAAGATCTGTGAATTATAAAGACGCTAATTGCATTCTTCAACCGCGGTCTCGCCTATCTGATAGGTCACCCGATAAGTGGATAAATTTGCACGTCCATCGCAGGATCATACATCCTCCATGGTTCTCTGATGCCATTGAACACAAAGGCTTCATTTATGTTGTCGACTCCTGTCGGTGTACTAAAGTAGGGGTACCCTTAGTACCCCGAACTTGTGCACGGGCAGTCGCAGCGTCTCGCGGCAAGGCCTGCCAGGTCACCACCAAGATTCCCCGTGGTCCCTCTGAAGACCATTCAAGAACAAAGTACTCAAGACAAGACCCCGGCAAGAGGAGCTTGCCGGGAAGAAGTCAAGACCCCGGCAAGAGGAGCTTGCCGGGAAGACCATCAGAAGCGTCCCAAGGCCCCGGCGAGAGGCGCTTGCCGGGAAGGCCGTCCAAGGCATTCCAAGGAACTTGCCGCGGCGCGCTACGCGCCCCGACAAGGCCCGGTGAGCGACAAGCTCCCGGAAGTGACAAGTCAACGGCCGGGGCAAGGCGCTTGCCGCGGCAAGCCCCCACTCCACGCCCGCGCTCCAGCACATCCACCCACGTGTCGCTCTGGGGCCCTTCCCAAGCGCACGTGGCAGGAAGCTGTGCAGCTAGGGGCGTGCGGTGGCACGCAGGCGCTGACAAGACAACCATCGTGGCAAGACGGTGGCGTCCCTAGCGGTCCCTTTCGGTGCTGTCCAGGCGACACAGACGGACATTTAATGCCCTTGTCCCCTGCCGTCAGGGTTAGGTATGATAACACTGTAGCAGCTAGCTGTGCCTACTACAACACCTAGCTGTGCCTATCCACGGCACCCTTTCCATTTTTGCCCTTGGCCCCCGTTGCTCTATGTCGGTAACCCCTTGAGTATAAAAGGAGGCCCGTGTGCAACGTAGAGGGGGTCGGCCATTTTGAGAGCCTTGGGGTTGAGCAATTCCACACACCCACGCTCGGTCTCGCTCCCGAGCTAGAAATCAATACCAATCCACAAAGTAGGAGTAGGGTTTTACGCATCCGTGCGGCCCGAACCTGGGTAAATCGCTCGCGTGCTTCGCCTCGATTTACTCCTCGCACGACCAACCGCCCGCGTACTTCGCTTCGATCTGCTCTTTGCGCAACCTCCGCCCCCCGCCGAACTAAAAGGGACCCGGTCCGCCGGTCCCATAGGTGCCCATGGATCAGAAACCCCGGCATCTCTGGCGCGCCAGGTAGGGGGCATCGAAGTTGTGTGAATCAGATCCGGCGTTCTCGCGGGCTAGATCTTTATCTTCTTCATCGATCTTCACCATCTTCATCAACATGCCGCCGAAGAAGAAAGTTTCGGAGGCAGCTGCTCCGTCCGCGCCGAGCCACCCACCGCCGGAGCAAACGGATGGTGGGGCAGGCGCCGGCGAAAGGGCGCGCATCGACGAGGGAACTCACGGTGCTGCCAGGTCCCAGGGCAAGGCCGCGCTGCCCATCGGCGGCGTGGCCGGCTCCCACAACGATCGGGCGCACTCCAAGACCTCGGCGTCCGTGCATGCACCGCGCCCATCTCAGGAGGTGCGGGACCGGCAGCGCCATGGTACTCACGGTACCATGCACTCGCTGGATCAAGATCGAGCTGGTGGATCTCGGAGCGCCCAAGACCACCATGCACGTCAACACACCCAGAACAGATAAGTTGCCAAAGCCTGAGCAACCAGATCTCTAATTTTTGAGTTATCTCCCCTGGACGGCCGCACTTTGTGTGGAAAACCTGTGCGCGGAGGAGCCAACTCGTAGCTGGCTGCGCCCTTGCGTTGTTTCGAGCTCGCTCAACAACATTAGGTGAGCTGCGGCTAGTTGCTACACTAGCCGCGCCCTTGCATTGTTTTGAGCCTGCTCAACAGCGTAAGTTAGCTACGGCTAGTTGCTTAACTAGCCGCGCCCTTACTTTGCTTCAAGCCCCGCTCAGCAACTTAAGTGAGCTGCAGCTAGCTGCGACGAGGTTTCTTTTCGGTAGCGGCACCGCCAACAGCCTGCTGATGTTCCGCACTCAGCGCTCGCGGCCCTGGTACCTGCGCCGGCAAGTTCCCTAAAAGCGTGGGGTAAAAACATACAAAGTTGACGCCGAAGTGGGAAGGCCCTTACCGGGTGAAACGAGTCACTGGGCCCGGCGCTGTCCGCCTTGAGACCGAAGATAGCATCCCAGTGAGCAACTCCTGGAACATCGAGCATCTTCGTAAGTTTTACCCGTAAGGCGCGGTTGTTGGAACCCGTTCCGGCAACCACCTCTTGTACAAAGTCTTGCCGCTGTTGCATGTAATCCTTTGTACGAGGCCGAGCGCAGATCCCGTGCGCAGTAAAGCTCGCGTGCTCCGCACATTTTGTCGATTTTATGCTTTCTATCTTCTGGCATATATGATCTGACATTTGTGCAGCACCAACCCCCACGGTAAGCGATAACGAGCCGCAAGGCTCTATATCTTTATTTTCTCTTCTTTCTTTTCTTCCTTCTTCCAAGGAAAGAAAGGATCCCTCGCCCACAAGTTTGCCGGGGGGGAAGGGAGAAGAAAAGGGTATGGACCAGGCGTCGTTCAAGAATTTCGTCTTGCCGGGAAGGAAACGACAGAAAAGCTAAGTTGCCAAAGTTTGAGCAGCCAATTTTTTTAAATTTTAAGTTATCTCCCTTGAGCGACTGCACTTTGTATGGGAAACCTGTGCGCGGAGGAGCCAACTCGTAGCTGGCTGCGCCCTTGCGTTGTTTCGAGCTCGCTCAACAGCATTAGGTGAGCTGCGGCTAGTTGCTACACTAGCCGCGCCCTTGCATTGTTTTGAGCCTGCTCAACAACGTAAGTTAGCTGCGGCTAGTTGCTACACTAGCCGCGCCCTTACTTTGCTTCGAGCCCCGCTCAGCAACTTAAGTGAGCTGCAGCTGGCTGCGACAAGGTTTCTTGCCGGTAGCGACACCGCCAGTTCCGCACCCAGCGCTCACGGTTCGGATGCCTGCACCGGCAAGTTCCCTAAAAGCGTAGGGCAAAAACATACAAAGGGAGGAGTCAAGTAAAGGGAATAACATTGCAATGGCTACCCAGAAGAAAGTTATATTACAAAATAGCTTGTCGCAGCTCTAATAAATGTCTTGTATGACATAGCTAGCAGCGACAAGGAAAGAAGGAAGCCGGCGGCCTAGTCGACGCAGTCGCCCTCGACCCTCTTGATCCCGCTCACCTTGTCCACAATGGGTGCGACAAGGGCCTTGAGCTCTTCCTGATCGATATCAGGCGCGGATCTGAGGACGTTATGGAGGCGGAGGCCTGGATTGCGGAAGGCCACCTTCATCAACACCTTCTGAAGGGCTCCCGCACAGATCTCGCGCGACTCGTCGGCCAGCCGCTTCGGGATCTCATCCCGGATCCGGTGGAGCGCCGTCGCCACGCCTTGGAAGAACATAGTGAGCTTGGCGCTAGGTTGGAGGTTCTCGTCGGAGGAGTACCCGAGGTCCTCCACCCCCAGCTGCGCCAGCTCCTTGTCGATGTCCCCGGCGGCGTTCACGAGGCTCTCTGTCCAGTGCTCCACCATATCCCTAAAGGCGTTTTGGGTGGTGGCAGCACTCTCCAGCAATGCCTTGTCGGCATCGATCTCCTTCTTCAGGGCCGCCTCCCGCTCCTTGGCGCCGTCCAGCGCCTTGGTCAAAGCGACCAACCTCGACTCGAGGGCGGCGTTGGAGTCCTTGGCGGCGCTGAGCTCTTCGCCATATGCTTTGCGGTCAGCCTCCAGCTGCACCACCTTCATCTCCAGCACCTTTTTGGCGGCCTCGGCAGCGGCGGCAGCATCCTCCGCTTGCTTGAGGGCTCCGCCCAGCTTCTCCTCGCGCGCGGCAAGCTCCTCCTCGTGAGCGTCGAGGTTGACCTTCCGCTGCGCCTGCTTGCCCTCTTCCGCGGCTAGCTTCAAGGCGGCCAGTCGCTGCAGCTCTTCGGCTTCGGCTTTCTCGAGGAGAAAGGCCTTCTTCGCTTCAGCGAGCTGCTCCCGCTCCTCCGCCAGGGATCGGAGAGCTTCCCGGTGGAAACCCCCGAGTTCGTCTGCGCGCTTCTCAATGTCTGCTCCCGCCTTCACGACAAGCGCCTCGCGGGACTCCAGCTTGGCTTGTCGCGCGCGGTAGAGCGACATCAACCTGCGCAGCAGCCGCTCCTCTTCGGGCTCGTTGCTACTGCTGCTCGGCGCATCAACCAGCTTCAGACCCGCGGAGGCAAGCACTTCCCCGTCGAAGACCTCCCCCTCGACCGGTGCCCTGGAGCTTGATGCCCAGGGGAGGTTGATGAAGACGCCTTCACCGGCTTTCAAGTAAACGCCCGGCTGGGGCTCCTCGATGCTTGGCGTTGCGGCCTCGGTGGACGGGTCGGCGGTCGGTGTAGCGCCTGGCGCTCCTGCGGCCTCTGGGCCGTCAGTACGATCGCCAGATCCCTCGCCAGCTGTCGTGGCGCCAGCCTTGGCGGCCTCGGCGCTGGCGGCGTCGCCACCACCGGCTGCGTCCTCAGCGGCGACCTCGGTCTCCATCCGCTCCGCAACGGATGGGTCCGATGGCCGGCAAAGGGGGGAAGAGTCAAACAAGATCCAGCCAAAAACTCAAAAAGACCAGAAGAAGAAGAACCCAAGGGAAGATTTGAAGCAAGGAGATTACCTGCGCTGGGCTTGGTGGCCATGGTCTCTGCCGCTGGGGGGATGCTGGTGCCGTCCCTTAGCGGAGAGCTTCCCCTTGCCGGAGAGCCACCCCCCGCCGGAGAATCTCTTGCCGGAGAATTTTCCCTGGGCGGCGTAGTTGAAGCAGATGGCATGCCGGGGGCTGTCTCCGGACGCTCCTGGTGAGGCTGCTCTGCTCCTACACAAGGCAACAAGCGGATATCAGCAAAGACAAGTACCCATGCGCGCCTCACCGCGGCAAAAAGTTCACACACTTACGCTGGGGGCTGCCATGGAGGAAAGTCGCCAGGTCCGGCAAGGTTGTCTCGGGCGCGCCACCTGTTGTCGCAGTGGGCACGTCCTCGACGATGAACACCGGGGCCTTAGCTCTCTTTGCCGCTCTCTGGGCCAGAGTCCTAAAAAGGAGCAGGCTCAGGGAAAAGCAATTGAGGAGCAAGAACAACAACAAAAACCGAAGAAATGCGAGTGCAGCAAGAGAAGCTTACTCTTCTTCATCCTCCTCGTCGGAGCTCAGCGCGGAGAAGTCGAAGCCCGGCGCGCTCCCAGAGCGAGGAGGCGGAGGAGAAGCTTCCCTTGGCCGCTTAGCGGGAGCAGTGGTGGCGGTCTGAGAAGACCCCGCTCCGGCTGTCGGCACGGCACGGGAAGCGGCAGGGACCGAAGCGGTGGTCCGGCTGGACCCCGCTCCAGTTGCCGTCGTAGCATGAGGCGCTCCCGCGGCAACGGTGTTTGCCGTGGTCGAGCGCGTCACGCGGCGTGGCGACTGTTGACCCGCTTGCTGCTCCGCCTCATCGCCAACCTTGCGGAGACGCCTCCTGGGCGGCGTTGGGGCCTCTGATTCTGGTGGGCTGTCCGGAGGCAAGGAGGAAGAGGAGTCGACTTGCCGCGAGCTGCCCGTATCTTTGGTAGGCTCGCTCGGCTCAGCATCTTGCCCGGCAAGCCCCTCCTTGCCGGCAGACTCCCCTTGCTCGCCACAGCTCGCCACTTCTGCCGCGTCTGCTTCCGCGGTGGTGAACCCAAACTCGCCCGCGGCTGCGGCTGCCGCCGCCTCCTCCAGCCTGGTGGCGATGCGCGCCATCTCCGCGTCAGTGGTGTCGCGGGTGAGTCCGTCTTTCTCGTCAGGGCGGACGGCCACTTCCACCAAGTTGTCGAAGAAGTGCTGCACGACCTCGTCGGCAGGCTCCTGCCAAGTTGGCACAATCCCGTGCGAGTCGCATTCCGGCATCATTGCACGGATGTGGTCGAGCGCGGAGTTGTTGCACAAAGGCACGACGCCCCCCGGCAACCTGAACACCTCGGGATGCTGGGGGTCATACCTGAACAGCTCCTGCAGCATCGCATGGAGCTCCAGAACTGTGAAGTTGTAGTTGAGGCCCGGCCGCAGCCTCATAATGTCTGCCGCGTTCTTGAACTCCCAAGTTGGCCTCCCCCGCTCTTGCAGGGGGGCGATGCGGCGGCGGAGGAAGTCTGCGCCAACCGCGCCGACAGTGAGCCCGGCATTCCGGAGGCGCAGGATCCTGGTGACGGCGATCCCCAGCCTGTCGTCCTCCGGGGCCAGGTCGCTCCAGTCGTCGCCGCACGCCACCCAGGTTTAACGCCGGGCGGTGAAAGGCTGCGGACCCTCCTCGACAATCCAGCACCAATCAGCCCTCCACTCCTCCCATTTGCCGCGGAACTCTCCCTCCAGATAGGTCTCCTTCTTGCCGGTCCTCGAGATCCAGGCGATCCCGCCGGATAGAGGCTCTCCTCTCTCTACTCGAGGAGTGAAGAAATGGCGGAAGAGGGCTATGTTGGGAAGAACTCCGACAAAGTTTTCGCAGAGATGCGCAAAAACTGCCATCGTCAGAACGGCGTTGGGGGTGAAGTCGAGGAGGTGGAACCCATAGGTGTTCATGACGTCGCAGAAGAAATCAGAGAAGGGCGGGCAGAGCCCGCAATAGAAGAACAACGCGAAGAAGGCGTACCCATTTGGGGCAGTCTTACAGGCGGCGGCGGGGAGAACTCTTGTGCGCGGATGCGCGCGCGTCTCTGCCGACCAGAACAGAGAATAGTCCACCCTCAGCTCCTTCGCGCCGAGCCTGGGGGGGAAAACGGCCCGCGTCTTCCGCAGCGCCGCGAGCCGTTGCGCCTCGGTCGTCTTCACGGTCTTCCCCCTGTCGGCTTTCGGAGCCATGGCGGAAGCAGTGGAGGGGATCGACGGCGTTGGTGGTGCTGGCGACGGGGGAGGGCGGAGCGCTGCTCTCTCTCTCTCTACTTTGGGGAGGCGAGAGGGCGGCGGAGATTTCCGAGATTGGGAACGGCAACGGGCGAATGGGCCAACTGCCCCCGCTTCCCCTGCTCTTAAAGGGGGAAGGGGGCGGACGTTCCGCATTTCGAGAGAAGGAACCCCCACGACCTCCCCCACGACGCCGCATTCAACGCATGCCGTCGGGGGGAGGGCGCGGTGGATGCAGAGGAAGACTCGGCGTAACCTAGGCCGCGCGTGCCCGTGCACTGTTTTGGGCCTGGCTCAACAGCGCTCGGCACCGTGTCTGGCCCAGGCCCGGGGGCTCCTGTCGGTGTACTAAAGTAGGGGTACCCTTAGTACCCCGAACTTGTGCACGGGCAGTCGCAGCGTCCCGCGGCAAGGCCTGCTAGGTCACCACCAAGATTCCCCGTGGTCCCTCTGAAGACCATTCAAGAACAAAGTACTCAAGACAAGACCCCGGCAAGAGGAGCTTGCCGGGAAGAAGTCAAGACCCCGGCAAGAGGAGCTTGCCGGGAAGGCCATCAGAAGCGTCCCAAGGCCCCGGCGAGAGGCGCTTGCCGGGAAGGCCGTCCAAGGCATTCCAAGGAACTTGCCGCGGCGCGCTACGCGCCCCGACAAGGCCCGGTGAGCGACAAGCTCCCGGAAGCGACAAGTCGACGGCCGCGGCAAGGCGCTTGCCGCGGCAAGCCCCCACTCCATGCCCGCGCTCCAGCACATCCACCCACGCGTCGCTCTGGGGCCCTTCCCAAGCGCACGTGGTAGGAAGCTGTGCAGCTAGGGGCGTGCGGTGGCACGCAGGCGCTGACAAGACAACCATCATGGCAAGACGGTGGCGTCCCTAGCGGTCCCTTTCGGTGCTGTCTAGGCGACACAGACGGACATTTAATGCCCTTGTCCCCTGCCGTCAGGGTTAGGTATGATAACACTGTAGCAGCTAGCTGTGCCTACTACCGCACCTAGCTGTGCCTATCCACGGCACCCTTTCCATTTTTGCCCTTGGCCCCCGTTGCTCTATGTCGGTAACCCCTTGAGTATAAAAGGAGGCCCGTGTGCAACGTAGAGGGGGTCGGCCATTTTGAGAGCCTTGGGGTTGAGCAATTCCACACACCCACGCTCGGTCTCGCTCCCGAGCTAGAAATCAATACCAATCCACAAAGCAGGAGTAGGGTTTTACGCATCCGTGCGGCCCGAACCTGGGTAAATCGCTCGCGTGCTTCGCCTCGATTTACTCCTCGCACGACCAACCGCCCGCGTACTTCGCTTTGATCTGCTCTTTGCGCAACCTCCGCCCCCCGCCGAACCAAAAGGGACCCGGTCCGCCGGTCCCATAGGTGCCCGTGGATCAGAAACCCCGGCAACTCCTTCTATGGCTGGACGTATTGCTGGCCTACTCCAATCATCGCTACAAACGGCTGTTACAATAGTATGTTACATTCCTATGATATCATGATGGCTTGCTTATATTACTATCAACATTTACTGAAAAAATATTCATGCTCATAACATGCTGTTCTTAAGATTGACTACAGTAAGAGCCCATTTTTATTTGACTCCAACTTGATATGATGTTGTAGGCCGCCTGGTGTCCCTACCCTTCCTAATCCCATAACCTTTCAAAGAAAAGCGGCATGGCAGTTGCAGGTGGTTCCTGGCTCGATCAGACGAGGGCGAACGATTGATGACCGCTCGCATGTACCAGACATGTTGTTTCGCGGAATACAATCACAGACACTGCAAGGTCTTTGAGCAGGATCTCAGCTTCTCTGGGCCTTCAGGAATTTTTGACTGGAGGTTGGTAAATAGCCTTAGTACATGCTCTCTGTTTATAGGACTGAAATATCCGATTAACCAGGATATAACCGACAGCAGGGATCATGATGGCAGCGCGGTTTCGTTCATCAGGCAAAATTGTGTGTACACAGCGTACCATGTGTCTCTGCATGCACCATACCTTGATATGTGCCGCCACGCTCTGTGCCCCAAAGTAGGAGAGAGGGTCGCAAGCATCAGACTTTGACCTGCTGGCTCGAGTTTCCCCCGTCAGGCGCCCATCTGGGTTAAGCCGTCAGCCAATCTCCATAGCTTAATAAATAGTAACATCTAACTGAGCCAGTTAGTTAGATGCATACACTTGGTGTAGTAGGATCTTTATTTAGTTAGATGAGTACACTTGTTCTTTTTTGGTAGCCCTTTTGTAATGATGGTTGACGTTTGGTTTGGAAGAGAGAGTTGCGTGTTTACTCTTCCGGCCTGCTTACTACTTCCGTTGCACACCCAGCCCTGGTTGTTGCTGCTGTTTTCAATGTACAATCGGTAGTATATTTCGTTTGTTGGTTGAATAAATGTGTTGTTAGAACGACAAACACAATGTTTTGGAAGTCGTTGCACGGTGCGATCCTTTAGTGCCCCATACCGTACGTAACGCATAGTATTTTTGGTACGGAAAACATTTACCACTTGTCGATAACATGCAGCCCACTAATGAAGGCCTAATAGAGGAGCCCATAATTAACTGGAAGGAAGGCTATCACATGAATCTGGTCCAAGTACATGCTCATGGTCCCCTAAACATAAATAATTAAATAAATAAATAAAGCTAAATGCTCATGCACCAATTCTTTAAATTCACGAATTGAAAAGTCAAATTTTAACAGGAGGATATTATTTCCTATGATGGTGTTGTTACATTCAGTCGATATTATTCTTAGGCAAAGATAGTGAGCAATCTTCTTCTCCCACCATTTTCTTCCTGCAACCAGCGGACCCATGCAAATCATAGTCAACGTCGTAAACAGTTTCGGTCCATTTTTATTTTTCAATAAGAATGTCCAACCCAGCCCAACACATTGGCGACAGCACTTTATCCTCCGCCTTGGTGCGCTTGCCGCGGCGCCGCCGTCCGGCCCTGTCAACATAGTGAATCGGGAGAGGACTGTAGTTGTGAGTATGACAGTACGGACCCACCAAGTCCACTCCCGAACACAAGCAAGCGCCTCTTTTACTACTCAGATGCATCCCTCGTTTTTTTACTCTAATCCACCCTGCTAATATCTGGGACCCACATCATTTTCAACGCATAGTCAATTAACGACAGAACTGCACAACTTTTTTTGAGGATTTGTTCGGAGGAGCAGGCTATAAACTGGGTTGTGCGGTCTCTGTGGCCCGTCTAACAACATGACCAACCCAGTAGTTTTTTCTTTGGGAAAATTGGTAGTCCACTATTTCTTTTTGAAGAATACCCAAGCTAGGCCTATTTGTTTTCTCCGACTTACTGGGCTGCAAATCTTTCAAGACAAGGAGGGATGCATTCCGGCTTGGCCAAAGCGTATGGTCAGTATATCTTAAAAATAATATCAAAGGGATTGCAAATTCCAAAAAAATATAGCAAATGGGCAATTAGTTTCTTTTTTTGTTTTTATTCTTCACTTATATTTTATATTTCATTGGATTTTAACATGACATAGTACTAATTTATTTTAAAATTTGTTTTATTATGGCTACTAATTTTTGGATTAAGAATATTTTGTTCCCCAGCAAAAAATTGTGAATTTTTAAATTTTCGCACATTTTTAATTCAATTTTTTAACCTGGTACTGACTAGAAAATGGGCAGCAATTCTAAAAATGGAAAATGGGCTGCAATAAATTCCATATGAATTAGCAAATGAGTAAAAATCATAAAAATAATAGCAAATGGGTTGTACATGCCACAGATTTTGAGGCTGACTTGTTTACGCAAGGTTTTGTCAGTCAACACACGATTCTAGCAGCAGTAACTGTTGGATGTCCATCCAACGACCGATGTGCTTCTTCAATCTCTGATCTTCCTGCTCCAACCACCTAAACCAGCGCTGGCGGGACTCCTTGCTAACTCCTCTTGTGGCCCGCTATGATGCCGTGCAGGCTTCACCGGCCCACCCTACTCCCTCCGTTGTCCTGGCCACACGCAATCAACTGCCTCCTTATTACGCGAAAAAAATGATTCCTCCCACTGACATCTGGGTCGCACTGGTTCGGAGGCTGACCTATGGGCCTACTAAGTTGACGCAAACACAGGGCTTTGTCAACTTAGTCAACAAACGATTCTAGGAGTAGTGACTGTTGGATTCGAATCGAACGGTCCTACTGCTTCTTCAATCACTGCTCTTCTTGCACCAGCCACCCAAACCAGCGCCAGCGAGACCGCCTGCTCCTGCCTCCCGTGGCCGGCTGTGCTGCCGCGGAGGCCTCACCGCCCCCTACTACTCCCACCGCTGGCCAGGCCATGCGGCGACGGCAGCCTCACACCGCAGCCGAACCAGTGAACCCTCGTACTCCTCTCCACGTAGGAATCCACTGACGCGTCTTCCCCAACTCCGCGTCGTCCCCTTCCTAGGCCTCGCAGTGATCCACCGCCTTGGTGTTCTCGGCGCGGCATGGTTAATGTGACCAAGGAACGACTTCCATCAGAAGAGTACTGTACGTGGAGAGGCTGATAGCTGGGTCCACGGCCGCAGCAAGTGCCTCCTTATTATGCGGAAAATAATGATTCCTCCACCTGACAGCAAGGACCCAACGGACGAGCCACCGTATTTCATGAAAAAAAACGTTTGCCCCTGACTGCTGGGACCCACCAGCTACATCTTCGCACGCAACGAAGTGCCTCCTTATCCTCCCTGACAATCGGGACCCACCTGGTCGAAGCGTACGTAGCGTTGTCATTCTGGTCGCGAACGTGTACGTACATACTGGTCGATCGGTCTGTCTGCAGGCTGCAGCGATGACCCGTGGACGAGTAAAGAAGGGCACGTGTCATAGTAGAGGCGCGCACGTAGCATGTACACGTACGTACAGCCAGGGTGCAAGAAAGTAAATACGGCCACGTACGTACATACGGGTGGGGTCTTGAACGCCTACTCGCGCATACATACGGCCAGGGCTCATGTACATGGCTGGGTCGGAACGGAGAAAATGTGTCATCGTGTTCATCGAGAGGCAACAGAATGCGTCGTGTTCATCGGGAGCCAACCGGTTTGGACGGAACAACCGATCAAAACGAGGCCTGGCGTACTGTAGAATGAAGGAAACGGCCCTCTGTTCGACCGGCCACGGTCGAAACGGGATCCTGTTCATCGGGAGGGATCTGGAGTACCGCAAAATTGAGGAAACAAACTTCTCTTGGACCTCCTACGGTCGAAACGGGGTCTTGTTGATCGGGAGGGTGTGGCGTACCGCAAAACGGAGGAAACAGACTTGTGTTGGAGCACTACGGTTGAAACGGGGGTCCTGTTCATCGGGAGGGGTGTGGCGTACCTCAAAACGGGACTCCACGGGCTACTGTTCATCTCCACCGTCGACCTCCTCCAGCCTCTGTGGGCTACTTTTCATCCACCATCGACCTCCTCGAGCCTCCACCTGCGACTGTTCATCCACGGGCTCCTGTTCATCCGGTCTCCACCGCTCCTCCACCGGTTATTGTTCAACCAACCCTCTCCATGGGGACATGTTCAACCACCCTTCCACGGGGTCGTCCTGTTCATCCAGCCCACCACGGGGTCCTGTTCATCCACACCCAACCGGCTTGATCGATCGGGTTCCTCTTCATCCAATGGCAATGGCCTCTACTACCACGGGGTCCTGTTCATCCAACCCCCCACCGGGAACTGTTCATCCAACCCCCCCCCCCAACAATGCTCACTGTTCATCAAGAGGCAGCAGGTTCGATCGGCTTCAGTTAGCAGCAGTAGGAAGGAATCGCTCGATCGGGTTCAGTTAACAGCCAGGGATCGATCACTCGGGTTCAGTAACGCGTAGCCTGTATTGAATCGCTCAGGTTCAGTAGGTGAATGCCTCGCTCGGGTTCAGTTAGAGTGCAACTCCTCGCACACATGCGCGTACGTGTACGAGAGAAATGCACAAACCTCCATGCATCGCTCGGCCCCGACCACCCACCGTAACAGGGAACTCCCCGATATTTTCCTTGCCCTCGCTTCTACCACAATTTTTTCCATCATGGACGGCCCAAAGAATGTCATGCAGCTGCGTCTCCGGACCGCCCAGGACGAAAAGCCCGTTTTCTTTGGTGCTAAGGAGGCAAGCGCAGGCGAGGAGTTTCGAGGCATCAGGTAAAGGTTTCCATATCGGTGCAACAAGACCAAGACCAGTAGGACGGCAGGACGGAGGTCACCGTGGAGCCCAAGACGGCGTCACCACCAGAGCCTTTGGCAGGCGAAGACTACTTTTGTCAGGATAACTTGTAGTAGTTGTCTCCCTTCGAAATTGGCCATTGTGGGATCCCTTACCGCTCAATATTTGGGAAGAGGGCCAGGGCCTCTATAAATAGGACTAGCCACCACCGTAGTGAGGCATCTCATCTTGGACTGGACCCATTCCACCAAGGCAACCACACACGTTCACCAAGCACAAGAACACCTCTCCTCAGGAGGTTGTTCTTCCCTTGTAACTGTCCGTCCTCAGCCCAACAGGCAATCCACCACACCACACTGGAGTAGGGTATTACGCCACAACAGTGGCCCGAACCAGTATAAATCTTGTGTCTCTCGTTCTTTGGGTTCGACGAGCTAGGCCGTGAGATCATGTTGAGTGCGAGCTAGAGGGGGCGAGAGATCTTTGTGCGCACCCCAGTGTTCGAACCTCAAGGGTTTTGCCGAAACCCAAAATCCGACATTTGGCGCGCAAGGTAGGGATGCGCTTAAGCTTTCCTCTTCGTCAATCCGCGCTTCGCCACTCCACCAAGTTCATGGCCGACGCTCGCCAGGCCCACGCTGAGCGCCGGGCCGCCCTTGCCACCCGTGTCACTCATACAGCCCCTGTCCGCGGGCCTCCCTGTCGTTCTCCGTCACCCGCCGCCAACGCCGCCACCGGCCCGGTGGCAAACGAGCAGCAAGCCTCCTCGCTGCACCCCTCCATGCGGCGAGACGGCCACACCGCCACCCCGTCGCTGACTCCGGCTGGCTCATTGCCTCACGCTCGCTGCGCACCAACGGACGCGCAGGCCGCGCTGCTCATGGCACGCGAGCTCCCGTGCTACCGCCCGGTCGACGACCTCTATGAGGACTGGTTGGACCACATCGCCGAGCTCGTCAGCGTCGCGGGGGGCTCTCCTCAACCATCCTGCTCGCTGCCTCGCCTGCCCCCGGCTGCGGGCGACGTGGCTCACGGAGCGCCTCTGCCCCCTCCGCAACAAGATGACGCCCTCGCGCCGAGACGCACGGCTCACGGAGCGCCTCCGCCTCCTCCGCGTCAGGACGGCATCCTCGCTCCAAGATGTGCGGTCCCACAGCATGATCCACCGTGTTGTGTGCCCGCGCACGAAGAAAGAAGCTGCCAAGAGGGTCCCCGTCCGCAAGAAAACGCTCCACCGCTCCCCGCACCGCCACGTCAAGATCGCTTGCTACGGCAGGGCCATGCGCCACTTGCCATGGCGGCGCAGGGACACCAAGATCAAACTCCGCCCCCACGACGGGCCCCAGTGGCCACGCCAGGCTACCGCTCCTTCACTCCTGAACTGCGTAGCGTCGTCTGGCCAGGCAAGTTCAAGACGGATCTGTCTCCTCGCTACGACGGCACCCCTGATACGTCCATTTTGCATCATGCTTTTATATCAATATTTATTGCATTATGGACTGTTATTTCACTTTATGTCACAATACTTATGGCTATTCTCTCTTATTTTACAAGGTTTACATAAGGAGGGAGAATGCCGGCAGCTGGAATTCTGGGCTGGAAAAGGAGCAAATATTAGAGACCTATTCTGCGCAACTCCAAAAGTCCTGAAACTCCACGGAACATCTTAAAATAAATAAAGAAAAATCCTCGCCAAAGATGAAGGCCAGGGGGCCCACATCCTGCTCACGAGGGTTGAAAGTGCGTTATATCTACTAGAGGGGGGTGAATAGGCGATTTTTATGAAATTCTTCACTGAGGAATTTGCTGATGAGGAAATTCCTTAGCGAAGAACTACTAGCAGCGGAATGAGTACTCAAAAGTAAACACAATAGAATACAAGCATAGTCATCATGATGAAATGAAGACAGGCACAGAGTACAGGAAGCGTAATCACATGATAACTCAGGATGAAGACAAATAGACTGAAGAAATTGAACTAAGGAAATTGAGAAAGTCTTCAGTCAAAGTTTTCAAACACAGATATGAACAAGCATACAGCACAGTTATGAGGAAATGAAAGAGTTGAGGAAATAGAACCAGTAAGCTCGGTGAAGACAATGATTTGGTAGACCAGTTCCAACTGCTGTCTCAGTTGTACATCTGGTTGGAGTGGCTGAGTATTTAAACTCGAGGACACACAGTCCCAGACACCCAGTCAAGGACACTTAGTCCAAGACACCCAGTCCTCACCATATTCTCCTTGAACTAAGGTCACACAGACCTCATCCAATCACTCGTGGTAAGTCTTCAGGCGACTTCCAAACCTTCACAAACTTGGTCACTCGGCGATCCACAATTCCTCTTGGATGCTCTAGACCATGACGCCTAAACGTCTGGAAGAAGCACAGTCTTCAAAGGTAACAAGCGTTGGATCCACTCAGGATCAATCTCTTCAGTGATGCTCAATCACTTGGGGTTCGTAGGTGTTTGGGTTTTGGGTTTTTGGTTTTTCCTCACTTGATGATTTTCGCTCAAAGTCCTCGGAGGATGGGTTGCTCTTAAATGACAAGTGTCAGTTTCTCTCGGAGCACCCAACCAGCTAGTGGTTGTAGCGGGTGGCTATTTATAGCCTAGGGAGCAGCCCGACATGATAAGACATAAATGCCCTTCAATGATATGACTGTTAGGTGGATAGATATTTTGGGACAGCTGGCGCATAGCACAGCAACGGTCGGAATTTTGAGTAGCAAAATCCTCAGGGCTATCATGTTCCTCACTGTGTAGGCAATCCGCACTGGCGAATTCCTAACTCCTCAGTCAGGACAAATTCCTCAGAGACCAGAAGAACTTCGTCTCTGTCACTGAAGAAATTGACTGAACTGTATGAGATTTCCAATGACTTCACTCGAAGGGATTGGTAGGTGTAGGATTTTGAGTTGAGCATCACATAGAAAATTTTCCTTACTATTTCCTCGACCCCCTTTAACAGTACGCCCTTTAACAGTACGGTGTTTCCTATGACTCAAGAAAGAGAAAAACAAAACTATGAAAACGAAAGTCTTCAAGCTTCATATTCCTCGCATGAATATCAAGTCTTCACGGACACACCAATTTCTTCACTTTCAAAGTCTTCATGAGAGTCTTCAGAAATACCAAAATCTTCAGTCAAAGATATTCATTTTTAGGGGTCGACTTTTCCTGTAAATATCAAACTCCTCATAGACTTATAGACCTGTGTACACTCACACACGCATTAGTCCCTTAACCTATAAGTCTTCAATACACCAAAATCACTAAGGGGCACTTGATGCACTTACAATCTCCCCCTTTTTGGTGATTGATGACAATATAGGTTAAGTTTTCATCGGGGATAAACATATGAAGTGTAAATACTGATATTGAGGAATTTGATTGCAAGATATAGAAGAACTCCCCCTGAAGATGTGCATATTGAGGAATTTGCTTTTGAAGCAATGCACACTTGAAGAGTTGAATCATGGAGATCTCCCCCTATATCTTGTAATTCATACACGCATTTAACATATAATATGAAGAATTTGAAATGCATGATGAAATATGGTGCTTGATGAAATTCAGCATGCGTGCAATAATATTAACGAGGAATAAGCATGCAGAATAGTGCATCAAGAGTATCAGAGCACAGTGCATCAAAAGTATCAGAGCACCATCGGGTTTAAGATTACAACTCGATCCAATAAAGTTTCAGAAGAACGAGAGTTGTAACTTAGCAAAAAAACGCCCATATAGTAGACCCACTTGAAGACTAACTCATATTTCTCCCCCTTTGTCATCGAATGACCAAAAGGATCGAAAATGAGGACTAACGCCCCTGAAGATAATCATGTTGATGAAGGAGCGCCAACGTTGTTGGGGTCGTTTGTTGATGTAGGGCCTGCCGCAGTGTCGTCCAAATCTTCATGTTCATCAGTGTCGCGCGATGAAGAATATGAGCTGGCCACCAGAGAAGGAACCTTGACCTTCCTGAATTTCTTCGGTGGAGGTGCAGACCAGTCAAAATCTTCATTAAGACCCATGTTCTTCAGATCTTCTTCACGATACAGATGTGACAGGATTACCCAGGTGCGACCGAAGACTTGATGGAGGTAGTAGTGGTTTTTCTTCACTGCATTGTGTGTGGCAGTCATGTTGTGAAGAAGTAAACCAAACTGACGCTTAACCCATTTGTGATTTTGATCCACCTTCTGGTGAAGACTAAGCAGAAGTTCATGGTCAGTCATCACACGCGGAGCAGTGGCTTGAGGAGTGGACTTAGGTGCATTGGCAGAGTCATGTGTGGCAGAGTCATCATTGGTGGAATAAGATGCAACTTTGCGAAACTGACCATCCAATGGACGAATGCCTTCATCAATTACACCTGGTGCCTTGCCCTTTCCATCAACTGAGGAATATGTCTGCTTGAGGACTTCAATTGGGGGCAAGTAGCTGAGATGATTCTGGAAATCGGCTTTTTAGTTGAGTGAAGACCTTGTCCTGAGGAATCTCACGATCCAAGGTGCATAAGGCTTCGGCTCAAACGGAGACAGTGCAACATTGGCCATAGTCCTCATGAAGAAATCTTGATAATTGACAGGAATGCCATGAACGATGTTGAATACCAGATTCTTCATGATGCCAACAATTTCCTCATCAGATGAGTCGTGGCCTTTGATAGGACCGATTGTCCTCGTAAGAATACGATAGACAGTTCTGGGCACGTACAACAATTCCTTCACGAGGAATTTGGTTCTTGGTGCCTGACCTGGCTTCGAAGATTTCATCAGCACCTGCATGTAATGATGTGTGAGCTCGGGTTCACTGTAGATGCAGCGAGCTTCTTCAAGGGGAGGACTGAGTGGTAGAGCACGAAGCAATTCAGAGGCTGGTGCAGTGTAGTGAGTGTTTTCAGACATCCAGTCCAGCACCCATGAATTCACATCTTCAGCATCTCCGGTGATGTGCAGCGTTGCATAGAATTGAAGAATCAGTTCCTCATTCCAATCGCAGATGTCAGAGCAAAAGTTGAGCAGCCCAGCGTCGTGAAGAACACTAAGGACTGGTGCGAAGCACGGCAGAGATTCCATATCCACGTGAGGAATATGCTCGTGGTAGAAAATCTTCTCCTTGTTGAACAACACTGAGGAATAGAAATTGGCTTGACTAGCAGTCCAGAAATGCCTCTTCCTAATGCGAGCAGAGTCATATGGGTTGTAATCTTCGAAGGATACGAGCTCGCCAAAGAAATCATCAGCCTTGAACTTTTGCTTGCGTGAGAATGGATCCTTTGGCTTCGGCAGAGGAGTGTCAGTGAGTTGCATCATGACCTCAGGAATCTCAATCGCAGGTTCTTCAGGCTGAGGAATTTTTGGTTCCTCCTCAGTGGCAGTCTGCGTCGTTGGTTGTTCAGCAGCAGCAGTTTCTTCAGCGCTAGTGGCTGGAATTTCCTCATGGGAAGATGTAGTGGGATGAGTTTCTTCAGAGCCCATGTGAACAGTTTGTGTGGGGGACTGAGGAATTTGCTGTAGAGGAGTGAACATTGGAGAATTTGGATGCTGACTTTCCCAGAATTCATCACTGATTACAGGTGTGGAGCAGCCAATGTCCACATCATCATCTTCCATTTCTTCAACGCCAGCCTCGTTAGCTGTGAACTGAGGCATAGGTGAGGAGATGATAGGTGTTGAAGGGATATCATCCACTTCAATTTCTTCATCGATTGGTTCAGACGAAGAAGCAGAAGGAGTTTCGTCATCAGATCCGCTGGGGATCACATATTCTTCATCAAAGATAATGAGGTCCTTTGATGGCCTGGTTGAAATGGGAACAACATCAATCGGATTTGCAAATGAGCTTTTCATAGGCTTCATTTTCTTCGGAGCTGAAGAATCGGAAGCAGGTGATGCTTTCCTTTTCTTCACTGCAGGACGCTCTGCAGCCTTGGTCTTCTTCACATCCAATGCAGATGGAAGGATTGAAGTTGTTGGTGTAGGAGCAGCTGAGGAATCTGGTTGATTTTCTTCAGGTACAACTGATGCAGTTGCCCTGAGTTCTTCAGTTTCTTCAGGCACACCACTAGTGGGCGCCCTGGCAATTTCTTCAGCGGCTGGAATGCATTCATCAGCCCTGGAACTCACATTATCTTCAGCAGCCTGATTGTCATCAGCGATGCTGGCATTTTCTTCAGTAGGCTGAGCAGATGCTTCAACCCGAGGAATTTCCTATTGCATTGGGGCTGCAACATTTGAAGTGAAGTTATCCGCAAGTTTCACAAAATGAACCTTGGCTCCAAGCCAATCAGCGTGATATGCTTCAAAGTCATTACTGAGTTTCTTAATCTCAGTCTGAGTAGTGACAAGTTCTTCAGTTGTCATAGAGACAACATTTTTCTTCAGATAGCGTTCTTTCTTGTACTGCGCTTTCTTGATCTGCCTGGCCTTCTCAAATTTCCACTTTTCTTCTTGAATGAAGTGGGTAAGCATGTGACTTTGGCCAGGAGCCAGCTTGAAGTCAGGCAAGGGAGTGTTGGGGCCCTTGTGCCAATCATCAATGTAGTCGAGGATCAGCTTGGGATCCAAAAGAAGTGGCACCTCTGATCCTTTGGCTCTAGCGGCCCTGACTTGCCTGTCTCTGATGATTTCTGCAAGTTCATCATCATCAGCTTCGTCTTCATCAGACGGCACTTGGAAAGCGACTTGCTTCTTTTGAGGACTTGGGCGTGGACCTCGTCCAGTAGTGGCCTTTGTCTTCAGTAGCGAGGGGCCAGCTGAGGAACTTGGTGCAGCTGAGGAACTAGCTGAGACACCTGAGGCAATGGAGATGCCGGCAGTCCTTTGGCATGAAGCGAGATGCACAAATGCTGAGGATTTGGCCGGAACAGCTGAAGGCTTCGGCGGAGGAGCTGAGGACTTTGGAGGAATAGGAGCAGCATGAGGAATTGGCCGTGAGGGCTTTGATGATTCTGGCCGTGAGGGCATTGCTGAGGAACTTGGCCTTGAGGGCATTGTTGGTGAAGCACTTGGCTTGCGCGTAGGCTTCTTTGACATAGCCTTCTTTGTCTTGACAGCAAAGGCCTTAGCAGAGGCAGCAGCAGCGGCAGAGTCTTCATTGAATTTCCTCACTGCTTCTTTGGCTTGCTTAGGCAACTTGCCTTGGCGCTTGGCCCATTCATTAGGATAGTCCTCACCTCGCTTGAGGCTGGTGGGATCAGCAATTTGGCCAGGTGCCAATGGAGCTCTTGGGCATGGAGGATTGAGTGCGAATTTCTTCATATACTTAGGAGTGACATATCTGTACTCCCTCCATTCTCTTGCCCATCTCCTCTCTATCTTCTGAATGCGCACTTTGCGCTCATTCTTGGTTTCCTCAGTAGCTGTGCAGTACCCAGCATATATGTCATCAGGGGTCTCAAACGCTGTATTTACCTCAGGCCTCTTTCCTCCCTTCTGTGGCCTTTTACCATCAGCCATTTTCTTCAGTTGAGGAATTTGAACAATCGAATTCTCTGAAGAAGTATGCAACTTTTCTTCGAGGAACGCTGCAAATGAGTTAAGTTGATGAGAACCTAGTGATTCAGCAGCTGACATGTGTACCTGCGAACAGAGTATAGTTGCGAGGAATTTGGAGAGGTCATATGCGTTCTCAGAAGGTTTTTCAAAATGAATAGGTTTGAGGAATTTAACCAGATGAGTCTTGAAGATTTTCACTAAGCATTCTTTGTCTTAGGTTCCAGAGTTGTATAGATCGATGATCCACACAATTGAGGAATCTTGAAGAAAAATGATGCTTAGAGAAACGAATCAAGAACAGATGACTTGTGAGGTGTTCAGTGTGTGAAGATATGAAGAAAAACACTTTTGAAGATTTTGTAGATAATCATTCGAATCAACGAGGGCAGTAAAAGTAACTTTTATTTACCCTGGATGAAGAACACGACGAACTGGAGTGAGGAGATGTGAAGTTTGTCTGTGCAGATCTTCCACGCCCTAACTTGGCGGAGGAAGACGGCTACGGCGGCGGCGGAGTGAAGATGTCCACGGTCGGCGCGAGTACGTCGGCGACGAGGTCGAGGCAGTGAAGCTCTTCCTCACCGGCGGCGATGAAGTAGCGGCGGCGCTAGGGTTTGAGAAGCTCGAGCTGGAGAGAGAGGTCGAGCGGAGTAAAAGAAGTGAGGAAGGGAAGGAGGGGTATTTATAGCCATGGTGAAAAACTGCTCGCCCGAAGAAATTGGACGAACGTGCCCCTGACCCTTCTCATTCGCATGACATGTGTCACCCACGTAGTGAGAGGTGGAGATCGTGTTAGATCGTGGGTGAGTGGATAAGTGTATCGAGGGATGCGGAACGGTTTGAGCGGCAAGACTGAAAATTTCGATAAGATAGGTTTTAAAGTTCCATTCGCAATTTCTTCAGCTGACAAGGACACAGTGAAGATTTTGAACGAGTTTCAAATAGAACGCACATGAAGAATTTGTGAACAGATTGGGTTGAGTATAGCATAGAGGGGAAGGGTCCGATCACATTCACTTAGCAGAAAACCAACTTGAAGAAATAGCAATAAGTGAATGTTGTAGAGGACATAAACTCATATATATATATAGCCAATGAAGAAAAACGACAGAACCAGTGAAGACTATGCAAAGTTGAAGAATATGAATAATTTGAGGAATTTCAACTTTTGGTGGTGGCGTGACCCACCGTATAAGAATGATGATTTCAGACCCCGCATACAATTATCGTAGGGTTCTGAGAATCAAATTCTTCATTAATTTCTTCACACTAAGAGTGTTATTCTTCATTGATTGAAGAAAAACGTTTCTTCATGTGTTGCACATCTAAGTCATCAATTTTGCATAAGTGTTAGGATGAGTGTCCTTTTCAAAGAACATTCGAAGATTCTAGGATATTTAGCTCACACCGCAACTTGCTAAATCTCTTCTCATCCAAGGGCTTTGTGAAGATATCGGCTAGCTGTTCTTCAGTCTTCACATGCTCAATAGAAATGTCGCCCTTCAACACATGATCATGAAGAAAATGATGACGAATCTGAATGTGCTTTGTCTTTGAGTGCTGAACTGGGTTGTGAGCAATTTTGATGGCACTCTCATTGTCACAGAAGAGAGGTACATTCTTCATGTTGACGCCGTAGTCCTTGAGAGTTTGCTTCATCCATAGCAATTGGGCACAGCAAGAACCAGCGGCAATGTACTCAGCTTCAGCAGTAGATAGTGATATGCAGTTCTGTTTCTTCGAGGACCAACAGACCAAAGATCGTCCGAGGAAATGACATGTACCAGATGTTGACTTGTGATCCACACGATCACCAACATAGTCAGAGTCAGAATATCCAACAAGATCAAAAGCCGGGCCCTTGGGGTACCATAATCCAAGTGTTGGTGTGTGAGCTAGATATTGAAGAATTTGCTTCACAGCCTTATGGTGTGATTCCTTTGGTGCAGCTTGAAATCGGGCACACATGCAAACACTAAGCATTATATCTGGCCTAGATGCACATAAGTATAATAAGGAACCTATCATGGAGCGGTATATACCTTATGATCGAAGTTAATACCATTTTCATCAGTGCACAGATGGCCATTTGTGGGCATAGGAATTTTGACGCCTTTGCAATCTTGCATGCCGAATTTCCTCAGAACATCCTTGAGGTATTTCTCCTGAGATATGAATATGCCATTGCGTTGTTGACGAATTTGAAGACCTAAGAAGAATTTCAACTCTCCCATCCTAGACATTTGATATTCTTCACTCATCATATAGGCAAATTCATCACTATAACGTTGGTCAGTACAGCCAAAGATAATATCATCAACATATACTTGGCACACAAACAATTCACCATCATAAGATTTAGTGAAAAGAGTAGGGTCGAGTGAACCGGGTTTGAAGCCTTTCTTGATGAAGAGTTCCTTCAAGGTATCATACCAAGCCCGTGGGGCCTGCTTGAGGCCATAGAGGGCCTTGTTGAGTCTGAAGACTTTGCCAGGATTCTTTGGATCTTCAAAACCTAGGGGCTGAGCAACATACACTTCTTCCTCAAGCTTACCATTGAGGAATGCACTTTTCACATCCATTTGATATAGAGTGATATCATGATGGTTAGCATAAGCAAGTAATATGCTAATAGCCTCAAGTCTAGCAATAGGTGCAAAAGTTTCATCGAAATCAATTCCTTCAACCTGTGTGCAACCTTGAGCTACAAGCCGTGCCTTATTCCTCACCACAAGGCCATTTTCATCTTGCTTGTTGCGGTAGATCCACTTTGTGCCGATGATATTGTGCTTGTGAGGATCTGGACGTTTGACCAGTTCCCAGACATTGTTAAGCTCGAACTGATGTAATTGTTCTTGCATGGCCTGAATCCACTCAGGCTCTAGAAATGCTTCATCTACCTTAGTGGGCTTTGTAATAGAGACAAAAGCATACTGCCCACAAAAGTTAGACAAATGTGAAGCTTTTGAGCGTGTGAGAGGACCTGGCACTTTGATGTCATTGATGATCTTTTCAACTTGCACTTCTTTTGCAATGCGAGGATGAGCTGGTTGTCGTTGAAGAGTTTGATCAGCGTTTTCTTCAGCACCATTTTCTTCAGCATTTTCTTCAAGTGCATTAGCTCGACGTTCTTCATGTTCTGGAATGAATTCTTCAGCAGATTCTTCAGTAGGAATGACATCCTTAGTAGCCTTGAACTTGATAGTTTCTTCAGGTGCTGGTTCATCTATCACAGTAGGTAGGTGCTCTCTTTGCGAGCCATTAGTTTCATCGAACCGCACATCTACAGTTTCAACAACTTTGTGAAGAATGTTGTTGAAGACTCTGTAGGTGTGCGAGTCTTTTCCGTAACCAAGCATAAAACCTTCATGTGCTTTCGGTGCAAATTTTGAGTTGTGATGAGGATCTCTAATCCAACATTTAGCACCGAAGACTTTGAAATAACTTACATTGGGTTTCTTATCAGTGAGGAGTTCATAGGCAGTCTTTTTGAAGAATTTGTGAAGATATACTCTGTTGATGATGTGGCACGCAGTATCAATTGCCTCAGTCCAGAAACGACGAGGCGTTTTGTATTCATCAAGCATAGTGCGAGCCATCTCAGCAAGAGTCCTCTTCTTGCGCTCCACGACACCGTTCTGCTGAGGAGTGTAAGGAGCAGATAGTCATCGAGACCAAGTTCATCAAGATAGTCATCGAGACCAGAATTCTTGAACTCAATGCCATTGTCACTTCTGATGTGCTTGATATTCACACCAAAGTTGGTTGAAGCCCTCGAGGAAATCGTTTGAAGACTTCCTGCACTTCATGTTTGTAAGTAACAAGGTGTACCCATGTGTAACGAGAATAATCATCAACAATAACGAAGCCATATTGAGATGCTTCATTTGAGATAGCAGAATAATGATTAGGACCAAAGAGATCCATGTGAAGCAATTCAAATGGGCGAGTGGTGGTCATGATAGTCTTCGCTGGATGCTTGGCCTTGGTCATCTTCCCAGCTTCACAGGCTCCGCATAGGTGATCCTTGAGGAATTTGACATTCTCGATGCCAATGACATGCTTCTTCTTCGCAAGCGTGTGCAAATTCCTCATGCCTGCATGACCAAGTCGTCGATGCCAGAGCCAGCCTTCTGAAGCTTTTGCAAGTAAGCACATGGCTGGTTGTGGTCCTGTAGAGAAATCAATAATATACATCTCCTCTCCTAAAGCCTTCGAAGACTTTGGAATTGTCAGCTTCCATAACCACAACACAATGGTACTTGCCAAAGACGACAACCAAATCAAGATCACAAAGCATTGAGACAGACATAAGGTTGTATCCTAAGGACTCAACAAGCATGACCTTGTCCATGTG
This sequence comes from Triticum urartu, assembly GCF_056163025.1. Taxonomy (NCBI): domain Eukaryota; kingdom Viridiplantae; phylum Streptophyta; class Magnoliopsida; order Poales; family Poaceae; genus Triticum; species Triticum urartu. The sequence goes on from NC_141878.1 coordinate 488,095,253, forward strand.
TCGATCCTTTGTAATCGCAACCTTACCTAGACCCAATACCTGACTTTTGCCTTTGTCAGCAAAGATGATATGCTTCAGATGCGACGGAGATAATGGAGCATCCATTAATAGATTCTTGTCACCGGTCATGTGGTTTGTACATCCACTATCAAGGACCCACTCAGTGGATTTGGGTTGATCATCCTGCAGACGAATTAGTGCAGCTTACAAATGTTGGGGAACGTTGCAGAAAACAAAAATTTTCCTACTCGTTTCACCAAGATCATCTAGGAGTTCATCTAGCAACGAGTCATTGGATGCATCTACATACCTTTGTAGATCGCGCATGGAAGCGTTCAAAAGAACGGTGATGATGTAGTCGTACTCGACGTGATCCAAATCACCGATGACCAAGCGCCGAACGGACGGCACCTCCGCGTTCAACACACGTACGGGACGGGAGACGTCTCCTCCTTCTTGATCCAGCAAGGGGGGAGGAGAGGTTGGTGAAGATCCAGCAGCACGACGGCGTGGTGGTGGATGCAGGGCGTCACAGTAGCAGGGCTTCGCCTATACTACGAGGGAGAGACGTAACGGGGAGAGAGGGAGGCGCCAGGGGCTGGTGTGTCAAGTCCCTCCTCTCCCCCACTATATATAGGAGGGCCAAGGGGGGTGGTGCGCAGCCTAGGAGATCTGATCTCCTAGGTGCGGCGGCCAGGGGGAGGATTCCCTCCCCCCCAAGGCACCTTGGAGGTGCCTTCCACCACTTGGACTCCTCCCCCATGGAAACCCTAGGCGCATGGGCCTAGTGGGGCTGGTGCCCTTGGCCCATGCAGGCCAAGGCGCACCCCCTACAGCCCATGTGGCCCCCCGGGACAGGTGGCCCCACCCGGTGGGCCCCCGGGACCCCTCCGGTGGTTCCGGTACAATACTGATAACCCCGAAACTTGTCCCGATGGCCGAAACAGCATTTCCCATATATAATTCTTTACCTCCGGACCATTCCGGAACTCCTCGTGACGTCCGGGATCTCATCTGGGACTCCGAACAACATTCAGGTTACTGCATATACTTATCTTCACAACCCTAGCATCACCGAACCTTAAGTGTGTAGACCCTACGGGTTCGGGAGACAAGCAGACATGACCGAGACGACTCTCTGGTCAATAACCAACAGCGGGATCTGGATACCCATGTTGGCTCCCACATGCTCCACGATGATCTCATCGGATGAACCACGATGTCGAGGATTCAAACAACCCCGTATGCAATTCCCTTTGTCAATCGATATGTTACTTGCCCGAGATTCGATCGTCGGTATCCCAATACCTCGTTCAATCTCGTTACCGGCAAGTCACTTTACTCGTTCCGTAATGCATGATCCCATGACCAGACACTTGGTCACTTTGAGCTCATTATGATGATGCATTACCGAGTGGGCCCAGTGATACCTCTCCGTCATACGGAGTGACAAATCCCAGTCTTGATCCATGTCAACCCAACAGACACTTTCGGAGATACCTGTAGTAGACCTTTATAGTCACCCAGTTACGTTGTGACATTTGGTATACCCAAAGCACTCCTACGGTATCCGGGAGTTACACGATCTCATGGTCTAAGGAAAAGATACTTGACATTGGAAAACTCTAGCAAACGAACTATACAATCTTGTGCTATGTTTAGGATTGGGTCTTGTCCATCACATCATTCTCCTAATGATGTGATCTCGTTATCAATGACATCCAATGTCCATAGTCAGGAAACCATGACTATCTGTTGATCAACGAGCTAGTCAACTAGAGGCTTACTAGGGACATGTTGGTGTCTGTTATTCACACATGTATTACGATTTCCGGATAACACAATTATAGCATGAATAAAGACAATTATCATGAACTAGGAAATATAATAATAATGCTTTTATTATTGCCTCTAGGGCATATTTCCAACAGTCTCCCACTTGCACTAGAGTCAATAATCCAGTTACATTGTGATGAGTCAAACACCCATGGAATTCTGGTGTTGATCATGTTTTGCTCTAGGGAGAGGTTTAGTCAACGGATCCGCTACATTCAGGTCCGTATGTACTTTACAAATCTCTATGTCTCCATCTTGAACATTTTCACGAATGGAGTTGAAGCGACGCTTGATGTGCCTTGTCTTCTTGTGAAACCTGGGCTCCTTGGCAAGAGCAATAGCTCCAGTGTTGTCACAGAAGAGCTTGATCGGCCCCGACGCATTGGGTATGACTCCTAGGTCGGTGATGAACTCCTTCACCCATATTGCTTCATGTGCTACCTCCGAGGCTGCCATGTACTCCGCTTCACATGTAGATCCCGCCACGACGCTCTGCTTGCAGCTGCACCAGCTCACTGCTCCATCATTCAACATATACACGTATCCGGTTTGTGACTTAGAGTCATCCAGATCTGTGTCGAAGCTAGCATCGACGTAACCCTTTACGACGAGCTCTTCGTCACCTCCATAAACGAGAAATATTTCCTTAGTCCTTTTCAGGTACTTCAGGATATTCTTGACCGCTGTCCAGTGTTCCTTGCCGGATTACTTTGGTATCTGCCTACCAAACTTACGGCAAGGTTTACATCAGGTTTGGTGCACAGCATGGCATACATAATAGAACCTATGGCTGAGGCATAGGGGATGACACTCATCTCTTCTATTTCTTCTGCCGTGGTCGGACATTGAGCTAAGCTCAATTTCACACCTTGTAACACAGGTAAGAACCCCTTCTTAGAATGATCCATATTGAACTTCTTCAATATCTTATCAAGGTGTGTGCTTTGTGAAAGACCTATGAGGCGTCTGGATCTATCTCTATAGATTTTGATGCCTAATATATAAGCATATTCTCCAAGGTCCTTCATTGAAAAACTCTTATTCAAGTAGGCCTTGATGCTGTCCAAGAGTTCTATATCATTTCCCATCAACAGTATGTCATCTACATATAATATGAGAAATGCTACAGAGCTCCCACTCACTTTCTTGTAAACGCAGGCTTCTCCATAAGTCTGCGTAAACCCAAACGCTTTGATCATCTCATCAAAGCGAATGTTCCAACTCCGAGATGCTTGCACCAGCCCATAAATCGAGCGTTGGAGCTTGCACACTTTGTCAGCATTCTTAGGATCGACAAAACCTCCCGGCTGCATCATATACAATTCTTCCTTAAGGAAACCATTAAGGAATGCCGTTTTGACGTCCATTTGCCATATCTCATAATCGTAGAATGCGGCAATTGCTAACATGATTCGGACGGACTTCAGCTTCGCTACCGGTGAGAAAGTCTCATCGTAGTCAACCCCTTGAACTTGTCGATAACCCTTAGCGACAAGTCGAGCTTTATAGATGGTCACATTACCATCCGCGTCTGTCTTCTTCTTAAAGATCCATTTATTTTCTATGGCTCGCCGTTCTACGGGCAAGTCAGTCAAAGTCCATACTTCATTTTCATACATGGATCCTATCTCCGATTTCATGGCTTCTAGCCATTTGTCGGAATCCGGGCCCGCCATCGCTTCTTCATAGTTCGAAGGTTCACCGTTGTCTAACAACATGATTTCCAAGACAGGGTTGCCGTACCACTCTGGTGCGGAACGTGTCCTTGTGGACCTTCGAATTTCAGTAGGAGCTTGATCAGAAGTATCTTGATCATTATCATTAACTTCCTCTCTAGTTGGTGCAGGCACCTCAGGAACATTTTCTTGAGTTGCGCCATTTACCAGTTCAAGAGGTAATACTTCATCAAGCTCTACTTTCCTCCCACTTACTTCTTTCGAGAGAAACTCTTTCTCTAGAAAGGACCCATTCTTGGCAACAAAGATCTTGCCTTCGGATCGGAGGTAGAAGGTGTACCCAATAGTTTCTTTTGGGTATCCTATGAAGACGCATTTTTCCGACTTGGGTTCGAGCTTTTCAGGTTGAAGTTTCTTGACATAAGCATCGCATCCCCAAACTTTTAGAAACGACAGCTTAGGTTTCTTCCCAAACCATAATTCATACGGTGTCGTCTCAACGGATTTCGACGGAGCCCTATTTAAAGTGAATGCGGCAGTCTCTAAAGCATAGCCCCAAAAGGATAGCGGTAAATCAGTAAGAGACATCATAGACCGCACCATATCTAATAGAGTGCGATTACGACGTTCGGACACACCGTTACGCTGAGGTGTTCCAGGCGGCGTGAGTTGTGAAACTATTCCACATTTTCTTAAGTGTGTGCCAAATTCGTGACTCAAGTATTCTCCTCCACGATCTGATCGTAGAAACTTGATTTTCCTGTCACGTTGATTCTCAACCTCACTCTGAAATTCCTTGAACTTTTCAAAGGTTTCAGACTTGTGTTTCATTAAGTAGACATACCCATATCTACTCAAGTCATCAGTGAGGGTGAGAACATAACGATAGCCACCGCGAGCCTCAACACTCATTGGACCGCACACATCAGTATGTATGATTTCCAATAAGTCGGTTGCTCGCTCCATTGTTCCTGAGAATGGAGTCTTGGTCATCTTACCCATGAGGCATGGTTCGCATGTGTCAAATGATTCATAATCAAGAGACTCTAAAAGTCCATCTGCATGGAGCTTCTTCATGTGTTTGACACCTATGTGACCAAGGCGGCAGTGCCACAAGTATGTGGGGCTATCATTATCAACCTTACATCTTTTGGTACTCACATTATGAACATGTGTAGTAATACGCCCGAGATTCATTATGAATAAACCATTCACCATAGGAGCATGACCATAAAACATATCTCTCATATAAATGGAACAACCATTATTCTCAGATTTAAGTGAGTAGCCACCTCGAATTAAACGAGATCCCGATACAATGTTCATGCTCAAAGCTGGCACTAAATAACAGTTATTGAGGTTTAAAACTAATCCCATAGGTAAATGCAGAGGCAGCGTGCCGACGGCGATCACATCAACCTTGGAACCATTCCCGACGCGCATCGTCACCTCGTTCGTTGCCAGTCTCCGTTTATTCCGCAGCTCCTGCTGTGAGTTACAAATATGAGCAACGACACCGATATCAAATACCCAGGAGTCACTATGAGTACTGGTAAGGTACACATCAATTACATGTATATCAAATATACCTTTAGTGTTGCCGGCCTTCTTGTCCGCTAAGTATTTGGGGCAGTTCCGTTTCCAGTGACCCTTCCCTTTGCAATAAAAGCACTCTGTCTCAAGCTTGGGTCCATTCTTTGGCTTCTTCCCGACAGCTTGCTTGCTGGGCGCGGCAACCTCCTTGCCGTCCTTCTTGAAGTTCTTTTTACCCTTGCCTTTCTTGAACTTAGTGGTTTTATTGACCATCAACACTTGATGTTCCTTCTTGACTTCTACCTCCGCTGATTTCAGCATTGAGAACAACTCAGGAATGGTCTTTTGCATCCCCTGCATGTTGAAGTTCATCACAAAGCTCTTGTAGCTTGGTGGAAGCGACTGGAGGATTCTGTCAATGACCGCATCATCCGGGAGATTAACTCCCAGCTGAGACGAGCGGTTGTGTAACCCAGACATAGTGAGTATGTGCTCACTGACAAAACTATTTTCCTCCATCTTACAGCTGAAGAACTTATCGGAGACTTCATATCTCTCGATCCGGGCATGAGCTTGAAAAACCATTTTCAGCTCTTCGAACATCTCATATGCTCCATGTCTCTCAAAACGTTTTTGGAGCCCCGGCTCTAAGCTGTAAAGCATGCCGCACTGAATGAGGGAGTAGTCGTCAACACGTGTCTGCCAAGCGTTCATAACGTCTTGGTTTTGTGGGACGGGTGGATCACCTAGCGGTGCTTGTAGGACATAATCTTTCTTGGCAGCTATGAGGATGATCCTCAGGTTCCGGACCCAGTCCGTATAGTTGCTGCCATCGTCTTTCAGCTTGGTTTTCTCTAGGAACACGTTGAAGTTGAGGACTACGTTGGCCATTTGATCTACAAGACATATTGCAAAGATTTTAGACTAAGTTCATGATAATTAAGTTCATCTAATCAAATTATTAATGAACTCCCACTTAGATTAGACATCCCTCTAGTCATCTAAGTATTACATGATCCGAGTTGACTAGGCCGTGTCCGATCATCACGTGAGACGGACTAGTCAACGTCGGTGAACATCTTCATGTTGATCGTATCTTCTATACGACTCATGCTCGACCTTTCGGTCTTCTGTGTTCCGAGGCCATGTCTGTACATGCTAGGCTCGTCAAGTTAACCCTAAGTGTTTTGCATGTGTTCCGAGGCCATGTCTGTACATGCTAGGCTCGTCAACACCCGTTGTATGTGAACGTAAGGATCCATCACACCCGATCATCACGGCGTGCTTAGAAACGACGAACTTTAGGAACGGTGCACAGTTAGGGGAGAACACTTCTTGAAATTGTTATGAGGGATCATCTTATTTACTACCGTCGTTCTAAGTAAACAAGATGCAAAACATGATAAACATCACATGTAATCAAATAATTAATGTGACATGATATGGCCAATATCACATAGCTCCTTTGATCTCCATCTTGGGGCTCCATGATCATCTTGTCACCGGCTTGACACCATGATCTCCATCATCGTGTCTCCATGAAGTTGCTCGCCAACTATTACTTCTACTACTATGGCTAACGCGTTTAGCAATAAAGTAAAGTAATTTACATGGCGTTTCTCGATGACACGCAGGTCATATAAAAGAATAAAGACAACTCCTATGGCTCCTGCCGGTTGTCATACTCATCGACATGCAAGTCGTGATTCCTATTACAATAGCATGAACATCTCATACATCACATATAGATCATTCATCATTCATCACATCTTTGGCCATATCATATCACAAACCACTTGCTGCAAAAACAAGTTAGACGTCCTCTAATTGTTGTTGCAAGTTTTATGTGGCTGAATTAGGGTTCTAGCAAGAACATCTTCTTACCTACGTTAAAGCCACAACGTGATTTGTCAACTTCTATTTACCCTTCATAAGGACCCTGTTCATCGAATCCACTTCAACTAAAGTGGGAGAGACAGACACCCGCCAGCCACCTTATGCAACTAGTGCATGTTAGTCGGTGGAACCGGTCTCACGTAAGCGTACGTGTAAGGTTGGTCCGGGCCGCTTCATCCCACAATACTGCTGAAGCAAGAAAAGACTAGTAACGGCAAGAAAGTTGACAAATCTACGCCCACAACCAATTGTGTTCTACTCGCGCAAGAAGAACTACGCATAGACCTAGCTCATGATGCCACTGTTGGGGAACGTTGCAGAAAACAAAAATTTTCCTACTCGTTTCACCAAGATCATCTAGGAGTTCATCTAGCAACGAGTCATTGGATGCATCTACATACCTTTGTAGATCGCGCACGGAAGCGTTCAAAAGAACGGTGATGATGTAGTCGTACTCGACGTGATCCAAATCACCGATGACCAAGCGCCGAACGGACGACACCTTCGCGTTCAACACACGTACGGGATAGGAGACGTCTCCTCCTTCTCGATCCAGCAAGGGGGGAGGAGAGGTTGGTGAAGATCCAGCAGCACGACGGCATGGTGGTGGATGCAGGGCGTCACAGTAGCAGGGCTTCGCCTATACTACGAGGGAGAGACGTAACAGGGAGAGAGGGAGGCGCCAGGGGCTGGTGTGTCAAGTCCCTCCTCTCCCCCACTATATATAGGAGGGCCAAGGGGGGTGGTGCGCAGCCTAGGAGATCTGATCTCCTAGGTGCGGTGGCCAGGGGGAGGATTCCCTCCCCCCCAAGGCACCTTGGAGGTGCCTTCCACCACTTGGACTCCTCCCCCATGGAAACCCTAGGCGCATGGGCCTAGTGGGGCTGGTGCCCTTGGCCCATGCAGGCCAAGGCGCACCCCCTACAGCCCATGTGGCCCCCCGGGACAGGTGGCCCCACCCGGTGGGCCCCCGGGACCCCTCCGGTGGTCCCGGTACAATACCGATAACCCCGAAACTTGTCCCGATGGCCGAAACAGCATTTCCCATATATAATTCTTTACCTCCGGACCATTCCGGAACTCCTCGTGCCGTCCGGGATCTCATCCGGGACTCCGAACAACATTCGGGTTACTGCATATACTTATCTTCACAACCCTAGCGTCACCGAACCTTAAGTGTGTAGACCCTACGGGTTCGGGAGACAAGCAGACATGACCGAGACGACTCTCCGGTCAATAACCAACAGCAGGATCTGGATACCCATGTTGGCTCCCACATGCTCCACGATGATCTCATCGGATGAACCACGATGTCGAGGATTCAAACAATCCCGTATGCAATTCCCTTTGTCAATCGATATGTTACTTGCCTGAGATTCGATCGTCGGTATCCCAATACCTCGTTCAATCTCGTTACCGGCAAGTCACTTTACTCGTTCCGTAATGCATGATCCCGTGACCAGACACTTGGTCACTTTGAGCTCATTATGATGATGCATTACCGAGTGGGCCCAGTGATACCTCTCCGTCATACGGAGTGACAAATCCCAGTCTTGATCCATGTCAACCCAACAGACACTTTCGGAGATACCCGTAGTAGACCTTTATAGTCACCCAGTTATGTTGTGACGTTTGGTATACCCAAAGCACTCCTACGGTATCCGGGAGTTACACGATCTCATGGTCTAAGGAAAAGATACTTGACATTGGAAAACTCTAGCAAACGAACTATACGATCTTGTGCTATGTTTAGGATTGGGTCTTGTCCATCACATCATTCTCCTAATGATGTGATCTCGTTATCAATGACATCCAATGTCCATAGTCAGGAAACCATGACTATCTGTTGATCAACGAGCTAGTCAACTAGAGGCTTACTAGGGACATGTTGGTGTCTGTTATTCACACATGTATTACGATTTCCGGATAACACAATTATAGCATGAATAAAGACAATTATCATGAACTAGGAAATATAATAATAATGCTTTTATTATTGCCTCTAGGGCATATTTCCAACAACAAACTCATACTTCATCAGTGAAGAATATGACATCAATTCATCAGATCAATTTCATCAAGTAAAAGAACTGATAAAGCAATATGAGGACGTGAGAAATGAAAGTTCATTTCTTCATGATTAACCTGCGTCCTATCAGGCATGCTCAGGTCTCCAGCAAATTCTTCAGACGATTACGTGCGTCTGGAGACCTGACCCTGCAGAAGAGATTAGTTCTTTTTCTTCACCACCCACATCTGAAGGGGTGTCAAAGAGTTCATCATTCGGCGAGCTTCATACGAGAAGGATGGCATAGAAGCCAATCCATTTTGTTTCACATAAGATGGGTTAGAGTAAGCATATGAGTAAGCAGAGAAATTCTTCGAGGACTTATGGACATAATGATTTGAAGAGTAATGCACATATCCATAATCCTTAGATCTTCCCTGCGAAACAGACGGGTTAGCATGATGATGTTCATATGAGGACTTTGATCCATATGAGGAATTTGGTCCGTATGAGGAATTTGATCTGGGGTTCCTATTCTTCACAGGTGGCGTCATGATGACATTCACCTGAAGATTTTCAAGACATCTTTTGGGAACCCAGATTTTCTTCATAGGGGAGCCGTTCCTGCAGTTAGTGCCAACATATCTAGCAAATACTTCACCATTCTGATTTTTGAATAGCTTATAGTTGGAGTCAATTGACTCATCATCAGAATGAGGAGATTCACATGCAAATCCAGATAAGTTAGATGGATCAACTGGAGGTCCCTTTGCAGCGACCCATGTATTTTTGGGGTACTGCTCAGGCTTCCAATATGTACCATCAGCATTGAGTTTCCTCTCAAAGGCGATACCCTCTTTCCTAGGGTTCCTGTTGAGGATCTGCTTTTTAAGCACATCACAAAGAGCCTGATGCCCTTTGAGGCTTTTCTACATGCCTGTCGTGTACAATTCCTTCAGCCCTGCATCGTCAGTGATACTAGCAATGTCCTCAGATGAGGAATTAGTGATAGCAGAGGCATATGAAGAATTTGAAACATTAGCAGCATTAGAACATTCAGGTGAGGAATTAGCAGATTCACGTTCAATGCACTTCAAGCATGGAGGAACAAATTCTTCCTGAGATGCGCTGATTTGTTGAGCAAGTAATGAATCGCGCTCCTTTTGAAGATCTTCATAACTCACTCTTAGCTTCTCAAGGTCTTGCTTTCTTTGAAGAAATTCATAAGAAAGCTTCTCATGATCCGATAAGAGAGTGTTATGATGACTTTGAAGTTTGTCAAGCTTGTACTGAAGTCTCTGAAGATTTTCAGTCAAAGTTTCAGTGCGATCCATTTCTTCACCAACATATCATCACTCTTGTTTAGCATATAGTGAGCTTTTTCCAAAGCTCTTTGTTGTTTAGTAGCAAGGGAAGCAAGTTTAACATAGCTGGGTCCAAATTCATCACCAGATTCATCATCACTAGACTCAGATAGGTAGCATTCAGTTACCTCAGCATCTTTTGCCATAAGGCATGATGCATAAGATGATGATTCTGGTTCGAATGTCATCGTTTTGAGAGATTCCTTGAAGTCCTCAAACCAAGGATCATGACAAGTTCGATGACCTTCATAGACCTCAGAGAGATGGTCCCAGATGAGCTTCGCATGATCTAGATGCATGATATTCCTGAACTGATTTTGTGACAGGCTGGAGCAGATGACATCCTTCACCGTGAGGTTGAGAAGAGTATACTTGCGAATGTCATCAGCATCCGCCATCTTGCACAGATCGGTCAGGCCAATCTCAGTGATGGTCCACAACTCGCTATTCATCGCCATGAGGCGTTTCTTCATCGTGGCCTTCCACTTGGGATACTCGTGACCGTCAAAGATGGGGCATGTCACCTTCGTCATACCTGCGGTCGACATAACTAAAACTCCAGGCGGTTAAACCAAAATCACATAGAACAAGGGAGTACCTTGCTCTGATACCAATTGAAAGTGCGTTATATCGACTAGAGGGGGGTGAATAGGTGATTTTTATGAAATTCTTCACAGAGGAATTTGCTGGTGAGGAAATTCCTTAGCGGAGAACTACTAGCAGCGGAATAAGTACTCAAAAGTAAACACAACAGAATACAAGCATAGTCAAGACAGGCACAGAGTACAGGAAGCGTAATCATAGGATAACTCAGGATGAAGACAAATAGACTGAAGAAATTGAACTAAGGAAATTGAGAAAGTCTTCAGTCAAAGTCTTCAAACACAGATATGAACAAGCATACATCACAGTTATGAGGAAATGAAAGAGTTGAGGAAATAGAACCAGTAAGCTCGGTGAAGACAATGATTTGGTAGACCAGTTCCAACTGCTGTCTCAGTTGTACGTCTGGTTGGAGTGGCTGAGTATTTAAACTCGAGGACACACAGTCCCGGACACCCAGTCAAGGACACTTAGTCCAAGACACCCAGTCCTCACCATATTCTCCTTGAACTAAGGTCACACAGACCTCGTCCAATCACTCGTGGTAAGTCTTCAGGCGACTTCCAAACCTTCACAAACTTGGTCACTCGGCGATCCACAATTCCTGTTGGATGCTCTAGACCATGACGCCTAACCGTCTGGAAGAAGCACAGTCTTCAAAGGTAACAAGCGTCGGATCCACTCAGGATCAATCTCTTCAGTGATGCTCAATCACTTGGGGTTCGTAGGTGTTTGGGTTTTTGGTTTTTCCTCACTTGATGATTTTCGCTCAAAGTCCTCGGAGGATGGGTTGCTCTTAAATGACAAGTGTCAGTTTCTCTCGGAGCAGCCAACCAGCTAGTGGTTGTAGGGGGCGGCTATTTATAGCCTAGGGAGCAGTCTGACATGATAAGACATAAATGCCCTTCAATGATATGACCGTTAGGTGGATAGATATTTTGGGACAGCTAGCGCATAGCACAGCAACGGTCGGAATTTTGAGTAGCAAAATCCTTAGGGCTATCATGTTCCTCACTGTGTAGGCAATCCGCACTGGCAAATTCCTAACTCCTCAGTCAGGACAAATTCCTCAGAGACCAGAAGAACTTCATCTCTGTCACTGAAGAAATTGACTGAACTGTATGAGATTTCCAATGGCTTCACTCGAAGGGATTGGTAGGTGTAGGATTTTGAGTTGAGCATCACATAGAAATTTTTCCTTAGTATTTCCTCGACCCCCTTTAACAGTACGGTGTTTCCTATGACTCAAGAAAGAGAAAAACAAAACTATGAAAATGGAAGTCTTCAAGCTTCATATTCCTCGCATGAATATCAAGTCTTCATGGACACACCAATTTCTTCACTTCCAAATTCTTCATGAAAGTCTTCAGAAATACCAAAATCTTCAGTCGAAGATATTCATTTTTAGGGGTCGACTTTTCCTGTAAATATCAAACTCCTCATAGACTTATAGACCAGTGTACACTCACACATGCATTAGTCCCTTAACCTATAAGCCTTCAATACACCAAAATCAGTAAGGGGCACTAGATGCACTTACAAGGGTGGGGGCGCCCCCCCCTAGGGCGCACCCCCCTACCTCGTGGGCCCCCTGGTGGCTCTCCGACGTCCATCTTCTCCTATATGAAGTATTTCGATGAGAAAAAAATAAGCAGGAACTTTTTGGGACAAGACTCCGCCGCCACGAGGCGAAACCTTGGCGGAACCAATCTAGAGCTCCGGCAGAGCTGTTCTGCCGGGGATACTTCCCTCCGGGAGGAGGAAATCATCACCATCGTCATCACCAACGCTCCTCTCATCAGGAAAGGGCAATCTCCATCAACATTTTCACCAGCACCATCTCATCTCCAAACCCTATTTCATCTCTTGTATCCAATTCTCGTCTCAAAGTCCGGGATTGGTGCTAGTAGGTTGCTAGTAGTGTTGATTACTCCTTGTAGTTGATGCTAGTTGGTTTATTTGGTGGAAGATCATATGTTCAGATCCTATATGCATATTATTACCCCTCTGATTATGAACATGAATATGCTTTGTGAGTAATTACGTTTGTTCCTGAGGACAAGGGAGAAGTCTTGCTATTAGTAGTCATGTGAATTTGGTATTCGTTTGATATTTTGATAAGATGTATGTTGTCTAGCCTCTAGTGGTGTTATGTGAACGTCGACTACATAACACTTCACCATTATTTGGGCCTAGAGGAAGGTATTGGGAAGTAATAAGTAGATGATGGGTTGCTAGAGTGACAGAAGCTTAAACCCTAGTTTATGCGTTGCTTCGTAAGGGGCTGATTTGGATCCACATGTTTCATGCTATGGTTAGGTTTACCTTAATACTTTTGTTGTAGTTGTGGATGCTTGCAATAGAGGTTAATCATAAGTGGGATGCTTGTTCAAGTAAGAACAGCACCCAAGCACCGGTCCACCCACATATCAAATTATCAAAGTATCGAACGCGAATCATATGAACGTGATGAAAACTAGCTTGACGATATTCCCATGTGTCCTCGGGAGCGCTTTTCCTATTATAAGAGTTTGTTCTGGCTTGTCCTTTGTTACAAAAAGGATTGGGCCACCTTGCTGCACTTTATTTACTTTTGTTACTTATTGCTCGTTACAATCTATCTTATCACAAAACTATCTGTTACCACTTATTTCAGTACTTGCAGAGAATACCTTGCTGAAAACCGCTTATCATTTCCTTCTGCTCCTCGTTGGGTTCGACACTCTTACTTATCGAAAGGACTACGATAGATCCCCTATACTTGTGGGTCATCAAGACTCTTTTCTGGTGCCGTTGCCGGGGAGTGTAGCGCCTTTGGTAGGTGGAATTTGGTAAGGAAAATTTTATATAGTGTGCTGAAATTTACTGTCACTTGTTACTATGGAAAGTAATTCTCTGAGGGGCTTGTTCAGGGTATCTTCACCCCGTCCAGTAGAGCAAAGAGTTGCTCCTCAAACTACTGAACCTATTGAAAATGAAACTCCTTTTGAATTTCCTTCGGGTATGATGGAAAAACTGCTAGCTAACCCTTTTACAGGAGATGGAACAAAGCATCCTGATGAGCACTTAATATATGTGGATGACCTTTGTGGACTATTTAAGCTTGCAGGTATACCCGATGATGTTGCTAAGAAGAAGGTCTTCCCTTTATCTTTGAAGGGAGACGCATTGATATGGTATAGGCTATGTGATGATATGAGATCACGGGACTATAAAAGATTGAAGTTGGAATTTCATCAAAAGTATTACCCTATGCATCTTGTTCATCGTAATCGCAATTATATATATAATTTCTGGCCTCGCGAAGGAGAAAGCATCGCTCAAGCTTGGGGGAGGCTTAAATCAATGTTATATTCATGCCCCAATCATGAGCTCTCAAGAGAAATGATCATTCAAAATTTATACGCTCGGCTTTCTCATAACAATCGCACCATGCTCGATACTTCTTGTGCTGGCTCTTTTATGATGAAGACTATTGAATTCAGATGGAATTTATTGGATAGAATTAAACGCAACTCTGAAAATTGGGACCTCGACGAAGGTAAGGAGTCGGTTATGACACCTAAGTTTGATTGTGTTAAATCTTTTATGGACACCGATATTTTCCGTAAGTTTAGCACTAAATATGGACTTGACTCTAAGATAGTAGCTTCTTTCTATGAATCTTTTGCTACTTATGCTGATCTCCCTAAGAAGAAGTGGTTTAAATATCATACTCCCATAGAAGTAAAAGTAGCTGCACCTATTAAAGTTGAAGAAAATACTGTCACTTATAATGATCCTATTGTTCCTACTTCTTATATTGAGAAACCACCTTTCCCTGTTAGAATAAAGGATCATGCTAAAGCTTTAACTGTTGTTCGTAAAAGCAATATTAGAACTTATACACCTCCTGAGCAAGTTAAAGTAGAACCTAATATTGCTATTGTTAAAGATCTCTTGTCTGATAATATTGATGGGCATGTTATTCAGTTCGAAGGTGAAACTACTAGAATTGCTAGACCTTGTGATAAAGATAAGGGAGATTTACATTTTTTTCCCTAACTTTGTCCCGACCTCATCTTTACCCTTAAATAAAAATAGTGCTCAACTTTGCCCCTCTTCCGTTAAGTGTGCTTATAGAAATGCCCTTCCGTACATTTTCCGTCTAGTCAAAGGCCTTTGACTGTTAAGTGCGCGTATAGAAAAATTTAACGGTCAAAGGCCTTTGACTGGACGGAAAATGTACGGAAGGGCATTTCTATAAGCGCACCTAACGGAAGAGGGGCAAAGTTGAGCACTGTTTTTATTTAGGGGTAAAGATGAGGTCGGGACAAAGTTAGGGGGGGAATGGAATTGGCCCTACATAGACATGTGGTAGGCGTGCCTGTTATTTCTGTTAAAATAGGAGATCATTGTTATCATGGCTTATGTGATATGGGTGCTAGTGCTAGTGTAATACCTATTGACTTATACGAAGAAATTAAGAATGAAATTACACCTGCTGAGTTAGAAGGTATTGATGTCACAATTAAACTTGCCAATAGAGATACTATTTCAGCAATTGGAATTGTTAGAGATGTTGAAGTCTTGTGTGGGAAAACTAAATATCCTGCTGATTTTCTTGTTCTTGGTTCCCCACAAGATAGCTTTTGTCCCATTATATTTGGTAGACCCTTCTTAAATACTGTCAATGCTACCATAGATTGCACAAAGAATGTTGTTACTATTGGCTTGGATGATATGGTTCATGAGTTTAATCTCTCTAAATTTAGTAAACAACATCGTGAGGAAGAATTACCTAGTAAGGATGAAATTATTGGTCTTGCTTCTATTGCCGTACCTCCTAGTGATCCTTTAGAACACTATTTGCCAGACCATGAAAATGATATGTTCATGACTGAAAGAAGGGAAATAGATGAAGTATTCTTTAAACAGGAACCTATTCTGCAACATAATTTGCCTGTTGAAATTTTAGGGGATCCTCCTCCACCCAAGGGTGATCCCGTGTTTGAGCTTAAACCTTTGCCTGATAATCTTAAATATGCTTATCTTGATGAAAAGAAGATATATCCTGTTATTATTAGTGCTAACCTTTCAGAGCACGAAGAAGAAAGATTATTGAAAACTCTGAAGAAGCATCGTGCTGCTATTGGATATACTCTTGATGATCTTAAGGGCATTAGTCCCACTCTATGTCAACATAAAATAAATTTGGAAGCAGATGCCAAACCAGTTCGTGATCCTCAACGATGTCTGAATCCTAAAATGAAAGAAGTGGTAAGAAAAGAAACACTAAAGCTTCTGGAGGCAGGTATAATCTATCCCATTGCTGATAGTGAGTGGGTAAGTCATGTCCATTGTGTCCCTAAGAAGGGAGGTATTACTGTTGTTCCTAATGATAAAGATGAATTGGTTCCACAAAGAATTATCATAGGTTATAGGATGGTAATAGATTTCCGCAAATTAAATAAAGCTACTAAGAAAGATCATTACCCCTTACCTTTTATTGATCAAATGCTAGAAAGATTATGCAAACATACACACTATTGCTTTCTAGACGGTTATTCTAGTTTCTCTCAAATACCTGTGTCGGCTAGAGATCAATCAAAGACTACCTTTACATGCCCTTTTGGTACTTTTGCTTATAGACATATGCCTTTTGGTTTATGTAATGCACCTGCTACCTTTCAAAGATGCATGATGGCTATATTCTCTGACTTTTGTGAAAAGATTTGTGAGGTTTTCATGGACGACTTTTCCGTCTATGGTTCCTCTTTTGATGATTGCTTGAGCAATCTTGATCGAGTTTCGCAGAGATGTGAAGAAACTAATCTTGTCTTGAATTGGGAAAAGTGCCACTTTATGGTTAATGAAGGTATTTTCTTGGGGCACAAAGTTTCTGAAAGAGGTATTGAAGTTGATAAAGCCAAGGTTGATGCTATTGAAAAGATGCCATGTCCCAAGGACATCAAAGGTATAAGAAGTTTCCTTGGTCACGCTGGATTTTATAGGAGATTCACTAAGGACTTCTCAAAAATTTCTCGGCCTCAGACTAATTTATTGCAAAAAGATATACCATTTGTCTTTGATGATGATTGTGTAGAAGCATTTGAAATACTTAAGAAAGCATTAGTCTCTGCACCTGTTGTTCAACCACCTGATTCGAATTTACCCTTTGAAATTATGTGTGATGCTAGTGATTATGCTGTAGGTGTTGTTCTAGGGTAAAGAGTTGATAAGAAATTAAATGTTATTCGTTATGCTAGTAAGACTCTAGACAATGCTCAAAGAAATTATGCTACTACTGAAAAAGAGCTTTTAGCAGTTGTATTTGCTTGTGATAAGTTCAGACCTTATATTGTTGATTCTAAAGTAATTGTTCAAACTGATCATGCTGCTATTAAATACATTATGGAAAAGAAAGATGCTAAACCTAGACTTATTAGATGGGTTCTCTTGCTACAAGAATTTGATTTGCATACTGTTGATAGAAAGGGAGCTGAGAACCCCGTTGCAGACAACTTGTCTAGGTTAAAAAATATTCTTGATGACCCACTACCTATTAATGACAGCTTTCTTGATGAACAATTAAATGTTATAAGTACTTCTCATAGTACTCCATGGTATGCTGATTATGCTAATTATATTGTTGCTAAGTTTATACCACCTAGCTTCACATACCAACAAAAGAAAAGGTTCTTCTATGATTTGAGACATTACTTTTGGGATGACCCACATCTTTATAAAGAAGGAGTAGATGGTGTTATTAGACGTTGTGTACCTGAGCATGAACAGGAACATATCCTACGCAAGTGTCATTCCGAGGCTTATGGAGGACACCACGCTGGAGATAGAACTGCACATAAGGTATTGCAATCTGGTTTTTACTGGCCTGCTCTCTTCAAGGATGCCCGTAAGTTTGTCTTGTCTTGTGATAAATGTCAAAGAATTGGTAATATTAGTAGACGTCAAGAAATGCCTATGAATTATTCACTCGTTATTGAACCATTTGATGTTTGGGGCTTTGGTTATATGGGACCTTTTCCTGCCTCTAATGGATATACACATATTTTAGTTGTTGTTGATTATGTTACTAAGTGGGTAGAAGCTATTCCAACTAGTAGTGCTGATCATAACACTTCTATTAAAATGCTTAAGGAAGTTATTTTCCCGAGGTTTGGAGTCTCTAGATACTTAATGACTGATGGTGGTTCACACTTTATTCATGGTGCTTTCCGTAAAATGCTTGCTAAGTATGATGTTAATCATAGAATTGCATTTCCTTATCACCCTCAGTCTAATGGTCAAGTAGAGTTGAACAATAGAGAGCTCAAATTAATTTTGCAAAAGACCGTTAATAGGTCTAGAAAGAATTGGTCTAAGAAACTTGATGATGCATTATGGGCTTATAGAACTGCATACAAAAATCCTATGAGTATGTCTCCGTATAAAATGGTTTATGGAAAAGCATGTCACTTACCTCTCGAACTAGAACATAAGGCATATTGGGCTATTAAGGAGCTCAACTATGATTTTAAACTTGTCGGTGAGAAGAGGTTATTTGATATTAGCTCACTTGATGAATGGAGAAACCAAGCTTATGAAAATGCTAAGTTGTTTAAAGAAAAAGTCAAAAGATGGTATGACAAAAGGATACAAAAGCGTGAGTTTAATGTAGGTGATTATGTATTGCTATACAACTCTTGTTTAAGATTTTTTGCAGGCAAACTTCTCTCTAAATGGGAAGGCCCCTATGTTATCGAAGAGGTCTATCGTTCTGGCGCCATAAAGATCAACAACTTTGAAGGCACAAACCCGAAGGTGGTAAACGGTCAAAGAATCAAACATTATATCTCAGGTAATCCCATAAATGTTGAAACTAATTGAGGGAGTCCTGGATTAGGGGGTGTTCGGATAGCCGAACTATACCTTCAGCCAAACTCCTGGACTATGAAGATACAAGATCGAAGACTTCGTCCCGTGTCCGGAAGGGACTTTCCTTGGCGTGGAAGGCAAGCTTGGCGATACGGATATTCAGATCTCCTACCATTGTAACCGACTTTGTGTAACCCTAACCCTCTCCGGTGTCTATATAAACCAGAGGGTTTTAGTCCGTAGGACAACATAGACAACAACAATCATACCATAGGCTAGCTTTTAGGGTTTAGCCTCTCCGATCTCGTGGTAGATCTACTCTTGTACTACCCATATCATCAATATTAATCAAGCAGGACGTAGGGTTTTACCTCCATCGAGAGGGCCCGGACCTGGGTAAAACTTCGTGTCCCTTGCCTCCTATTACCATCCTGCCTAGACGCACAGTTCGGGACCCCCTACCCGAGATCCACCGGTTTTGACACCGACATTGGTGCTTTCATTGAGAGTTCCTCTGTGCCGTCGCCATCAGGAAGGATGCCTTGCCCCGTCTTTAAAGATGGCACTGTTGCTAAGGGAGCTTTGGCTGTCGGCCAAACCCTCCGGCTAGGTGGTTTTCTTATGATCACCCGTTCAGCTTCTGCGCCGACAATGACCTCTCAGGCCATCTAAAACAATCTTCATGTCAGCTTGGAACTCACTGAGCAGTTAGATCCAATGGAGCTCTCCTCCATAAACGAGCTCTTGGATTGCTTCGCCGCCCTGTGAGTCGCTACGGATTACGACCAGATTGGGCCTAAACCCGATCTGAGAGAGATTAACTC
Organism: Triticum urartu; assembly: GCF_056163025.1. Classification (NCBI taxonomy): domain Eukaryota; kingdom Viridiplantae; phylum Streptophyta; class Magnoliopsida; order Poales; family Poaceae; genus Triticum; species Triticum urartu. The sequence continues at coordinate 488,114,850 of NC_141878.1, forward strand.
TCCCCAAGTCACCCATCACATTGCCGTGGTAGAGGGACAGTGCGGCAACCCTTCATCTATCTTAAGGACTCATTACGTCCGGATTCCCGATCCCTCCAAGTCGGATACCCGCGGAGGGGAGGATATCACTCAAGACCTGAACTTAGAATCAGGCGACGGACTGGATTCATTGGACAACATCCAGGAATCCAAATTTTCGAATTCGGAAATTCCTCGGCCTCTGAGCCTCAGATGGGGTGAGGCTTCGGAATTAAGTCCACCCACCCACCCGAACATTAGCGATCTATCCCAAATTAGGGAAGAGCCCGAAGAAACGGTACATCATTACTGGGCCAGATTCCTCCTGGTTATGAACAGGATAAAGGACTGCCGGGAGGAAGACGCGATTTCATTCTTCTGCAATAATTGCATGGACAAGGGAATCCTCAACGCCATAAGTCACCGTGATATTACACGCTTCGCTGACTTGGCATCCATAGTACGAAAGTACTGTGCGATGGAAAGCGCCCGAAAACCCGAAATAAAATTTTGGGACAATCCGGCCCTGAATGCAAACCCAGTCCGAAATAAAAGGGTGCATCATCGCCAAACACCCGGGTCAAAAACCAAAAAGCAAAAACCCTCTACAGGGCATGGAACCGTATTGGAAGGATGGCTTAATGGACCCTGTAAAATTCACAGTACAGAGGACGCCACACCAACTCACAGCCTTAGAGCACGTTGGATACTCCGGCAGGTGGCGAAAATTGGCGAAAATCTCCTAATTCTGGAGGCCATAGAAAGCCACCCCAGAGACACCAATACGGTATTAAAAGTCTTCGAGACCTTCACATCAAATAATATGCGAAAAAGGACACTCCCCAGCCTTGCCGAAGTCTACCAAGTAGCAACAATAAACCCATGGAGTGACACGGCTATTACCTTTAACGCCAGTGATGAACCTAAATTCCGAACAGCCCGAGCACCAGCCGCATTGGTCCTCAGTCCAATAGTGGACAGCTTTCATCTTACCAAGGTACTCATGTACGGCGGCAGTGGATTGAACCTCATTTATGAGGAAACTCTTCAAAAAGTGGAAATAGACTGGAACCGCATCGAGCGAAGCAGCACAACCTTTAGAGGAATAATCCCCAGTCGGGAAGCGCGCTGTACGGGAAAAATCACACTAGATGTGGTGTTCGGCACGCCGGATAATTACAGGTCCGAAGAGGTCACGTTCCATGTGTCCCCGTTCAGCAGCGGTTATCACGCTCTGCTAGGGCGGGAAGCGTTTACAAAATTCCAAGCAATACCCCATTACGGGTACATGAAGCTCAAGATGCCCGGGCCCAACGGGATCATCACTCTCGCTCGTGATCCGGACATAGCACTCCGCGCCGAAAACAAGACAGCTGCACTGGCCCTCGAGGCACTATCCGAAGCCCTAGCGGCTGAGGAACTGACTGCGCTACGCTCTACGGTGAATAGGGACGACGTGGTACTCGACAAAAGATCCAAGTCCACCTCCTTTAAACCAGCGGACGAAATAGTCAAATTCCAAGTCCATCCAACGGACCCCAATAAAACAGCTTCCATCGGGGCACAGTTAAACCCTGACGTAGACGCCGCACTGCGAGAGTTCCTACGAGAGAACTGGGACATTTTCGCCTGGCACCCTTCAGACATGCCAGGAATCCCACGTAGGCTGGCCGAGCACAGCTTAAATATCCAAACAGAATTCAAACCTGTCAAACAGGCTCTTCGGCATTTTTCCGAACCTAAGAGACAGGCCATGGGAGAGGAGCTAGCAAAGCTATTGGATGCCGGATTCATCAGAGATATAAAACATCCGGACTGGCTAGCAAACCTGGTGATGGTACCAAAGAAGGACAAATCCTGGCGCCTGTGTGTTGATTTTAAAGACCTTAACAAGGCTTGCCCAAAGGATCCCTTCCCCCTCCCCCGCATCAATCAAATTATCGACGCTACCACAGGACATGATTCGTTGTGTTTCCTCGATGCATATTCCGGCTACCATCAAATCCAGATGGCAGAATCAGACCAAGCCGCAACGGCATTCATCACACCATACGGCCCTTTCTGCTTCAACACAATGCCCTTCGGGCTTAAAAACGCCGGCGCAACATATCAGACATGATTCAGACATTGAGCTCCTCCCGTTCGACATAACTTATAAGCCACGGCGAGCCATCAAGTCGCAAGTCTTGGCCGACTTCGTCGCAGAATGGACGGAGGCCGAACTCCCCAAAGAGTACGGCACATATTCAAATTGGATCATGCATTTCGACGGCTCCAAGATGTTGGCCGGGCTGGGGGTTGGCATCGTTTTGGCGTCCCCCACAGGAGACACAGTTCAATACATGCTCCAGATTATGTACACAGACTCCAACAATGCAGCCGAATATGAGGCCCTTTTACATGGTCTCCGGATGGCAGTATCCATGGGCATTCAACGCCTAGAGGTGCGCGGGGACTCGAACCTCGCAATATCCCAAATAAATGGAGACTTCGACGCCAAGGATCCAAAGATGGTGGCTTACCGCAACGCCGTCCTAAAAATGTCATCTCGGTTCGAAGGGCTTGAATTTCACCACATAGCCCGAGAAAATAATCAGGCGGCAGATGTCCTGGCACGCATCGGCGCAAAACGCGATGCAGTCCCCCCCAACATCTTCTTGGAAAGGCTGTTCAAGCCATCCGTAGTATGGGAAGGGGAACCGCACAATAACAGCCCGGACCCAACCGCACCGCCCGACACCGAACATTCTGACACAATCGGCGGCTCTGCCAATGAAATAACACCTTCAGCCCACGTAATAATGGCCGTCATCGCCCCGTGGACAGAACCATTCCTCGCCTACCTTATTAGGCAGGAACTCCTCGAGGACCAAAATGAGGCACGCTGCATAGTGCGGCGATCCAAAGCCTACAAAGTCCACGAGGGAGAGCTTTATAAGAAAAGCACTACCGGAGTCCTTCAAAGGTGTATCTCCGAAGAGGAAGGGCGGAACCTCCTGGCTGAAATTCATGCCGGACTCGGCGGTCATCACGCTGCAGCTCGGTCCCTTGTGAGCAAGGCCTTCTGCACAGGCTTTTACTGGCCGACGGCCCGGGCAGACGCCCAGGACTTAGTCCAACGATGCACCGGTTGCCAGCTCTTCGCAAACCAAAGCCATATGCCACCCACCGCCCTCCAAACTATCCCCATCACTTGGCCCTTTGCGGTCTGGGGGCTTGATATGGTTGGACCCCTTAAAGGCGGAACCCACAAGCACAAATACTTACTGGTCATGGTGGATAAGTTCACCAAATGGATAGAAGCCAAGCCTGCTAAGACGGCCGAATCCAGACCTGTGATAGACTTTATATCCGGGGTTGTACACCGTTACAGTGTCCCCCACAGCATCATCACCGATAATGGCACGAACTTTATGGCCGACGATGTAAAACTCTGGTGCAAAAACATGGGCATCAAGCTCGATTATGCTTCTGTCTATCACCCACAAACTAACGGCCAGGTCAAATGTGCAAATGGTCTTATCATGAGCGGCATTAAACCCAGATTAGTGCGGTCCCTCAAGGAATCTAACACGCACTGGGTAGAGGAGCTCGACTCCGTACTCTGGGGGCTGCGGACCATGCTGAATCGCACCACCGGATACACACCATTCTTTATGGTGTACGGCGCTGAGGCAGTTTTGCCTTGCGACATAATTCATGACTCACCTCGAGTGTGCATGTACGAAGAACGAGAAGCCGAGCTCGATCGGTAGGACAGTTTGGACGCATTAGAGGAGGAGCTTGACGTGGCAAAAGCCCGTTCCGCATTTTATCAATAGCAGGCTCGAAGATACCAAAGCAGAGAAGTACGGGCCAAAAATTACAACGTTGGCGAATTAGTTCTACGCCTGCCAGACAAGAAAAAGGACAAACTCAAGCCCAAGTGGGAAGGTCCCTTCATAATTGACCAAGTCCTGACTGGTGGAGTGTACCGCCTGCGAAATGCATCGGATAACCGACTCGAACCGAACCCATGGAACGCATCCCGTCTCCGAAGATTCTATGCCTAGCGCCGGATCCTGTGTTCGTCTCCTTACTCTGTCCATTTTTTTATATACTTTCTGTCTTACATTCCTCTCCTTGTGTCTCTCTCTCTCTTATAGCCTTTAAAGGCTCACAAATTGACACGCTATCCGTGCTCAGTAAACCTGGGGGCTTCTTTAAATACAAGCTTATTTATACGGCTTCATGCCCAACACATGTGTCAAACTTCCGCATGTACCTTTTATTCACCATTATATGCATCGATATGACTTAAGTTTTGGCCAAGCTGGGTTGCCTGGCTCCTGTGCTTACCCCTACGTTCCCGATTGTTCGGCTAGGTTGTAAAGGGAGCACCTCTGCGATTGTTACTGCCGGTTCAGCCGGACGTGTACCTCAGACTGGGTGAAGCCGAAAGCTAGCGTTCTTAAGGGAATATTCGGTCGGTGAACTAAAGATGATCTTTTTTTATCTACATGCCCCTAGATGTTTTTCCCGCGTTTCTTTTTGCAGCATGGACATGCACTTTAGGGCATGCCTCCCAGGGAAAGGAACCCCTAATGGAACTATTCTCCCTGGAAGATGTTTCTTACTAACCATGTAATATAACATAACTAGTCGGGCACTTGTCTGTTCACGCACTAATGACCCCTACGCCTGGTCTCCATGCATTCCCCGGTTCTTATATAACCGCATGGGAATTCAGGCACACTCCGGACCGTCAGGTCCTGAGGCTGAAGCGAAAAGGTCGGCCATGACAAATGATCTACAATCCGGCTAGAAGGCATTATAAATGTCAATTAAATTACATAGTCATTTTGACTGGTTGTATTCCTCTTCAATACCATCTAACAGGCTGTCTAATTTACAGTCCTGCTGGGAATACTTTGCGGCCAACTCTACTTGGCCGTATACTAAGCTTACAGGGATCTCCTTCCCATCGGGCCCTATAGGACCAACCTCGGCCATGTGGTTGGGGTCAGACTTTGAGTATCGCGTATTCACCATGGCCCAGGCCTCCCTAGCGCCTTGACGGCAGGCCGATATCTTCCACAATTGGAAGCGCTGCCGTGCTCCCTTTAGCTTCTCCGCAAGCTCTCCAAGACCTTCGGGCATGGAGATGGATGGCCACAGGGCCTGGGCGACGCTTTGCATCACCTGCCGAACTTGATCGAGCAGTTGCGAGAGCTCGGGAAGAAGGTCACCCATAGAACTGGGCATCTCCTCCGCAGGACGACCCGTTAGCACACCTACAGACATTGCTTTATTAGTCAACTTCCCCGCCGAACTTTCTTTTAAAGGTTCGTTCAAGCATTTACTAAATATGCCGCGCGGAAGCCGCTGATTCTCCTTCACGGAGTCTGACAGCTGGGCACGAATATCTTTCAGCTCGACGCCCAGCTTGGTGTTGGCATCCTGGAGATCATTCTTCTCCCGCCTCACCTTTGCCAGCACCTTCTCACCAGCCTTTAGCTGGCGTAGGAGGTGTTGCCTTTCCGGATTCAATCCGGCGCCATCTGCAATCTCATTTGTCAGATTCGCACCCATGCCGCGCTTCGCGAAATACTTATCTTTCAAAGCGTATATTACCAGAGGGGGTCTCCTTGGGCTCCCGTGCCGCGGCCAGTGCGGCCTCAAGTTGGGCTTTGCACTCTTTCAGCTCCTTGGACAGTAGGGAATTCTTTTCTGTAAGAACCTGCAAAACAAATGATCCTTAAATCAGTTATTCTAACTGTTTCAAGTCTCGGGGGCTACTGGTCTATATATAATTACCAAAATTTTCTTACCCGTATGTCTTTTACATATTGCTCCATGGCTCTGGCTAGACCATTTTGAGCGGCACGGAGGTACGCATCTCCCGAATTAAAGGCATCTAACGCCCCTTGGGAGAAACAAGCGTCGCGAAGAATTGTCCGGTGGCGCCTATGGTTCATGGCACTCTCCACCTCAGAGTTGGTGGCAGACAACCCGTCCGCATCCTCCGTCGGAGGAGCGTCTGGCACGCGCCTTGCGTTCGCCTCCGCCTCCGGACCAAGCTTTGGAGCCTGGCTGGTGGAGGCGCGATTGACAGCCCCTCCGGATATAGTCCGGTGAGGTTTCTTTGTCCTAAAGAAAGCACAAGTGTCAAATGTGCCTCGAGGTTATAACACCTAGGATAGGGGGGGCGCCATACCTTTGCGCTGATGCCTCGGTCCGGACTGCACTTCTTTTCTGCCCACAGGGCCCTGCGGCCCCCCGTTGGCTTGTTGCCGCTGGTTCGGCCTTCCGCCTCAAAAACCTCCCCTGCAAAGTTCGGTGGTAATCAGGAAACTAAAAACACGAGAGGGCGGACACCTATTCGGGGTACTGGGACTTCGATCTCAGTTACCTGGGAGGCCGGAATTAGCCCTGGGTAATCAGCCGTAATGGCCACCAAGGCGTTGTCCATGCTCAATTGATGGAACACTCCATCAATTAGCTCCACAGATATGTCCGGATCCTCTTGAGAGGCCGGGTCGAGGGACCGTCCTAGGTCCTCAGGTTGTGGAGGAGGGCTGCTTATTTCCTTAATGGCCCGGCGCAGTTCTTGCGTTGAAGTCGTCAGACTGAATATTTAACAATGGGAATACGAAACGGATGAGCAAGTAAATGCGACCACTTACCCAGCTTGGGGGATTGTGCATAGAGAATCCACCCTGTGGGTTGACGCGGAGAAATTCCTCCTCTTCTCCCTTGTACAAAGTGGACAAGATCTTTAGTAGAGTGGCAGCCGAATCCGGCCCCTTACGGCCGTAGCGGGTGGCGTTGTCCTCCCTGTTGAAGTCCCACATGGGGTGGCTTCTATACTGAAGCGGCTGCACCCCTCGCATGATGCATTCGGCCATAACCCCGATCATGGTTAGTCCGGAATGGGCCAACAATCTTATTCGGACCATCAGGTAAATGATGTCCCTGTCACTTTCCCTCTGAGGGCTCCGCGGACGCCAGCTTAGGCGCTTCTTTAAGGGAGCACCGTCGAATTCAGGGAGGCCGACCCGGACAGGATCCGGCAGCGGGACGTCTTCTATATAGAACCATTCTGAGGGCCAATCTTCGGACGCCTTCTTTGGGGTTCCAGATAGATATCTGGTCCCGGCGATCTGCCATACTTCGGCTCTGCCCACTTGATATATTGACCCCTCCTTAGAGCGGGGCACAAGGCAGAATAACCTTTTCCATAGCCCGAAATGAGCCTCGACACCCAAAAACAACTCGCAGAGGGCTACGTAGCCCGCGATATGCAATACGGAGGCTGGCGTGAGATTGTGTAGCTGGAGGCCGTAGAACTCCAGCAGCCCCCGGAGAAATGGATGGATTGGAAACCCGAGCCCCCTTATTAAATAAGGGACAAGGCATACCCGCTCTCCTTTGGAGGGATTAGGGGCACTCTCCGCTTGCTTTCCGCCATTATAGATGGCAAGACCGGCTCGAACCGGGACCATGTAGGCCGGGGGGAGAAATCCCTTGGTCTGGAGCTTCACCAGCTCGCTATGCGGAACGGAGCATCTCTCCCAGTACCCGGGCTGAGGGTTGGAAGGGCGAGGAGAGGAGTTGTGATGACTGGCCATGGTGGAATGGACCTTCGTCGGATGCGCTCTGATGAACACTCGTGAAGGGGGGAATATGTGGTTTGGATCTAAATCGCCGTCCCCTTAAATAGGGCAGCTCATTTACGCGGCTAGGGGTGTGAATGTAAAAGCACTCAGACTTTTCATATTCATTTGACACGTGGGAAGTGGCCAATATTGGGCATAGAAGCCAAGGAGCGCAACATCTACAAGAAACCGGACTTTATTCAACAGGTACACGGAATTTGGGGGAGAACCCGCCTTGCAATGTCGAAGACAATCTGCGCGCCGGACTCAACGTCATTGAAGCCTGGTTCGGGGGCTACTGAGGGAGTCCTAGATTAGGGGCTGTTCGGATAGCCAAACTATACCTTCAGCCGAACTCCTGGACTATGAAGATACAAGATCGAAGACTTCGTCCCGTGTCCGGAAGGGACTTTCCTTGGCGTGGAAGGCAAGCTTGGCGATACGGATATTCAGATCTCCTACCATTGTAACCGACTTTGTGTAACCCTAACCCTCTCCGTGTCTATATAAACCGGAGGGTTTTAGTCCGTAGGACAACATAGACAACAACAATCATACCATAGGCTAGCTTTTAGGGTTTAGCCTCTCCGATCTCGTGGTAGATCTACTCTTGTACTACCCATATCATCAATATTAATCAAGCAGGACGTAGGGTTTTACCTCCATCGAGAGGGCCCGAACCTGGGTAAAACATCGTGTCCCTTGCCTCCTGTTACCATCCGGCCTAGACGCACAGTTCGGGACCCCCTACCCGAGATCCGCCGGTTTTGACACTGACACCAGTATTATTGAAACCGTAACCCTGGAGGAATACATAAGGGACACTTTCCGGAGCGTTTCAGACTCTGAAAAGGAATAGGTATGTGGTACGGTAAGTAAACCGACTCCAAAACAATTTTTAAGGAAATATTTCTACGTTTTGGAATATTTAGAAAAATAGGAAAATAAGTAGCAGTCCGGGAAGGACACGAGGGCCTCACGAGGGTGGTGGGCGCGCCCTACCCCCCTGGGCGCGCCCCCCTACCTCATGAGCACCTCGTGTGCCTTCCGGACTCCGTTTTCTTGCACGATATGTATTTTGCTCGGTAAAAATTCATTATATATTCTCCCGAAGGTTTTAACTCCCGTGTCATGCAAATTTCCTCTGTTTTTGTTTTCGAGTTGTTGTTGCTGCAGATTAGAACAAGATGTCTTCTCAAGAGTCAATCAGGGAGAGCCGGGTATCTAATCCGGCACCAGAACCAAGGGCAAACAGCGACGCTGACCACTTTGGGCCAGCAACGGAGGAAGAGATGGAGGCTGACTTGATGAGAGTAGATGCCATGGAGGATCAAGAAGTCACCTCTCGCTTCCGAGCTGGATTCATGATGGGGGAATTACAGAGCTCAGCCATTCCAAACTCGGTTATCCCTTCCAATATTAGATTATTTTTTCTTATGAAAATATGAAGAGGAGTGTCACTTGTTCTCCCGTAGCTATGCAACACCCTTGGGTACAAGGAGCTTTAGCTGTCACAGGAAAGCTTTGTAAGGAAATAATGGGCCTCAAGCAGCAAGTCTATAAGCTCGAGGAGGAGAACCGCATCCTGAGGGGAATAATCACCAAGAATATTACACCAACAACAAAGAAGGAGAAATAATCACATGGGTATGGGCACTCCCCTTGGCAACTTCCAAGCTTGGGGGAGGTGCCCCGGTATCGTATCACAATCACAACTCCTATCTTTACCTTTTTTTTCTTAGTTCGGTCCTATTAGTAGTATCTTGATCTAGTAGAATAAAGTTTATGTCATGATCTAGTTTTGAGTTTTGCTTTATGATCTCTCTTTGTAATCGAGTCTGTGAGCTATATATAATAAAGATTAGTGTTGAGTCAAGGGCTTGATTATTTTGCCATGATCTTGGGTGAATAAAAGGAAAGAGAAAAAGAATAAAAAGAAACAAAGAGTTCATATTGATCTTATTGAGAGTAATGACTTCACATAGAAAGAGTATGATGATTAAAAGTTGTTGGGAGTTGGCAGACATAGCTTTGGCCATTGTTGCAATTAATAGGAAGTAATAAGGAAAGAGAGGTTTTCACATATAGATATATTATCATTGACATCTTTTATGATTCGGAGCACTCATTAAAATATGACATGCTAAAGAGTTGATGTTGGATAAGGAAGACAATGTAATGAGTTATGTCTTTCTTATATCTAAGATAAAGTATGTTGTCATGGATCCTCTAACTTGTTGAGCTTGCCTTTCCCCCTCATGCTAGCCAAATTCTCAGCACTAAGTAAAAATACTACTTGAGCTTCCAAAATCCCTAAACCAGTTTTGCCATGAGAGTCCACCATATCTACCTATGGATTGAGTAAGATCCTTCAAGTAAGTTGTCATCGGTGCAAAGCAATAAAAATTGCTCTAAACATGTATGATTGATTGGTGTGGGAGAAATAAGCTTTATATGATCTTGTGATGTGGAAGTAATAAAAGTGACGGACTGCATAATAAAGGTTCATATCACAAGGGGCAATATAAAGTGACGTTCTTTCGCATTGAGATTTTATGCATCCAACCATAAAAGCGCATGGCAACCTCTGCTTCGCTCTGCGAAGGGCCTATCCTTTATTATTATCTTCTACCTTATGCAAGAGTCATGGTGATCTTCACCTTTTCTTTTTCATTTTATCCTTTGGCAAGCTCAGCATGTTGGAAAGAACATGATATATACATATATATATCTAATTGCATGTAGGGGAGCATGAACCATTATTGTTGACATTACCCTTGAGGTAAAAGGTTGTGGGGCAAAACTATAAGCCCCTATCTTTCTCTGTGTCCGATTAAAACTACGTAACCACAAGTATTGCGTGAGTGTTAGCAATTATGGATGACTAAATGATAGTTGAGTATGTGGACTTGCTTTTTAGCTCTGACATAGACTATTTCCGATGTTATGATAAATTGCAATTGCTTCAATGACTAAGATTATAGTTTGTCGGAGCCCAATAAGGTTTATGATTTATACTTTTGCATTGTGAATAGATCATCACTTGAACATAAGTAATCATATGACAAAATCTATATATGTTGTTGTTACGAGAATAATCATGATGCCTTCATGTCCGTATTTTATTTTTATCGACGCCTCTACCTCTAAACATGAGGACATATTTATTGTTATCGGCTTTTCGCTTGAGGACAAGCGAGGTCTAAGCTTGGGGGAGTTGATACGTCCATTTTGCATCATGCTTTTATATCAATATTTATTGCATTATGGGCTGTTATTTCACTTTATGTCACAATACTTATGGCTATTCTCTCTTATTTTACAAGGTTTACATAAGGAGGGAGAATGCCGGCAGCTGGAATTCTGGGCTGGAAAAGGAGCAAATATTACAGACCTATTCTGCGCAACTCCAAAAGTCCTGAAACTCCACGGAACATCTTAAAATAAATAAAGAAAAACCCTCGCCAAAGATGAAGGCCAGGGGGCCCACACCCTTCTCACGAGGGTGGGGGGCGCCCCCCCCCCCTAGGGCGCGCCCCCTACCTCGTGGGCCCCCTGGTGGCTCTCTGACGTCCATCTTCTCCTATATGAAGTCTTTCGATGAGAAAAAAATAAGCAGGAACTTTTCGGGACGAGACTCCGCCGCCACGAGGCGGAACCTTGGCGGAACCAATCTAGAGCTCCGGCAGAGCTGTTCTGCCGGGGATACTTCCCTCCGGGAGGGGGAAATCATCACCATCGTCATCACCAATGCTCCTCTCATCGGGAGAGGGCAATCTCCATCAACATCTTGACCAGCACCATCTCATCTCCAAACCCTATTTCATCTCTTGTATCCAATTCTTGTCTCAAAGTCCGGGATTGGTGCTAGTAGGTTGCTAGTAGTGTTGATTACTCCTTGTAGTTGATGCTAGTTGTTTTATTTGGTGGAAGATCATATGTTCAGATCCTATATGCATATTATTACCCCTCTGATTATGAACATGAATATGCTTTGTGAGTAATTACATTTATTCCTGAGGACAAGGGAGAAGTCTTGCTATTAGTAGTCATGTGAATTTGGTATTCGTTTGATATTTTGATAAGATGTATGTTGTCTAGCCTCTAGTGGTGTTATGTGAACGTCGACTACATAACACTTCACCATTATTTGGGCCTAGAGGAAGGCATTGGGAAGTAATAAGTAGATGATGGGTTGCTAGAGTGACAGAAGCTTAAACCCTAGTTTATGCGTTGCTTCGTAAGGGGCTGATTTGGATCCACATGTTTCATGCTATGGTTAGGTTTACCTTAATACTTTTGTTGTAGTTGTGGATGCTTGCAATAGAGGTTAATCATAAGTGGGATGCTTGTTCAAGTAAGAACAGCACCCAAGCACCAGTCCACCCACATATCAAATTATCAAAGTATCGAACGCGAATCATATGAACGTGATGAAAACTAGCTTGACGATATTCCCATGTGTCCTCGGGAGCGCTTTTCCTATTATAAGAGTTTGTTCCGGCTTGTCCCTTGTTACAAAAAGGATTGGGCCACCTTGCTGCACTTTATTTACTTTTGTTACTTATTGCTCGTTACAATCTATATTATCACAAAACTACCTGTTACCACTTATTTCAATACTTGTAGAGAATACCTTGCTGAAAACCGCTTATAATTTCCTTCTGCTCCTTGTTGGGTTCGACACTCTTACTTATCGAAAGGACTACGGTAGATCCCCTATACTTGTGGGTCATCAACCCCCAACCCTGCGGAGTTCTTGCAGCTCTACGAGCTGAGCATCGAGGCGGCCAACGGCGACGAAAAGGTCATGGTGAACTGGTTTCCCATGGCTATCAAGGATGGCGCTCGCTCATGGCTCCTGAACCTGCCCCCAGGCTCGATCTCCTCCTGGGATGAGATGCGCGACCACTTCATTGCCAACTTCTAGGGCACTCGCGACCTCCCCCCAGCAACGGGCAACCTGCGCCGCATAAAGCAACAGTCGGGAGAGACCCTGCAACAGTACATCCAGCGCTTCAACAATGTGTGTCTCAAGATCCCCAAGGTGACAGACGAGGCCATCATCTCAGCGTTTTCTGACGGCGTCCGGGACATCAAGATGAAGGAGGAGCTCGCCATCCATGAGGAGTTGTGCACAACTTTGGAGCTGTTCAACATAGCAACCAAGTGCGCAAGAGCTGAGGAGGGGCACCTCTCCCTCCTCGAGCTCCCCGCTGCGGATCCAGAGGAGAAGAAGGCCAAGGTCAAGGACGTGAAGCGCAAAGGAGTGGCCGTACTCGCAACAGAACCAGACACCAAGTGCGGCTGAGATCTTCCCGAGTCATCCAAGTGTAGCCGTACGTTCTGCACCTTCCACAACGTGCGCACCCACAACACCAACGATTGTCAAGAGCTCAGGGCCATTCGAGATGGACGCTTCGGTCAACGCCCCGAGCGCAACAGTCGGGGCTACGGCCGAGGAGGTGGACGAGGTGGAGGACGTTGGGACGACCGTGGGCCCCGCCAAGAGTGGCGTGACCAGCCTCGCGAGGACCGCTGGCAGGACCAGCCTCGTGAGGGCGCCTGGCGCGACCAGCCTCGCGAGGACCTTCCTCATGGCAACCCTAGTCTCCCTTCGCTGCCACCGCTGCCAAGAAGGAACGACGACCACCAACACGACGAAGGGGCCGGGGGCTTCCAGGAGCCATGCGCCATCGCCTGCATCTTGGGTGGCGCTCAGGCCCCAGCCTCCCAGCGCATCTTCAAGCAGTTCTCTGACGAGGTGAATGCAGCCCTCCCCAAGCTCGAGGCCACGCGCCCACTCAGATCGTCCAACTACGCCATCACCTTTAGCTCGGCGGACCAGCTCAAGTGTGCGGCAACCATCGGTGTTCTCCCAATGCTCTGCTCACCCGTCATCAGCAATGTCCAAGTCACTAAGACCCTCATCGACGGTGGCGCAGGGCTCAGTGTCCTGTCCGTCGAGACGTTCGACAGCCTTCAAGTGCCATATGACCAACTCCAGCCCACCAGGCCTTTCTCAGGAGTGACTGACGGCTCCACCACCCCGATAGGACAAGTTCGTCTCCCTGGCACCTTCGGTCAGCGCGACAACTACCGCACCGAGCTCGTCGACTTCGACGTCGCCCACATCCACCTGCCGTACAATGCCATCCTCGGATACCCAGCACTGGCCAAATTCATGGCAGTCACCGTGGCTACAACATCCTCAAGATACCGGGAAGCGGCGGAATCATCACAATCCCCTGCGAAGAAAGAGATGCGGTGTACTCCCTCGAGCGCGCCTTTCAAGCTGCATCAATCGAAGGCCCTGACAGCGCAGGTGTACAGTACCCGCCTGAGGCCAACCCCAAGAAGAAGCAACTATTCAGCACTGCGCCTCAGGGAAGCGGCGCCACCTTAAGATCAGCGCCCGCGCCTGGGGCGCCTCCTCCCCTCTCATAGGGAGGCATGCCCGACGCCCTCCTCGAGCAGGGCTCGGGGGCTCTCTTCTGGAGAGCCTCTGACCTGTCCAATATCACGAGGGAGGCGCTCGGGCACCACACGGAGGCGTGCTTTGCGACATGTTTCCCTCAGGAGGACACCGGGCGAGGAGCTCCTGGCACTCAGCAGTTCATCGACAAGGCCACTCAGGAGCTTCAGGAAGCAAGGGCAATATGCGGCGACCGCCGCCCACCTGGCACTGCTCCCCACCCTAGGGAGGGTGGTAAGCTGCGCGTCTCCATCGACATCCCAGGGCTCAACAGGGCCGCATCTCAGGAGCGCTTCTGGCCTTCGTGCGCTGGCCGGTGTGAGGGTCCGCCTCACAACTACGTTCGCATGTCATTCGGCCTGCCGAGCGTGGCAGCCGCCTTCTAGCGCAATCTGTGGAGCATCCTGGCAGGTTAGGAGGCCAGGCATCACGCAGTCCTGGCGGAGATGGAGACGGTCCTCAGGAGGCCAACTGAGCCTGAGCCTCCCGAGGCTCTGGGCCTCGACGGCTCGTGAGGAGCGACTTCTTCAGCGCACATCTTCAGCTACCCCAACACTCCTTCGACAACCAAGCCAGGTTACATCTTCCAAGTTTATTTAGTTGGGAGCCCCCCTGGGCTGCATCATTCCCAGGCCGCGTGGGTCTGTCCCCACGGCATGTATCCTTTTACGTCTTAAGGTTACTCTGCGGGGGGCGCCCCTCGGGCTGCATCATCCCCAGGCCGCTCGGGTCCGACCCAGTGGCATGTATCATTCTTGCATTTACCTGAGCTAGTTTGATTTTCATGCATAATCTATCTATGGCATCACTGCCTTCTTGATTATCGCCCGCCACGGGAACCTCTCATGCCAGCACGGCGCTTGTGCTCGGGTTCGTCCCTGCAACACTGACAATTTGAGTGGCCCAGCTCTGGCCCGCTGTAACGCCCCGAGACCGATGTGCCAGGTGTCTTCCAGCTATTCACCGTCGTTGTCATGTCATTCGCTTGAGTGTTGCATCTTTTCATGTCATCATGTGCATTGCATCATCATGTTTTCAAAACATGCATCCGTCCTGGTCTCCTCGTTCCGTCCGTTGTCCGTTCTGAGCCCAGACACACTTGCACGCACCCGCGGCATGTCTGAAATAGTATTTTATAAGTGGACGGAAAATGTTCTCGGAATTGGATGAGAGTTGACGTGTGGTCTTATTATAGTGTAGATAGACCGACTGTCAAGTTACATCGCATTCGGAGATTGTTTGATGCCCCAACGGATAACTATAGCGGCAGTATAGCCGGTCTAACGTCGGACGTTTTCGGTCTCCAGAAACCGTGTCGGGCTGCATCTCTCGCCTCTTCTCTCAGACCAACCCGCTCTTCACAATCCGCCAGACCCAACCTAACCTCTCTCATCAGCCCACGGCCCTCCTCGCGCGCGCGTCCGAAAGTTGTCCTGGACCCGAGCCGGACTTTCGTCACCGTTGGATCTAGATCATCCCCAAACATCTACAAAACGTCTCCGTTTTCTTATTTAGACTCCCTAGCTATTTTATTCGCGTTCGTCCAATTGCGATCGGAGGGACGAGATAGCCTCTACCCTAATCCCTTTGCAATATAAATAGTGGGCAACCCTAGAAATTAGGGATCTTGTCCCATCCTCCGCCGCCGCCAACCCACTATCTCCTCCTCCTTGGGATCCCCTCCCGAGTCAACCACCAACCAAAGCCGTCACTTTCCTCCTCGTTTTCCAGATCGGGCCAACCACAACCAGCCAATTTCATCGATCCAACCCATCAATCATGCAAGCCCCGCAGCCAACCACCTTCCCCGATACACCCATCGATCTAGCCCCGTCGAGCTCCTCCGCTCGGCCCCGTCGTCGTCCCACTCGTCTGCATCGGCGGCCAGGCACCCGAGGCATCGCGCTCCTCCCGCTCATCACCTCGCCGCCCCTACCTTCCCTTCCTGCTCGTTTCTCCCTTTCTCATTGCTCTCTCTGATGCATCACGGAACCGAGCCACCATGTCCACCGCCAAGTTCCTGTCGGGAGCAACACCGCCCGGATCCGGCTGCCTCCACGTCGTCCGCGTCCCTGCCTCGCCATGAGCGCGCCCGCCTCCTCCTACTAACTTCCTCGTCACTGAAGCAGCTCGTCCACGAGCTTGACCTCGTCCCCGCCGACGGCCATGACCAACAGCAGCTCTCCCTCGCCCCCAGAGAACACCACAGGCCACCGCTAGGCCCGACCGGGTCTGAGGCCCCCTTTCCTTTCGACGATGTTCCCTTTCGGATCCTGTCGCCGGAGCCCCATCCCCGCTGATCCTCGCCGTCGTTGTTTTCTTCCTGACCACCGTCAACGCCGGGTCCGGCGTCTGCTTTGAGCAGAGATGGAAGTCGCCCGCGTCTTGCCACCCGAACCCGCCTCCTCCGTCCCTGGACCAGTTTCCCCACGCCCTCGCCATCTTCCGCTCTTTCCGGGCGTCGCCGGGCACCTTCACCGCGAGCTGCCGGAGTTTGCACCGCCGCTGCTCTGTTTCTGCTTCTGCTTCCTGTCGAACAGGGAGTCGTGCCCGCAAACCGCTCCCTCGCCCGCTCGTCCATCATGCGATCCATCCAGTGCCCGAGTGGGCCGGCCTGCCAGTGCCCGAGGCCCAGCTGCGCGCCTAGCAGCCAGATCCGGCCTGCCCTGCCTCCTCCACAAACTGGGCCCGGCCCATGGGTGAGGCACACCCCCAGCGCCCACCTTTTCTCCCTGATGTTGGGCCAGTTCTTGTTTCGGCCCGTAATGGATTTTTTTCAGATCTGGTGATTTTGTCTTTTTTCAGAGAGTGCAGTTTTTCACAAAACCCCTTAGCCTTCATGCATTTAATATCTCACAAACTAAGCATCACATGTAAAAACTTTGTATATGAAACTTGCTTAGATTTTCATCTATGTTTAAAATGTTTAAAATGATGTTTGTTTAAATTTGCTTAAATAACTTGCTAAAATGATTTATTTCATAACTAAATAACCATAACTCAGAGTTTAATAAACTTTATATGTAAATGGGGTAGAAAAATCCCTAGTTTAACATGATGGCTTAACTTTGCATGTTTAACAACTCTAAAATTGTGTTTAGGGCAGAACAGTACCATAACCAAAATATGCATATGGGGATTTACCAGAATTGTTGTTCGTTGTTTCCGACCTCATTTAAACTTGCCTAGATAGGTAGTTTTATTTTGCTTCACCCCTTGCCATGCTAACCAACATTTAATATTGTTGAGTACATAAACGAGATCGAACTAAATAACTTGTTGTGGTGTTTCGTCAATATGCAACTCGTTGCATGTTGAGCTCCACTTAATTTGTAGGTTTGTTTGTGCACTTTGCCATGCCATGTATCATTAAACCGGACATGCATCATACTTGGTTGTGCATCACATGTTTATGTGATGGTTGTTTACTATGTTGTTTGCCTCTTTCCGGTGTTGCTCCTTCGGGTTGGTTCCGATAACGTCGTGTTTGTGAGGATCCGTTGGCTACGTCCGTTTGTCTTCTTCATGGACTCGTTCTTCTTCCTTGCGGGATTTCAGGCAAGATGACCATACCCTCGAAATAACTTCTATCTTTGCTTGCTAGTTGCTCGCTCTTTTGCTATGCCTATGCTGCGATACCTACCACTTGCTTATCATGCCTCCCATATTGTTGAACCAAGCCTCTAACCCACCTTGTCCTAGCAAACCGTTGTTTGGCTATGTTACCGCTTTGCTCAGCCCCTCTTATAGCGTTGTTAGTTGCAGGTGAAGATTGAAGTTTGTTCCTTGTTGGAACATGGAGTTGTTGTTCCTTGTTGGAACATGTTTACTTGTTGGGATATCACAATATCTCTTATTTAATTAATGCATCTATATACTTGGTAAAGGGTGGAAGGCTCAGCCTTATGCCTGGTGTTTTGTTCCACTCTTGCCGCCCTAGTTTCCGTCATATCGGTGTTATGTTCCCGGATTTTGCGTTCCTTACGCGGTTGGGTTATAACGGGAACCCCTTGACAGTTCGCCTTGAATAAAACTCCTCCAGCAATGCCCAACCTTGGTTTTACCATTTGCCACCTAGCCTTTTCTTTCCCTTGGGTTCTGCAGACTCAAGGGTCATCATTATTTTAACCCCCCCCCCCCGGGGCCAGTGCTCCTCTGAGTGTTGGTCCAAACTAGAGCCCTGTGCAGTGCCCCCTCGGGGAAACTCGAGGTTTGGTTTTAGTTGTATGGAGAGCTCATCTGAGTGTGCCCTCAGAACGAGATATGTGCAGCTCCTATCGGGATTTGTCGGCACATTCGGGCGGTGTTGCTGGTCTTGTTTTACCATTGTCGAAATGTCTTGTAACCTGGATGCCGTGTCTGATCGGAATGTCTTGGGAGAAGGAATATCCTTCGTTGACCGTGAGAGCTTGTGATGGGCTAAGTTGGGACACCCCTGCAAGGATTTAAACTTTCGAAAGCCGTGCCCACGGTTATGGGCAGATGGGAATTTGTTAATGTCCGGTTGTAGAAAACCTGAAGTTGACCTTAATTAAAATACATCAACCACGTGTGTAACCGTGATGGTCTCTTCTCGCCGGAGTCCGGGAAGTGAACACGGTGTTGGAGTTATGTTTGACGTAGGTTGTTCTAGGATCACTTCTTGATCATAGTTTCTCGACCGTGCTTTGCCTTCTCTTCTCGCTCTCATTTGCGTATGTTAGCCACCATATATGCCAGTCGCTTGCTGCAGCTCCTCATCATACCTTTACCTTACCCATAAGCTTAAATAGTCTTGATCGCGAGGGTGCGAGATTGCTGAGTCCCCGTGACTCACAGATACTTCCAAAACTAGCTTGCAGGTGTCGTTGAACCGTGCATATGAAGCTACCAAGTTCAAGGAGGAGCTCGATGAAGATCTTATCCTTTGTGTTGTTTCGTTCTAGTTGATCAGTAGTGGAGCCCAGTCGGGAAGATCGGGATCTGTGTAACTTTTGGGGTAGTCTTCTTTTATTTTGGTTCCGTAGTCGGACCTTGATTGTATCTGGTTGATGTAATGTTTTATTCATGTAATTGTGTGAAGTGGTGATTGTAAGCCAACTATGTATCTTTTCCCCTTTACTTATTTACATGGGTTGTGTGAAGATTACCTCACTTGCGACATTGCTTCAATGCGGTTATGCCTCTAAGTCATGCTTCGACACGTGGGAGATATAGCCGCATCAAGGGCGTAACACCCGCGGCATGCCCGCGCACGTCACCTCATCAGGCTCTCAATGCCTTCACCTCCTTGCGAAGCAACTAGTGGCGGACCGGCAATCACCATGGCAATTTGTGCCCTTCCCCGCGCTAACTTGGAGGAACCTCCTGAGGACTACAGCGGGCGGTACCGCGGGCTCTCTCTCTCTCTTCTCCCATGCAATTCGCTTGCGCGTTAAAAGGGGGGCTCCTGAACATCACGACTCAGGAGCTCTTACTGGCTCTCCAGCCCTCACCCCCTGGCCTTGACCACGGCATCGCGACCTAGCACACTAGCGGCGGCTGAGCTCACTCGAGGGTCGGGACCTGAGGACGCAGAGCACACAGGAGAGCATGGAGAAGAGGAGGAGGCTCACACGGGCCTAACCTAGCTACCCAATGGTGGTCGACGCCCAAATCTAGCACAACACAAGGAACTAGCTCCGGAATACCAAGATAAGTCTCGCGCCTGGATCAACCCAGCGCTACGGCACAAGATCCTCGCCTCTCGCTACCCTGTTGCGGCAATGTCGCCTCCCTTTCCCATTCTCAGGTAGCTGCTTGCGTGCTAAAGGGGACCTCTGAAGCATCGCGCCTCAGGAGCTCTTATTGGACCTCGGGCCGCTCACCTCCTAGCCTTGACCATGGCATTGTGACCTGGCATACCAGCGATGGCTGCAGCCTGCCTAGGGACCGGGACCTGTTGGCGTAGAGCACCAAGCTGTCGCGGGGTTGGAAAGGGGAGACCGAGCCTCAGCAGGACACGCGTTCTCAAATTTTCACAATAAGGATAATATCGACAAAAGACATTATAGACGCTTTACACGCCCCCCAGGGTCCGTTTCGATCCCTCGTAGGGAACAAAAAGAAGGGAGTTCCTAGGAGCTCTATCTACACACGCCGGGGCAGCCTACGCCATCATCAATAGTGGGCCACGGGAGGCCGGCGCCAACCCCATCCAAATCAGCGACGGCGGCGGCCGGACGTTGCGGCCTTGCTCCGGGCCCGGCGAGAGCTCGGGGGCACGTAACTGTCGCCGCTTGTCTCTGGAGTCTCGGCAAGCTCGGGAGAGTCGCTGGAC
The DNA here is from genome assembly GCF_056163025.1 of Triticum urartu. Lineage (NCBI taxonomy): Eukaryota > Viridiplantae > Streptophyta > Magnoliopsida > Poales > Poaceae > Triticum > Triticum urartu. Next base: position 488,135,278 of record NC_141878.1, read on the forward strand.
CACCAGGAGTCACCGATGTCGCTGGAGGAGTTGCGGGCAAGGCCAGCAGCAGGCTCGGAGTCACGACTATCTCGTGACAATGAGACAGCCTCTTCTTCGGCGGAAGTGGCTCGGGCTCATCAAGGGGAGTTTTGCCCTTCTCTGCGGCTGAGAACCTCCATATCGGCGCCATGACCAATGCAGCAAGCGATGGAACGAGGAAAAAGAAGGAGCGGGAGAAACGAAGTAAGAGATGGGTGACAGGGGCTCCGCCCCCGCTTCCCATTCATAGCCAAGGGCAGGCCAACAGCCGGCCTCCACGATCTAAGGTAATAAATGATCTTTTTCTACATGCAGCAAGGACTCGTCAACTTGGGCAGTTGCCGAGGCAGCGTGGGGAAGCGGAGACGCCCACGTCCAATCAGTCGCCATGCGACAGCCGTGGCCGCAGGCTGTTGGGGCCCGCGGCGCTCCGTGCTTGCCCCTTGGCTTCGCCTCGAAGCCAAGCCCAAGCGCGCCTTGGGCCTGCGGGATACTGTCGGCGTTCTGGGAACGGGGGTCCCCAGACTTGCCTGCCTGCGGCCCACAGCATGGCTCCCCCAGCGGCCCTATACGGCCCATCCTCATCGGCAAACACTCAAGACCCTCGCGAGGGGCCAAGCCTCGCGAGGCAGATGATGCAAGACCTCCTCAGGGGTGGCCTCACCAGGATGGCTCGCGAGAGGCGGAGAGATCAAGGCAAGGGACACCTCGCGAGGTTTCTGTGACGCAAGCCATGACGACCGGAGCTAGGCGGGCGCCAGCGCACGCAGTATCCTTGTTTCCTCTTTGGTGCTAAGGAGGCAAGCGCAGGCGAGGAGTTCCGAGGCATGAGGCAAAGGTTTCCATATCGGTGCAACAAGACCAAGACCAGCAGGACGGCAGGACGGAGGTCACCGTGGAGCCCAAGACGGCGTCACCACCAGAGCCTTTGGCAAGCGAAGACTACTTTTGTCAAGATAACTTGTACTAGTTGTCTCCCTTCGAAATTGGCCGTTGTGGGATCCCTTCCCGCTCAATATTTGGGAAGAGGACCAGGGCCGCTATAAATAGGACTAGCCACCACCATAGTGAGGCATCTCATCTTGGACTGGACCCATTCCACCAAGGCAACCACACACGTTCACCAAGCACAAGAACACCTCTCCTCAGGAGGCTGTTCTTCCCTTGTAATTGTCCGTCCTCAGCCCAAGAGGCAATCCACCACACCACACTGGAGTAGGATATTACACCACAATGGTGGCTCGAACCAGTATAAATCTTGTGTCTCTCGTTCATTGGGTTCGATGAGCTAGGCCGTGAGATCGTGGTGAGTGCGAGCTGGAGGGGGGAGAGATCTTTGTGGGCACCCTAGTGTTCGAACCTCAAGGGTTTTGCGGGAACCCGAAATCCGACACATAGACCTGTTGTTGGCATGCACGTTGTCTCAGTTAAAATAGGAGATCATTGTTATCATGGTTTATGCGACATAGGTGCTAGCGTGAGTGCTATTCCCTTTACTTTATATCAAGAAATTATGAATGACATAGCACCTGCAGAGATAGAAGACATAGATGTTACTATTAAACTTGCTAATGGAGACATTATATCACCAATTGGGATTGTTAGAGATGTTGAAGTCTTGTGTGGGAAAATAAAATACCCTACTGATTTTCTTGTTCTTGGTTCCCCACAAGATGATTTTTGTCCCATTATCTTTGGTAGACCTTTCTTGAACACCGTTAATGCTAAAAATAGATTGTGAGAAACAAACTGTCAGTGTCAACTTTGGTGATGAGTCTCATGAGTTTAATTTTTCTAAGTTTAGTAGAAAACTTCAGGAAAAAGAATTGCCTAGTAAAGATGAAATAATTGGTCTTGCTTCTATTGATGTGCCTCCTACTGATCCTTTAGAGCAATCCTTGCTAGACCATGAAAATGATTTACATATGCATGAAAGAAATGAAATAGATAAGATTTTCTTTGAACAACGTCCTCTGCTTAAACACAATTTGCCTATTGAAACTCTAGGAGGTCCTCCTCCACCTAAAGGTGATCCTATTTTTGAATTAAAACAATTGCGAGACACTTTGAAATATGCTTCTATTGATGAGAAGAAGATATATCCTATTATTATTAGTGCTAACCTTTCAAAACATCAAGAAGAAAGATTATTGAATGTTCTAAGGAAGCACCGAGCTGCTACTAGATATACTCTTGATGATTTAAAGGGCATTAGTCCCACTCTATGTCAGCACAAGATTAATATGGAACCTGATGCTAAACCCATTGTTCATCACCAATGTCGGTTAAATCCAAAGATGAAAGAAGTGGTAAGAACGGAGATATTAAAACTTCTGGAAGCAGGTATAATCTATCCTATAGTTGATAGTAGATGGGTAAGTCATGTTCATTGTGTCCCTAAGAAAGGAGGTATTACTATTGTCCCTAATGATAAGAATGAACTTATTCCACAAAGAATTGTTACAGGCTATAGAATGGTAATTGATTTTATAAAATTAAACAAAGCAACTAGAAAATATCATTACCCTCTGCCTTTTATTGATCAAATGCTAGAAACATTATCTAGTCACACACATTTTTGCTTCCTTGATGGATATACTATTTTTTTCACAAATACCTGTTTCTCAACCTGATCAAGAAAAGACCACTTTCACTTGTCCCTTTGGAACTTATGCTTATAGACGTATGCCTTTTGGTTTATGAAATGCACCTGCTACCTTTCAAAGATGTATGACTGCTATATTTTCTGACTTTTGTGAAAAGATTGTAGAGGTTTTCATGGATGACTTTTCTGTTTATGGGAAGTCTTTTGATGATTGTTTAAGCAATCTTGATCGAGTTTTGCAGAGATGTGAGCAAACAAATCTTGTCCTGAATCGGGAGAAGTGCCACTTTATGGTTAATGAACGTATTGTTTTGGGCCATAAAATTTCTGAAAAAGGTATTGAGGTGGACAAAGCTAAGGTTGATGCAATTGAGAAAATGCCATGTCCTAAAGGTATCAAAGCTATTCGTAGTTCCTTAGGTCATGCTGGTTTCTATAGGAGATTTATCAAAGACTTCTCTAAAATTTCTAGGCCTCTTACAAATCTTTTGCAAAAGGATGTCCCTTTTGTTTTTGATGATGATTGTTTAGAAGCCTTCGAAACACTCAACAAAGCCTTAATTTCTGCACCTATTGTTCAACCACCTGACTAGAACTTGCCTTTTGAAATTATGTGTGATGCTAGTGATTATGATGTTGGTGTTGTTCTAGGGTAAAGAGTTGATAAGAAACTAAATGTTATTCATTATGCTAGTAAAACTCTAGACAGTGCACAAAGAAATTATGCTACTACTAAAAAAGAATTTCTAGCAGTGGTGTTTGCCGGTGATAAATTTAGATCTTACATTGTTGATTCAAAATTAATTGTTCACACCGACCATGCTGCTATTAAATATCTTATGGAAAAGAAAGATGCTAAACCTAGACTTATTCGATGGGTTATCTTGTTACAAGAATTTGATTTGCATATCACTGATAGAAAAGGAGCAGAGAACCCCGTAGCTGATAACTTGTCTAGGCTTGAAAATGTGCTTGATGACCCACTACCTATTGATGATAGTTTCCCTGATGAGCAGTTAGCTGCAATAAATGTTTCTCATAGTACTCCTTGGTATGCTGACTATGCTAATTACATCGTCACTAAATATTTACCACCTAACTTTAAATAGAAAAAAATTCTTCTATGATTTAAGACATTACTTTTGGGATGACCCACATATTTATAAAGAAGGAGTAGATGGTATTATTAGACATTGTGTACCTGAGCATGAATAGGGACAAATCCTACGGAAATGACACTCCGAAGCTTATGGAGGGCATCATGCAGGAGATAGAACTGCTCACAAGGTATTACAATCTGGATTTTATTGGCCTACTCTCTTCAAGGATGCACGTAAGTTCGTCTTACCTTGTGATGAATATCAAAGAATAGGTAATATCGGTAAGCGTCAAAAATGCCTATGAATTATTCACTTGCTGTTGAACCATTTGATGTTTGGGGATTTGATTGCATGGCATCTTTTCCTTCTTCTAATGGGTATACACATATTTTGGTTGCTGTTGATTATGTTACTAAGTGGGTAGAAGCTATTCCAACTAGTAGTGTTGATCACAACACCTCTATTAAAATGCTTAAGGAAATTATTTTCCCAAGGTTTGGAGTCCCTAGATATTTAATGATTGATGGTGGTTCACACTTTATTCATGGTGCTTTCCGTAAAATGCTTGCCAAGTATGATGTTAACCATAGAATTGCATCACCCTATCATCCTCAATCTAGTGGTCAAGTTGAACTTAGCAATAGAGAAATAAAATTAATTTTGCAAAAGACTATCAATAGGTCCAGGAAGAATTGGTCTAAGAAATTAGATGATGCACTTTGGGCTTATAGAACAACGTGTAAATAGCCTACGGGTATGTCTCCTTACAAAATGGTTTATGTAAAAGCTTGTCATTTGCCTCTTGAGTTAGAACATAAGGCTCATTGGGCAGTTAAAGAACTCAACTATGATTTCAAACTTGCTGGTGAAAAGAGGTTATTTGATATTAGCTCATTAGATGAATGGAGAACCCAAGCTTATGAAAATGCCAAGTTATTTAAAGAAAAAGTTAAAAGATGGCATGATAAAAGAATCCAAAAGCGTGAGTTCAAAGTTGGAGAATATGTTCTTTTGTACAACTCTCATTTAAGATTCTTTGCAGGAAAATCCTCTCCAAATGGGAAGGACCCTATGTTATCGAGGAGGTTTATCGGTCTGGAGCTATCAAAACAAATAATGCCAAAGGTACTAACCCGAAGGTTGTTAATGGGCAACGAATAAAACATTATATCTTAGGTACGCCCATTAATGTTGAAAGTAATATTATCCAAACTATGACACTAGAAGAACACATAAAAGAGACCTTCCGGAACACTCCAGAATCGTGAAAAAGAGGAGGTACGTGATACGGTAAGTAAACTGACTCCGAAAAATCCGCAAAAATATTTTTCGTCAATTTTGGAATATAACAAAAATTAGGAAAACAAGAAACTACCGGGATGGTCACCCTGGTGGGCACAAGACATCAGGGCGTGCCTGGCATGTTCCCACCTTGGGTACCTTTCGGACTTTGTTTTTCTTCCGTTTGCTTGTTTCCCAAGATAAAAAATCTTTATATACCCCCTGAACCTATTGATCACTGTATCGCGGAGAAATCTTCTGTTTTATTTTCCTTGCTATTTTCTGGCAGATTAGATTAGGCCAGCATCATGTCTTCCTCATCTTCCAACAATGGAGAAGAAGATGTGGGGTTGGTTTAGGAAGATCTAAGGAGAGAGGAAGCTGAAGAGGTTGACATGGAGGAAGGAGAGGAAAATCCCTTTGGGGTTCACCCTCCGGCTTCTGAGAGAGGCACATTGGCTGGAATCTCCACTCATCCTAATCCTCATGAAGCAATGAGATCATCAAACAATCAAGAGAGCCCCGAAGTGCATGAAGAACTCCCACCAAGAAGGCCTTTACACAGGTTACATCGTAACAATTTTCACAATTTGATTCACAATTATGGGTTCGAGAATACTCCCCGTGTGCACATACCGTCAAATTGGGACATAGCTCGTCCAAGAGAAAGCAATGCAGGAACAAACCCCCGGGTCCTGGAAAATAAACACATAATGGCTGAAGTGATGAAAAACACCGAGTTACGTCATCGAGCCCTTCGGGAGATTCAAGGCTTGAGGGATCTACTCATGGTTATATTGGAAAAGGTTGCTACTTCATCACCAAAACAAAATTGAGTATCGAGTATGGGCACTCCCCGTGGCTTCCGCCAAGCTTGGGGGAGGTGCCCCGGTATCGTATCACCTCCACTGTCTTTTGCCTTCACTTCTCTTAGTTCGATCCATAGTTACCTTTTGCTTTAGATGAATAAAAATTTAGTTCGATCCTTTCTTTTTGAGAGTTTGCTTAGTGACCTATCCTTGTAATCGTGTGCAAAATATATAATAAAGTTTACTTTGAGTTATTGCTTTCTTTATTCTCATTTTCTAATAAAAGGAAAGGAAATAAATGAAAAGGATCATATGCTAATCTTATGGTAGGTGATGACACCACATAAGGAAAAGTATAAGTAGGAAATTTTATTAGAGATTGAAAAACATAGCGTTGGTCAATGATGCAACTCATGAAAGAATTAACAAGGAAAGAGAAGATTCACATATAAATACACTATCCTAGAAATCTTTTGTGATTGTGAGCCCCCATCAAAATATTATATGCAAAAATTATTGACGTTGGACAAGGAAGACAACGTAAAGATTTATGTTTGTTCATATTCACATAGAAGTTATATTGTCATAGATCCTTCAACATGTGGTGCTTGCCCCCATCTTTGCTAGCCAAAAATTCCACACTGAGTAGAGATACTACTTGTGCATCCAAAAACCCTTAAACCCAAATCTTATTTTCAAGAGTCCACCATACCTACCTAAGGATTGAGCAAGATCCTTCAAGTAAGTTGTCATCGGTGCAATAAGGCAATAAAAATTGCTTCTAAAAATGTAAGATCATTTAGTGTAGGAGAAAATTGAGCGTTGTACGAACTTGTGATAGCAAAGAATAAAAGCGACAGACTGCATAATAAATATTGCTATCATAAGGGGCAATATAACGTGACGTTCTTTTGCACTAAGGGGTTGAGCATACTAACAAATAAGCGCATGGCAACCTCTGCTTCCCTCTGCGAAGGGCCTATCTTTTACTTTTATGTATTTACTTTTATGCAAGAGTCAAAGTTTTTCTCTCTATTCCTTTTTATTTTTCTCCTTTGGTAAGTAGCATGTGGTGAGGAAAGATCTAGGCACATATGTCCAGTTGAATATGGGTAGCATGAGTTATTATTGTTGACATCACCCTTGAGGTGAATACGTTGGGAGGCGAAACTATAAGCCCCTATCTTGCTATGTGTCCAGTTGAAACGTTTTGCTCATGTATATACGGTTAGTGTTAGAAATCATAGAAAACTATATGATGGTTGAGTATGTGGACTTGCCTAAAGACTCTGATATGCTACCCTTCCTGAAAAGATGATGAATTGTACTTGCAAAGTTGACTGAGAACATAGTTTGTTGGTTTCCAATAGAGTTTATGCTTTATACTTCAATAGTGTGATGAATTGTTACTTATTCATGAGATGATAAAAGTTTTATGCTAAAGTTTGTTGTTGTTATAATAATTCACATGATGCTTCTGTGTCTGTATTTTGTTTTCATCGACACCTCTCTCTCTCTCTCTAAGCATGTGGACATGTTTTTCGATTTTGGTTTTCGCTTGAGGACAAGCGAGGTCTAAGCTTGGGGGAGTTGATACGTCCATTTTGCATCATGTTTACCTACTATTATTTATAATGTTTGTATGCATAATAATGCTTTTTCGAGTAATTCTAATGCCTTTTCTCTCATAATATGCAAGGTACACACAAAGACGGAGAATTCCCGTAGCTAGAAATCTAGACCTGAAAAAGCTACGTCAGGCTACCTATTCTGCACAACTCCAAATGAGCTGAAACTTTACAGGTAATTTATATGGAATATATAAGAAATATTGGAGTCAATAAGTACTAGAGGGGGCCCACCAGGTGGGCACAACCCACCTGGGTGCGCTAGGGAGCCCAAACGCGCCCCGGTGGGTTGTGCCCTCCTCGGTCCACCTCCGGTGCCCATCTTCTGGTATATAAGTCATTTTGACCTAGAAAAAATAATAGGAGGACTTTCGGGATGGAGTGTCGCCGTCTCGAGGCGGAACTTGGGCAGGAGCACTTTTGCCCTCCAGCGGAGCAATTCCGCCAAGGGAACTTCCCTCCTGGAGGGAGAAATCGTCGTCATCATCATCACCAACAACTCTCCCATCTTGGGGAGGGCAATGTCCATCAACATCTTCAACAACACCATCTCCTCTCAAACCCTAGTTCATCTCTTGTGTTCAATCTGTGTACCGGAACTATAGATTGGTGCTTGTGGGTGACTAGTAGTGTTGATTACATCTTGTAGTTGATTACTATATGGTTTATTTGGTGGAAGATTATATGTTCAGATCCATTATGCTATTTAATACCCCTCTGATCTTGAGCATGTTTATCACTTGTGAGTAGTTACTTATGTTCTTGAGGTCACGGGAGAAATCATGTTGCAAGTAATCATGTGAACTTGATATGTGTTCGATATTTTGATAGTATGTATGTTGTGATTCCCTTAGTGGTGTCATGTGAATGTCGACTACATGACACTTCACCATATTTAGGCCTAAGGGAATTCATTGTGGAGTAGTTATTAGATGATGGGTTGCGAGAGTGACAGAAGCTTAAACCCTAGTTTATGCGCTATTCCGTAAGGAACTGATTGGATCCAAAAGTTTAATGCTATGGTTAGAATTTATTCTTAATACTTTTCTCGTAGTTGCGGATGCTTGCGAGGGGGTTAATCATAAGTAGGAGGTTTTTTCAAGTAAGAACAACACCTAATCACCGGTGCACCCATGCTACCTCTTGAGCACTGCGTTGGATTTCCTTGAAGAGGAAAGGATGATGCAGCAAAGTAGCGTAAGTATTTCCCTCAGTTTTTGAGAACCAAGGTATCAATCCAGTAGGAGGCTACGCGCGAGTCCCTCGTACCTGCACAAAACAAATAACTCCTCGCAACCAACGCGATAAGGGGTTGTCAATCCCTTCACGGTCACTTACGAGAGTGAGGTCTGATAGATATGATAGAATAATATTTTTGGTATTTTTGTGATAAAGATGAAAAGTAAAATAAAAGCAAAGTAAAAAAGCAAAGGAAATAACTAAGTATTGGAATATTAATATGATGAAGATAGACCCGGGGGCCATAGGTTTCACTAGTGGCTTCTCTCAACAGCATAAGTATTTTACGGTGGGTGAACGAATTACTATTGAGCAATTGATAGAATTGAGCATAGCTATGAGAATATCTAGGTATGATCATGTATATAGGCATCACGTCCTAGACAAGTAGACCGACTCCTGCCTACATCTACTACTATTACTCCACTCATCGACCGCTATCCAGCATGCATCTAGAGTATTAAGTTCATGAAAACAGAGTAATGCCTTAAGCAAGATGACATGATGTAGAGGGATAAATTCATGCAATATGATAAAAACATCTTGTTATCCTCGATGGCAACAATACAATACGTGCCTTGCTACCCCTACTGTCACTGGGAAAGGACACCGCAAGATTGAACCCAAAGCTAAGCACTTCTCCCATTGCAAGAAAGATCAATCTAGTAGGCCAAACGAAACTGATAATTCGAAGAGACTTGCAAAGATAACCAATCATACATAAAAGAATTCAAAGAAGATTCAAATATTGTTCATAGATAATCTTGATCATAAACCCACAATTCATCGGTCTCCACAAGAGAGGGGCAGAACATTGTATTGAGATCCAAAAAGAGAGAAGAAGCCATCTAGCTAATAACTATGGACCCAAAGGTCTGAGGTAAACTACTCACACTTCATCGGAGAGGCTATGGTGTTGATGTAGAAGCCCTCCGTGATGGATGCCCCCTCCGGCGGAGCTCCGGAACAGGCCCCAAGATGGGATCTCGTGGGTACAGAAGGTTCCGGCGGTGGAATTAGGGTTTTGGCTCTGTATCTGATCGTTTGGGGGTACATAGGTATATATAGGAGGAAGAAGTACGTCGGTGGAGCAATAGGGGGCCCACGAGGGTGGAGGGCACGCCTGGGGGTAGGCGCGCCCCCTACCTCATGGCCTCCCTGTTGGTTGCTTGACGTAGGGTCCAAGTCTCCTGGATCATGTTCAGTGAGAAAATCACGTTCCCGAAGGTTTCATTCCGTTTGGACTCCATTTGATATTCCTTTTCTTCGAAACCCTAAAATAGGCCAAAAAAAAAGCAATTCTAGGCTAGGCCTCCGGTTAATAGGTTAGTCCCAAAAATTATAGAAGTGGATAATAAAGCGCAATAATGTCCAAAACAGTAGATAATATAGCATGGAGCAATCAAAAATTATAGATACGTTGGAGATGTATCAAGCATCCCCAAGCTTAATTCCTGCTCGTCCTCGAGTAGGTAAATGATAAAAAAGATAATTTTTGATGTGAAGTGCTACTTGGCATAATTTTAATGTAATTCTTCTTAATTATGGTATGAATATTCAGATCCGAAAGATTCAAGCTAAAAGTTTAATATTGACATAAAAATAATAATACTTTAAGCATACTAACAAAGCTATCATGTCTTCTCAAAATAACATGGCCAAAGAAAGTTATCCCTACAAAATCATATAGTTTGGCTATGCTCTATCTTCACCACACAAAATATTTAAATCATGCACAACCCCGATGACAAGCCAAGCAATTGTTTCATACTTTTGACATTCTCAAACTTTTTCAATCTTCACGCAATACATGAGCGTGAGCCATGGATATAGCACTATATGTGGAATAGAATGGTGGTTGTGGAGAAGACAAAAAAAGGAGAAGATAGTCTCACATCAACTAGGCGTATCAACAGGCTATGGAGATGCCCATCAATAGATATCAATGTGAGTGGGTAGGGATTGCCATGCAATGGATGCACTAGAGCTATAAGTATATGAAAGCTCAACAAAAGAAACTAAGTGGGTGTGCATCCAACTTGCTTGCTCATGAAGACCTAGGGCATTTTGAGGAAGCCCATCATTGGAATATACAAGCCAAGTTCTATAATGAAAAATTCCCACTAGTATATTAAAGTGACGAAATGAGAGACTCTCTATCATGAATATCATGGTGCTACTTTGAAGCACAAGTGTGGTAAAGGATAGTAACATTGTCCCTTCTCTCTTTTTATCTCATTTTTTATTTGGGCCTTTTCTCTTTTTTTATGGCCTCTTTTCTTTTTTCTTTTTTTCGTCCGGAGTCTCATCCCGACTTGTGGGGGAATCATAGTCTCCATCATCCTTTCCTCACTGGGACAATGCTCTAATAATGATGATCATCACACTTTTATTTTCTTACAACTCAACAATTACAACTTGATACTTAGAACAAAATATGACTCTATATGAATGCCTCCGGCGGTATACCTGGATATGCAATGAATCAAGAGTGACATCTATGAAAGAATTAAGAATGGTGGCTTTGCCACAAATACGATGTCAACTACATGATCATGCTAAGAAATATGACAATGATGGAGTGTGTCATAATAAATGGAATGGTGGAAAGTTGCATGTCAATATATCTCAGAATGGCTATGGAAATGCCATAATAGGTAGGTATGGTGGCTGTTTTGAGGAAGGTATATGGTGGGTGTATGATACCGGCGAAAGGTGTGCGGTATTAGAGAGGCTAGCAATGGTGGGAGGAAGAAAAGTGTGTATAATCCATGGACTCAACATTAGTCATAAAGAACTCATATACTTATTGCAAAAATCTACAAGTTATCAAAGCAAAGTATTACGCGCATGCTCCTAGGGGGATAGATTGGTAGGAAAAGACCATCGTTCGTCCCCGACCGCCACTCATAAGGAAGACAATCAAAAAATAAATCATGCTCCGACTTCATCACATAACGGTTCACCATACGTGCATGCTACAGGAATCACAAACTTTAACACAATTATTTCTCAAATTCACAACTACTCAACTATCACAACTTTAATATCACCATCTTCATATCTCAAAACAATTATCAAGCATCAAACTTATCATAGCATTCAACACACTCATAAGAAAGTTTTTACTATTCTTGAATACCAAGCATATTAGGATTATTTAGGCAAATTACCATGCTATTTGAGACTCTCAAAATAATATAAGTGAAGCATGATAGATTAATAGTTTCTATAAAACAAATCCACCATCGTGCTCTAAAAGATATAAGTGAAGTACTAGAGCAAAACTATATAACTCAAATGATATAAGCGAAGTACATAGAGTATTCTAACAAATTCCAAATCATGTATGGCTCTCTCAAAAGGTATGTACAGCAAGGATGATTGTGGTAAACTAAAAAGCAAAGACTCAAATCATATATGACGCTCCAAGCAAAACACATATCATGTGGTGAATAAAAATATAGCTCCAAGTAAAGTTACCGATAGAAGTAGACGAAAGAGGGGATGCCTTCCGGGGCATCCCCAAGCTTTGACTTTTAGGTGTCCTTAGATTATCTTGGGGGTGCCATGGGCATCCCCAAGCTTAGGCTCTTGCCACTCCTTGTTCCATAATCCATCAAATCTTTACCCCAAACTTGAAAACTTCACAACACAAAACTTAAAGTAGAAAATCTCGTGAGCTCCGTTAGCGAAAGAAAACAAAAGACCACTTCAAGGTACTGTAATGAACTCATTATTTATTTATATTGGTGTTAAACCTACTGTATTAAAACTTCTCTATGGTTTATAAACTATTTTACTAGCCATAGATTCATCAAAATAAGCAAACAACACAGGAAAAACAGAATCTGTCAAAAACAGAACAGTCTGTAGTAATCTGTAGCTATCACAAGATCTGGAACCCCAAAAATTCTTAAATAAATTTATGGACGTGGGTAATTTATCTATTAATAATTTGAAAAAATAATTAACTAAATATCACTTTCCAAATAAAAATGGCATCAGTTCTCGTGAGCGCTAAAGTTTCTGTTTTTTACAGCAAGATATCAAGACTTTCCCCAAGTCTTCCCAACGGTTTTACTTGGCACAAACACTAATTAAACACAAAAACACAACCAAAACAGAGGCTAGGTAAATTATTTATTACTAAACAGGAGAAAAAAGCAAGGAATAAAAATAAAATTGGGTTGCCTCCCAACAAGCGCTATCGTTTAACGCCCCTAGCTAGGCATAAAAGGCAAGGATAGATCTAGGTATTGCCATCTTTGGTAGGCAATCCATAAGTGGCTATAGTAATAGATTCATAAGGTAATTTAATTTTCTTTCTAAGAAAGTGTTCCATGCCTTTCCTTAATGGAAATTGGAATCTGATATTTCCTTCCTTCATATCAATAATTGCACCAATTGTTCTAAGGAAAGGTCTACCAAGAATAATAGGACATGAAGGATTGCAATCTATGTCAAGAACGATAAAATATGCAGGCACATAATTCATATTTGAAACAATAAGAACATCATTAATTCTTCCCATAGGTTTCTTAATAGTGGAATCCGCAAGGTGCAAGTTTAGAGAGCAATCATCAAAATCACGGAAACCTAACAAATCACACAAAGTCTTTGGAATCGTGGAAACACTAGCACCCAAATCACACAAAGCATAGCAGTCATGATCTTTAATTTTAATTTTAATAGTTGGTTCCCACTCATCATAAAGTTTTCTAGGGATAGAAACTTCCAACTCAAGTTTTTCTTCATAAGATTGCATCAAGGCATCAACGATATGTTTAGTAAACGCTTTATTTTGACTATAAGCATGAGGATAATTTAGCACGGATTGCAACAAGGAAATAAAATCAATCAAAGAGAAATTTCATAATTAAATTCCTTGAAATCCAAAATAGTGGGTTTAGCAATATCTAGGGTTTTAGTTTCTTCAATCCCACTTTTATCAAATTTAGCATCAAGATCTAAAAATTCCGAATTTTTGGAACGCCTTCTAGATAAAGGTGGATCATATTCAGTCCCATCATTATCAAGATTCATATTCCAAAACAAAGATTTAATAGGGGACACATCAATAACTTTTAGATCTTCATCTTTATTTTCATAGGAACTAGAAGAACACGCTCTTATAAAGGCATATTTCTTAGCACGCATCCTAGCGGTTCTTTCTTTGCACTAATCAATGGAAATTCTCATGGCTTTGAGAGACTCATTGATGTCATGTTTAGGAGGAATAGATCTAAGTTTCAAAGAATCAACATCAAGATAAATTCTATCAACGTTCCTAGCCAACTCATCAATCTTAAACATTTTTTCTTCAATCAAAGCCTTGAAACTCTTTTGCGAAGTAATAAATTATTTAATATTAGATTCAAAATCAGAGGGCATCTTATTATAATTTCCATAAGAATTGTTGTAGTAATTACCATAATTATTAGAGGGATTACTAGGATACGGCCTAGGATTAAAATTTCCTCTATACACGTTGTTACCAAAATTGTTCCTACCAACAAAATTCACATCCATAAATTCATTATTATTCTCAATCAAAGTAGACAAGGGCATATCATTAGGATCAGAAGAAACACTCTTACTAGCAAATAATTTCATAAGTTCATCCATCTTTCCACTCAAAACATTAATTTCTTCCATCGCATGCACCTTTTTATTAGTAGATCTTTTAGTGTGCCATTGAGAATAATTAACCATAATATTATCTAGGAGTTTAGTAGCTTCTCCTGAAGTGATTTCCATAAAAGTGCCTCCCGCGAACGAATCTAAAAGATTTCTAGAAGCAAAATTCAATCCGGCATATTTTTTTTGCATAATCATCCACAAATTCAAACCATGAGTAGGGAAATTACGTATCATTAATTTCATTCTCTCCCAAGCTTGTGCAACATGTTCATGATAAAGTTGCTTAAAATTCATAATATTGTTTCTAAGGGAGATGATCTTAGCGGGAGGAAAATACTTAGATATAAAAGCATCTTTGCACTTGTTCCAAGAATCAATACTATTTTTAGGCAAATACAAAAACCAAGCATTAGCACGATCTCTAAGCGAAAAAGGAAATAGCTTCAATTTATCAATATCATTATCCACATCTTTCTTCGTTTGCATATCACACAAATCAACGAAGTTATTCAAATGGGTAGCAGCATCTTCACTAGGAAGGCCAGAAAATGGATCTTTCATGACAAGATTCGGCAAAGCGGCATTAATTTCACAAGATTCAGCATCGGTAAGAGGAGCAATCGGAGTGCTAATAAAATCATTGTTGTTGGTATTGGTAAAGTCACACAATTTAGTGTTATCTTGAGCCATCGTGACAAGCAAGCAATCCAACACACAAGCAAACAAGAAACGGGAAAAAAGAGGCAAATGGAGAAAGAGAGGGAGGATAGAGAGAGAGGGCGAATAAAACGGCAAGGGTGCAGTGGGGGAGAGGAAAACAAGAGGCAAATGGCAAATAATGTAATGCGGGAGATAAGGGTATGTGATGGGTACTTGGTATGTTGACTTTTGCGTAGACTCCCCGGCAACAGCGCCAGAAATCTGCTTGCTACCTCTTGAGCACTGCGTTGGATTTCCTTGAAGAGGAAAGGATGATGCAGCAAAGTAGCGTAAGTATTTCCCTCAGTTTTTGAGAACCAAGGTATCAATCCAGTAGGAGGCTACACGCGAGTCCCTCGTACCTGCACAAAACAAATAACTCCTCACAACCAACACGATAAGGGTTTGTCAATCCCTTCACGGTCACTTACGAGGGTGAGGTCTGATAGATATTATAGAATAATATTTTTGGTATTTTTGTGATAAAGATGCAAAGTAAAATAAAAGCAAAGGAAATAACTAAGTATTGGAAGATTAATATGATGAAGATAGACCCGGGGGCCATAGGTTTCACTAGTGGCTTCTCTCAAGAGCATAAGTATTTTATGGTGGGTGAACGAATTACAGTTGAGCAATTGACAGAATTGAGCGTAGTTATGAGAATATCTAGGTATGATCATGTATATAGGCATCACGTCCGAGACAAGTAGACTGACTCCTGCCTGCATCTACTACTATTACTCCACTCATCGACCGCTATCCAGCATGCATCTAGAGTATTAAGTTCATGAAAACAGAGTAATGCCTTAAGCAAGATGACATGATGTACAGGGAAAAATTTGTTGGGGAACGTAGCAGAAATTCAAAATTTTCTATGCATCACCAAGATCAATCTATGGAGTAATCTAGCAACGAGGGGAAGGAGAGTGCATCTACATACCCTTGTAGATCGCTAAGCGGAAGCGTTCAAGTGAACGGGTTTCATGGAGTCGTACTCGCCGTGATCCAAATCACCGATGATCTTAGTGCCGAACGGACGGCACCTCCGCGTTCAACACACATGCAGCCCGGTGACGTCTCCCATGCCTTGATCCAGCAAGGAGAGAGGGAGAGGTTGGGGAAGACTCCGTCCAGCAGCAGCACGACGGCGTGGTGGTGGTGAAGGAGCGTGGTACTCCAGCAGGGCTTCGCCAAGCACCGCAAGAGACGAGGAGGGAGAGGGGTAGGGCTGCGCCAAGAAGGAGATGTTCTCGTGTGTATGGCAGCCCAAAACCCCACTATATATAGGGGAAAGGGAGGGGCTCCGCCCCCACCTAGGTTTCCACCCCTAGGGGTGGTGGCCAGCCCTAGATCCCATCTAGGGGGGTGGCCAAGGGGGGAGAGAAGGGGGGCGCACCACTAGGTGGGCCTTAGGCCCATCTGAGCCTAGGGTTTCCCCCTTTTCCTTTCTCTCTTCACATTGGGCCCTGGTGGGGGCGCACCAGCCCACCTGGGGCTGGTACCCTCTCACACTTGGCCCACACAGCCCTCTGGGGCAGGTAGCCCCACCTGGTGGACCCCCGGGACCCTCCCAGTGGTCCCGGTACGTTACCGATAGCACCCGAAACTTTTCCGGTGACCAAAACAGGACTTCCCATATATAAATCTTTACCTACGGACCATTTTGGAACTCCTCGTGATGTCCGGGATCTCATCCGGGACTCTGAACAACATTCGGTAACCACGTATATCTATTCCCTATAACCCTAGCGTCATCGAACCTTAAGTGTGTAGACCCTACGGGTTCGGGAACCATGCAGACATGACCGAGACACCTCTCCGGCCAATAACCAACAGCGGGATCTGGATACCCATGTTGGCTCCCACATGTTCCACGATGATCTCATCGGATGAACCACCATGTCGAGGATTCAATCAATCCCGTATTCAATTCCCTTTGTCTAGCGGTATTGTACTTGCCCGAGATTCGATCGTCGGTATCCGATACCTTGTTCAATCTCGTTACCGGCAAGTCTCTTTACTCGTTCCGTAACACATCATCCCGTGATCAACTCCTTGGTCACATTGCGCATATGATGATGTCCTACCGAGTGGGCCCAGAGATACCTCTCTGTCACACGGAGTGACAAATCCCAGTCTCGATTCTTGCCAACCCAACAGACACTTTCGGAGATACCCGTAGTGTACCTTTATAGCCACCCAGTTACGTTGTGATGTTTGGCACACCCAAAGCATTCGTACGGTATCCGAGAGTTGCACAATCTCATGGTCTAAGGAAATGATACTTGACATTAGAAAAGCTTTAGCATACGAACTACACGATCTTTGTGCTAGGCTTAGGATTGGGTCTTGTCCATCACATGATTCTCCTAATGATGTGATCCCGTTATCAACGAGATCCAATGTCCATGGTCAGGAAACCGTAACCATCAATTGATCAATGAGCTAGTCAACTAGAGGCTTACTAGGGACATGGTGTTGTCTATGTATCCACACATGTATCTGAGTTTCCTATCAATACAATTATAGCATGGATAATAAACGATTATCATGAACAAGGAAATAACCAATTTATTATTGCCTCTAGGGCATATTTCCAACAGTCTCCCACTTGCACTAGAGTCAATAATCTAGTTCACATCGCCATGTGATTAACATTCACAGGTCACATCGCCATGTGACCAACATCCAAAGAGTTTACTAGAGTTCAATAATCTAGTTCACATCACTATGTGATTAACACTCAATGAGTTCTGGGTTTGATCATGTTACTTGTGAGAGAGGTTGTGGTCTACAGGTCTGTCACATTTAGATCCGTATGTACTTTGCAAATCTCTACGCTATATTTGGAGCCATTTCAAATAACGGTTCTACTTGGAGCTATTCTAAATTGTTGCTCCATTATACGTATCCGGTATCTCTACTCAGAGCTATCCGGATAGGTGTTAAGCTTGCATCGACGTAACTCTTTACGTCGAACTCTTTATCACCTCCATAACCGAGAAACATATCCTTATTCCTCTAAGGATAATTTTGACCTCTATCTGGTGATCTACTCCTAGATCACCTTTGTACCCTCTTGCCAGACATGTGGCAAGGCACACATCAGGTGCGGTACTCAGCATGGCATACCGTATAGAGCCTATGACAAAAGCATAGGGGATGACCTTCGTCCTTCCTCTTTCTTCTGCCGTGGTCGAGCTTTAAGTCTTAACTTCATACCTTACAACTTAGGCAAGAACTCCTTCTTTGGCTGATCCATCTTGAACACCTTCAAGATCATGTCAAGGTATGTGCTCATTTGAAGTACCATTAAGCGTTTTTTATCTATCCTTATAGATCTTGATGCTCAATGTTCAAGTAGCTTAATCCAGATTTTCCATTGAAAAACACCTTTCAAATGCTTTCCAGAAATTCTACATCATTTCGGATCAACAATATGTCATCCACATATACTTATCAGAAATGTTGTAGTGCTCCCACTCACTTTATTGTAAATACAAGTTTCTAACAAACTTTGTATAAACCCATAAACTTTGATTACTCCATCAAAGTATATATTCCGACTCCAAGATGCTTGCTCTAGTCCATGGAAGGATTGCTGGAGCTAGCATACCTTTTAGCATCCTTAGGATCGACAAAACCTTTCTGATTGTATCACATACAACCTTTCCTTACGAAAACTGGTAAGGAAACTTGTTTTGACATCCATCTGCCAGATTTCATAAATGCAGCTTATGCTAACATGATTCCGACGGACTTAAGCATTGCTACGGGTGAGAAAATCTCATCATAGTCAACTGCTTGAACTTGTGAAAAACTCTTCGCCACAAGTCGAGCTTCATAGACGATCACATTACCGTCCACGTCCGTCTTCTTCTTAAAATCCACATGTACCTAACAGCCTTACGACCATCGAGTAGTTCTTCCAAAGTCTACACTTTGTTTTCATACATGGATCCTCTCTCGGATTTTATGGCCTCGAGCCAATTTTCGGAATCCGGGCCCACCATCGCTTCTCCATAGCTCATAGGTTCATCGTTGTCCAACAACATGACCTTTAAGACAGGGTTACCACTTAGAAGTTGTACACATCCTTGTCAACCCATGAGGTTCGATAGTAACTTGATCTGAAGCTCCATGATCATCATCATTAGCTTTCTCTTCAACTGAGGCAGGTGCCACAGAAACATTTTTCCTGTGTTGCGATACTCTCTGGTTGAAGTAAAGGTTCAACAACCTTATCAAGTTCTATCTTCCTCCCACTCAATTCTTTCGAGAGAAACTTTTCCTCGAGAAAGGACCCGATTCGAGAAACAATCCCTATTGCTTTCGGATCTGAGACAGGAGGTATACCCAACTGTTTTTGGTGTCCTATGAAGATGCATTTATCTGCTTTGGGTTCGAGCTTATCAGCCTGAAACTTTTTCACATAAGCGTCGCAGCCCCAAACTTTTAAGAACTGACAGCTTAGGTTTCTCTAAACCATAGTTCATATGGTGTCATCTCATCAGAATTACGTGGTGCCCTATTTAAAGTGAATGTGGTTGTCTCTAATGCCTAACCAATAAACTATCGTGGTAATTCGATAAGAGACATCATGGTATGCATCATATCCAATAGGGTGCAGTTATGATGTTCGGACACACCATCACACTATGGTATTCCAGGCTGTATTAGTTGTGAAACAATTTCCACAATGTCTTAATTCTGTGCCAAACTCGTAATTCAGATATTCATCTCTATGATCATATCATAGATATTTTATCCTCTTGTCACGACGATCTTCAACTTCACCCTGAAATTACTTGAACCTTTCAATAATTCAGACTCGTGATTCATCAAGTAAATATACTCAGCATCTGCTCAAATCATCTGTGAAGTAAGAATCTAACGATATCCACTACATGCCTCAGCACTCATTGGACTGCACACATCAAGATGTATTACTTCCAACAAGTTGCTTTCTTGTTCCATCTTACTGAAAACGAGGCCTTTCAGTCATCTTGCTCATGTGGTATGATTTGCATGTCTCAAGTGATTCAAAATCAAGCGAGTCCAAAGATCCATCAACATGGAGCTTCTTCATGCGTTTTATACCATTGTGACTAAAATTGCAGTGCCACAAGTATGTGGTACTATCATTACTATCTTATATCTTTTGGCATGAACATGTGTATCACTACGATCGGGATTCAATAAACCATTCATTTTAGGTGTAAGACCATTGAAGGTATTATTCAAATAAACAGAGTAACCATTATTCTCCTTAAATGAATAACCGCATTGCGATGAACATAATCTAATCATGTCCATGCTCAACGCAAACACCAAATAACAATTATTTAGGTTTAACACCAACCCCGATGGTAGACGGAGCGTGTGATGTTTGATCACATCAACCTTGGAAACTCTTCCAACACCTATCGTCGTCTCACCTTTGGCTAGTCTCCGTTTATTCTGTAGCCTTTTATTTCGAGTTACTAACACTTAGCAACCAAACCAGTATCTAATACCCTGCTGCTACTAGGAGTGCTAGTAAAGTACACATTTAATATATGTCCAATACATACTTCTGTCAACCTTGTCAGCCTTCTCATCTACCAAGTATCTAGGGTGGTTCTGCTTCAGTGACCGTTCCCCTTATTACAGAAGCACTTAGTCTCGGGCTTGGGTTCAACTTTGGGTTTCTTCACTAGAGCAGCAACTGATTTGTTGTTTCATGAAGTATCCCTTTCTTGCCCTTGCCCTTCTCGAAACTAGTGGTTTTACTAACCATCAACAATTGATGCTCCCTTCTGATTTCTACTTTCGCGGTGTCGCGAATAGCTCAAGGATCATATCTATCCCTGATATGTTATAGTTCATCACGAAGCTCCAGTAGCTTGGTGATAGTGACATTGGAGAACCATCACTATCTCATCTGGAAGATTAACTCCCACTCGATTCAAGCGATTGTTGTACTCATACAATCTGAGCACATGCTCAACGGTTGAGCTTTTCTCCTTAGTTTGCAGGCTTAAGAAACTTGTCAAAGGTCTCATACCTCTTGACGTGGGCACTAGCCTGAAATCCCAATTTCAGTCCTTGGAACATCTCATATGTTCTGCGATGTTTCAAAAACATCTTTGGTGCCTCAATTCTAAAAAATTTAGCATTACGCACTGAACTATCATGTAGTCATCAAAACGTGTATGTCAGATGTTCGCAACATCCACAACCGACATTCGCGGGTCAGCTCACTGAGCGGTGCATTAAGGACATAATCCTTCTGCGCAGCAATGAGGACAATCCTCTGTTTTACGGATCCAGTCCGCATAATTGCTACTATCGACTTTCAACTAAATTTTCTCTAGGAACATATCTAAAATAGTAGAACTAAAGCATGAGCTACGACATAATTTGCAAAGTCCTTTTGACTATGTTCATGATAAATGAGTTCATCTGATTATTTCATGAACTCCCACTCAGATAGACATCCCTCTAGTCATCTAAGTGATACATGATCCGAATCGTCTAGGCCGTGTCCGATCATCACGTGAGACGGACTAGTCATCATCGGTGAACATCTCATGTTGATCGCATCTTCTATACGACTCATGTTCGACCTTTCGGTCCTCCGTGTTCCGAGGCCATGTCTGTACATGCTAGGCTTGTCAAGTTAACCTAAGTATTTCGCATGTGTCCCGAGGCCATGTCTGTACATGCTAGGCTCGTCAACACCCGTTGTATTCGAATGTAAGAATCTATCACACCCGATCATCACGTGGTGCTTTGAAACGACGAACCTTTGCAACGGTGCACAGTTAGGGAGAACACTTTTCTTGAAATGTTAGTGAGGGATCATCTTATTTAAGCCACCGTCGTTCTAAGCAAATAAGATGTAAAAACATGATAAACATCACATGCAATCAAATAGTGACATGATATGGCCATCATCACTTTGCTCCTTTTGATCTCCATCTTCGGGGCTCCATGATCATCATCGTCACCGGCATGACACCATGATCTCCATCATCATGATCTCCGTGTCTTCATGAAGTTGTCTCGCCAACTATTACTTCTACTACTATAGCTAACGGTTAGCAATAAAGTAAAGTAATTACATGACGTTTATGTTGACACGCAGGTCATAAATAAATTAAGACAACTCCTATGGCTCCTGTCGGTTGTCATACTCATCGACATGCAAGTCGTGATTCCTATTACAAGAACATGATCATCTCATACATCACATATATCATTCATCACATCCTTTGGCCACATCACATCACAAAACACTTGCTGCAAAAACAAGTTAGACGTCCTCTAATTGTTGTTGCAAGTTTTTTTCGTGGCTGCTATAGGTTGATAGCAAGAACGTTTCTTACCTACGCCAAAACCACAACGTGAATTGCCAATTTCTATTTACCCTTCATAAGGACCCTATTCATCGAATCCGATCCGACTAAAGTGGGAGAGACAGACACCCGCCAGCCACCTTATGCAACTAGTGCATGTCAGTCGGTGGAACCGGTCTCACGTAAGCGTACGTGTAAGGTTGGTCCGGGCCGCTTCATCCCACAATGCCGCCGAATCAAGATAAGACTAGTAACGGCAAGTAAATTGACAAAATCGACACCCACAACTACTTTGTGTTCTACTCGTGCATAGAAACTACGCATAGACCTAGCTCATGATGCCACTGTTGGGGAACGTAGCAGAAATTCAAAATTTTCTACGCATCACCAAGATCAATCTATGGAGTAATCTAGCAACGAGGGGAAGGAGAGTGCATCTACATACCCTTGTAGATCGCTAAGTGGAAGCGTTCAAGTGAACGGGGTTGATGGAGTCGTACTCGCCGTGATCAAAATCACCGATGATCTTAGTGCCGAACGAACGGCACCTCCGTGTTCAACACACATGCAGCCCGGTGACGTCTCCCATGCCTTGATCCAGCAAGGAGAGAGGGAGAGGTTGGGGAAGACTCCGTCCAGCAGCAACACAACGGCGTGGTGGTGGTGGAGGAGCGTGGTACTCTAGTAGGGCTTCGCCAAGCACCGCAAGAGACGAGGAGGGAGAGGGGTAGGGCTGCGCCAAGAAGGAGATGTTCTCGTGTGTATGGCAGCCCAAAACCCCACTATATATAGGGGAAAGGGAGGGGCTGCGCCCCCACCTAGGTTTCCACCCCTAGGGGTGGCGGCCAGCCCTAGATCCCATCTAGGGGGGCGGCCAAGGGGGGAGAGAAGGGGGGCGCACCACTAGGTGGGCCTTAGGCCCATCTGAGCCTAGGGTTTCCCCCTTTTCCCTTCTCCCTTCGCCTTGGGCCCTGGTAGGGGGCGCACCAGCCCACCTGGGGCTGGTCCCCTCTCACACTTGGCCCACGCAGCCCTCTGGGGCAGGTAACCCCACCTGGTGGACCCCCGGGACCCTCCCGGTGGTCCCGATACGTTACCGATAGCACCCGAAACTTTTCCGGTGACCAAAACATGACTTCCCATATATAAATCTTTACCTCCGGACCATTCCGGAACTCCTCGTGATGTCCGGGATCTCATCCGGGACTCCAAACAACATTTGGTAACCATGTATATCTATTCCCTATAACCCTAGCGTCATCGAACCTTAAGTGTGTAGACCCTACGGGTTCGGGAACCATGCAAACATGACCGAGACACCTCTTCGGCCAATAACCAACAGAGGGATCTGGATACCCATGTTGGCTCCCACATGTTCCACGATGATCTCATCAGATGAACCACGATGTCGAGGATTCAATCAATCCCGTATTCAATTCCCTTTGTCTAGCGGTATTGTACTTGCCCGAGATTCGGTCGTCGGTATCCGATACCTTGTTCAATATCGTTACCGGCAAGTCTCTTTACTCGTTCCATAACACATCATCCCGTGATCAACTCCTTGGTCACATTGCGCATATGATGATGTCCTACCGAGTGGGCCCAGAGATACCTCTCCGTCACACGGAGTGACAAATCCCAGTCTCAGTTCGTGCCAACCCAACAGACACTTTCGGAGATACCCGTAGTGTTCCTTTATAGCCACCCAGTTACGTTGTGACGTTTGGCACACCCAAAGCATTCCTACGGTATCCGGGAGTTGCACAATCTCATGGTCTAAGGAAATGATACTTCACATTAGAAAAGCTTTAGCATACGAACTACACGATCTTTGTGCTAGGCTTAGGATTGGGTCTTGTCCATCACATGATTCTCCTAATGATGTGATCCCGTTATCAACGACATCCAATGTCCATGGTCAGGAAACCGTAACCATCAATTGATCAACGAGCTAGTCAACTAGAGGCTTACTAGGGACATGGTGTTGTCTATGTATCCACACATGTATCTGAGTTTCCTATCAATACAATTATAGCATGGATAATAAACGATTATCATGAACAAGGAAATAACCAATTTATTATTGCCTCTAGGGCATATTTCCAACAAAATTCATGCAATATGATAAAAAACCATCTTGTTGTCCTTGATGGCAACAATACAATACGTGCCTTGCTGCCCCTACTGTCACTGGGAAAGGACACCGCAAGATTGAACCCAAAGCTAAGCACTTCTCCCATTGCAAGAAAGATCAATCTAGTAGGCCAAACCAAACTGATAATTCGAAGAGACTTGCAAAGATAACCAATCATACATAAAAGAATTCAGAGAAGATTCAAATATTGTTCATAGACAATCTTGATCATAAACCCACAATTCATCGGTCTCAACAAACACACTGCAAAAAGAAGATTACATCGAATAGATCTCCACAAGAGAGGGGGAGAACATTGTATTGAGATCCAAAAAGAGAGAAGAAGCCATCTAGCTAATAACTATGGACCCGAAGGTCTGAGGTAAACTACTCACACTTCATCGGAGAGGCTATGGTGTTGATGT
Source organism: Triticum urartu (assembly GCF_056163025.1). Lineage (NCBI taxonomy): Eukaryota > Viridiplantae > Streptophyta > Magnoliopsida > Poales > Poaceae > Triticum > Triticum urartu. Next base: position 488,160,202 of record NC_141878.1, read on the forward strand.
AGAAGCCCTCCGTGATGGATGCCCCCACCGGCGGAGCTCCGGAACAGGCCCCAAGATGGGATCTCGTGGATACAGAAGGTTGCGGTGGTGAAATTAGGGTTTTGGCTCTGTATCTGATCGTTTGGGGGTACATAGGTATATATAGGAGGAAGAAGTACGTCGGTGGGGCAACAGGGGGCCCACGAGGGTGGAGGGCGCGCCTGGGGGGGTAGGCGCGCCCCCCTACCTCGTAGCCTCCCTGTTGGTTGCTTGACATAGGGTCCAAGTCTCCTGGATCATGTTCGGTGAGAAAATCACGTTCCCGAAGGTTTTATTCCATTCGGACTCCGTTTGATATTCCTTTTCTTTGAAACCCTAAAATAGGCAAAAACCCAGCAATTCTGGGATGGTCCTCCGGTTAATAGGTTAGTCCCAAAAATAATATAAAAGTGGATAATAAAGCCCAATAATGTCCAAAACAGTAGATAATATAGCATGGAGCAATCAAAAATTACAGATACGTTGGTGACGTATCAACCCACATATCAAATTATCAAAGTAGTGAACATGAATCGAATCAACATGATGAAAGTGACTAGATGAAATACCCGTGTACCCTCAAGAACGTGTTGCTTATTATAAGAGACCGTTTTGGCCTGTCCTTTGCCTCAAAAGGATTGGGCTACCTTGCTGCACCTTTGTTACTATTATCATTACTTGCTCATTACGAATTATCTTTTTTTGACCTTGAAGCCTGCAGGATTTACACCCCACAACAATTTATTAAAAAAAGACAGGAAGAACAGCAAAGAGTTCCTTAAGAAAAGGAACTGGGCAGGAAAGGAAAGAAAATGAAAACTGTACAAACTAGTCTAGACATAAAAGAAAAGTCTAACTATAAAGATTACAAATGCAGGGCCCCTCAAGGAGGCAGGAAATCAATCCATCTGATCAAAGCATCGCAGTGTCTTGACTTGATTCTGTGAGCTAAGAGAGAGATGTCTTGGACAAAGCCATTCCTCCACTGCCTGAAGGTAGGTCTGAGATACCTGAAGACTTTGGCATTCCTGACTTTCCAAATATTCCACCAAGTGAGGAAGACCACTTCAGAGAAGAAAGGCTTATTGAAATCCTTCCTAGCATGGTGTGCAATCTGCACCATATCCTGACTATTGAGCCATGAAATTTGTAGATAGTTCCATACTCTCATGCTGAAGTTGCACTGGAAGAATAAATGATTCCTGTCTTCAAGTGCTCCTGTGTGACAAAGTACACACTCAGGCCCATCATTAATCTTCCACTTCCTGCGTTGAATCATATCTTTGGTGTTTACTCTGTCCATAATGACAAGCCAGGCAAACATTTTAATTGTCATAGTACAGCAGGATTTCCATATCCAACAGAGAAGAGGGTTGACAGGAATTGGCTCATGAACAAAGTTATAGTATTTCTTTGCTGTAAATCCAGCTTTCTTCCCATGTTTCCATTGCCAGGAATCATTAGCAGCAACATCGAAGGAAATCTCAGCCATAATTCCAGACAGTTGATTAAACTCCATATAGGCCAGTTTATATAGTGGCAAGGAGAACATGCTCTGAAACTCACTGGTCTGCAGCACTTCCATAACAGAGAAATTCTTTTGCAAGCAGAAGGAAAAAAGTCTGGGGAATATGTCTTGGAGTGGTATGCATGAGTTATCAATTTCCCAAGAATCAGACCAGAATAGCAAAGAGTCCCCTCTTCCCACAGATACAGAAGAAACATCCCTGAATTTATCCATTAGCTTACAGATGTCTCTCCACCAAAAGGAGCCACACAAAGCAGTGTCATGTGGAACTCTCTGATAATAGTAACTATCTCAGATCAAATGAACCCATGGCACATCTACTTTGTTATAGAACTTATTGAGGAATTTCATTAACAAAGCTTCATTTTGCAGGCCCAGATTGAGTATGCCAAGCCCACCCTTAAGTTTGGGCATGCAGACCAAAGGCCAAGCAGCCAGAGAATTCCACTTCTCCTGACCATACTTTCTCCATAGACATTGTCTCTGTATTCTTTCCAGTTGCTTTAAAATCCCTTGTGGTATTGATAAACTACAAAGGAAAAAGATTGGCAATGAAGAGATAATAGAGTTTACCAACTGCAGCCTACTACCTTGGGGCAGAAACCATGAGCTAGCAGTTAATCTTCTTTCCATATAGTCAACTAGTGGAAGCAGATCAACAATTTTGGGCCTAGTTGTGCCCACTGGCAAACCCAAATATGTGAATGGCATAACCCCCAGTTGGCACCCAAACTGTGCAGCAAGAACATTGGCAGAATTGGCATCCACATTGATTGGGTACATTGATGATTTGTGATAATTAATCTGCAGTCCAGTTGCCATGGAGGAAGTCTTTAGAACAGACTTAAGCACCTCCAACTGAGCAGAATCAGCATTCATAAACAGAAGTGTGTCATCAGCATATTGAACCACTGGGTAATCAGGATCATGAGTTAGTAGGGGCAAAGAGAGAAGTCCTTTCATGAGATGATCATTAATCATAGTCTGCAGCAGATCAGCAGCAATCACAAACAACAAAGGTGAAATGGGATCACCTTGCTTTACCCCACACTTGCACTTGAAATGGTTTCCTAGTACCCCATTGAGTAAGATTGAGGAGGTTGCTGAGGACAACAATTGCTGTATCCAGGATATCCATTTATTATCAAAACCCTTTGCCACCAAGATCTTTATAATTGCCTCATGCTAAATAGAATCAAAGGCTTTTTCAAAATCAAGTTTGAGTAACATGATTGGCTGTTTTGACTGATTGCACTGGTGAATGTACTTAAAAGTCCATGCTATACAATCCTGAATGGTTCTTGACTTGATAAAGCCATATTGATATGCACACATTTGGTTATTTCATCTTGGAACCTGTTGGCTGCAAGCTTAGTGAGGAATTTCAACCCCACACTTGTCAAAGAAATTGGCCTAAAATCTCCAGCAGTTTCAGGTGACAACTTTTTGGGGATCAGAGTTATGAAGGCCTCACTGAGATTTTCAAGCTGAGCAGTTCCAGCATGGAACTCATTGACCAGTGCAATGAAATCTCCTGAAATGATTGACCAACACTTTTTCATAAAAAGACCATTAAATCCATCTGGTCCAGGAGCCTTGTCAGTGGGCAATTCCTTGATCACCTGCTCAATTTCTTTGACCTCAAAAGGCCTAGTGAGGACATCTAGCCCCTGCACCCTAGGGATGATAGAAAGGATGTCATTGCCCAGAAAGACTGGTTTCACTGTTCCCATTCTGCCCTTAAAAATCTCATAGTCCATACACTTACCGGGGGTGTCCGGAACCCCTTCCGGTGACCCGATGACTACCCTATGCACTCTGAAACTCTTCCAGTTGTCTGAATACCACCATCCCATATATCAATCCTTACCTCTCTACCATTTCAAGACTCCTCGGCATGTCTATGATCTCATCCGGGACTCCGAACAACATTCGGTCACCAAATCATATAACACTATATCGTCAATGAATGTTAAGCGTGCAGACCCTACGGGTTCGAGAACTATGTGGACATGATCGGGACACCTCCCCGGTAAATAACCAATAGCGTAACCTGGATGCCCATATTGGCTCCTACATATTCTATGAAGATCTTTATCGGTCGAACCTTATGACAACATACGTAATTCCCTTTGTTCATCGGTATGTTACTTGCCCGAGATTCGATCGTCGGTATCTTCATATCTAGTTCAATCTCATTACTGGCAAGTCTCTTTACTTGTTCCGTAATTGATCATATTGCAACTAACTTCTTAGTTACTATGCATGCAAGGCTTCTTATGATGTGTATTACCGAGAGGGCACAGAGATACCTCTCCGATACTCGGAGTGAGAAATCCTAATCTCGATCTATGCCAACTCAACAAACACCTTTGGAGATACCTGTAGAGCATCTTTATGATCACCAAGTTATGTTGTGACATTTGATAGCACATAAGGTATTCCTCCGGTATCCGGGAGTTGCATAATCTCATAGTCGAAGGAATATGTATTTGACATTAAGAAAGCAATAACAATAAACTGAAATGATCAATATGCTAAGCTAGAAGATGGGTCATGTCCATCACATCATTCTCCTAATGATGTCATCCTATTATCAAATGACAACACATGTCTATGGCTAGGAAACCTTAACCTTCTTTGATTAACGAGCTAGTTTAGTAGAGGCTTACTAGGGACACAGTATTTGTATATGTATTCACACATGTATTTAAGTTTTCAAGCAATACAATTCTAGCATGAATAATAAAGATTTATCATGAATAAGTAAATATAAAATAACAACTTTATTATTGCCTCTAGGGAATATTTCCTTCAGCTCCAAGCAAAACACATATCATGTGACGAATGAAAATATAGCTCCAAGTGAGGTTACCGGTAATGTTGGAGACGAAAGAGGGGATGCCTTCTAGGGCATCCCCAAGCTTAGTTGCTTGGATATTCCTTGAATATTACCATGGGGGTGCCTTGGTCATCCCAAGCTTAGGGTCTTGTCACTCCTTATTCGCCTCATATCGATATCTCACCCAAAACTTGAAAACTTCAATCACACAAAACTTAATGGAACTTCGTGAGATAGGTTAGTATGATAAAGACAAATCATTCGCTTTGGTACTGTCAAAGACAAGATTCATAATTGTTCTCACACAGTGCCTACTGTGCCTTATCATTTCCGCAATTTATATTGAGCAATATAAGCCATAGAAACTATAAAACAAGCAAACTATGCATTGAAAACAGAATCTGTCAAAAACAAAACAATTTGTAATGATCCGGACAATCACCATGCTTCTAATACTCCAAAAATTCTTAAAAATTAGACAACGTAGAAAATTTGTATATCAATCATCTGTAAAACATTCAGAATTTTATCATGTTCCAGTGAATTTAAACAATTCTGTTACTGGAAGCAAAAGTTTCTGTTTTTGCACAGAACCAAGTCAACTATCATCCACACTATCCCAAAGGCTTTGCTTGGCACTTTATTGAAACAAAAGCTATAAAACATGATTACTACAGTATCTTAATCATGTGAACACACAAAAACAGTAAGGGTAAATGTTGGTTTGTCTCCCAACAAGCGCTTTTCTTTAATGCCTTTTTAAGCTAGGCATGAAAATTTCAATGATGCTCGCATAAAAGTAAAGAATTGAAACATAAAGAGAGCATCATGAATCACATGGCAAGCACATTTAAGACTAACCCACTTCCTATGAAAAGGGATTTTGTGTGCAAACAACTTATGGGAGCAATAATCAACTACTAGGGGACGGCAAAACTTCAAGATTTTCAACACATAGAGATGAAACTTGATATTATTGAGATATGTAGAAGTATATGTTCCTCTCGCATAATAACTTTCAGTAGCATCATGAATGAATTCAACAATATAATATCACATAAAGCATTCTTTTCATGATCCACAAGCATAGGATTTTTATTACTCTCCACATAAGCAAATTTGTTCTCATTAATATTAGTGGGAGCAAATTCATTGAAATAACTATCATTTGATACTTGGTTGGCATAATCAATTTGAGCATTCAAATCATGATGACAAGTTTCATGGTCATCATTACTCTTTACAGCATACATGTCATCACCATAATCATCATAAATAGGAGGCATGCCATCATAATAATAAATTTTCTCATCAAAACTTGGGGGAATAAAAATATCATCTTCATCAAATATAGCATCCTCAAGCTTATGGCTTTGCATATCATTAGCATCATGGATATTCAAAAAATTCATACCAACAACATTGCAATCATGCTCATCATTCAAATATTTTATGCCAAACATATTATTGAATTCTGCTTCTATCAATTGAGCACAATTTTCCTTTCCATCATTTTCAAGAAAGACAAGATAAATATGAATAATATGAGGCCGCCTCAATTCCATTTTTTGTAGTTTTCTTTTATAAACCAAACTAGTGATAAAACAAGAGACTAAATTCAGTTGTAAGATCTAAATATATACCTTCAAGCATTCACCTCCCCGGCAACGGCGCCAGAAAAGAGCTTGATGTCTACTACACAACTTGTTCTTGTAGACTCGTGTTGGGCCTCCAAGCGCAGAGTTTTGTAGCATAGTAGCAAATTTCCCTCAAGTGGATGACCTAAGGTTTATAAATCTGTGGGAGGTGTAGGATGAAGATGGTCTCTCTCAAACAACCCTGCAACCAAATAACAAAGAGCTTCTTGTGTCCCCAACACACCAAATACAATGGTAAATTGTATAGGTGCACTAGTTCAGTGAAGAGATGGTGATACAAGTATAGTAATGATAGTAGATATTGATTTTTGTAATAGTAACAACAAAAAACAGCAAGGTAGCAATTGATAAAACAAAGCACAAACGATATTGCAATGCTTGAAAATGAGGCCTAGGGTCCGTACTTTCGCTAGTGTAATCTCTCAACAATGCTAATATAATTGGATCATATAACCATCCCTCAATGTGCGATAAAGAATCACTCCAAAGTTCTTATCTAGCGGAGAACATAGATGAAATTGTTTGTAGGGTACGAAACCACCTCAATGTTATCTGCTACTTCTTGAGCTTGCGTTGGTTTTTCCCTTGAAGAGGAAAGGGTGATGCAGCAAAGTAGAGATAAGTATTTCCCTCAGTTAGAGAACCAATGTACCAATCCATTAGGAGACCATGCACAAATCACCGAATACCTACACACAATCATACAACTTGCACCCAACGCGATAAAGGGGTTGTCAATCCCTTCACGGTTACTTGCAAAAGTGAGATCTGATAGAGATAGATAAACGGTAAAGTAAATATTTTTGGCATTTTTGGTTTATAGATCGGAAAGTAAAAGATTGTAAAATAGTAGTACGGAAACTAATATGATGGAAAATAGTAGATCGGGAACTTATATGATGGAAAATAGACCTGAGGGCCATAGATTTCACTAGAGGCTTCTCTCATGATAGCAAATAATACGGTGGGTGAACAAATTACTGCCGAGCAATTGATATAAAAGTGCAAAGTTATGACGATATCTAAGGCAATGATCATGAATATAGGCATCACGTCCGTGTCAAGTATACCGAAACAATTTTGCATCTACTACTATTACTCCACACATCGACCGCTATCCAGCATGCATCTAGAGTATTAAGTTCATAAAGAACGGAGTAATGCATTAAGTAAGATGACATGATGTAGAGGAATTAACTCAAGCAATATTATGAAAACTCCATCTTTTTATCCTCGATGGCAACAATACAATACGTGCCGTGCTGCCCCTACTGTCACCAGGAAAGGACACTGCAAGATTGAAGCCAAAGCTAAGCACTTCTCCCATTGCAAGAAAACCCAATCTAGTTGGCCAAACCAAACTGATGGTTCGAAGAGAATTACAAAGATACCAAATCATGCATAAAAGAATTCAGAGAAGATTCAAATAATATTCATAGATAAGCTGATCATAAATCCACAATTCATCGGATCTCGGCAAACACATCGCAAAAAAATATTACATCGAATAGATCTCCAGGAACATCGAGGATAACATGGTATTGAGAATCAAAGAGAGAGAAGAAGACATCTAGCTACTAGCTATGGACTTGTAGGTCTGTGGTAAACTACTCACGCTTCATCGGAAGGGCAATAGAGTTGATGTAGAAGCCCTCCATGATCGAATCCCCCTCCAGCAGGGTGCCGGAAAAGGTCCCTAGATGGGATCTCACACGTACAGAAGGTTGCGGCGGTGGAGAAGTGTTTTCGTGGATGCCTCTGGTGGTTTGGGGATATATGGGAATATATAGGCGAAAGAATTAGGTCAGGAGGTGCACGAGGGGCCCACAAGGGTGGGGGCGCGCCCTACCTCCCTAGGCGCTCCCTCCGTCCTTGTGGCCGCCTCGTGGCTCCTCCGACTTCATCTCCAAGTCTCCTGGTTGTCTTCTGGTCCAAGAGAAATCATCGCGAAAGCTTTATTCCGTTTGGTATTCCTTTTCTGTGAAACTCAAAAACTGGGAAAAACAAGAACTGGCACTGGGTTCTAGGTTAATAGGTTATTCCAAAAAAAATATAAAATAGCATATTAATGCAAATAAAACATCCAAAACAGATAATATAATAGCATGGAACAATAAAAAAATAGATACGTTGGAGACGTATCAAGCATCCCCAAGCTTAATTCCTGCTCGTCCTCGAGTAGGTAAATGATAAAAACAGAATTTTTGATGTGGAATGCTACCTAACATATTTATCCATGTAATTTTATTTATTGTGGCATGAATGCTCAGATTCGTAAGATTCAAAACAAAAGTTTGATATTGACATAAAAACAATAATACTTCAAGTGTACTAACAAGGCAATTATGTATTCTCAAAATAACATGGCCAAAGAAAGCTTATCCCTACAAAATCATATAGTCTGAATATGCTCCATCTTCATCACACAAAATATTCATATCATGCACAACCCCGATGACAAGCCAAGCAATTGTTTCATACTTTTGATGTTCTCAAACTTTTTCAACTTTTATGCAATACATGAGTGTGAGCCATGGGCATAGCACTATAGGTGGAATAGAATATGGTGGTTGTGGAGAAGACGAAAAGAAGGAGATGGTCTCACATCAACTAGGAGTATTAACGGGCTATGGAGATGCCCATCAATAGGTTTCAATGTGAGTGAGCAGGGATTGCCATGCAACGGATGCACTAGAGCTATAAGTGTGTGAAAGCTCAAAAAGAAAACTAAGTGAGTGTGCATCCAACTTGCTTGTTCATGAAGACCTAGGGAAATTTGAGGAAGTCCATGTTTGGAATATACAAGCCAAGTTCTATAATGAAAAATTCCCACTAGTATATGAAAGTGACAACATAGGAGACTCTCTATCATAAAGATAATTGTGCTACTTTGAAGCACAAGTGTGGTAAAAGGATAGTAGCATTGTCCCTTCTCTCTTTTTCTCTCATTTTTTTCTTTTTCCGGGCCTTCTCTCTCTTTTCTGGCCTTTCCTCTTTTTCCTCACATGGGACAATGCTCTAATAATGAATATCATCACACTTTCATTTACTTACAACTCGATACTTAGAACAAAATATGACTCTATATGAAATGCCTCTGGCGGGGTACCGGAATGTGCAATGACTCAAGAGTGACATGTTTGAAAATTATGAACAGTGGCTTTGTCACAAATACTATGTCAACTACATGATCATGCAAAGCAATATGACAATGATGAAGCGTGTCATACTAAACAGAACGGTGGAAGTTGCATGGCAATATATCTTGGAATGGCTATGGAAATGCCATAATAGGTAGGTATGGTGGTTGTTTTCAGGAAGGTATATGGTGGGTGTATGGTATCGGCGAAAGTTGCGCGGTACTAGAGAGGCTAGCGATGGTGGAAGGGTGAGAGTGCGTATAATCCATGGACTCAACATTAGTCATAAAGAACTCACATACTTATTGCAAAAATCTATTAGTCATCGAAACAAAGTAGTACGCGCATGCTCCTAGGGGGGATAGATTGGTAGGAAAAGATTGTCGCTCATCCCGGACCGCCACTCATAAGGAAGACAATCAAAAAATATCTCATGCTCCAACTTCGTTACGTAACGGTTCATCATACGTGCATGCTACATGACTCACAAACCTTAACACAAGTATTTCTCAAATTCACAATTACTCACTAGCATGGCTCTAATATCACCATCTTCATATCTCAAAACAAGCATAAGGAACTTCTCGTAGTATTCAATGCACTTTATATGAAAGTTTGTATTATACCCCTCTTAGATGTCTATCATATTAGGACTAAATTTATAACCAAAGCAAATTACCATGTTGTTTAAGACTCTTAAAATAATATAAGTGAAGCATGATAGTTCATCAACTTCTTCAAAATAAAACCACCGTTGTGCTCTAAAAAGATATAAGTGAAGCACTAGAGCAAACAACAAACTACTCCAAAATATATAAGTGAAGATCAAAAGATTCGATTGCAAGATCTAAAGATATACCTTCAAGCACTCACCTCCCCGGCAACGGCGTCAGAAAATAACTTCTTTGACGGGATGTGAGTTCCGCTTACCTAGCCTCCCCAGCAACAGTGCCAGAAAAGAGGTTGATGTCCACTACGCAACTTTATCCTTGTAGACATTGTTGGGCCTCCAAGTGCAGAGTTTTGTAGGGCAGTAGCAAATTTCCCTCAAGTGGATGACCAAAGGTTTATCAATCCGTGGGAGGCGTAGGATGAAGATGGTCTCTCTCAAACAACCCTACAACCAAATAACAATGAGTTTCTTGTGTCCCCAACACACCCAATACAATGGTAAATTTTACAGGTGCACTAGTTCGGCGAAGAGATGGTGATACAAGTGTAGTATGGATGGTAGATATAGGTTTTTGTAATCTGAAAATATAAAAACAGCAAGGTAGCAAGTGGTAAAAGTGAGCGGAAACGATATTGCAATGCTTGGAAACAAGGCCTAGGGTTCATATTTTCACTAGTGCAAGTTCTCTCAACAATGATAACATAATTAGACCATATAACAATCCCTTAACGTGGAACAAAGAGTCACTCCAAAGTCACTAATGGCGGAGAATAAACGAAGAGATTATTGTAGGGTACGAAACCACCTCAAAGTTATTCTTTCTGATCGATCTATTGGGCTATTCCTATAAGTGTCACAAACAGCCCTAGAGTTCGTACTAAAATAACACCTTAAGACACACATCAACCAAAACCCTAATGTCACCTAGATACTCCAATGTAACCACAAGTATCCGCGGGTTTGATTATACGATGTGCATCACACAATCTCAGATTCATCTATTCAAACCAACACAAAGAACTTCAAAGAGTGCCCCAAAGTTTCTACCGGGGAGTCAAGACGAAAATGTGTGCCAACCCCTATGCATAAGTTCACAAGGTCATAGAACCCGCAAGTTGATCACCAAAACATACATCAAGTAGATCACGTGAATATCCTAATGTCACCACAGATAAGCACATGCAAGGCATACATCAAGTGTTCTCAAATCCTTAAAGACTCAATCTGATAAGATAACTTCAAAGGGAAAACTCAGTCCATTACAAGAAGGTAGAGGGGGAGAAACACCATAATATCCAACTATAATAGCAAAGCTCACGGTACATCAAGATCGTGCCAAATCAAGAACACGAGAGAGAGAGAGAGAGAGATCAGACACATAGCTACTGGTACATACCCTCAGCCCCGAGGGTGAACTACTCCCTCCTCGTCATGGAGACCGCCGGGATGATGAAGATGGCCACCGGTGATGGTTTCCCCCTCCGGAAGGGTGGCGGAACGGGCTCCCAATTGGTTTTTGGTGGCTACAGAGGCTTGCGGCGGTGGAACTCCTGATCTAGGTAATATAATAGCATGGAACAATAAAAAATTATAGATACGTTGGAGATGTATCATTATCCTTTCCGATCGATCTATCCAAGAGTTAATACTAAAATAACACCAAGTTATCATTTCCGATCGATCTATCTAAGAGTTCGTACTGAAATAACACCATATGATACAAATCAACCAACTCTAATGTCACCTAGATACTCCAATGTCACCGCGAGTACCCGTGAGTTGATTATACAATATGCATAAGACAATTTCAGATTCATAATACTCAATCCAACACGAAGAACCTCAAAGAGTGTCCCAAGATTTCTATCGGAGAAACAAGGATGAAAACATGCATCAACCCCTATGCATAGATTACCCCAATATCACTTCGGGAATCTGCGAGTTGAGTGCCATATTCATAGCAAGACATACATCAAGTGATCTCAAATCCATAAAAGTATTCAATCCAATAATAACAAAATCTCAAAGGGAAAACTCAATTCATCACAACAAGATAGAGAGGGGAAAAGACCATATGATCCAACTATATTAACAAAGCTCGCGATACATCAAGATCGTGCCAAATCAAGAACATGAGATAGAGAGATAAAGATTAAACACATAGCTACTGGTACAAACCCTCAACCCCTACTCCCTCCTCATCATGGTGGCCGCTGGGATGATGAAGATGGCCACCGGTGATGATTTCCCCCTCCGGCAGGGTGCCAGAACGGGGCCTAGATTGGTTTTTCGTGGATACAGAGGCTTGCGGCGGCGGAAGTTCTGATCTAGGGTTATTTTGATGGTTTCTATATTTATAGGATTTTTCAGCATTGGAATCACGCGAAGATGGGCCTCGAGGTGACCACAACCCACCGGGGCAAGCCAGTCCCCTCTGACGCACCCTGGTGGGTTGTTCCCACCTCGTGGCTCTTCTGGCCCTCCCACGAAGCTTCCAGTGCCTCTTTTGTTCCAAAAAAATTCGTCAAAAAGTTTCGTTGCATTTGGAGAACTTTTATTTCTGCACAAAAAACAACACCATGGTAGTTCTGCTGAAAACAGCGTCAATTCGGGTTAGTTCCATCCAAATCATACCAAAACCATATAAAATTGTTGTAAACATGGCATGAATGCTTCATAAATTATAGATACGTTGGAGAAGTATCAGTTAAAGGCAATGATCATGTATATAGACATCACGTCCTAGACAAGTAAACTGACTCCTGTCTGCATCTACTACTATTACTCCACCCATCGACCGCTATCCAGCATGAATTTAGGGTATAAGTTAATGAAAACAGAGTAATGCTTTAAGCAAGATGACATGATGTAGACAAAGTAAACCCAAGCAATATGAATAAACCATATCTTTTTATCCTTAATGGCAACAATATGAATATGTGTCATGTCCCTTTCTGTCACTAGGATTGACCACCGCAAGATTGAACACATCACAAAACACCTCTCCCATTGCAAGAAAAATCAATCTAGTTGGCCAAACTAAACGGATAGATCAGAGAGAAATACAATGCTATAATAATCATGCATAAAAGAATTCAGAGAAGACTCAATTAATATTCATGAATAATCTGATTATAAACCCACAATTCATCAGATCCCAACAAACACACCGCAAAAGAAGATTACATCGAATAGAACTCCAAGAACATCGAGGAGAACATTGTATTGAAGATCAAAGAGAGAGAAGAAGCCATCTAGCTGTTGGGGAACGCAGTATTTCAAAAAAAATCCTACGATCACGCAAGATCTATCTAGGATATGCATAGCAACGGGAGGGGAGAGTGTGTCTAAGTACCCTCGTAGACCGAAAGCGGAAGCGTTTAGTAACGCGGTTGATGTAGTCGAACGTCTTCACGATCCAACCGATCCAAGCACCGAACGTACGACACCTCCGTGGTCAGCACACATTCAGCTCGATGACGTCCCTCGATCTCTTGATCTAGTTGAGTACAAGGGAGAGTTCCGTCAGCACGACGGCGTGGCAATGGTGATGATGAAGTTACCGGCGCAGGGCTTCGCCTAAGCACTATGACGATATGACCGAGGTGTGTAACTGTGGAGGGGGACACCGCACACGGCTAAGACAAATCTTGGAGTGCCTTTGGGGTGCCCCCTGCCCACGTATATAAAGGAGGGAGGGAGAGAGGCCGGCTCTCCTAGGGGCGCGCCAAGTGTAGGGAGTCCTACTAGGACTCCCAAGTCCTAGTAGGATTCCCTTTCCTTTTAGGAGTAGGAAAGAAGGAAAGGGGGAGGGGGAGAAGGAAGGGGGCGCGCCCCCACCCCTTGTCCAATTCGGTTTGGGCAGGGGGGAGGCGCGTGCCACCTCATGGCCCTTCTTCCCTCTCTCCACTAAAGCCCAATAAGGCCCATTAACTTCCCCTGGCGAGTTCCGTAACTCTTCGGTACTCCGAAAAATACCTGAATCACTCGAAACCATTTTGATGTCCGAATATAGCCTTCCAGTATATCGATCTTTACTTGTCGACCATTTCGAGACTCCTCGTCATGTCCGTGATCTCATCCGGGACTCCAAACAAACTTTGATCATCAAATCACATAACTCATAATACAAATCGTCATCGAACGTTAAGCGTGCGAACCCTACGGGTTCGAGAACTATGTAGACATGAACGAGACACATCTCCGGTCAATAACCAATAGCGGAACCTAGATGCTCATATTGTCTCCTACATATTCTACGAAGATCTTTATCGGTCAAACCGCATAACAACATATGTTGTTCCCTTTGTCATCGGTATGTTACTTGCCCGAGATTCGATCATCGGTATCATCATACCTAGTTCAATCTCATTACCAGCAAGTCTCTTTACTCGTTCCTTAATTCACCATCCCATGACTAACTCATTAGTCACATTGCTTGCAAGGCTCATAGTGATGTGCATTACCGAGGGGGCCCAGAGATACCTCTCCGATACACAGAGTGAGAAATCCTAATCTCGATCTATGCCAACTCAACAAACACCATCGGAGACACCTGTAGAGCATCTTTATAATCACCTAGTTATGTTGTGACGTTTGATAGCACACAAGGTGTTCCTCTGGTATTCGGGAGTTGCATAATCTCATAGTCAGAGGAACATGTATAAGTCATGAAGAAAGCAATAGCAATAAAACTAGACGATCATTATGCTAAGCTAACGGATGGGTCTTGTCCATCACATCATTCTCTAATGATGTGATCCCATTCATCAAATGACAACACATGTCTATGGTCAGGAAACTTAACCATCTTTGATTAACGAGCTAGTCAAGTAGAGGCATACTAGGGACACTCTGTTTTGTCTATGTATTCACACATGTACTAAGTTTCCGGTTAATACAATTCTAGCATGAATAATAAACATGTATCATGATATAAGGAAATATAAATAACAACTTTATTATTGCCTCTAGGGCATATTTCCGTCAGTCTCCCACTTGCACTAGAGTCAATAATCTAGTTCACATCACCATGTGATTTAACACCAATAGTTCACATCACCATGTGATTAACACCCATAGTTCACATTGCCATGTGACCAACACTCAAAGGGTTTACTAGAGTAAATAATCTAGTTCACATTGCCATGTGATTAACACCCAAAGAGTACTAAGGTGTGATCATGTTTTACGTGTGAGAGAAGTTTAGTCAACGGGTCTGCCACATTCAGATCTGTATGTATTTTGCAAATTTATATGTCTACAATGCTCTAGATGGAGCTACTCTAGCTAATTGCTCCCACTTTCAATATGTATCCAGATTGAGACTCAGAGTCATCCGGATCGGTGTAAAAGCTTGCATCGATGTAACTCTTTATGACGAACTCTTTATCACCTCCATAACCGAGAAATATCTCCTTAGTCTTCTAAGGATAATTTTGACCGATGTCCAGTGATCCATTCCTGGATCAATATCGTACACAATAGGTTTGGTACACAATATCCCTTGCCAAACTCATGGAAAGGTACACAATAGGTTTGGTACATAGCATAGCATACTTTATAGAACCTATGGCTGAGGCATAGGGAATGACTTTCATTCTCTTTCTATTTTCTGCCGTGGTCGTGTTTTGAGTCTTACTCAACTTTACACCTTGCTTGTTGAGTCTTACTCAACTTTACACCTTGCAATACAAGCAAGAACTCCTTCTTTGACTGTTCCATTTTGAACTACTTCAAAATCTTGTCAAGGTATGTCCTCGTTGAAAAATCTTATCAAGCATTTTGATCTATCTCTATAGATCTTGATGCCCAATATGTAAGCAGTTTCACCGAGGTCTTTATTTGACAAACTCCTTTAAAACACTCCTTTATGCTTTCTAGAAAATTCTACATCATTTCCGATCAACAATATGTCATTCACATATACTTATCAGAAAGGCTGTAGTGCTCCCACTCACTTTCTTGTAAATACAGGCTTCACCGCAAGTCTGTATAAAGCTATATGCTTTGATCAACTCATCATAGCGTATATTCCAACTCCGAGATGCTTGCACCAGTCCATAGATGGATCGCTGGATCTTGCATACTTTGTTAGCACCTTTAGGATCGATAAAACCTTCTGGTTGCATCATATACAAATAATCCATTAAGGAATGCAGTCTTGACGTCCATTTGCCAAATTCATAATCATAAAATGCGGCAATTGCTAACATGATTCGGATAGACTGAAGCATCGCTATGGGTGAGAAGGTCTCATCGTAGTCAACTCCTTGAACTTGTCGAAAACCTTTCACAACAAGTCGAGCTTTGTAGACAGTAACATTACCGTCAGTGTTAGTCTTCTTCTTGAAGATCCATTTATTCTCTATTGCTTGCCGATCATCGGGCAAGTCAACCAAAGTCCACACTTTGTTCTCATACATGGATCCCATCTCAGATTTCATGGCCTCAAGCCATTTCGCGGAATCTGGGCTCATCATCGCTTCCTCATAGTTCGTAGATTCGTCATGGTCAAGTAACATGACCTCCATAACAGGATTACCGTACCACTCTGGTGCGGATCTTACTCTGGTTGACCTACGAGGTTCGGTAGTAACTTGATCAGAAGTTGCATGATCATCATCATTAGCTTCCTCACTAATTGGTGTAGGAATCACTGTAACTGATTTCTGTGATGAACTACTTTCCATTTCAGGAGAAGGTACAATTACCTCATCAAGTTCTACTTTCCTCCCACTCACTTCTTTCGAGAGAAACTCCTTCTCTAGAAAGGATCCATTCTTAGCAACAAATATCTTGCCTTCGGATCTGTGATAGAAGGTGTACCCAATAGTCTCCTTTGGGTATCCTATGAAGACACATTTCTCCGATTTGGGTTCGAGCTTATCAGGTTGAAGCTTTTTCACATAAGCATCGCAGCCCCGAACTTTAAGAAACGACAACTTGGGTTTCTTGCCAAACCACAGTTCATATGGTGTCGTCTCAACGGATTTAGATGGTTCCTTATTTAACGTGAATGCAGCCGTCTCTAAAGCATAACCCCAAAATGATAGCGTAAATCAGTAAGAGACATCATAGATCGCACCATATCTAATAAAGTATGATTACGATGTTCGGACACACCATTACACTATGGTGTTCCAGGTGGCGTGAGTTGCTTCCACATTGTTTCAAATGAAGACCAAACTCGTAACTCAAATATTCACCTCCGCGATCAGATCGTAGAAACTTTATTTTCTTGTTATGATGATTCTCAACTTCACTCCGAATTTCTTTGAACTTTTCAAATGTTTCAGACTTGTGTTTCATTAAGTAGATATACCCATATCTGCTGAAATCATCTGTGAAGGTCAGAAAATAACGATACCCGCCGTGAGCCTCAACACTCATCGGACCGCATACATCAGTATGTATTATTTCCAATAAGTCAATGTCTCGCTCCATTGTTCCGGAAAACAGAGTTTTAGTCATCTTGCCCATGAGGCATGGTTCACAAGCATCAAGTGGTTCCAAAAGCCCATCAGCATGGAGTTTCTTCATGTGCTTTACACCAATATGACCTAAACGGCAGTGCCACAAATAAGTTGCACTATCATTATTAACTTTCCATCTTTTGGCATCAATATTATGTGTATCACTGTGATTGAGATTCAGTAAACCATTTACATTGGATGTAAGACCATAAAAGGTCTTATTCATGTAAACAGAACAACAATTATTCTCTGATTTAAATGAATAACCGTATCGCAACAAACATGATCCAATCATACGTATGCTCAACGCGAACACCAAATAACATTTATTTAGTTCCAATACTAATCCGGAAGGTAGAGGGAGTATGCGATGGTGATCTTATCAACCTTGGAATTATTTCCAACACACCTTGTCACCTCGCCCTCAACTAGTCTTTGTTCATTTTGAAACTCTTGTTTTGAGTTACTAATCATAGCAACTGAACCGGTATCAAATACCCAGGGGCTACTATGAACACTAGTAAAGTACACATCAATCACATGTATATCATATATACTTTTGTTCACTTTGCCATCCTTCTTATCCGCCAAGTATTTAGGGTAGTTCTGCTTCCAGTGACCATTTCCTTTGTAGTAGAAGCACTCAGTTTCAGGCTTGGGTCTAGCTTTGGGCTTCTTCATGGGACTGGCAACTTGCTTGCCATTCTTCTTGAAGTTCCCTTTTTTCCTTTGCCCTTTTACTTGAAACTAGTGGTCTTGTCAACCATCAACATTTGATGCTTTTCTTTATTTCTACCTTCGCCGATTTCAGCGTCGCGAAGAGCTCGGGAATCGTTTTCGTCACCCCATGCATATTATAGTTCATCACAAAGTTCCAGTAACTTGGTGATAGTGACTACAG
The DNA here is from genome assembly GCF_056163025.1 of Triticum urartu. Lineage (NCBI taxonomy): Eukaryota > Viridiplantae > Streptophyta > Magnoliopsida > Poales > Poaceae > Triticum > Triticum urartu. The sequence continues at coordinate 488,178,437 of NC_141878.1, forward strand.
AGCACTATCAATCACTATCTTATCTGGAAGATTAACTCCCACTTGATTCAAGCGATTGTAGTACTCAGACATTCTAAGCACATGCTCACTGGTTGAGCTATTCTCCTCCATCTTGTAGGCAAAGTACTTGTCAGAGGTTTCATACCTCTCGACACGGGCATGAGTCTGAAATACTAATTTCAACTCTTGGAACATCTCATATACTCGATGGCGTTCAAAACATTTTTGAAGTCCCAATTCTAAGCCGTAAAGCATGGTGCACTAAACTATCAAGTAGTCAGCATACCGAGCTTGTCAAGCGTTCATAATGCCTGCATCTGCTCCTACAATAGGTCTGTCACCTAGTAGTGCATCAAGGACATAATTCTTCTGTGCAGCAACGAGGATAATCCTCAGATCACGAACCCAGTCCGCATCATTGCTACTATCTTTCAACTTATTTTTCTCTAGGAAGATATCAAAAATAAAACAGCATAGCTATACGCGAGCTATTGATCTACAACATGGATATGCAAAAACTATCAGAACTAAGTTCATGATAAATTAAAGTTCAATTAATCATATTACTTAAGAACTCCCACTTAGATAGACATCCCTCTAGTCATCTAAATGATCACGTGATCCATATAAACTAAACCATGTCCGATCATCACGTGAGATGGAGTAGCTTTCGATGGTGAACCTCACCATGTTGATCATATCTACTATATGATTCACGTTCGACCTTTCGGTCTCAGTGTTCCGAGGCCATATCTGCATATGCTAGGCTCGTCAAGTTTAACCCGAGTATTCTGCACATGCAAAACTAGCTTGCACCCATTGTATGTGAACGTAGAGCTTATCACACCCGATCATCACATGGTGTCTTGATACGTCTCCATCGTATCTACTTTTTGAAACACTTTTGCCCTTGTTTTGGACTCTAACTTGCATGATTTGAATGGAACTAACCCGGACTGACGCTGTTTTCAGCAGAATTACCATGGTGTTATTTATGTGCAGAAACAAATGTTCTCGGAATGACCTGAAACTTCACGGAGTAACTTTTTGGAAAATATAAAAAATACCTGCAAAAGATGAAGGCCAGGGGGGCCACCACCTGTCCACGAGGGTGGGGGCGCGCCTGCCCCCCTAGGGCGCGCCCCCTACCTCGTGGGCCCCTGGTGCTCCTCCGACTCCAACTCCAACTCTATATATTGTGTTTTGGGGAGAAAAAAATCAGAGAGAAGAATTCATCGTGTTTTACAATATGGAGCCGCCGCCAAGCCCTAAAACCTCTCGGGAGGGCTGATCTGGAGTCCGTTCGGGGCTCCGGAGAGGGGAATCCATCACCATCGTCATCATCAAGCATCCTCCATCACCAATTTCATGATGCTCATCGCCGTGCGTGAGTAATTCCATCGTAGGCTTGCTGGACGGTGATGGGTTGGATGAGATTTATCATGTAATCGAGTTAGTTTTGTTAGGGTTTGATCCCTAGTATCCACTATGTTCTGAGATTGATGTTGCTATGACTTTGCTATGCTTAATGCTTGTCATTAGGGCCCGAGTGCCATGATTTCAAATCTGAACCTATTATGTTTTCATCAATATATGAGAGTTCTTGATCCTATCTTGCAAGTCTATAGTCACCTATTATGTGTTATGATCCGTTAACCCCGAAGTGACAAAAATCGGGATACTTACCGGTGATGACCGTAGTTTGAGGAGTTCATGTATTCACTATGTGTTAATGCTTTGTTCCGGTACTCTATTAAAAGGAGGCCCTAATATCCCTTAGTTTCCGTAAGGACCCCGCTGCCACGGGAGGGTAGGACAAAAGATGTCAGGCAAGTTCTTTTCCATAAGCACGTATGACTATATTCGGAATACATGCCTACATTACATTAATGAACTGGAGCTAGTTCTGTGTCACCCTAGGTTATGACTGTTACACGATGAACCGCATCTGGCATAATTCTCTATCACCGATCCATTGCCTATGAGCTTTCCATATATTGTTCTTCACTTATTTACTTTTCCGTTGCTATTGCTATCATCACTACAAAATACCAAAAACACTACTTTTACTACTGTTACCTTTTGCTACCGTTACCACTACTATCATATTACTTTGCTACTAAACACTTTGCTGCAGATATTAAGTTTCCAGGTGTGGTTGAATTGACAACTCAGCTGTTAATACTTGAGAATATTCTTTGGCTCCCCTTGTGTCGAATCAATAAATTTGGGTTGAATACTCTACCCTCGAAAACTGTTGCGATCCCCTATACTTGTGGGTTATCAAGAATATTTTCTGGCACCGTTGCCGGGGAGCATAGCTCTATTCTTTGAGTCACTTGGGATATACATATATATATATATATATATCTTCTTATCATTATGAAGAACTTGAGAGATCCAAAAACCAAGATCTATCCATCAACTACGAGGGGAGGTAAGGAACTGCCATCTAGCTCTGCACTTGATTCACCTTCTGTTTTGATTAAGCTTGCGACACCTAAACCTGCTTCTGCTATTCGTTCTTGTGACGCCCGGATAGTTACGCTACAGTAATTCTCTGCTAATGATGCCACGTCACTTCAATTACTGTTGCTAATCTTTCGTTAGTACAAAACCGATTCAAAATCAATTCAAAATATGGCAAACAACAAAAGTTTTCAAACATAGAAACAAAAATGTTCGGAGTGAACCAAATATTGCACAGATAATTATGGTGGAGAAGCCACACCTTTTTAAAATGTTTAAATACTATGAGATGAATAAAACACAAAAAAAATATATAAAAGAAAAATTAACAAAAAGTAAAAGAGGGGGGGAAAAGGCCCCAACCCCCCACCCTCGATGGGCCTCGGCCCAGCTAGCCGCCGAGCTGGCCGGCCCACCACGGCGCACCCTTAACCCCCATACCCCGGAAACCCTAGCCCGGTCCACCCCCCCCACTCACCCACTCCTCCCACGATCCCCCCCCCCACGTCTCTCGCCCCCTCTGCCCTCCCCCGATCCAGATCGGGGGCAGCGACCTCCACCGGCCCCGCGACCCTGGCACGCCCCGCCCCCCGCCGCCGCTCGGATCGCTCGTCGCCTCCTCGCCCTCCTCTCCCTCGCGCGACACCACGAGAAGCCGTGGCCACGCCTCATCGCCGCCCTGACGCTGCCGCCCGAGGACCTCGCCGGCCTGCCTCCTCCTCCCCACCGGTCTGCCTCCTCCGACGCCGTCGTCCCCATTGGCCACCTCGCGCCTCCCACCGCCGCTGTAGCCCAGCGCCGCACGACGGCGATGGCCTTCCCCGACGTCGTTTGCCTCGCCGTCGCGGACTCCGGCCACCCCAAGCCGCCCGACGCCGTCGCTCGCCGACCCGGAGTCACCTCGCCTACGCTGTCGCTACCCCGACCCTGTCGCCCTCGTCTGCCGTCTCCAACTCGACCCCGACGTGCCACCTCGCCGCTCGCCGGGATGCCCCGCCCCGCCTCTCCGTCGCCGGACCGCCCCTGCACCTCCTCGAGCTCGCACGCGACCCTCCCCGTGAGCCCCGTCTGCCCTTCTCTCTCCCCGTTGCCGGATCTGGCCTGCGCCCGCACCACCGCCGCCCTAGCGCCTGCGCACCGCCACCCTGAGTCGCCTCTGCCTGCCGCGGCCGGCCGGCGAGCCGCGCCGCTGACCATGCTCCCGGCGCCGGCGCCCCGTGCACGCACGCGCCCATGCTTCGTTCGGGCGGGCGCCCACATCCCCCCGCCCGCACCCGCAATGCCCACACGCCCGCTAAGGCCCCTTCGGGCCACTGACCAGAGGGGCCCAGCCCACAGAACGTTCTAAAAGAAAATGAAAAATAAAATAAAATAAAATGAATTAATTAATTTAATAATTAATTAAATTAATTAATTAGTGAATTAATTAAGTTAATTAATCCTATTTAATTAACCTAATTAATTAGTTAGTTTAATTAAACAGTAACTGGATTAGCTAAACCCTAACTAACCTAAGCAAAGGATGACAGGTGGGCCCCGCTGGACCCACGGGCCAGGTTTGACCTTGGTCAGCTGGGTTTGACCTGCTGACGTCATGGTGATGCCATGCTGACATCACCTTTCACTGTTCTGGATAATGTTCAATTTAAATAATTAAATAAATTTCAAAAATGTCTAAAACTTTGATAAATCATAGAAAATAAACCGTAACTCGGATGAAAAAGTTTTATACATGAAAGTTGCTCAGAACGACGAGACGAATCCGGATACGCAGCCCGTTCGTCCGCCACGCATCCCTAGCATAGCGAACACACAACTTTCCCCCTCCGGCTCCTCTGCCCAAAAACGCGAAACACCGGGGATACTTTCCCGGATGTTATCCCCCTTCACCGGTATCACCTACTACCAATTTAGGGCACCTCTAACGCCGTTACTTGTCATGTCATGCATCACTATGCCTATGCTTGCATTATATTTATTGTTTCTTCCCCCTCTTCTCTCGCTAGACACCGAGACCGACGCCGCTACTACCCAGTACGACTACGGTGTTGACGACCCCTCTCTCTTGCCAGAGCAACCAGGCAAGCCCCCCCCCTTTGATCACCAGATATCGCCTACTCTTCTCTATACTGCTTGCATTAGAGTAGCGTAGCATGTTACTGCTTCCCGTTAATCCTATCCTGATGCATAGCCTGTCCTTGCTACTACTGTTGTTACCTTTACCTGCAATCCTAATGCTTAGTATAGGATGCTAGTTTATCATCAGTGGCCCTACATCCTTGTCCGTCTGCCATGCTATACTATCGGGCCGTGATCACTCGGGAGTTGATCACGGGTAAATACTATATACTTTATACATGATACATGTGGTGACTAAAGACGGGTCGGCTTGAGGAGCACCCGCGAGTGGATCTTTGAGGCGGAGCGACAGGGCAGGTTCCGACCACCTAGGAGAGAGGTGGGCCTGGCCCTGGTCGACGTTCGCGGATACTTAACACGCTTAACGAGATCTGGGTATTTGATCTGAGTTTGGCCATTTGGTCTATACGCACTAACCATCTACGCGGGAGTAGTTATGGGTATCCCAGCGTCGTGGTATCAGCCGAAGCCTTCGTGACGTCAGCGACTGAGTGGCGCGCGCCGGATTGGAACGTAAGCCTGCTCTTGTATTAAGGGGGCTAGTTCTGCTTCCGGCCGCGTACGCAACGTGCGGGTGTGCTAAGGGCGATGGGCCCAGACCCCTGTGCGCTTAGGTTTAGACCGGCGTGCTGACCTCTCTGTTGTGCCTAGGTGGGGCTGCGACGTGTTGATCTTCCGAGGCCGGGCATGACCCAGGAAAGTGTGTCCGGCCAAATGGGATCGAGCGTGTTGGGGTATGTGGTGCACCCCTGCAGGGAAGTTAATCTATTCGAATAGCCGTGATCTTCGGTAACAGGACGATCTGGAGTTGTACCTTGACCTTATGACAACTAGAACCGGATACTTAATAAAACACACCCTTCCAAGTGCCAGATACAACCGGTGGTCGCTCTCTCACAGGGCGACGAGGGGAGGATCATTGGTTAGGATTATGCTTACGATGCTGCTTGGAGGACTTCAGTCTACTCTCTTCTACATGCTGTAAGACGGAGGCTGCCAGAAGCGTAGTCTTCGAAAGGACTAGCTATCCCCCTCTTATTCCGGCTTTCTGCAGTCCAGCCCACATATTAGCCTTATTCCAGTTGATACCAATGCATACATATGTAGTGTAGCTCCTTGCTTGCGAGTACTTTGGATGAGTACTCACGGTTGCTTTCTCCCCCTTTTTCCCCCTTTCCTTTCTTCCTGGTTGTCGCAACCAGATGTTGGAGCCCAGGAGCCAGACGCCACCGTCAACGACGACTCCTACTACACCGGAGGTGCCTACTACTACGTGATGCCCGCTGACGACGACCAGGAGTAGTTAGGAGGATCCCAGGCAGGAGGCCTGCGCCTCTTTCGATCTGTATCCCAGTTTGTGCTAGCCTTCTTAAGGCAAACTTGTTTAACTTATGTCTGTACTCAGATATTGTTGCTTCCGCTGACTCGTCTATGATCGAGCTCTTGTATTCGAGCCCTCGAGGCCCCTGGCTTGTAATATGATGCTTGTATGACTTATTTTATTTGTAGAGTTGTGTTGTGATATCTTCCCGTGAGTCCTTGATCTTGATCGTACACATTTGCGTGCATGATTAGTGTACGATTGGATCGGGGGCGTCACAAGTTGGTATCAGAGCCAACTGCCTGTAGGAATCCCCCTTTCCAACTCCTTGGCCGAAGTCGAGTCTAGTCATTGAAAAACTTTTACTAACATGGCTGTGCGGCTTACGGGCCCACGTCGCCCTCTGGGTGGTATTAGGATCTTTTACTCCTCGATCCTTACTCTGGGACTTTGAACTCTCTTCTATTCGGGTTAAATGAATTTTGCCAAATCCAACATTAGGATCTCGTTATCACTTTCTCCCGGAGAGCCCTTCATTACAGATGATGGACTGCTTCAACCGAAGATTCTGATAATACTCTCTGATGTTCTCCTGAAACTTTGTGCCATTGCTTTTGCAATTCATTACCACCAAAAAATCCCTATGGATAAATACTTACACCTGTCGTTCTTACTTTTACTCCCAGTTGGTCTTGTTATTACAAGACACCTCGAAATACTCGTCGTTGTTTCGATAATCCTTTGAGCTTACTGCCTTGTTGTTCTTTGTCACCTGAATACCCCTACGGATAATTCTCACACTTATCGAGTATCCGCTCATCCCCCAGTTGTCCATGTGTTTCACAATGGTCATCGAAATACTATTCGATCCTCCAAAAATCCTTAGTAGCTTATTGCTCTGCAATACTTGTCTATTTGCATGATGGATGTTTTCCATATGTCTGACAATATTCGGTAGTATCCTTAGACACCGTCATTTTGATCCCTTTGATTCAACATGAGTGCTAATGCATGCAATCATCAGTTGATCCTTCTAAATTATCTTTCCGGCTCAGACGTCATTTTAAAACATGAGCTGGTTCTCAACAAATCCAATTGCCGTCGATTGTACCCCTAAGGCTATTCAACTTATCCATCCCTAATCAGAACGTTGCTTCTGATCCCTTGATTTGAAAATTATAATTCCTTTGCATTTGAGCTCTGGATTAGTCAGTTGTTTCCATAATCCAATGCCTTTGCATTGTTACTTCCTCTGGTTGTGTGTCGGTGCTCACGTCAGCTCTGTTATGGACCGGAAGATCCTTTAATGGATTTTATCCGACAGCGTCCTTCATATTCAATAACCTTGTGAGCCTTCCCTCAGATACATAATGCCTTTGGCAAATGGTATCATCTACTTTCTCAACCTTGCTCTACTTTCGAGCTGGTGATAATTACTCCTGAAGTTTGTGGTTTATGTTCCTAAGATGCCTCGATGGGTTGAACCAATGCCTTCTTTAATATGTGTGAACTCGATAGTTTTCACGAGTCATACACTTCTGGTATTTTGCCAGATAAAATTTCAACACTACAACTTCTTCGAAAGCGAAAAGTGAATGGAAGGTTATATATTGAAGAAGTGGGAGTCGACCTTGAACTTTGGGTTCATGCCCATGGACACGATGTAGATCTTATCATTAAAGCTTTTCTTAAATTAATTATTCCCTTAGTATAAGTTCATCTTATCTCTGGGATCTGGCCTTTTGCAATTGTGGTTCTGACCATGTTCTCCTTTAAATAACATTTCTCGTGCAAGTTTAAGCATTTGTCTTCTGCAGAGCAATACCCTAGTCCAATCTCTACTTTGATCTGTCGTCGAGCATTACCCCCCTGGTATCTCGAGATTATCATGGAACTGCATAACCTCTTATGAGTTCTTCATCGGGTATTACATTCTCACGGACTCCAATTTTTCACGGGCCTTGAGTTATGAAACACTCAAGGACAACGATAACGGAATCGATTCAACGAGGATTAGAGATCTTCATCGCTTACATGTTTAATACTCCATGTCAGCCCTAGCCTGAACGGATACATCATTATCGTGCTAATTTTAATCATCAGCATTCTGAGCTCTTCAAGGGTATCAACTGAATTCATGATGAGAAATACCATCCTTACCCCGATGATTTGTGTTATCATCGGCCACTTTATTGCCTTCCCTTCAACACAAACTTGTCCGTGTTTGGTGTTATACCTTAAGATCCTTGCTATCCAGCAATTGTTCTCCTTTACCTTGGAGTATTACCACCTTTGTTGCCAAGAATGTCATGAGAATATCACCACCCTTATGAATTCTTTGTACAAGTGATACTTCCTGCCATCTCCGTTCATTCCTTGGTCCTCGTGTTGATTCCAACCGGGGTACCAACAAGTGAACGGTGTTGTTTGGATTCTGCCCTTCTAGCAACCCTATTGCTTTGAAGTTAATGGTCGGCCGTTCATCCTTGGACTATTGATTATTGAATCACCATTCTGACATTGGTCGTGCGACCCAACCCATATTTCGGGTGCACCTTTCAACCAAGGTTTAATTGTGTATGTTTTCCTCGAGCATATTTCATTATATCATTTGATCTGACAAATGTTATCTCCTTATCCACATAATTGTGGAGGTCTATTTTTTTGGATACCCCGTTGAATTGTCGCTGAGTCCATCAGCCACCTCCTCATCCTCTCCATGGATTAATGATGAACTCTTGTTTCGGAACTCGCTACCATAGTACATTTCCCGAGAATCTTACAATGTCGTCTCGCCAATTGTGTTGCACCTTTTCTTCTCAGGCATCCTGAGTCTGAGGTATCCTGACACCAATCAGATCTAAATCTTGGTCAGATATGATGGTTGGAACATTTTTCTAGAGACATATCATTGATCCTTATATGAGCCGGTAAGGTGATGTCATGCCTAGCCCACCTGACCGGAGGACCTAATGTTTTAGTTTCCTTTTTAGCAAGGTTAACCATTCTTCCATGAGGAAATGGAATGACTTTCTTTATAAATTGTTCCTGATGAATCCTTTGTATATCCAAATGCCCGACCTTTGTTTGAAGACCATGTCAGTGCTATCTCGAAGCATGTATGTGGTACTCCTATCATCGATAAGAACACTTGAAGCACAAAGCTAAATTTTCTTAATCAAATTATCCAAACATCGTTGTATGGATAATGTCATGAAATTTCTCTCCCCTACCTAAAAGGTTTTCTACATTATATCCTGTCATGGATATCATACTCTGCTTGTCCTTGGGAAGGGTATACCCCTGGTATATGTGTCAAACACGCTATCCTTTACACTGTTCGGTTTGATCTGATGATCACATTTTCCTTCCATTGGTTTGTTTAAACCTCCTTGTGATCTATAATATATAAGCAGTAATATTTCCCTGCTTGTGTAAACACCTCATTGTACCACTCTGTCCGCAAGACCCTGTTGCGATTGTTGATGACATTCGGTAACCACCGATGGACGAGAACTTTGCCTATTGGTCCGCCTCGTTTCAACGAGCAGGAGAATGGTTCTCTTCGTCCCTTTGGTACCGATGTTGTTGCCGACTTAACCGACGGACTATCCTCTGACATGCCTTGCTCACATGATCGTGCAAGATGTCAACGCCCTTCCTAGTTTTAACCCACATGGTGGGCCCATAACCCACAGTTCCCAGGATCGAAACCTGACTCTCCTATACACCCTGTTTCCAAGGTTGTTCCTCGCGCTTGACTTCGTATGTAATTCACGGACCACCTGTCTAGTGATCTATTCTGGTATGAGGCGCAATACCTATTCTCGTTGCCCTGAAACCCTTTCACCTTCTGGTTAGGCATCGAACGATTGCCTATCCGTTTGAATGCTCCTCATGGTACCTTCTTACTTCACTCTCGATATCTTCTTAAGTTTCAAATCGAGAGATACTTATGCTTCTTCCCTGAGTTAACCGTCTGATGCTCGATCTTGTTAGAATCCATCCATATCGAGTTTTCCCTTCTTACCCTTTCGTATGTACGGTGAAGATCCTGAAGGAAGGACGACAACTTCATTATGATGACCTGAAGCAGAGAAATGAAGACATCAATTTATTGGACCAGCCTCTTCGAGAAGAGCAAACCAGGGTAAGAAGACCCGCTAGATTCGTTACCAAACCTTTCCCCCTTTCGCTACCTCTTAAATCTCGGGACGAGATTTCTTGTAGTGGAGGAGAATTGTGACGCCCGGATAGTTACGCTACAGTAATTCTCTGCTAATGATGCCACGTCACTTCAATTACTGTTGCTAATCTTTCGTTAGTACAAAACCGATTCAAAATCAATTCAAAATATGGCAAACAACAAAAGTTTTCAAACATAGAAACAAAAATGTTCGGAGTGAACCAAATATTGCACAGATAATTATGGTGGAGAAGCCACACCTTTTTAAAATGTTTAAATACTATGAGATGAATAAAACACAAAAAAATATATAAAAGAAAAATTAACAAAAAGTAAAAGAGGGGGGGAAAAGGCCCCAACCCCCCACCCTCGATGGGCCTCGGCCCAGCTAGCCGCCGAGCTGGCCGGCCCACCACGGCGCACCCTTAACCCCCATACCCCGGAAACCCTAGCCCGGTCCACCCCCCCCACTCACCCACTCCTCCCACGATCCCCCCCCCACCACGTCTCTCGCCCCCTCTGCCCTCCCCCGATCCAGATCGGGGGCAGCGACCTCCACCGGCCCCGCGACCCTGGCACGCCCCGCCCCCCGCCGCCGCTCGGATCGCCCGTCGCCTCCTCGCCCTCCTCTCCCTCGCGCGACACCACGAGAAGCCGTGGCCACGCCTCATCGCCGCCCTGACGCTGCCGCCCGAGGACCTCGCCGGCCTGCCTCCTCCTCCCCACCGGTCTGCCTCCTCCGACGCCGTCGTCCCCATTGGCCACCTCGCGCCTCCCACCGCCGCTGTAGCCCAGCGCCGCACGACGGCGATGGCCTTCCCCGACGTCGTTTGCCTCGCCGTCGCGGACTCCGGCCACCCCAAGCCGCCCGACGCCGTCGCTCGCCGACCCGGAGTCACCTCGCCTACGCTGTCGCTACCCCGACCCTGTCGCCCTCGTCTGCCGTCTCCAACTCGACCCCGACGTGCCACCTCGCCGCTCGCCGGGATGCCCCGCCCCGCCTCTCCGTCGCCGGACCGCCCCTGCACCTCCTCGAGCTCGCACGCGACCCTCTCCGTGAGCCCCGTCTGCCCTTCTCTCTCCCCGTTGCCGGATCTGGCCTGCGCCCGCACCACCGCCGCCCTAGCGCCTGCGCACCGCCACCCTGAGTCGCCTCTGCCTGCCGCGGCCGGCCGGCGAGCCGCGCCGCTGACCATGCTCCCGGCGCCGGCGCCCCGTGCACGCACGCGCCCATGCTTCGTTCGGGCGGGCGCCCACATCCCCCCGCCCGCACCCGCAATGCCCACACGCCCGCTAAGGCCCCTTCGGGCCACTGACCAGAGGGGCCCAGCCCACAGAACGTTCTAAAAGAAAATGAAAAATAAAATAAAATAAAATGAATTAATTAATTTAATAATTAATTAAATTAATTAATTAGTGAATTAATTAAGTTAATTAATCCTATTTAATTAACCTAATTAATTAGTTAGTTTAATTAAACAGTAACTGGATTAGCTAAACCCTAACTAACCTAAGCAAAGGATGACAGGTGGGCCCTGCTGGACCCACGGGCCAGGTTTGACCTTGGTCAGCTGGGTTTGACCTGCTGACGTCATGGTGATGCCATGCTGACATCACCTTTCACTGTTCTGGATAATGTTCAATTTAAATAATTAAATAAATTTCAAAAATGTCTAAAACTTTGATAAATCATAGAAAATAAACCGTAACTCGGATGAAAAAGTTTTATACATGAAAGTTGCTCAGAACGACGAGACGAATCCGGATACGCAGCCCGTTCGTCCGCCACGCATCCCTAGCATAGCGAACACACAACTTTCCCCCTCCGGCTCCTCTGCCCAAAAACGCGAAACACCGGGGATACTTTCCCGGATGTTATCCCCCTTCACCGGTATCACCTACTACCAATTTAGGGCACCTCTAACGCCGTTACTTGTCATGTCATGCATCACTATGCCTATGCTTGCATTATATTTATTGTTTCTTCCCCCTCTTCTCTCGCTAGACACCGAGACCGACGCCGCTGCTACCCAGTACGACTACGGTGTTGACGACCCCTCTCTCTTGCCAGAGCAACCAGGCAAGCCCCCCCCCCCTTTGATCACCAGATATCGCCTACTCTTCTCTATACTGCTTGCATTAGAGTAGCGTAGCATGTTACTGCTTCCCGTTAATCCTATCCTGATGCATAGCCTGTCCTTGCTACTACTGTTGTTACCTTTACCTGCAATCCTAATGCTTAGTATAGGATGCTAGTTTATCATCAGTGGCCCTACATCCTTGTCCGTCTGCCATGCTATACTATCGGGCCGTGATCACTCGGGAGTTGATCACGGGTAAATACTATATACTTTATACATGATACATGTGGTGACTAAAGACGGGTCGGCTTGAGGAGCACCCGCGAGTGGATCTTTGAGGCGGAGCGACAGGGCAGGTTCCGACCACCTAGGAGAGAGGTGGGCCTGGCCCTGGTCGACGTTCGCGGATACTTAACACGCTTAAAGAGATCTGGGTATTTGATCTGAGTTTGGCCATTTGGTCTATACGCACTAACCATCTACGCGGGAGTAGTTATGGGTATCCCGGCGTCGTGGTATCAGCCGAAGCCTTCGTGACGTCAGCGACTGAGTGGCGCGCGCCGGATTGGAACGTAAGCCTGCTCTTGTATTAAGGGGGCTAGTTCTGCTTCCGGCCGCGTACGCAACGTGCGGGTGTGCTAAGGGCGATGGGCCCAGACCCCTGTGCGCTTAGGTTTAGACCGGCGTGCTGACCTCTCTGTTGTGCCTAGGTGGGGCTGCGACGTGTTGATCTTCCGAGGCCGGGCATGACCCAGGAAAGTGTGTCCGGCCAAATGGGATCGAGCGTGTTGGGGTATGTGGTGCACCCCTGCAGGGAAGTTAATCTATTCGAATAGCCGTGATCTTCGGTAACAGGACGATTTGGAGTTGTACCTTGACCTTATGACAACTAGAACCGGATACTTAATAAAACACACCCTTCCAAGTGCCAGATACAACCGGTGGTCGCTCTCTCACAGGGCGACGAGGGGAGGATCATTGGTTAGGATTATGCTTACGATGCTGCTTGGAGGACTTCAGTCTACTCTCTTCTACATGCTGTAAGACGGAGGCTGCCAGAAGCGTAGTCTTCGAAAGGACTAGCTATCCCCCTCTTATTCCGGCTTTCTGCAGTCCAGCCCACATATTAGCCTTATTCCAGTTGATACCAATGCATACATATGTAGTGTAGCTCCTTGCTTGCGAGTACTTTGGATGAGTACTCACGGTTGCTTTCTCCCCCTTTTTCCCCCTTTCCTTTCTTCCTGGTTGTCGCAACCAGATGTTGGAGCCCAGGAGCCAGACGCCACCGTCGACGACGACTCCTACTACACCGGAGGTGCCTACTACTACGTGATGCCCGCTGACGACGACCAGGAGTAGTTAGGAGGATCCCAGGCAGGAGGCCTGCGCCTCTTTCGATCTGTATCCCAGTTTGTGCTAGCCTTCTTAAGGCAAACTTGTTTAACTTATGTCTGTACTCAGATATTGTTGCTTCCGCTGACTCGTCTATGATCGAGCTCTTGTATTCGAGCCCTCGAGGCCCCTGGCTTGTAATATGATGCTTGTATGACTTATTTTATTTGTAGAGTTGTGTTGTGATATCTTCCCGTGAGTCCTTGATCTTGATCGTACACATTTGCGTGCATGATTAGTGTACGATTGGATCGGGGGCGTCACAGTTCTGATATGTCGCATGTTATCGATGATGCCACTTCTGCTATAGATGATACTTATGATGAAACTACTTCTATGCTTGATACTACTGTGCCACTTGGTGAATTTCTTGATGAACAACTTGCTAGGGCTAGAGAGATTGAAAATATTGAATCTGATAATACTGATGAAAGTGATGATGAAGAATCACTTGTTATTCCTAAGGGTTATGTTTTTGATCAAGAAGCTTCTTTAGCTATTTTAGCTTGCAAAGATAGATATGAACTCAAAAGGTTATTAGCTAAATGGAATAAGCAATCTCTAAATGCTAGAATGAAACCTGGCCCTGCTTTTGCTACTTCACCTATCTGTGTTACTGATAAGGATTATGAATTCTCTGTTGATCCTGATATAATTTCTTTGGTTGAATTTGATCCTTTTCATGGTTATGAATCTGAAACTATTGTGGCACATCTTACTAAACTGAATGATATAGCCACCCTGTTCACTAAAGATGAGAGAACTCGTTACTTTTATATCCTTAAAATATTTCCGTGCTCATTAAAGGGTGATGCTAAGATATGGTTTAATTCTCTTGATCCTGGTTGTGTGCGTAGTCCCCAGGATATGATTTATTACTTCTCTGCTAAATATTTCCCTGCTCATAAGAAACAAGCTGCTTTAAGGGATATATATAATTTTGTGCAAATTGAAGACGAGAGTCTCCCACAAGCTTGGGGGAGGCTTCTCCAATTACTTAATGCTTTGCCTGATCATCCTCTTAAGAAAAATGAAATACTTGATATCTTCTATAATGGACTAACCGATGCCTCCAGAGATTACCTGGATAGTTGTGCTGGTTCTGTTTTCAGGGAAAGAACACCGGATGAAGCTGAAATTCTATTGAATAATATGTTGGCAAATGAAAATAATTGGACACCTCCGGAGCCAGTTCCTGAGCCTATTCCTAAACCAACTCCGAAGAAGAGGGGTATTCTATTTCTCAGTCCTGAAGATATGCAAGAGGCAAAGAAATCTATGAAAGAAAAAGGTATTAAAGCTGAAGATGTTAAGAATTTACCTCCTATTGAAGAAATACATGGTCTTAATTTACCGCATGTTGAAGAAACATATGATCTTAATCCTTTACCTATTGAAGAAACTCATGATCTTGAAAACCCGACACAGGTAGTAAAGGTAAATTCTCTCTATAGATATGATAAAGCTGAAATCCCGTTTACTAAGTTTGCTAGCCCATGTTTAGATGAGTTTGATAGATTTATGGCTAAGCAAGAAGATTTTAATGCTTATTTTGGTAGACAATTGAAATACAATTGAAATATGCTTGAACACTTGGGTGATTATATGGCTAATGTTAAAGGTGAACTTAAACTTATTAGTAAACATGCTTCTATGGTTACCTCTCAAGTAGAATAAGTACTTAAGGCTCAAAATGATTTGCTCAATGAATTGAATAGTAAGGATAATGATAATGTTGTTAGAGTTATGACTAGAGGTGGTAGAATGACTCGAGAATCTTTGTATCTTGAAGGCCATCCTAAAAGAATTGAGCAAGATTCTCAGAGAAATAATACAGATGCACCTAGTTCGTCTAAAAAGAAGAAAAAGAAAAATGATAGGACTTTGCATGCTTCTAGTGAACCTATTACTGAAACACCTGAGAATCCAAATGATATTTCTATTTCTGATGCTGAAACAAATTCTGGTAATGAACCTGAAACTAGTGATAATGCTAATAATAATGTTCATGATGATGCTCAACCTAGTAATGATAATGATATAGAAATTGAACCTGTTGTTGATCTTGATAACCCACAATCAAAGAATCGACGTTATGATAAGAAAGACTTTGTTGCTAGGAAACCTGGTAAAGAAAGAGAGCCTTGGGTTCAGAAACCCATGCCTTTTCCTCCCAAACCATCCAAGAAAAAGGATGGTGAGGATTTTGAGCACTTTGTTGAAATGATTAGACCTATCTTTTTGCGTATGCGATTAACTGATATGCTCAAAATGAATCCTTATGCTAAGTACATGAAAGAAATTGTTACAAATAAAAGAAAGATATCGGAAGCTGAAATTTCCACCATGCTTGCTAATTATACTTTTAAGGGTAGAATACCAAAGAAACTTGGAGATCCAGGAGTACCCACTATACCATGCTCCATTAAAAGAAACTATGTTAAAACTGCTTTATGTGATCTTGGAGCCGGTGTTAGTGTTATGCCTCTCTCTTTATATCGTAGACTTGATTTGAATAAGTTGACACCTACTGAAATATCTTTGCAAATGGCTGATAAATCAACTGCTATACATGTCGGTATTTGTGAGGATGTGCCTGTTGTAGTTGCAAACGTTACTATTTTAACGGACTTTGTTATTCTTGATATTCCCGAGGACGATAGTATGTCTATTATTCCTGGAAGACCCTTTTTTAATACTGCAGGGGCTGTTATTAATTGCACAAAAGGCAATGTCACTTTTCATGTTAATGGTAATGAGCATACGGTACACTTTCCGAGGAAACAACCTCAAGTTCATAGTATTAACTCTATTGGAAAAATTCCATCGATTATATTTGGAGGTTTTGAATTTCCTCTTCCTATTGTCAAGAAGAAATATGATATTCTTATTATTGGGGATGTGCATATCCCCGTTGAGGTAACATAGTGTTATTCGAAATTTCTCCGGTTCCATGTTATTCGGAATGAGTTCGTTAACAAGACTTGATCAACCTTGTTAGTGGATTCCTTTTGATGATCATGAGATGGATGAAAGTAGAAGGCACAACCTTCTGTACCCCACTTTTACTTTCTGTTATTTATATTAAATAAAATAAAAACAAATATTTTTCTGTCTGTTATCTGATTATCCGTGCAATATAAAAATACCCCGAAAATAAAAGTTCTCCGATGCCCTGAAATTTAAATATGATTTTTTTTTCAGAATATTTGAGAATATCTGGCACTGAGAACACAGCAGCAGGAGCTGGCACCTGGCCACGAGGGTCAGGAGCGCCCTACCCCCCTGGGAGCGCCCCCCTGCCTCGTGGGCCCATGGTGGCCCTCCTCCACTTATCCTTTCACCCATACACTCCTTCTTCCTCCCCCAAACACGAATAACTAGCTCAAACCCGAGTCCAAGCTCGTTTTGCTACCATTTTCGATCTCCTTGCTCAAAGCACCTCTCACAAAACTGCTTGGGGAGATTGTTCCTTGGTATGTGACTCCTCCATTGGTCCAATTAGTTTTTGTTCTAGTGCTTTATTCATTGCAAATTTTTTCTGCTTAGGTGACCCTGTTCTTGAGCTTGCATGTCAAATTTATATGGTCAAAAGTAGTTTAGATGCATGATATAGGCTCTAGGCACTTGTAGCAGTAGTTGCTATCAATATTATTGAGTTTAGTTTACTTTTATTTTGAAGTTACTAAAAATTTCAGAATTTTTTAGAAAATGATGAAGAGACTTTTGAGGGGCTCATCAAGCCGAAGCTCGAAGGAAAAGGCACCGAAGCCTAAGTATAATCTGCCTCGCACCACGGAGGTTCGGTCGTGTGAATAGCCTTCCGATGATTTCTTGAGAGCATCCGGGATTTATGAAGATTTTTATGAAATGGCTAAGAATGCAGGCCTCGCCGCTTTCCTCCACGACCAACGCGATCAGTATCTCTTACTCACAAATATCTTTGTGCAAAACTTTCATTTCCATTCTAGGAACCCACCACCTATGGTGGAGTTTCATTTATATGATGATCATAAGGAGATGTCACTTTATGATTTTTGTCGGGTTTGTTTAGTCCCTTTCAAGGGCAAGACAGACGAACCACATCGCGAGGATGTGGATGGGTTTATTGATACTATCACTGTAGGGGAAACAAGGAAGGTTTCCAATGCACGAATCACTAGCATACATTTTCCTATTTTACGCTATTTTGCATTATTTGCTAGTCGGTGTTTAATTGGTCACGGAAACTGTGGAAACCTTAGTGTCCCTGATATTATTATTTTGCTCCGCGGTTTATACGGTGATAACTCTGTTAGTATGGGCGGCATTATTGCTAAACGGTTAAGTCTGAACCGTACAAAGGGGCCCATCTTTGGAGGCATCTATGCTTCACGCCTAACTGCACATTTTAACATACCTATTAGGCATTATGAGAAGGAAGAAAAAGTACTGCCTCGTGTTTATTTAGACTATAAAAGTATGGTGGCACATGATTTTATTGTTAAGAATAGGGAAGGAGAGCTTAAATACAAATTATTCTTTGATAAACATCATCCTGAGACTATTACCCTGCCTGCTCCTTCTTTGTTTGATTTATCTGCAGGCCAGTACCTTGTTCCGTTAGAGGCTATTCACGCCTACCGGAACCCTGCACCAGCCATGGAGCCAGAGCCGGACCCACAAGTTGATCCTTCACGACAGCCTAATTACCAATGGGATCCGGAGATGATTGCCAACCAGTGGCAATCGGAGTCTTCTTCTTCTTTGCAGTACGACCCCAACTATTATTATGGATATCCGCCAGGCCAGCCGTGGCCATAGACCAACTTAGGCCAAAATCCTAAGCTTGGGGGAGTACGTATTTCCCACCGGCATTACATTCATGTTCACACACTCACTGCTAGATGTCAGTGCTCATACTTTTTCATTGTATCATCCATGCTAGTTTATTTTCCTTTTTATGCCTTCTTCTTGTGTGTTTGATTAACCTTAAGAAAAACCAAAAAATAGTTGTAGCTTTTAATTAGTTTACTTTCCATGCTTGTAGTAGTAATTAAAAACAAGATCCAAAAAGATTTCATGTTCTTCTTTTGCTTGTTGGGAGCTTTCCCTTGTAAATAGTTTTATTTCTTTTCTTTTCTTTGGGGGTCGATAGTAGAAGACCATAATTAAATTGTTGAAGTGGCTATTATTTGTATAATTGTTGATCTGACAAAAGAGTCCATATTGCCTTGTCTTCTCCTATTTATTGAATGCTTGCAGATTCCAGCTTAGTCCAATGCACGTGCACTATTATTATTATTCACATCGTTCGGTCGTGCAAGTGAAAGGCAATTATGACGATATATGATGGACTGACTGAGATGAGAAAAGCTGGTATGAACTCGACCTCTCTTGTTTTTGTAAATATGATTAGTTCATCGTTCTTGATTCATCCTATTATGAATAAACATGTTTGCAATGACAACTAGAGATCATAGTGCTTATGCCATGCTTGATTAGCTCTGAGTTATAATGGTTTACCTTGCGTGCCAACATGCTATTAAAATGGTTATGATGTGGTATGATAGGGTGGTATCCTCCTCTGGATGATTTAAGTGACTCGACTTGGCACATGTTTACGCATGTAGTTGAAACAAAATCAACATAGCCTTCACGATATTTATGTTCATGGTGGATTATATCCTACTCATGCTTGCATTCGGTGTTGCTTAATTTTAATGCATGTTAATGACTGTTGTCGCTCTCTAGCTGGTCGCTTCCCAATCTTTTGCTAGCCTTCACCTGTACTAAGCGGGAATACTTCTTGTGCATCCAACTACATAAACCCCAAAGTTATTCCAAATGAGTCCACTATACCTACCTATATACGGTATCTACCTGCCATTCCAAGTAAATTTGTATGTGCCAAACTCTAAACCTTCAAATAAATATTCTGTTTTGTATGCTCGAATAGCTCATGTATCAACTAGGGTTGTTCGTATCTTCCATGTTAGGCGGGTTATTCTCAAGAGGAGTGGACTCCGCTCCTCACTCACGAGATAAATGGCTGGTCACCGGGATGCCCAGTCCCATGCTTTATGCAAACTAAATCAAAATAATTGCAAACAAAACTCCCCCGGGACTCTTGTTAGTTGGAGGCACTTGTTGTTTCGAGCAAGCCATGGATTGATGCTTGTTGGTGGAAGGGGGTATAAACTTTACCATTCTGTTTGGGAACCGCCTATAATGTGTGCAGCATGGAAGATATTGCCATCTCTTGGTTGTTATGTTGACAATGAAAGTATACTGCTCAAAATATTATTCACCTCTGTTTCAAAACCGAGCTCTGGCACCTCTACAAATCCCTGCTTCCCTATGCGAAGGGCCTATCTATTTACTTTTATGCTGAGTCATCACCCTCTAATTAAAAAGCACCAGTTGGAGAGCACCGCTATCATTTGCATTCATTATTGTTAGTTTACATTGGGTATGAATTGACTGGATCTCTTTTACCATGAATTACAATGTCTAGTCAGTCCTTGATCTTTAAAGGTGCTCTGCATTTATGTTTTGCGGTCTCAGAAAGGGCTAGCGAGATACCATCTTGTTATATCATATTATGATTGTTTTGAGAAAGTGTTGTCATCCGAGATTTATTATTATGGCTCGCTAGTTGATTATGCCATTGATATGAGTAAACCTGAGACCTATGCGTTATTGTGAATGTGGTTAGTTATAATATTTGCTGAAAACTTGAATGCTGGCTTTACATATTTACAACAACAAGAGCAAATAGAGTTTGTAAAAGTTTTTCTTTATCACTTTCAGTTTATCAACTGAATTGCTTGAGGACAAGCAAAGGTTTAAGCTTTGGGGAGTTGATACGTCTCCGTTGTATCTACTTTTCCAAATACTTTTGCCCTTGTTTTGGACTCTAACTTGCATGATTTGAATGGAACTAACCCGGACTGATGCTGTTTTCAGCAGAATTACCATGGTGTTATTTATGTGCAGAAACAAACGTTCTCGGAATGACCTGAAACTTCACGGAGTAACTTTTTGGAAAATATAAAAAATACCTGCAAAAGATGAAGGCCAGGGGCCCACCACCTGTCCACAAGGGTGGGGGTGCGCCTGCCCCCCTAGGGCGCGCCCCCTACCTCGTGGGCCCCTTGGTGCTCCTCCGACTCCAACTCCAACTCTATAATATTGTGTTTCAAGCAGAAAAAATCAGAGAGAAGAATTCATCGCATTTTACGATACGGAGCCGCCGCCAAGCCCTAAAACCTCTCGGGAGGGCTGATCTGGAGTCCGTTCGGGGATCCGGAGAGGGGAATTTGTCGTCATCGTCATCATCAACCATCCTCCATCACCAATTTCATGATGCTCACTGCCATGCGTGAGTAATTCCATCGTAGGCTTGCTGGACGGTGATGGGTTGGATGAGATTTATCATGTAATCGAGTTAGTTTTGTTAGGGTTTGATCCCTAGTATCCACTATGTTTTGAGATTGATGTTGCTATGAATTTGCTATGCTTAATGCTTGTCACTAGGGCCCGAGTGCGATGATTTCAGATCTGAACCTATTATGTTTTCATCAATATATGAGAGTTCTTGATCCTATCTTGCAAGTCTATAGTCACCTATTATGTGTTATGATCCGTTAACCCCGAAGTGACAAAAATTGGGATACTTACCGGTGATGACCGTAGTTTGAGGAGTTCATGTATTCACTATGTGTTAATGCTTTGTTCCGGTACTCTATTAAAAGGAGGCCTTAATATCCCTTAGTTTCCGTAAGGACCCCGCTGCCATGGGAGGGTAGGACAAAAGATGTCATGCAAGTTCTTTTCCATAAGCACGTATGACTATATTCGGAATACATGCCTACATTACATTAATGAACTGGAGCTAGTTCTGTGTCACCCTAGGTTATGACTGTTACATGATGAACCGCATCTAGCATAATTCTTTATCACTGATCCATTGCCTACGAGCTTTCCATATATTGTTCTTCGCTTATTTACTTTTCCGTTGCTATTGCTATCATCACTACAAAATACCAAAAACACTACTTTTACTACTGTTACCTTTTGCTACCGTTACCACTACTATCATATTACTTTGCTACTAAACACTTTGCTGCAGATACTAAGTTTCCAGGTGTGGTTGAATTGACAACTCAACTACTAATACTTGAGAATATTCTTTGGCTCCCCTTGTGTCGAATCAATAAATTTGGGTTGAATACTCTACCCTCGAAAACTGTTGCGATCCCCTATACTTGTGGGTTATCATGTCTCGGCACGATGACTTTAGCAACGGTGCATACTCAGGGAGAACACTTATACCTTGAAAATTAATGAGGGATCATCTTATAATGCTACCGCCATACTAAGCAAAATAAGATGCATAAAGGATAAACATCACATGCAATCAAAATAAGTGATATGATATGGCCATCATCATATTGTGCCTTTGATCTCCATCTCCAAAGCACCGTCATGATCACCATCGTCACCGGCTTGACACCTTGATCTCCATTGTCGCACCGTTGTCGTCTCGCCAACTATTGATTCTACGACTATCGCTGCCGCTTAGTGATAAAGTAAAGCAATTACATGGCGATTGCATTTCATACAATAAAGCGACAACCATAAGGCTCCTGCCAGTTGCCGATAACTTCTACAAAACATGATCATCTCATACAACAATTTATATCTCATCATGTCTTAACCATATCACATCACAACATGCCCTCCAAAGACAAGTTAGACGTCCTCTACTTTGTTGCTGCAAGTTTTATGTGGCTGCTACGGGCTTCTAGCAAGAACCGTTCTTACCTACGCATCAAAAACACAATGATTTTTCGCCAAGTGTGTTATTTTAACCTTCAACAAGGACCGGGCGTAGTCAAACTGGATTCAACTAAAGTTGAAGAAACAGACACCCGCCAGCCACCTGTGTGCGAAGCACGTCGGTAGAACCAGTCTCATGAATGCGGTCATGTAATGTCGGTCTAGGCCGCTTCATCCAACAATACCGCCAAATCAAAGTAAGACATTGCTGGTAAGCAGTATGACTATCATCGCCCACAACTCTTTGTGTTCTACTCGTGCATATAACATCTACGCATAGACCTGGCTCGGATGCCACTGTTAGGGAACGCAGTATTTCAAAAAAATTCCTACGATCACGCAAGATCTATCTAGGAGATGCATAGCAATGAGGGGGGAGAGTGTGTATACGTACCCTCGTACACCAAAAGCGGAAGCGTTTAGTAACGCGGTTGATGTAGTCAAACGTCTTCACGATCCAATCGATCCAAGTACCGAATGTATGGCACCTCCGTGGTCAGCACACGTTCAGCTCGATGACGTCCCTCGATCTCTTAATCTAGTTGAGGACGAGGGAGAGTTCCGTCAGCACGACGGCGTGGCGACGGTGATGATGAAGATACCGGCGTAGGGCTTCACCTAAGCACTACGATGATATGACCGAGGTGTGTAACTGTGGAGGGGGCACCGCACACGGCTAAGACAAATCTTGGAGTGCCTTTGGGGTTCCCCCTGCCCACGTATATAGAGGAGGGAGGTAGAGAGGCCAGCCCTCCTAGGGGCGCGCCAAGTGTAGGTAGTCCTACCAGGACTCCCAACTCCTAGTAGGATTCCCTTTCCTTTTCGGAGTAGGAAAGAAGGAAAGGAGGGAGAGGGAGAAGGAAAGGTGGGACGCGCGCCCACCCCTTGTCCCATTCGGTTTGGGCAGGGGGGAGGCGCGCGCCACCTTGTGGCCCTTCTTCCCTCTCTCCACTAAAGCCCAATAAGGCCCATTAACTTTCCCTAACGAATTCTCGTAACTCTCTGGTACTTCAAAAAATACCCGAATCACTCGGAACCATTCCGATGTCCGAATATAGCCTTCCAATATATCGATCTTTACCTCTCGATCATTTCGAGACTCCTCGTCATGTCCGTGATCTCATCTGGGACTCCGAACAAACTTCGGTCATCAAATCACATAACTCATAATACAAATCGTCATCGAACATTAAGCGTGCGGACCCTACGGGTTCGAGAACTATGTAGACATGACCAAGACACATCTCCGGTCAATAACCAATAGCGGAACCTGGATGCTCATATTGGCTCCTACATATTCTACGAAGATCTTTATCGGTCAAACCGCATAACAACATATGTTGTTCCTTTGTCATCGGTATGTTACTTGCCCGAGATTTGATCATCGGTATCATCATACCTAGTTCAATCTCATTATCGGCAAGTCTCTTTACTCTTTCCGTAATGCATCATCCCATGACTAACTCATTAGTCACATTGCTTGCAAGGCTCATAGTGATGTGCATTACCGAGGGGGCCCAGAGATACCTCTCCGATACATAGAGTGACGAATCCTAATCTCGATCTATGCCAACTCAACAAACACCATCGGAGACACCTGTAGAGCATCTTTATAATCACCCAGTTATGTTGTGACGTTTGATAGCACACAAGGTGTTCCTCCGGTATTCGGGAGTTGCATAATCTCATAGTGAAAGGAACATGTATAAGTCATGAAGAAAGCAATAGCAATAAAACTAGACGATCATTATGCTAAGCTAACGGATGGGTCTTGTCCATCACATCATTCTCTAATGATGTGATCCCGTTCATCAAATGACAACACATGTCTATGGTCAGGAAACTTAACCATCTTTGATTAACGAGCTAGTCAAGTTGAGGCATACTAGGGACACTCTATTTTGTCTATGTATTCACACATGTACTAAGTTTCTGGTTAATACAATTCTAGCATGAATAATAAAAATTTATCATGATATAAGGAAATATAAATAACAAGTTTATTATTGCCTCTAGGGCATATTTCCTTCACTAGCTATTAGCTATGGACCCGTAGGTCTGTGGTAAACTACTCACACATCATCGGAAGGGCAACAAGGTTGATGTAGAAGCCCTCTGTGATTGATTCGCCCTCTGTCAGGGTGCCGAAAAAGGCCTCCAGATGGGATCGTGGAAGAAGAGAAACTTGCAGTGGGGGAAAAGTATTTCGGGTGGCTTTGTGATGTGTGAATATTTGAGAATTTATAGAGGTAGAATTAGGTCAAGAGGTGCCACGAGGGGCCCACAAGCCTGGAGGGTGCGCCTACCCCCTCGGGGCATGCCCCCTGGGTTTGTCGCTCCCTCGTGACTCCCAAGGTCTTCTCCCTAACCCTCTAGGGTCCCTTCTGGTCCAAAAAAATTAATCCAAAGTTTTTTCTCCATTTGAACTCTGTTTGATATTGATTTTCTGAAAAGCAAAAAAAGAACTGACACTGGGCACTAGGTTAATAGGTTAGTCACAAAAAATGATATATAGCTGCATATAAACATCCAATATTGATACTATAATAGCATGGAAAAATAAAAAATTATAGATACGTTGGAGACGTATCAACGGTCAAGTCCCGAGTGGGTTGTACACTTATATAAACTGGTTCGCCTTGGTCTAGATTAATTAATATACAATCCTTTACCCCTGAAAAAAAGAGTAATGGCTCGAGCAGCGGGAGGATATCTCGCAGAGGTGACGAACCCCTCAATGTGTAGAATGGAGTTAGGGTAAGGTGGTGGAGTTGGATCCCGTAGAACTCCAGTAGGCCCCAGAGGAAGGGGCGGATGGGAAATCCAAGGCCTCGTAATAAGAAAGGAACAAAACACACCATCTCCTCTCCATACGGAGTAGGGTGGCTATCTGCATGCGCTTGCCCATTTACGGACATTAAGCTGGGGGTGAGTGGAAGTTAGATATGAGTTTGGTAAGTAACCTTGGGTGGCGAGTTGGTTTAGTCAAAGGCGGGAAACGACGTAGCTCCCCCGGTCACCTTTGAGGGTCCATGGGGACGTGTCGACGAACCCGCATTGGTCGCCATTGCTAAAGCTCTCGAGATGGAGATTTTGGGGAAGGGTCTCACGTCTCAACCGAGCAAGGAGAAATTTGGAATGCGCGTCTCCGCTGCGGCCTCGGGTCGTGCCCCCATTAAATAAGGCAAAAGAGACGTTTCGACGCCTCACCTTAAAGCAGTCGGTCCCCCATATGGCTCGTGGATCGAGGAGGAATTATTTCTATCAACGGGGACCACGCGTGGTGGGATCAGATCGCTAGAAAAGTATTTAGATTACAAAGACCTCAGTTTTCGATGAGTAAAGACTCAGGACAAATTGTGAGAACTGACAACGAGGAGGAACTCGCATGCCGAAGTCGAAGTCACCTGTCCGAGAAAGATTGCTTACCCCGTCTCCAGAGACAAGTTCAGGGGCTACTGACGGTGTCATGGACTAGGGGGTACTGACCTAGTTGGCCTGCGGTCCGTGGGCCGAGCTTATGGCCCACCGATCTCACAAGGACTCTGGAAGCCTCAAGCACTGGCGTGCTCAAGGGGACCTCCTATATGCCGCTTATTGCGGCAAGAAGTCGCCGTTTCGCACAGGATGCGGTTCACGTGGGCCGGCCCATTCGTTGTCCTTTGCTGGATCGAGGAGGAATTATTTCTATCAACGGGGACCACGTGTGGTGGGATCAGATCGCTAGAAAAGTATTCAGATTACAAAGACCTCGGTTTTCGATGAGTAAAGACTCAGGACAAATTGTGAGAACTGACAACGAGGAGGAACTCATGTGCCGAAGTCAAAGTCATGAACTAGGGGGTACTGACCTAGTTGACCTGCGGTCTATGGGCCGAGCTTATGACCCACCGATCTCACAAGGACTCCCCTCCTATATGCCGCTTATTGCGGCAAGAAGTTGCCGTTTCGCACAGGATGCGGTTCACGTGGGCCGGCCCATTCGCTGTCCTTTGCTGAATGAAAGAGATTGCGGCAAGAAGTTGCCGTTTCGCACAGGATGCGGTTCACGTGGGCCGGCCCATTCGCTGTCCTTTGCTGAATGAAAGAGATGCCAAAAAAGGCGCCAGTACTAGAACCGAACCCGTGATCTCTACACACGCACGCTATGCGCTAGCCACTCCGCCAGGCAAGCTATTCGTGAAAGACTGGCAGCGCCGACGTAAAAAAACCAAACAGAAGCAGCAAAAAATAAAACAAATTCACAAAATTCCATAAAAACTTGTGGGCGAGGGATAGAACACAAGTCCTCCCGCCATGAAAGCGCGTCCGTAGCCACTGTATAACTGAGATTTAGTGTGTAAAATGGCAGCCCGGTATATATGAACTACAATACGTGGCAGATTATTTATTTTTACAAAAATGCCAAACAAGATTTTTTTTAAAAGAAAATACTTTTTGAAAGGAAAACATTATTTGGGAAACTCAAAAAAGTTAAAAAATGGAACAAAAAATTAAATACGAGAACATTTTTTGAAATAATCAACTAGTTACTGTAAACACAAAACATTTATAGAAAAAAATTAAGAAATTCAAAAAATGAATACATTTGAAAATTTAAAACTACTTTTACAAAATTCTAGCATTATTTTCATTTGCGAACTAATTTTGAAAAACATGAACCTTCAATATGTGAACAAAATTTGGAAAAAAGATTTTTTTTTAAAATTCGCAAACACTATTGAATTTTGAACAAAAAATAAACATGAGAAGATTTTTTTTCATATGTGAACAAATTTTGAAACCATTTTTTTCAAATTGTGAACAAATTTTTGAACTTCCTGAACAGCTTTGAATTTGTGAACAACATTTGGAACATTTTTTTGAAATTCACATACATTTTTGCATTTGCAAACAAAATTTAAACATGTGAACAGTTTTTGTATTTGTGAACAAATTTTGGAAATGGGAACTTTTTTTAAACAAAATATTTGTTGTTTTGTGAATAAAACATTAAAAGGTGAACAGTTTCTGAAACGATGCGAACAATTTTTTAAAGCACGATTTTTTTTAATGTTGAGAACAAATTTTGAAATGGAGAACAAATTTGGAAGCTCGAACAGTTTTTGAAAGCACGAACATTTTTTGAATGTTGAGAACAAATTTAGAAATGGAGAACAAATTTGGAAGCGCGAACAATTTTTGAATGTTGAGAACAAATTTTGAAATGGAGAACAAATTTGGAAGCGCGAATTTGAAATGGAGAACAATTTTGTAATGGGAAGATGTTTTGAAACTCTCAAACATAATTTGAAACGTGAACAAAAAGAAAATAAAAGGAGAAGAAAAAGGAATTGAAAGATGAAATAAAGAAACATAAAAGCGAGGAAAGAAAAAGAAAAAACAGGAAAAACAACAAAGAAAAAGCAAACAGAAAAAACTAGTGAAAACCCGGTTCAAGAACCTTCTAGAAGGTTCCCAAAACCGTTCAGGAACCCTCCAGAAGGTTCCCAAAACCGGAAGCTGTAGCGCCAGCGCTATCTCCTAACTGGGCCGGCCCATCTTGATCGCTAGTCGCTCGCCTCTCTGTGCGAAGCCTCGACAACTCGATGCAGCGAGCGTCCGTTAGGAAATTCCGTGCTCAAGAGGGACTCTGCTGAAGACTTGTCGTGTACCCCCAAGGATTGCTCTGGCTATTGGCATGTTTTTACAGCTGACGACCGACCATATGTAAAACTAGATACCCCATGTGCCTATATAAGTTGAGGGGTTTAGTCCATAGGGACAGATTGATCATTACTTAACTTAGGGTTAGAACACAACATACGGTCTCGTGGTAGATCAAGTGTCGGAGTAAATAGCCATGGGTAGTCTAGCTGGCTTCCCCTGGCCCTTCTGAAAAAATTACGAGCCCGTCCGGCTCTCAGGGATCCAAGACATGGGGCCGCCTTCCCCAAGCTGGCTGTCACCCAGGCCAGCTCGAAGAATGCGGCCCAACTTTACCCGAAGAAAACCATGGGAGGCCGACTCGAAGAAGCCGGCTCCAAGATGCCGATTCCAAGAAGCCGGCCATGAGGAGGCCGACTCCAAGAAGCCGGCTCCCATAAAGCGGTCGAGACCGTACCCTCAAAGTTTGCACCCACCTAACGGTGGTGCGACGGGGCGTGGCTACAGTGAAGCCTGCCACCCCCGAATCCCGGAGCACGCATGGCACGGTGCGCCGTACGGAGTAGGCATGACCCGTCCGGTGCGGCACTGTTGCCATGTTGACCATGGTGTCACCCACGACGGGCCGCCAGCGTGGCCCACAGACGGTGGGCCCCTTCGGGCAGAAAGACGCCCGAAGGCGGCCGCGCCTCCAACCAGTCGGCCCAAGACAGAGCTGGCTCCCCGCAGTCGGCTTGCCACCTCCCTCGAAGAAGACGCCCCATTAAGGAGACAAGGCGCGGTGAGGCTACAGCGATCGCCTGACGGGCGGCGGCACTGTAGCCGCGCCTACCACGACGAAGCCCACGTCACCAAGATGGAGCCACAATAACCAGCCGCCGACCAGACCCACCAGTCGGCGGGCCCCAGCAGCCGACGCAGAAGCCGGCGAGCGCAGTCACAGACGGCTGGGCCCCGCGCCCAGTCGGATTACCATTGTACCCCCGGGAGGTAGGCCTATATAAACCCCCCGGGGCACCCATGCAAAGGGTTCGACCCCTGCTAGTCTTAGACACCACACAAGGAGAGGAAGCAGGCTAGCCGTGCCCTTCTTCCTCCTCCCACCAAACAGCTCAAGGAGCATTGTGTAGCTACTTGTTCCTCGAGTGATCATGCGGAGACCCCACAGAGCAGCAGTAGGGGTGTTATCTCCACGGAGAGCCCCGAAGCTAGGTAAGATCCGCCGGCGTGCATGTCTTCGCCTTATCCCGTTTCCAGGCACCGGCGATGTCTTACTGGCTCCCACAATGATAAGCCACCCGTTGGCATATGTCGCACCTACCACCCGACATTTGGCGCCTACCGTGGGGCCAGGTGCACCGTCGTCCGGAGACCTGTTCTGGACGAGAACCCTCTTCCTCCCCCGCGAGCGTAGCCAGCCCGGCACGCCCGATGGCGCTTGCCACGATGCGCTGCAAGGCGTCACCAGCATCTGCGCGGCGGGCAGCCTCGCCGATCTCCTCGACGAAACCCTCATCTCCGACGAGCTCGCCTCCGATGCGGGCACCGACCACCTCGCCAACCTTCTCGGTCAGCTCCATGTCTCCAGCGAGCCCGCTGTGGACCTGGAGTCGGTTGGCTCCACCGACCCGATGCCTGTCGACTCCGACACGGCCTCGTTCGACACCTTCCCCACCAACGTCACGATCTACAACGACCCGCTCCCTCGAGCCGACGGCTGCGATACTGTCACCACCGAAGTGATGGTTGTCGGCCACGGCGGCCCGGCCGGCGAGAGCACCCACGACGCCCCGCACGCGGCGGCCCACGACTTGTCCACCCCCCTCCCGGGTGATGCCGACGACGAAGCACTGGAGGCACGCCGCCTCGCCCTCCTCGCAGAGGGCCGGAGGCTGGCTTCCGTAAGACGTCTCACTGAGGCCTACCAGCGCGAAGCTGACCGCGCCGCCTTCGGCACGCCGGCCCCAGGCGGGCCAAGTCGGGCCAGCCTTGTCAAGCAACGCGGCGCCGTCATCACCGACACGCTGGGAGTTGAACGCCCGGTCTATGCCACTCCGCTCGAGAACTTGCGTGCCGCCCAGGCGGCCGTAGACGAGTTGGACGGCTTGGAGGCCGAAGACCTCCCCCACATGACCCGGCGCATCCAGCAACTGATCGACGCAGCCGCGCAGCGGCACGAAGCAGACGCCCGCGCGGGAAGCCCTCCCCTGTGCCGAGATCACGGCGCGACGTCCCGAACGCCGGCTACGAGCAACACCCGCGCGCGGCGCGAGAAAGAGCCGGCTGCCAGCCGTAGCCGGACCCTAATCTCCATCGAGCGAGACGCGGACGGCCATCCCCGAGCCATGGAATGGCGGGGCAACCCGCCTCCGCCTCGACCCCATGGAGAGAGATATCCCACCCCACCGCCAGTGGCGCACCCGACTCTCAGCGGCCGGCTAGGTCGCCGCGAAGGAGTCGGCGAGAACGACGCCTGCCATCGGATCGACCGCCTGGCGCGATCCCTGGCGTTGGAAGAAGAAGACGATGTCGGCCCGCCTTGTTTCGGCCCCCGCATCCACGACGAGCCTTTCCTCAAAGGGTTCTCGCTCCCAAGAGACACGCCCAAGTACAACGGCTCCGTGAAGCCGGAAGATTGGCTAATCGACTACTCCACGGCGGTCAGCATAGCCAACGGCAACCGGCGCGTTGCCGTGAAGTACGTGCCCCTCATGCTGCAAGGCACAGCGTGAACCTGGCTCAATAGCCTCAAGCCTCTCAGCATCAACAGCTGGCTAGATTTCACCGAAGCCTTCATCCGCAACTTCACCAGCACCTACAAGCGGGCTCCCAAGCCCAGACAGCTCTCCTTGTGCGTACAAGGCCCCGCCGAGTCCACTCGCGATTACCTCACGCGTTGGGCCGAGCTCCGCAACTCTTGCGAAGGGGTGCACGAGGTGCAAGCCATAGAATACTTCACAGCCGGATGCCGAGAAGGCACCCTCCTCAAGCACAAGCTCCTCTGCGACGAGCCGACTACCCTCGACGAGCTTCTGGACATAGCGGACAAGTACGCCACCGCCGACTCCTCGATGAAGACCGAGCTTCGGGTAGACGCGTCCGGAAAGGTACTCAACCCGGCGCCCAAGACACCGGCTGGGGATTCCGGCCGACACCCCCACTCGAACGACCACAAGCGCAAGGGCCCCGCGCCGCCTCCCGCCAGTCGGCAGGTGGCCACAGTCGAAGACGCGCCGCCTGAAGAGCGACCGGCGCCCAAGAAGCCCAAGGGCGGCAGGCCGGCTTGGCAGCCCGCCTTCTCCTACGAGCAAACTCTCGACGCCCCGTGCAAGTTCCACAGTGGCGCGAAGCCGTCCAACCACACAACCCGGAAGTGCCATTGGCTCACCCGAATCTCTAAAGGCGAGGGGCTCGTGCCGCCTCCGCCTACCGGCCCCGCCGCCTCCGGCCGCTCGGCCCGCAGTCGGAGCCGTGCACGACGAATTCCCCGACGAGCAAGCAACCTACATCATCTTTACCAGCCAGCCCGAAGACCGGCGCAGCAAATGCCGAGAGCACCAGGAAGTCAGCGTGGTCGCTGCCAACCCCGCTGGACACATGCATTGGTCAGAAAAGCCCATTAGCTGGAGCCGGGCCGACCATCCGGAGGTGATGCCGTCTCCCGGCTCTTATGCTTTGGTCCTGGAAGCCACCCTTGCAACGGACAGACGCGCCGCTCGCTTCTCCCGTGTGTTGATAGACGGCAGGAGCAACATCAACATCCTGTACCGTGACACCCTGGAGAAGCTAAACGTCAAGACGAAGCAGCTCACGCCTACTCGGACAGTGTTTCATGGCATCGTACCCGGCTTGTCCTGCGCCCCCATTGGCAAGATCAAGATCGATGTGCTTTTTGGGGACAAGGAGCATTTCCGCCGGGAAGCGATCTGGTTTGAAGTGGTGGACCTGGAGAGCCGTTACCATGCATTGCTTGGCCGACCTGCCTTGGCCAAATTCATGGCAGTTCCCCACTATGCATACCTCAAGATGAAGATACCAAGCACCAAAGGCATCATCACCATAGCCGGCGATTACAAGAAGTCCTCTGAGTGCGCGGTAGCCAGCAGCTGGCTGGCCGAGTCCCTTGTGATTGCCGAGGAAAAGAAGATGTTGGACCGAGTCGTGGCCATAGCCGGCAAGCAGTCGGCCGTGTCCCCCGACCCCAAGGAGCATGATACTTAAGGATCTTTCCAGCCGGCCAAGGAGACGAAGAAGATACCTCTTGACCCCGAGCATCCAGAGAGGTTTGCCGTCATCGGGGCAAACCTGAACAGCAAATAGGAAGGCGAGCTCGCCGATTTCCTCCGTGAGAATCGGGACATCTTTGCATGGTCCCCCAAGGACATGCCGGGTGTTCCGAGGAAATTCGCCGAGCACAAACTACACGTTCGAGAAGACGCAAAGCCAGTCAGACAACCCCTTCGCCGACTGTCGGAGGAGAAACGCAGGACTGTAGGGGAGGAGATAGCCCGGCTTTTGGCAGCCGGCTTCATTATGGAAGTTTTCTTTCCAGAGTGGCTCGCCAACCCAGTCCTCGTGCTAAAGAAGAACAACAAGTGGCGCATGTGCATAGACTACACAAGCCTCAACAAGGCCTGCCCCAAAGATCCCTTTGCCCTGCCAAGGATAGACCAAGTGATAGACTCCACAGCCGGATGCGAGCTGTTGAGTTTCTTGGATGCTTACTCCGGATATCACCAGATAAAGCTGGATCCGGACGACCGCCTGAAGACCGCCTTCATCACGCCATTTGGAGCCTTCTGCTACCTGACTATGACATTCGGCTTGAGAAATGCCGTTGCCACCTTTCAGCGTTGCATGCAGAAGTGCCTCCTCAAGCAGCTCGGCAGAAACGCTCACATTTACGTGGACGACATCGTGGTGAAGACGGAGAAGCGCGGCACCTTGCTGGGAGACCTCAAGGAAACGCTTGAGAACTTACGCCGGTTCCAAATCAAGCTCAACCCCGAGAAATGCATGTTCGGGGTGCCAGCCGGCCAGCTCCTAGGCTTCCTGGTCTCCGAACGCGGCATCGAATGCAACCCGGTGAAGATCAAGGCCATCGAGAGAATGGCGATCCCCACCAAGCTTCGAGACATTCAGAAGTTCACCGGGTGCTTGGCCTCCTTGAACCGCTTCATCAGCCGGCTCGGAGAGAAAGCTCTCCCCCTCTACTGCCTCATGAAGAAGAGCACTCACTTCGAGTGGAACGACCAGGCCGACCAAGCTTTTCACGAGCTAAAGAAGATGCTGGCCACGCCGCCCGTTCTGGCGGCGCCGACTGAGAAAGAGCCCATGCTCCTCTACATCGCCGCAACCAGCCGGGTGGTCAGCACCGTCATCGTAGTCCAGCGCCCAGAAGAAGGCCGAGCCCAGCCGGTCCAGAGGCCGGTGTATTATTTGAGTGAGGTGCTGTCCGCCTCAAAGCAGAACTACCCGCACTACCAGAAGATGTGTTACGGCGTGTACTTCACCGCCAAGAAGCTGAAGCCCTACTTTCAAGAGCATCCCATCACGGTCGTATGCACCGCCCCGCTGGCCGAGATCATAGGCAGCCGGGACGCATCCGGCCGGGTGGCGAAATGGGCCATCGAGTTGGCCCCCTACACGATCTTCTACCAGCCCCGCACCGCCATCAAGTCCCAAGCACTGGCCGACTTCCTCGTCGACTAGGCCGAGACCCAGTACCTGCCGCCGGCTCCCGACTCCACCCATTGGCGCATGCACTTCGACAGGTCCAAGATGCACACCGGCTTGGGAGCCGGCGTCGTCCTTACCTCTCCCAAAGGCGACAAGCTCAGATACACGCTGCAGATCCACTTTGCTGCCTCCAACAACGTGGCTGAGTACGAGGCGCTCATACACGGGCTCCGGCTTGCCAAAGAACTTAGCATTCGCCGGATCCTATGCTATGGCGACTCGGACCTAGTGGTCCAGCAATCATCCGGCGACTGGGACGCCAAGGACGCAAATATGGCGAGCTACCGCTTCCTGGTCCAACAACTCAGCAGATACTTTGAAGGATGCGAGTTCCTCCACGTACCGCGAGCCAACAACGAGCCAGCCGATACCCTAGCTCGAATAGGCTCTACTCGGCAAGCAATACCAACCGGCGTCGCTCTACAACGCCTCCTCAAGCCATCTATCAAGCCATCTCCAGAATCCGACTCCATCTTCATGCCGCCTGACCCTGATGCGGCCGGGTCCGGCTCGAAGAACCAAGCAGGCGACCCCGAGACTCCCGCAGCCGGCCTGGGGACTTCGGCAACCGGCTCGGGGACTGCGATAGCCGGCCCGGAGACTGCACCAGCACAACAGCCAGCGGCCGACTCCAGCATTTCACCACCCAGCCCGCCCACCCTAGTGGCAGTAGCCACGTTGGCAATAGAAGAAGTCGCGGCTCCGTCATGGGCTCAGTCCATCCTCAACTTCCTAGTAAACCAAGATCTGCCGGCTGACGAAACAGAGGCAAGACAAGTCCAACGTCGAGCCGGAGCATACACAATCGTCAACAGAGAACTCGTCAAGCGCAGTGTCACTGGAGTCCTCCAACGGTGCGTTGAGCAAGAGAAGGGCATTGCAATCCTCAGAGACATTCACCAAGGAGAATGCGGCCACCATGCGGCCTCAAGATCACTTGTCGCCAAGGCCTTCCACCATGGTTTCTTCTGGCCGACCGCTTTGGATGACGCCAAAGAATTAGTTAAACATTGCAAGGGGTGCCAACTCTTCAGCTCCAAGCAACACATGCCGGCTTCGGCACTCAAGACCATTCCCCTCACTTGGCCCTTCGCCGTTTGGGGACTGGACATGGTGGGCCCATTCAAGACGGCGCGCGGCGGCATGACGCATTTGCTCGTCGCCGTGGACAAATTCACCAAGTGGATTGAGGCAAAGCCGATCAAGAAGCTGAATGGGCCGACTGCTGTGACGTTCATCGCAGACATAACAACTCGATACGGCGTGCCACACAGCATCATCACCGACAATGGCACGAATTTTGCCAAAGGAGCCTTGGCACGTTTCTGCGCAGCCCAAGGTATCCGACTGGACTTAGCATCCGTCGCCCACCCGCAGTCAAACGGCCAGGTCGAGCGAGCCAACGGCCTCATCCTCTCCGGCATCAAGCCTCGACTGGTCGTACCCCTGGAGCGCTCAGCCGGTTGTTGGCTCGATGAGCTGTCGGCCGTCCTCTGGAGTCTGCGCACTACACCAAACAAGTCAACCGGCTTCACCCCTTTCTTCCTTGTATATGGTGCCGAGGCGGTCATCCCAACTGACATCGAGTTCGACTCGCCTCGAGTAACCATGTACACGGAAGCGAAGGCCAAGGAAGCACGAGAAGACGGCGTCGACCTGCTGGAAGAAAGCCGGCTGTTAGCCCTCAGCCGGTCTGCCATCTACCAGCAGGGTTTGCGCCGCTACCACAGCCGGAAGGTCAGGCCAAGATCTTTCCAGGAGGGCGATCTTGTGCTCCGGCTGATCCAGCGAACAGCCGGCCAGCACAAGCTCTCAGCCCCTTGGGAAGGCCCCTTCGTCATCAGCAGAGCTCTAGGCAACGACTCCTACTACCTGATCGATGCACAGAAGCCGAAAGCACGCAAGAGAGACGACTCCGGCAAGGAGTCGGAACGACCATGGAACGCCAACCTCCTTCGAAGATTTTACAGTTGAAATGCAGTATGTATCACGCTAACTTTTGTATTAAGTACGAGACAGTAGACCCCCCGAGGAGGGCTCGGGGACTACCATCCCTTATTTATGAATGAAAAGTATCATGCTTATGACCTTGTCATTTCATTTACTTGTTCCGTCCGGCACCGAGTTCGACTAGTCGGCTCGGGGACTGGCCGACTGGAGTTATATTAGAAGTCCTACCCGCAGTCAGACAAGTAGTGTGCTGGCTCCCAAGCCTTCTCTTGCCAAAAGTCGCAGTTTGAAGAACCGGCTGTCCGGCTGGCAAGAGTTAAAGGCAGGAACGGGCGCCCACACGAAAAACGGCTAGGGACTAACGGACTAATATAACAAAAGCCGGTTTTTTCTCCCACCGCCGACTGGCTACCAGAGTAGCCGGCCGGCCGGTTTCCATTCACTTCACTTCAATCCAAGAAAGCTCAAGTACTTGCCTCCCCAAAGAGGGAAGGCGGCAAAGGAAAAGGCCTAAGGATAAAAAGCATACGCGAATGGAAACTAAACATGCACATAATAATATTTACATAAAAGACCTCCAAGAGGCCAGCATTCAACATAGTTTGGATACACCCCCAGTGGGTGGAACTGCGAAAACTTAATGAAGATTGTTCAAAAGACAACAAGCAGGAAAGATAAAGACGGCAGGTCAAGCTGGCGGACCGGCCGACGAGCCGGACTGGTTGGCGGAGATGGTCGTGCCGGCTGAAGGAGCGGCCGGCTGGCGAACTTCGGCTTGGTCACCACCTCCCGTAGAGGGCGCGCTTCCACGCGCCTTGTTGCTGGAGGCACGGTCGGCCTGAGGTCGGCCGGTTGTTCCACCAGCCGGCTCGACGTCTTCGCCGTCCTCCTCTTCGTCATCCTCGCCCTCGTCGCTGGAGGCAATCTCCTCCGCCGAGTCCTCGCCCACCGCCGGGTTCAGCCCGAACCACTCCTCCGGCTGAGCAACACCGTCATCATCGATTTCGGGTGCGAAAACGCTAATGTCGGTGCACTCGGCGATCGTCGAAGGCCGCTGGGCGATAGCCGGCCTCACCTCCTCCAGCTCCGCGACGGCCTCCATCCTCCAAGTGCGTAGCTGGTCCAGGCTCAGCCCTGGGTACCAAGCCCGAACGAACTCCAACGCCCGCCCGGCTCCGAGGCGGGCCGCCGACGCCTTCCAAGCCTCAAAGCGACCGACTGCGACCTCTAGCCAGTCGGCAGTTCGGCTTGGGGTGCGGGGATCGTCTCGCCGAGCCAAAGGGCGGCCAACACTTGCGCCCCGGCACGTTGGAGCCGGCGAAGCATCCGATGAGCCGGCTGCAACCGCGCCTAGACAGCCAAGAGCTGCTCCTCAAGCGTCCGGTTCGCATCCGGCGCGATGTTGGCCCCCGCCTGACGGCGCGCCTCGTGATGGGCCTCAATGCTTTGGGCGGCGAAGGCGGAATAGCCGGGGAAGTAGTCTGCACCAAAAAACAAGCAGCAGCTCAAGTTAAGCCAAAAACCCAGGCGGCAAGGGGCAGGAGAGGGGCGAGGAAGGCGGCTTATCGTCGATCAAATCCTCGATCCGGCCGAAGCCTTCATCCAGGGCTCGTCGGGTCTCAGCCCAGCTCACCGCCTCGGTCTCATACTCTGCCTTCAGGGCGGCTTCGCTATCCTGCGCCGCCTGCAGGGCCACCCTGTGGCTCTTCTCCTGGTCGGCCAGCTTCTTGGCCAGGCGATCACGCTCCTAAACCAAGGCAGCGTACTCAGCGTCCTTGGTATGAAGGGCGGCCTTCGCTTCGCCGAGCTCCTTCCTCAAGTCGGCGTTGGCCCCTGAAGACAAAGAAAAAGAAAAATCAATAAGGAAAGAGTCGTCGAGAAAGATCCGACCCGACTGCTCAGTAGTCGGCCCGAATCTCGGGGACTACACCCAGTGGGTGCGCTGACGCGCCCCCACAGGAGACAGACAAGATCGAGTACTTACTTCGACTGTCGGCCAGGTCGTCGGTCCTCTGGCTCAACTCCCGAGCCTGGGAGTTGAAGGCGGCAGCACGGAGGTTGTGATATTCCTGAAAGTCCAGACAAAAAGCAAAGTAAGGTAGCCATCGAGAAAGATCCGACCCGACTGCGCAGCAGTCGGCCCGAATCTCAGGGACTACACCCAGTGGGTGCGCTGACGCGCCCCCACGGAAGAAATCAAGAAATCAAAAGCGGCCAAGAATGAAAGACTCACCCGGATGGTGGCTCGCGTCGACAGGAACTCCTGGGTGAACTGTTGCAGCAGGGCGGCCTGAGCTTGCAGCCGGCTCCGGACCCCTTGAGCCGCCATGTTCAGCTCGCCAGTCCCTCCGCTGGGAGTCCACTCGGACGTGGCAGTGCTGGCCGCCTCCAGATCTTCCGCCGACTGGCCTGCGCCCGCGACTCGGCGCAACTCCGGCGGAGCAGCGCCTCCCCCCGTGCGCTGGCCCATCACCGGCTATACCTCGAGGCCGGCTCTGTTCTCCGGCTCACCCCCGGTCGGCCCCTCTTGCGCCGCCGACGATTGGCCGCCTTGGCCCCCTCCGGTTGGCGCTGCTGGCGGCGCTCTCCTCGCAAAGGCCACGGGGTCTTCCCCCCTCTCCATTAGCGGCGGGTCTTGGACGATCTCCTCCGCCAAGGGCAATGGGGTGTCGGGGGCCACGGCTCGGAGGGGAATGGCGAGTAGCGGAGGCTGGTTGCGCGAACCTTCCGCCTCCGACTCCACGGTCGCCGCCTCCATCTGGGCCTTGGCTGCCGCGTCGGCCTGCTCCCTCGCTGCCTGGGCGACCGCCTTCTCCGCCGCCTCGCGCTCCTCCCGCGCTTCACGGGCGTTCCGCTCTGTGGCCTCCCTAAGGTCGGCGCGAGGGTCCACGCGGTGGGAGCTTGAAGAACCTCCAGCCGGCCCAACCACGGAGCCGCCCGGACCACGCTCAAGGGAAAGCGGCTCCCTGTCCAGCAAGCGGAAGAAATTAAGAAGAATGCTCGAACAAGAAGAGAATGATGAAGAGCATGCGGCAAGGCAATTGAAGACTTACGCTGAGACCGCCTGAGGCTGCTTCACCGCCTTGCGGAAGCGGGCCGCTTTCGCAGCCGCCTCGTCTCGCTTGGTCGCCGCGGTGGAGGCTTTGGACTTCTTCGGCCGACTGCCGAAGAGGCCTGAAGCGGCCCGGCGCTTCTGTGCGCCGCCGCCGGCAGCCAGCGCGATAGACGAGCCCGCGCCCTGATGGTCGGCCGCCGGCTGGCGACGCGGGGCGACTTCGGCTTCGAAATCATCCGGCCAGTCCTCGAAGCTGGCGGTGAGCCTTGTGCCCCCGGGCTCGGCGTCGTCCCCCACGACGGCGTCTTCCATGGCGGCCGCCCCCAAGTCCGGATCGTCGACGTCGTCCGCCGTGCGGTCGGGGGCATACTGGTGTTCTATCCCCGCTGTCCCGGTCGTCGGCGGGAGAAGGGGGTTCTGCTAAGAAGGACCGACTGATTAGAAGCCGGCCATCATGAAGCCGGATACCAATGAAAAGAAGGAAGAAAATAAAGCTTACCACGGGCGGAGGGTTGGCGCGAGAATACGGCGCCTTGCCGTATCGCCAGTCCTCGGCGAGCTTGCAGTTGGAGATATAGTTTACCATATACGATACCTCCACGTGAGGCATATCCCTGGTGCTCAGCCGGCTTGGGTCGAAGCGGCCGCTCATCTGGCACATCATGTGGGGCCAGCTTTGGAGAGGAGATATCCGGCGCTCCACGAAGGCGGCCACCAAGTCGGCCCCGTTCAGGTTTTCCGACTGGATCATCACCCGAAGCCGGGAGACGGCGGCGTTCCCGGCCTGAGACAGTGACCGGGACCGGAACTCCACGAGGGCTGCCTCCCAGCCGGTGGGCCGGCTACGTAAGCCGGCAGGTTGATGTGGTCTCCTTGCTCGGCGACGTTCTTCACGTAGAAATATGATTTTTGTCAGATCTTCACCGACTGGATCAGGGGGATGGGCGGGAACGGGTTGTTCTCGCTCGCCCTCCTCATGGTGATGAAGGCCCCGCAGGGGGCGGGCACGCCCGCGACGACGGTGCCGAGTTTGCTCTGGAAGAACTCTCTCCAGAGCTCCAGCGTGGGGAACAGCCCCAAGAAGCCTTCGCAGAGGGAGACGAAGGCCGACAGCAGCATCACCGCATTGGGCGTGAGGTGATGCGGCTGGAGGTTGTAGAACTCGAGGAAGGAGCGCAGAAATCCGCTCGCCGGAAGGCCGAAGCCGTGCAGGAAGTGCGAGCGGAAGACGACCCGCTCGCCCTCCTCTGGCGCCGGCGAGATCTCCGTCTTCGGCGCCAGACGGACCCGCACGAGGTTGGCGTCGGGCAGGCGCCGAATCTGGCGGAGGAACTCCACGTGATCCTCATGGACGTTGGAGCCGTCCCACGAGCTTGACAGCGCCATGGGAGCGAAGCGATGTGGAGGCGCGGCAGCGCTGAGACGGGAGGCTGCGGCAGCGACGAGAGGAAGAAGCAAGGACGAGAGGGGGCGGAGCGAGAGAGAGCGTGCGAACCTCTGTCGCTCCCCCTCCTCCCCCTACTTATAGGCTCGCATGGTGGAACCGAAGAGGCGTGGCGTGGGGAAGCGTGAGGATCGATCGTGCCCACTCCCCCACGTCCCGCGATTACTGTGCCATGATGGCGGAATAAAACCGCCACGGGAAGGCGAGCGGCCCATGTGGGCCACGGAAGATCCGTGCTCGGACCGAGGCCTGCGAGTGGCGGGCCCGGGCCTGCGGCTACGTCCCGTCGCGCGCGTGCGTTGGCAGGATTTCCTCGCCACGTGGTCCGCGTCCCCGCCTGCGAGAACCGGAGCTCTCTGAAGTCGGCGTGCACAAGCAAAGCCGGCTCTTCAGGATAGGAAGCTGACCAAGCTTCTCGTCCCTCTGTCCGCCTCGAGGCTCGATCAGCTTCGGGGACTACTGTCGGAGTAAATAGCCATGGGTAGCCTAGCCGGCTTCCCCTGGCCCTTCTGAAAAAATTACGAGCCCGTCCGGCTCTCAGGGATCCAAGACATGGGGCCGCCTTCCCCAAGCTGGCTGTCACCCAAGCCAGCTCGAAGAATGCGGCCCAACTTTACCCCTCATGAAGAAAACCATGGGAGGCCGACTCGAAGAAGCCGGCTCCAAGATGCCGATTCCAAGAAGCCGGCCATGAGGAGGCCGACTCCAAGAAGCCGGCTCTCATAAAGCGGTCGAGACTGTACCCTCAAAGTTTGCACCCACCTAACGGTGGTGCGACGGGGCGTGGCTACAGTGAAGCCTGCCACCCCCAAATCCCGGAGCACGCATGGCACAGTGCGCCGTACGGAGTAGGCATGACCCGTCTGGCGCGGCACTGTTGCCATGTTGACCATGGTGTCGCCCACGACGGGCCGCCAGCGTGGCCCACAGACGGTGGGCCCCTTCGGGCAGAAAGATGCCCGAAGGCGGCCGCGCCTCCAACCAGTCAGCCCAAGACAGAGCCGGCTCCCCGCAGTCGGCTTGCCACCTCCCTCGAAGAAGACGCCCCATTAAGGAGACAAGGCGCGGTGAGGCTACAGCGATCGCCTGACGGGCGGTGGCACTGTAGCCGCGCCTACCACGACGAAGCCCACGTCACCAAGATGGAGCCACAGTAACCAGCCGCCGACCAGGCCCTGGACAGTTGGGCCTGCCTGCCGACCAAGGGGCCGGCAGCCGGCGGGACCCACCAGTCGGCGGGCCCCAGCAGCCGGCGCAGAAGCCGGCGAGCGCAGTCACAGACGGCTGGGCCCTGCGCCCAGTCGGATTACCATTGTATCCCCGGGGGGTAGGCCTATATAAACCCCCCGGGGCACCCATGCAAAGGGTTCGACCCCCTGCTAGTCTTAGACACCACACAAGGAGAGGAAGCAGGCTAGCCGTGCCCTTCTTCCTCCTCCCACCAAACAGCTCAAGGAGCATTGTGTAGCTACTTGTTCGTCGAGTGATCATGCGGAGACCCCGCAGAGCAGCAGTAGGGGTGTTATCTCCACGGAGAGCCCCGAAGCTGGGTAAGATCCGCCGGCGTGCATGTCTTCGCCTTATCCCGTTTCCAGGCACCGGCGATGTCTTACTGGCTCCCACAATGATAAGCCATCCGTTGGCATATGTCGCACCTACCACCCGACATCAAGCCTATACTCGATACATCAACATCAATATAATCAAAGCAGGACGTAGGGGTTTACCTCTTCGAGAGGGCCCGAACACGGGTAAATACTACCCCCTTCATCCCCTATTACCCATTGATCTAAGATCCATAGCTCGGGCCCCCTACCCGTCTGCCGGTTTTAATACCGACACTAGATTTGAACATTATATTAGGGAAGCAAATAAAATTGCTCATGAAACTTGCTAGGTTGGCTAGATTTTTTTTACGTTTGATTAGTTTGAGGAATCTTTGATTAAAATAGCACCTTTCTCATAAATGATTGTAACTATTATTTCCAGTGAATAAAGTTTTGTTTTGAAAAAAAGACACGGTCAAGTCCCGAGTGGGTTGTACACTTATATAAATTGGACCGCCTTGGTCCAGATTAATTAACACACAATCCTCTATCTCTGAAAAGAAAAACCAACCTGTGTTGAGATAGGTGGACAGTGATATCTCCAACCCATCAAGATAAGTCCTGATGCTCGCATTTATCCTAAATTTATTTAAGAATTTCCGACGATACGCTTTCAGTGAAAGGAGACGTTTCCGTCGACTACGAGGCATCTACAATGACTTTATAAAAATTTCAAGATGATATGATGTCTGTCTCTCGAAGATGCTTATAAAGATAGGGTGTGTGTGTATGTTCATATAAATGAGTGTATGACGTTTATATGAGCGCTTGTGTCTGTGCCGTGTTAAAAAAGAAAAAAAGAAAAAAGTGTAATGGCTCGAGCAGCGGAGGAGAAGCCACGGCGTGGCAAAGCTCCAACATCCTGACGCTCCCTCTGTTTGGACCAAGTCCTCGGAATAAGATGCTCACGGTGACAACCAAGATATTTTCGTGCGTATGAGTCTATGGCTTTCTCCTGCCCGTTCCTTCACCAACCATTGAGTACATCCGTGATGCGTACGTACACCATTGTACAGCCGTGATGCGTGCGTACACCACGATGCTGCTCTCCATGTTTATCAGCTCCACCAGACACCGTACAGGCGACGCCCACGCCGTGCCAAACTCTGCTGCTCAACTCGAGGCGATCAGGGTTGGCCCGCGAGCAAATGAGAATGGCTCAGAAGGAGGTGGATATTTTCCGCCTCTTCCGTTCCGAGCTACTCCACGTTGCCGTCAACTTACTTCTCCTTTCCTGAAAGGGAACCTTGCCGTGCTT
Organism: Triticum urartu; assembly: GCF_056163025.1. NCBI lineage: Eukaryota > Viridiplantae > Streptophyta > Magnoliopsida > Poales > Poaceae > Triticum > Triticum urartu. The sequence continues at coordinate 488,221,550 of NC_141878.1, forward strand.
TTTGGTGGGGATAAGAGCAACTCCAACGGACTGATTTAAACAGACGGCGTTTTTATTCGTTTTTTATTTGTTTGGATCAGCCGCCCGCCCGTCGTCCGTCCTCTTTTAGTTTTGGGTCGGCAGTGCGTTCAACGGGCCGACCCATTTTTATGATCGCGCGTGTTTAACATCATACCGTCGTCCTGATTTTGACGCTCCAGCACGCGGGAAAGGTTCGCACGCGTTGGTTTTGGCGCTCCAGCACGCGCGCCGCGGCCGGCGCTTGCTATAAAAGAAGGCGCTCCCTCCACACTCTGTCGGCCGCCCACTCTCGTCGCCTCTGCGCCACCATGTCGATCCGCCGCCTACACACTTCGGATTTTCGCGGAGTCCGCGAGCGCCGCTCCGGCACCTTCTCCGCCGAGATCTGGTTTCGTGAGAAACGTCTCGTCCTCGGCACCTTCGACACCGTAGAGGAGGCGGCCCGCGCGTATGACGCGGCGGCGTGGCGTCTCCTGAGGCCTCGTTGGGATATGAATTTTCCCAACGTGTCGAGCCAGCGGGCGCAGAATCTGGCGCCTCTCCCGCGGCTTTTCACCGACGAGGATCGTCGTGTCCATCGGAGGCGGCAGCGTCGCCTCGCCATCGCAGAGAAGGACGTGAAAGCCTTGGTGCTGTGGCGAGAAGGCTACCCGCAGGACATCGTCGACGAGCGCCAGTTCTATAAGCAATTGAGATCGGAGAGGGACGCGAGGAGGAGGGAGCGAGCCGCCTATCGTGAGGACAAGCATTCGCGGAAGCAGGCAGCTCAATTGAAACTGAAACTACAAGAAATGTCGGGCTGAGACTTTGAAGACGAGCAGCTTGCTGACGCCTACCTTCAAACGTCGGAGGAGGACATTACCGAGTCGGAGTCAGAAAGTGACGAGTAGTGGTCTTTTTCTTTTATCTGTGTATGCTAGAACTATCTATGTATCCATTTTAATCTGAAAAAATGGCCGGCAGCATCGGCGACGTAGCAGGCGGGCGAGTGTGTGAATCCAATGTGCCACCGACCAGCGGGGCCGGTGAGGAAAAAAGGCGAGCGCACGCGTCCGTCTTGTGTCCGCGCCGACGCAAATCAATCTCAAAAATGGATCGGGAATGGATCGGCAGGCGGACGAAAGCGGACGCGCATCCGTTTGTGTCGGCGCGTTGGGCGGCTTTTTTGTTCACGCCAATCCAAACGGATGGCCACGAACGAAATGGATCGCTCCATTGAAATTGCTCTAAATGCCGTGAAGATCTTTCTTTTCCCTGACGTGCATCCGATCATGTCATGCAACTTTTCAATTTATCCGATAGGAATCCGACATGTGTTTGTAATGAAGTATTTTGTACCGAGATGCTCACGTCTCTGATGACCCGACGGTTGACTGGTTGTCCTGACCACCGGTGCCCAACCAAGAGAATCTGTTCCAAGACTCCAAGCCTGCTGCACGGCACGTACTGACAAATTAGGAATCTAACATTTGTCGTCAGGATATTATTGGACAATTCGCGTGGTCATAGGTCCATGATGTATATCTCCAAGAAAATGGTTCTCAACTTACAAATGTAGTCAAATGTCAAATAGAAAAATATATTACCATATTCAAGTGTGGTGGAATCAACCCACTAAGATTCAAGTCCTAGGTTTGACCCTGGTCCGATCAATAGGAGGAGATGCTCTTATGGATTACGAGGTGCCTGTAATGACTTTATTACTCTTAAGATTTTGTGCCAACTCAATTTCTCGAAAGAGCCCGTAAGGGTAGTGTGTGTGTGCGTGTTTTTTTCTAACACAGTACAAACGCAAGCGCTCATATACGCACGCATACACTCACCCTTATGAAGGCACACACGCACACCTTACCTCTTCTTCCACTGAATGCGCATCGTCGAAAATCCTGAAATAAATTTAGGAATAAATGCGAGCACCAGGACTTGAACCCTGATTGGCTGGGGATACCACAGTCCATCTAACCATCCAACTACAGATTGGTTCGCGTGTGTGCGTGTTTGTAGGGGTGATTTTATGTATGGCTACGTGAGCATTTTTTTATTATACCGTGTTCAATTTTTTTACCATATTCATCATGGTGCAAAAAAATTATTCATGTGAACGTGAGGAAATGCAAATATGAAGTCGGTTCAGATGTGGGCAAAATTCTTGCGCCATGCGTGCTACATCAAGATTGTGTGCATGTTGTGGGTTGTCCTATTTTAACACATACGATAGTATATGTTATATCCATGGAATTTATATATATGTTATATTGCTAGTTGAGTTTGATATAAAACACAAGATTTCTATTGAAAATTTGACGATAACGAAACACAAACAAAAACACAAGGCAATTTTTAAAAATGACAACATTCAACAAATCGAAGCTCACTAGTCTAAATTTTGGGATGGGCAGGGTTTTATTTTCTTGTCCCTAATGTGACCCAATCCGCCACACGACATACCACAAGCAGATCTATCTGGAAAGACATCGTGGCAAGCTTATCACTTCATCTAGCATTTGTCGTTTTCGTTGCTTTTTAACTGAAGATTGTGCGCATACACCCATAGCAACACGTGCTGAAGATTTGTGCGCATACACCTATAGCAACACGTGTCGTCGTGAGCATATATGCTTCAAGGTACATAGATTTGATCAAATTGTGCAAGGATGATAGTCTCGTGTCGATGCCTTTTAGCTTAAAGCACGTCAAGAAAAACGTGTATCTTTTCCTATCCCGGTGTGTCCTGCCCTGGTTATTATCTTCTCTCATGGTATCACGCTCCTCGCAATCACTCCACGTGTCACCCTCTTTGAGAGCATTCAGGTGGGGCGGCCGCCCTACCTTGCTTTAGAGGAGCTCCACCGATGCACAATTAGATTTTATTTATTTATTTTAAGGAAGCTTGGCTCTTCTGATGTATCTAAGGTGGTACAACTAGAAGAGTTTAGCTTCCGATCTCTGCATTTAAGATGCACAAGGATTATAAACCTGAAAAATGATTTAATTCTTTTTTTGCGAGAAAAGATTATTTAATTCATGCATGTGTAACTTATGTGACGGTGCACGACGAGGACAGGCGATATCTGGTCATCATGACAAAAAATTTCATTCAATGTTGGACGCCTAACATATCCCAGAGCGCTTCAAAAATATCAAGTGCATATATAGAAACTAGCCTGCGCGGAGCCCTAAAGAAGTATAAGCAAAGCAGCAAAAAGCGGCAGGAAATTATTCCCCTCTGGATGTGGAAACAAATCACGAAAACCTAGAAAGAATCGTCTACCCGTTTTTTCTCATTTTTCCACCCCTAAAAAATAGGCCCCGGATCCGAAATTCCCATCCAGTTGCAAAAACACCCCTCCCTTCCTTCCTTCCCTGAGCTTCCTCTACTCGATCGAAGCCGAGCAGCGGCGCCTGACACGGAGAACAGGGCCGCGGACCCGCCTCGCCGCCCAGGTCGCCGGCGACCGGAGCCCTCGTCCCCCGCCGCCGCCCCTCCGGTGAGCTACTCTCCTCATTTTCTCGATCGTCTCCGGGCTCCCCGCCGCCTCCTCCTCCCCCTCGCCGCCAAAATCGCTGCCTCGCCCCATTGCGCCGCGGCTCTCCTCCTCCCCGCAGGACGGCGCGGCTGATTCTCGGGACGGCCCTGGCTCTCCTCCCGGAGCGTCGGCTCCTTCCCACGCCGCTTCAAATTGTTTTCCGAACTGAACCCGCATATGCCCCACGTCAAGGCCCGGCCCTGCAGTTCTGCCGCGAGTTCGTAGCCTGGATTACTTGCGAGTTTGGTTGGTAGTAGGTTAGTTACCCATCTGCAATAGTCGAGTACCTTGTCATTCAGTGGGCGATTCACGTGGAAGGTTTCAGTACCTTGATGGAGCCTGCACGGGGCCCCGAAGCCCATCCCCTGTAGTTGCGAGGTCCCTCTCCTGTCTGCCCCGTAATAGAGCTCAGTTGCAAGGTCCATGTACTGTCTGTCTTTTGTTAACTGTGCTCGTGTCCTCCCTCACCTATGCGCAAAGGATTACCAGTACATTAGTTAACTGTGTCCTGTCTGTCTCTTCATAGATTTCAGTTGCACTATTGTAGGGACGTTGAGAGATTATGCAATTCCAGTGATGTGATTATTTCAGTTACAGTTCCTTTATGTTCTGGTACACCACATTTCTTTTAGCATGTCATTGTTGACTCGTGATACTTAAGGTTCTTCATTGTAGGTTAAGTTGTCTCGGAGACTTCTTTTGAATGGAGCGTAGTGATTCCCTGTCCGAGTCGCCAAGGAAGCGGAATGGCCTTCTGCGTGACCAGGTCCAGCTGGTGAAAAGGAAGGACACAAGCCGCTATGAGATCGTCCCCTTTCCAGAGCCACTGTCTTTTGAGAAAGGCTTCTTTGTCATGATCCGCGCCATCCAGCTCCTGGTGCAAAACAATGAAGGGATAATATTTGTGGGAGTTGCTGGCCCCTCTGGGGCTGGTAAGACGGTGTTTACTGAGAAGGTCCTCAATTTCATGCCCAGTGTTGCTGTCATATCAATGGACAACTACAATGATGCAAGTCGCATAGTTGATGGCAATTTTGATGGTAACCCAACTAATCTGGATGGCTACTTCTGTTACAATAGGAAGATTCCTGTAATAAGAAACACTTATAATTTACATTACATAATCTATGCATTATCTTATAGTTCTTACTTGGAACCACGTGTCTCTGCAGTAATATTTGCATATGATTTAGTATATAATAAAAATATCGGTAATTTTTTGCATGGGACTGTATTCATTTAGTCAGTAGTGGTGCTAAATGCTAACTTGAGTAACTGATATGTATCTGTAAAATTTGGTCAGATCCACGTCTAACAGATTATGACACACTGTTGGAAAATATTCATGGTTTGAAGGAAGGAAGGTCCGTTCAGGTTCCAATATATGATTTCAAGATGAGTTGCCGGACTGGATACAGGTAGAAACATTCTTGCGTCATCACTGCGATCTTTACATTATGTACTAGAAAATTAGGCTCATATTTCACCATGATTGATCTTATCTAACTATATCATTTTCTTATGGCCAACAGAACAGTTGATGTCCCTAGCTCCAGGATTGTTATTATTGAAGGTATATATGCACTGAGTGATAAGTTACGGCCAATACTGGATCTGCGTGTTTCTGTCACTGGTGGTGTTCATTTTGACCTGGTGAAGAGGGTCCTAAGGGACATACAACGAGCTGGCCAGGAGCCTGAGGAAATAATTCACCAGATCTCAGAAACGGTTGCTTGACCTTTTGAACTTGAATCTATATCTGCTCTTTCCTTGTGTTTTCTTGCTCCCGTAAAAGGTCATTATAGAAAAAATCAGCGGTTTACGGGTTAATATTTGCACACATAGTATTTTATCCGGCAATGTGTGTGGTTTAACATGGTGGAAGATGGTATTTTCAGGTTTATCCAATGTACAAGGCTTTCATTGAGCCGGATTTGAAGACAGCGCACATAAGAATCATCAACAAGTTCAACCCTTTCTCAGGGTTCCAGAATCCTATGTACATTCTGAAGGTAAGTCTTCCTCAATTATGTTCAATCTTTTTGTCATCCATGTCCAATCAATTTGGATTTTCTGGTTACAAGATGGCTGAGTGTTGATATTTTTAGAAATGCCTTAGCTTGCATAATAAATAATGATCTTATGGTTTAGTAAGATGACCTGACTCTTGGATGTGTACTGTCACAGTCACCACGGTCTCTAACACCTGATCAAATCAAAGCTGCTCTTGGCGAAGATCAAACAGAAAGCAATGAAGAAACTTATGATATCTATTTACTTCCACCGGGTGAAGATCCAGAAGCATGCCAATCTTATCTGAGAATGCGGAATAGGGAAGGGAAATATAATCTGATGTTTGAGGTATGCCCTCTTTCATGACTATATGTACTATATAGTTGTGAAGGGCATTGTTGGGTTTTCTGTTAGAAATATTACATTTCGGTTTCTTCATGTCATCAGTTCTCACTTATTTAGTTGCTGCCTTATTCGTTTTAAATAGCGGGCTATGGAAAATAGCGGCGGGCCTCCAAATCAGCTATAGCGGGCTAAAGCGGGCTATAGCGGGCTAAAGCGGGCTATAGCGGGCTATTTGTGAAGGCGGACAATTAGCGGCACCCTGCTGAAAAGGCTATAGCGGGCTATAGCTTCGCTATAGCCGGCTATTTAAAACTATGAATTCCATATGATGGCTTCAGGAATCTTCTCCTTGCTAGAATATTCAAATTTGACAATTAAGCACCTGCAGCTCATAAAGACAAAGCCTACTTGTGTAGTGGGTCTAAAAAGAAAAAGAAAGATCAGCCGATTCTTTACTATATTCCCCTTTTATATTTGTATATGCAAATTTTTAACTCCATGCATTTTACTTGATCTTCTCTGCAAACTTATAGTATCCTCTACCGCAGTAGTTAAGTGAGGTACTACCCTATGTTAGCTTTTTAGTTAATGTTAGATCTTGCCCTATGTGCACTATGTTAGCGTTCTTGTTTGCTGACTAGCTTGTGTTTTTTGATAATTTGAAGGAGTGGGTGACTGATAATCCTTTTATCATATCACCGAGGATTACTTTTGAAGTCAGTGTACGTCTTCTTGGTGGTTTGATGGCGTTGGGATATACTATAGCAGCTATACTGAAGAGAAGCAGCCGTGTGTTTTCTGATGGCAAGGCTACTGTTAAAATTGACTGGCTGGAGCAACTTAACCGAAGGTATATACAGGTGAGCATTTATGTCTATATGATTTGACTTGCACATGTTTTGACTACTAAACTCATTATTATTTTTGAGCCTGCAACTTGTTAAGAAATTTCTTACCTTGCTTCTCTTTTATTAAGGTGCAAGGTAGAGACAGACTTTATGTCAAATTTGTAGCAGAGCAGTTAGGTTTGGATGGTTCTTATATCCCACGCACGTATATTGAACAAATTCAACTGGAGAAACTGATGAATGATGTTATGGTATGTACTTTACAAAGTAAATCTTCCACCTTACTGCTAGCTATACTGCTTAGTTTTGGCGGTGGTATGTGACAAAGATGATGTTCAGGCATTACCAGATGATTTGAGGACAAAGCTCAGCATTGATGATGAGCTGGTTTCAAGTCCAAAAGAAGCTTTTTCCCGGGCCTCTGCTGATAGGAGAAACGAACTTATGAAAAGGTTTCTTCATGTCATCTGTTCCTAGTTTAATATCCTGTGATTGATTGATTTGTTGAAACCTTGGAACCTGAATGAGGCTGACATTCTCTTGTGGATACCTTCCAGTGGGCTATCTCATTCGTATTCAACACACGGAGATAAAAGTATTGTGAAATTGAATAAACTGACTGAAAGCAACCGAAGGTTTGGCAGTCGGCGAACTCCTGAACCTCCTGTGATTAATCAGGTGACCCTTCCAGCATATTTCATTCTTGTGTAGTGCTATAACAATCACATCTATTTCGAACTTGTTCTGTCATGATATTTTGACACACGTGAATGCTGATGTTCAAATCATTCTTGTTCTGACACTTGTTCTCTTGCATAGGGTGCAATCAACCAGCTGTCAGAACAGATATCGACACTGAATGAGAGGATGGATGAGTTTACCTGTCGGGTTGAAGATCTTAACTCAAAATTTACACTGATAAAATCTTCACCGAGTCAGCAAAATTTAATTCCTTCAAGTGATACCCGTAATGGTTCTGCACCTACAAATCTTTTTGTTTCTCAGTTGGGTAATGGTACCCTTATACCCCATTCATCATCATCAAACCAACTTTCAAAAGAGTCTCCATTGATGGAAGAGGTATTTTACTGCTGTTACCACCTGTTTTCCTGACTGCCTTTTCCCTAGTTTTACCTTTAGTTTTTAGCTCTATTGAAAGTTCACTCAAGGTACTTCTGAATCCATAAACGATATACAATCTAGTCGTCTTCTCTTCAAAATAAATTTGTGAATTATGATAGTTAGCTACCGTTTAGCAATGACCAGATTTGGCATCGGAACTCAAACCTTGCTAATAGTTGGAAATTGAATTAGAATAGATTCTGTCAATCTTAGACTCGTCTAGGATATGTTGCAGCATTATTTTGAGCTACACTTTTTCGGAACTTGTTGGGAGCTAGATGTAGAACCATGCCTGACTTGTGGAAATAATGGGTGTTTTATTAATTTTATTCAGATCCATGATTTGGAATGGATTGAGAATCAGTGAGACTTCAGCTTTTGATAACAGTATCACGGTGTTACGGTTGCCGCTGGTTGGCCCAAACCAATTTGATAAATTGGAGACCCAACCTAAATGAACCTGTCTCTACCAAATCTACATGAAGAAGCTCAACTATTATAGTGACATCGTATAACTAGCAACTTGTAGATGTAACATGAATGTTGGATCAGGCTTCAGAGTGTAAATGCCACACTGTATAGCAAAGGTGTCAGTGGATTTATATTCCTGACCTGTATAATTTTTTTATACACAATTTTAACCCGTTGTGCTGTTTAAACATTTGCTCTTTAATATTACACATTATTGTGTACAAATCTTGGTGTTTCACTTTGTTGGATGGTTTATTTCCTGAGCAGATTACGGTCTTATCAAGGGGTCAGCGCCAAGTAATACATCAGCTTGACAACCTCACCAACCTGCTTCACGAGCATTTGGTCTTGACCCGCCAAGGAAACGCCATGAGTAGGAACCGGATCCAGGAAGGAATCGACATGGCCATCTGTCCGTTGATAATCCTGACAATCGGCAGTGTCGGGTACTTCGTGTTCAAGAGTCTCAACCGGAGCTGACAAGAGCGAGACCCGATAAAGTGCGCGGTTCTGAAGCTCACCACCAAGTCAAGTCAAGAACCAGAGGAGGCCAAGCAGTCTCAATTGATCTTCAGTGCCCAGAGCCCAGACTCTATAACTGTTACTTTCTCTTGGAAGTTATAGTCGGTCCTTGAGTCAGACACCGTGATGGATATCATATCTAGTAGATTACATTTTCCAAGATAGGCGAAAACTCATATATACAAAGCGCAAGCAACAGAGTTTAGTCTTTGGTATTGAGCTGAGATACTTCGAAAAGGCCGGGAAAAAACGATGTACCGGAGGCATACATACTCTGCCTGTAGTCGATACTGGAAGTCCCAGTATCAATAAATTTTGGGGATACCGATCACAGTCCTTAATTCCTGATAATGTTGCCACATAGCTGCATAGGCTTTACTGAAATCTTTCTGCCCACCTGTGAGAGTCGCACGATTTTGCCATTGCGTGAGCCTGGTTCTTACTGCTGCATGCGGTTTTACTTGCCAGCGCTATCATGCTCTTAAAATTGTTGTGGCACAAGCTTTGATGTGACATAAAGCACACAAAATGGATTCTGGTGACACCGTACTGTTGGCATCTGCAACGCCATGCAAATAGTGTACTTCCTCCGCTCCTAAATATAAGTCTTTGCAGAGATTTCACAGACTACATACGGAGCAAAATGAGTGAATCTACACTCTAAAATGCACCTACATACATCCGTATGTGGTTCATAGTGAAATCCCTCCAAAGACTTATATTTAGGAACGGAGGGAGTATATGTTAGTGTACTCCAGCTGATGAATACAAACTGCGTGGATAGGTTTTAGTGAAATAAAAGTTTAGTTAACTCTGTCCAACTGTCCACTAGCAAATGAACAACAGAGCATGAGAAAATGCTTTGTGCAGAGGTTTAACATTTTGTGAAATTTGGCAAACCTTTTTTCTAGAAGGGTGAGTATCAAATTTGAGGATGCCCTTGAGTGAGTTCGATCCGCTTATGGGTCGGGTCCCGTCCAGGCCAGAGCCATGTTGCGGTCATCTTACGTTTTAAGCCCATTGATTGGCATGTCCCGTCACATGAACGTGGCCCTTAATGCCGAGGTAGGTCTGGCGAATCCTCTGTGAGGGGGGGGGGGGGGGGGGTATGACTACTGCTAATTCAAGCTAAACACCTGCTGGGTCGGCCCCTCCTTGCGTGTGTGCATAGGGAGGGCTCGCCATTCTAGGGAGCCATCCAACAGATCAAGCATGAGGTCCGCTATAGGATATCCTTCTCCATTGGCAATGGGTGGGTCGCCGTTGCATATGGAGTTTCCTAGCGTGTTTCTATCTGTTCTGATATGATGTCGTTGGTTTCCACGGTGGCGCATGATGGCCATTGGAGCATCATGTTCCAATGATCATTTGGGCCCATGGAGATAGTCGAGTGGGCCAACTTGTGTGTTGCCCTCCCGTCGGTGATCGCGGACCATCCAGACATCGTGTCTTGGCAGCTAACCCCCCTGGGGATCTTTTCTGTTGGCTCAGCTTATCATGCCTTATGTCGCCGGCCTTCCCTTTCTTGGACCTTTCAGCTATGGAAAGCCCCTTGCCTCTCAAAAACAAAATCTTTGTTCGGCAGCTTTTGCGGGTTCGCCTCCCATCTGAGACGTAGGTGATCAAGTTGCACGGCCCTGGGGGATGGGATGTGTCCCCTTTGTACTGTCTTGAAGATATGGACGGACATGTTCTCGTGCTCAGCAGTGAAAGCTCTTTGGAGCTATGTACGTGAGGCTCTACGGCTCGATTGGGAGGCCCTAGACCTGGTCGGGTTCCTACAGACCCATGCCAACTAGATCGGGAGGAGGAGACGCTTCTTCTGGCTTGTGTTTGCGCCTCTAGTTTGGACCCTATAATCGACATGTAACAAGATGATTATTGAACGAGCCTTTCTTAGGTGGGCCTCTGACTTGTTCTTCAAATTCCTTGTATTTTGCAGCACTTGCACCCGTTTTCTAGGCAGTGGATCACGACTGGCTTGAACACATTTTGGACGCTTTGACTGCGACGGCTCGTCGTCTTCTTTCCCGTAGATCTCCTGAGCTACCGACCACTTGGTGGTCCCCCCTATTTTGTGGGGCTTTTTTTACTTTTTGCTGATGCCTCATCAGCCAAATTTTTTATTTTTGGTGCGGCACTTAAATTTGTTGTATGGTTGTGATGATTGCCTTTTTTTTCCTGACACTAATAGTGATGTTAACTCTTTTATTTATAATAAAGCGTGGAGAAAGTCTGATTCAGAGTATCAAATTTTGTGTCGAAAGGAGACGGGAAGTACAATTATAGGCCCATCGGAAAAAATTAAAACAAAATCAGCCCATAATAATCCGTGAAAAGCAAGAGTCCGACTAAGATGCGGTCGATCGTGCAAACCTAGGCAGCCCACGCACGCCCAGGCCTGCCTCTCGCGTGCCCCCTTTTATTGGCCCCGTCCCCTTCACCAAACGCGAAAGCTCTGTTCCGGTCTCCCGTCTCGCTGTGCCTCCTCCTGCCCTCCGCTCGCCTAGGGTTCGCTCGCTCGCTCGTCCCCAGGTTCGCTCGCGATGGACCAGGGCGACGTCGACGTCGCCGTGGCCGTGCCCCCCGCCGCCCCCTCCTCCTCCTGCGGCGGCGCCGGCTGCAAGAAGGGCAAGCGCTTCGAGATCAAAAAGTGGAACGCCGTCGCGCTCTGGGCCTGGGGTAAGCTATTGTCGCTCGCTCGCTCGCTCTGGGCCTGGGGTAACCTATTCTCGCTCGATCGATCGCGTTCTGCTCTTTCGTTCGCTTGATTTTCGCCTGACGCGATGCGATTCTGATCTCGTTCTTCCGTGTTTTGCGCGCAGATATTGTGGTCGACAACTGCGCCATCTGCCGTAACCACATCATGGACCTCTGTGAGCACGCGTCGCGTTCGCCGCTTCGCATCGATTTTGTTTCCACGATTCTAGGGTTTTCGGTGTGAAATCTGACCCGTGACGTTTGTGTGTGTATGCAGGCATCGAGTGCCAGGCGAACCAGGCCAGCGCCACCAGCGAGGAGTGCACCGTCGCTTGGGGTATGATACAGATCTTCTTTCCTTGCTTCCCCTGTTTCCTGCCGTATAATGTTGCAATTCCCCTACTATTGTATAGTCTTGCAATTGCCGTAGTTGTCATTGTTAATGTAAGGGTTATTTGAGTATTAATAGCTGCTCAATCTGGTATTGGACATGCTGTGAATATTGGTGTGTTTTTAGAAGTCTTAACAAGTTTCTTAGTCTGTCGTGGCTTTATTAGGGGTTTCATCGATTGAACTATTGGAGAATTTTGTATGCTATTTGCTGATGCCTGACGATAATTTTTTGTTGTTGCTCTGCTCTGTTACAATGTAATATTTATTTTGGTTGGTTCGTGTTGCTGTGCTACTAATTATTTGCTCAATATTGCTTGTCTGATGTGAGCCTTGTTAAGTTATACTACAACCTATATGGCATTGGGAGTCCTTGGGTTTCCATGGTTTCCGTGCAAGGGGATTTACTTATTCGGCACTGCCGCATGAAGCTGGGTATGTGTTATGTACATGCAACGATGGCTCCCCTTATCTGGCTGAGCTGAAGTTACAGCTGATGCTTATTTATCAACTTGTTATTCTCCACTGTTTTATAAAAACAATTAGAATGTGCTGTTGAGGATTTGTTGCTCAGTCGTAACGCCATGCTCAGCAGCCTAGTGCTTATCGACTTCTGTAATATTGTTTTACTCTTTGAATTGTGGTATTGGGGTATGGGGTACTATCCTGGCTTATGTGGTCTAGTGACCAACCTCGCAGTAAACTAGCATCCATTTATTACTCTTTGTCTTCAATTCAAGACTGACAGTGCAATGTTATTTAGGAAGGAACCTACCATCTTATTCTGCATTCTGCTATCCTTGAGTTTACTTGAAGGTGGACAATGATTGTCATTCATTCGTTCTAAACTTATTTCTAGGCTAAAATCAATTTAGGGAAGTCACAGAATATTTGGTTTAATCTATGTTCTTAACTGCACTTAGTTCTCCCTCCTTTTGCAAATATAAGGCGCAATAGTTTCTATGATCTTCTGGCGTATAGTGCAAGGCATCTCTTGTATTCAGGTATAGCATCTGTTGATTGCAAAAGGAAGTTACTACTGTGCAATTGACAGATTGGCGAATGACTTCCCTTTGTAATTAATCATTTATAATTGTTCACTTCTAGTTATTCCCAAAGTAAAAGAAAAAAAGCGCCAGACATTAACTGTACGTTTTGCCACTGACTTGTGCTTTTCTGACCAAAACACACACTTAATTGCAATTATCTGCACATTAAGATTTGGGCTTTTTGCTATCGCGTGCCTAGGCACACCTTTTTTAACTATGGTTACGCCTTCAAGTAATAACATGGCATTTGGTTTTAACTTAAATAAAATATAGGTTACAATTTGGATTCTCCATATTTTTAAATTTTAATTGCCAGTTGAGTTTTTTTTTTCGAAATACCTACCAATTCCCAGAGAGTAAACAATGTCAATACATGAATCAGGTGTTACTGGAAATTGATCAAAAGTGATTTCTTGTGCCATCATGTTTAGGACTGCATTGTGTAGTAGGGATCTGTATTTAGATCAGAAGCTGTTTTTTCAAGAGTAGCATATGATGAGATCATTGGTTGATAAATAGTTTCTTGATCTTACATGTGGACTGTTTGTTTCTGTTCTATGATTCCAAAGTCGGCATTTTGACTGCATCAGCTTCTTGATCATTTAGACAGACATTATGCGCAATTATCAATGGTAGTGAATTCTCTCCTGGAAGATTATCGTAGTTGTTCATTGTTATTTTCTAGTGATACCGGACATTGCATTGTTTTTTTACATTACATGTTGCAGAGGATTGCATCTGACTATGTGGTTAAGGGTTTGCAATTAACTGAGTTAAGTTATGGCCTGTTTGTATTTTCTCAGGAGTTTGCAACCATGCATTCCACTTCCACTGCATCAGCCGTTGGCTCAAGACCCGTCAAGTGTGCCCTCTAGGTTTGTAGCCCCGTTGATTTCCCCCAGCATCACTGTTGCTTGCTACTCCTGTTCACTATCCTGACGTTCCATTTTGCATTGCAGACAACAGCGAGTGGGAGTTCCAGAAGTATGGTCACTAAGACAGTCATGGCCAGGGGCGAAGTTACTTAATGGTTGTTGAACTTTAGTGCTATTAGTGATAACTCCTGGTTAAGGATAGTGGATGGTTGGTTGATGTTTCTGGAGCTTGGATTTTTATTAAACCACATGTATCCTTGTTGAGTACTGTTCATCATGTCGTCCCTGAGAGCTACCTATGGATCTCTCTGTTTTGCAGGAATTTAAGTGTGAATTTGGTGGGTACTCAGTTTGTGTCTGCGTGTGAAATTTTACTACCTTATGATGTCGTGCTTCTATCTAATTTTCAGTGACATTTGGCTTTTCTCCTGATAATTTGTCTCGGCTACAGAATAAATCGTTTAAAATTGCCATATACTCCCTCTGTAAAGAAGTATAATATTGTCTAAAATTGCCATATGCTCTCTCTATAAACAATCTTATACGTATTTCTTTATAGAAGCAGTCTTTTAAAATGGCACGCAAAGTTGCCATATCGGTCAAAAATTATGATATACTCCCTTCATTCCTAAATATTTGTCTTTCTAGACATTTCAAATGACTACTACATACGGATATATGTAGACATATTTTAGAGTATAGATTTACTCATTTTGTTTCGTATGTAGTCACTTGTTGAAATGACTAGAAAGACAAATATTTAGAAACGGAGGGAGTATAATGTTAAGAATAAAGCGACGTCATTAGCACTAAGGGTCGTCACGTGTGTTCAAAGCGCCGTACGGACGCGAGCGTCCGTACAGGCGTCTTCTTGCGCCACGGGCGCCTGTTGTAAACGGACGCCTCTCCGGAGGCGCCCCAAATCCTTGTATAAATAGGGCTTTGCCTAGAATCAATAGAACACAAGTTTTCATCAAATCTTTACACGTTATCAGCCACGTTAGCCTCGACCAACAGAGCACGAACAAGAAGAGATGAGAAGGTAAGATGGCAGGGATGAACCTGCATAGAATCACCTCTGCCCTTGTTCGATTCATTGGACGGGAGATCCGTCGATCTGCCAGACGCCACAGTGCTGGTGCTCCTCGCCATTGGGGCCCAGGCAACGGTCGCCGTGGTCGTCAGGAGCACCCTGGCCCCGCCGCTGCAGAACAGGCAGGACCAAGCAACTCATCTGCCGCCGTCCACCACGCCTACCAGGCACCCCCGATGCCGGCCTTCGTCGCTCCACCAATGGACTGGGCTCCCGCCGAGGCTGCAGCCCCGTTCCTGGGCGAGGAGGAGTTCTTCGACGCCGCCCAGGCCCCGCCACCGCCGGGGGTCTTCTTCGGCAATGGCATGGACGCAGGCGTGGCCTTCTGTCCGGTGCACGGATACGGCCCTTGCCCTGCCCGCGATTTTTGCCCCGTGCACGGGTATGGGCCGTGCCCTTCACCGCCGGCCACTCCACCACCGGAACCGGAGGTCATCGATGAGCCGCTCGCCTACCCGGACCTCCCAACGCCGACGCCCGCCGACGAAGACGAGGAGCACTTCGCCCCTCCAGGCTATGGCCCTGTGCCCACCATGATGGAGTGGGAGGTGACACCGAACGAAGAGGAGGAGCAGTGGCTCAACTCCGTTGTGAAGCCGGAGCCAACCACGCCGGCGGAGACCGACGAACCCGGAGCCACCATCCCCGACCTCAACACTGCCACCGGCGTGAAGATCGAGGAAGCGGCGTCGTCTTCCAAGGCCCCAGCATCTCCGCCGCCTCCGCCCCCGGCAAGCCCGTGAACGCCCCCACCGGCGGCTCGCCGGATCCTTCGCCGTTTCGCGGCGGCGCTGGAGCAGCACCGCCCCGGCCTCCGCTCCGGCTCCTGGGCCCCTGCAGGCCTCCACCTCCCCGGCTACGCTGCGAGGGGCCGCCCTCCTCCTGAAGATCGCCGGCGCTGGGCGCCATCGGCGGCGGCCGGCGGGATCCCGTGGAGGTGGCGGTGGAATGGGGGGTATTGACCCCAACCGCCCCACCTCCCGTCCCCCCTTATCCGCTCGATGTCTCCATCAGCGGGGCCGCCATGGGCCTGGGCCGAAAGGCCTCGTGGGCTGTGGCCCATGTTGCAACGACCAGAAAAAAAACCCAACGGGTTATAGGCTAGATTGCAGAAAAATCCTTATATTATCGGGATTTCGTGCATTAGTCCAACTACTAGTACTAATTTAGTGCTTGTCATGTTTTAGCCCCGTAAATTTGAGAATTCGCAGATAGGTTCAACTACTAGTGCTGTAATTAAGTACCTGTCATGTTTTAGACCTTGTATCTCGATGTGATTATATATTGTACTCAATTAAATTGTGTATTGATGTTTAGACCATATTATTACTATAAATCATTATATGTTCAATGTGTTTGCAATTTGCAATCCCTATAACATGTACAAATGGTACAATAATATTATTTTGCAATTGAAAATCATTTATTCTTGCAACTCAAATATTAATTCGACATCAATTAAGTCCAAAAATGCCTATGTAGCACAAAAATAGACTTAATTCGAATAGAATTTAAACAAAGTTCAAGTCTTTACTTGAATTCACAACAATTGCAAAATTTATTACAACATGACCATGATGATTTTAATTTACATACAAGTAAATTGATCGATTATCTGGTTCTCAATCTTGTAGGACAAAATGACCGTCAAAGAATTTGAAGAGCTTGCGCTCGACGGACACAACTATCCTACATGGGCTATGGATGTTAAAATCAGTCTTTCATCCCGTGGAATTGCAGCTGCACTCATACCTCCTGCAGACCCTCCCCAAGAGGGAATTGCAGCTGCACTCATACCTCCTGCAGACCCTCCCCAAGAGGGAATTGCACAATTAAATGAACAACAACAATATGCTGCTTTATACATAATAAGGCACCATATCCATCCAGATCTGAAATCTGAATATTTGATGGAGGAATCTCCAAGCAATATGTAGCAATCACTTAAGACTAGATATGAACAGCAAAAGGCAGTTATACTTCCTGAAGCTAGTCATGAGTGGACCCATTTAAGACTCCAAGATTTCAAATCGATCGGAGCTTATAATCATGAGGTTCATAAAATTTGCTCAAAGTTGCGGTTTTGCGAGAAGGAGCCTACAGAAGCAGATAAGATAAAAAAGACTCTATCCACTATGCTCCCAGCTGACAGGATCCTACAGCAACAATATCGTGCCTGCAATTATACAGTTTACTCTGAACTTATACATGTGCTCCTCCAGGCTGAGCAACACGATGAACTTCTGCTAAAGAATAGTAATCAACGCCCAGTTGGGGCCGCTCCTCTGCCTAAAGTACATGCAAATTTTCAGAAAAATACCAAGTTCAATGGTTCTTTCAAAGGCCAAAACAAGAACTTCAAGGGTAAGAGCAACCACAACAAGAAGAACAAGTCACAAAATTCAGACAAGGGGAAGGGCATAACAAAGAATAAGTTTGATAAAACTAAACTTTGCCAGAAATGTGGATGCTACAAGCATGTCACCAAAAAATGCCGCACCCCAAGACATCTGGTAAACCTCTACCTGCAATCCATGGGACGTAACAGACCTGCCCAAGGAGCAAGATATGAAGCTCACTTCAATCTTCAACCTGATAACAACAAGGAAGCTGGTTGTTCGCAAGATGTTCGAGGAGCACCAAGTAACAACAAGGAATTCCATATATCACAGGACTCCATGGACACGGAGAATATGATGACCGAATACGCCGCCGACATGTTCGGGGACTTTGATTAGTCAATTGACTCCATTTAGATATTTTATTTGTTTACATCCAGCAGATTGTTGTAATAAAAACATATTATTATTGTTATTGTCATCATTCTATATTGTAAAAACACAATATATATTGTATCTGTTGGAAATATGCCCTAGAGGCAATAATAAATAGTTATTATTATATTTCCTTGTTCATGATAATCGTTTATTATCCATGCTAGAATTGTATTGATAGGAAACTCAGATACATGTGTGGATACATAGACAACACCATGTCCCTAGTAAGCCTCTAGTTGACTAGCTCGTTAATCAATAGATGGTTACGGTTTCCTGACCATGGACATTGGATGTCGTTGATAACGAGATCACATCATTAGGAGAATGATGTGATGGACAAGACCCAATCCTAAGCATAGCACAAGATCGTGTAGTTCGTATGCTAAAGCTTTTCTAATGTCAAGTATCATTTCCTTAGACCATGAGATTGTGCAACTCCCGGATACCGTAGGAATGCTTTGGGTGTGCCAAACGTCACAACGTAACCGGGTGGCTATAAAGGTACACTACAGGTATCTCCGAAAGTGTCTGTTGGGTTGGCACGAATCGAGACTGGGATTTGTCACTCCGTGTGACGGAGAGGTATCTCTGGGCCCACTCGGTAGGACATCATCATAATGTGCACAATGTGATCAAGGAGTTGATCACGGGATGATGTGTTATGAAACGAGTAAAGAGACTTGCCGGTAACGAGATTGAACAAGGTATCGGGATACCGACGATCGAATCTCGGGCAAGTATCATACCGCTAGACAAAGGGAATTGTATACGGGATTGATTAAGTCCTTGACATCGTGGTTCATCCGATGAGATCATCGTGGAACATGTGGGAGCCAACATGGGTATCCAGATCCTGCTGTTGCTAATTGACCGGAGAGTCATCTCGGTCATGTCTGCATGTCTCCCGAACCCGTAGGGTCTACACACTTAAGGTTCGGTGACGCTAGGGTTATAGAGATATTAGTATGCGGTAACCCGAAAGTTGTTTGGAGTCCCGGATGAGATCCCGGACGTCACGAGGAGTTCCAGAATGGTCCGGAGGTAAATAATTATATATAGGAAGTGCTATTTCGGCCATCGGGACAAGTTTCGGGGTCACCGGTATTGTACCGGGACCACCGAAAGGGTCCCGGGGGTCCACCGGGTGGGGACACCTGCCCCGGGGGGCCACATGGGCTGTAGGGGGTGCTCCTTGGCCTATATGGGCCAAGGGCACCAGCCCCAAGAGGCCCATGCGCCAAGAGAAGAGGAAAAGGAAGAGTCCTAAAGGGGGAAGGCACCTCCGAGGTGCCTTGGGGAGGAGGGACTCCTCCCTGGCCGCACCCTTCCTTGGAGGAAGGGCCAAGGCTGTGCCCCCCCTCTCCCTTGGCCCTATATATAGTGGGGGAAAGGGAGGGCAACAAAAACCTAAGCCCTGGCGCCTCCCTCTCCCTCCCATGACACATCTCCCTCCTCCCGCAGCGCTTGGCGAAGCCCTGTTGGAATCCCGCTACTTCCACCACCACGCCGTCGTGTTGTTGGATCTCCATCAACCTCTCCTCCCCCCTTGCTGGATCAAGAAGGAGGAGACGTCGCTGCTCCGTACGTGTGTTGAACGCGGAGGTGCCGTCCGTTCGGCGCTAGGATCATCGGTGATTTGGATCACGACGAGTACGACTCCATCAACCCCGTTCTCTTGAATGCTTCCACGCGCGATCTACAAGGGTATGTAGATCCACTCCTCCCTCGTTGCTAGATGACTCCATAGATTGATCTTGGTGACACGTAGGAAAATTTTGAATTTATGCTACGTTCCCCAACAGTGGCATCATGAGCTAGGTCTATGCGTAGTTTCTATGCACGAGTAGAACACAAAGTAGTTGTGGGCGTTGATTTTGTTCAATATGCTTGCCGTTACTAGTCTTATCTTGATTCGGCGGCATCGTGGGATGAAGCGGCCCGGACCAACCTTACACGTATGCTTACGTGAGACCGGTTCCACCGACTGACATGCACTAGTTGCATTAGGTGGCTGGCGGGTGTCTGTCTCTCCCACTTTAGTCCGATCGGATTCGATGAAAAGGGTCCTTATGAAGGGTAAATAGCAGTTGGCATATCACGTTGTGGTTTTTGCGTAGGTAAGAAACGTTCTTGCTAGAAACCCATAGCAGCCACGTAAAACATGCAAACAACAATTAGAGGACGTCTAACTTGTTTTTGCAGGGTATGCTATGTGATGTGATATGGCCAAAAGGATGTGATGAATGATATATGTGATGTATGAGATTGATCATGTTCTTGTAATAGGAATCACGACTTGCATGTCGATGAGTATGACAACCGGCAGGAGCCATAGGAGTTGTCTTAATTTATTTATGACCTGCGTGTCAACATAAACGTCATGTAATTACTTTACTTTATTGCTAACCGTTAGCTGTAGTAGTAGAAGTAATAGATGACGTGACAACTTCATGGAGACACGATGATGGAGATCATGATGATGGAGATCATGGTGTCATGCCGGTGACAAGATGATCATGGAGCCCCAAGATGGAGATCAAAGGAGCTATATGATATTGGCCATATCATGTCACTATTATTTGATTGCATGTGATGTTTATCATGTTTATACATCTTGTTTACTTAGAACGACGGTAGTAAATAAGATGATCCCTCATTAAAAATTTCAAGAAAGTGTTTCCCCTAACTGTGCACCGTTGCGACAGTTCATTGTTTCGAAGCACCACGTGATGATCGGGTGTGATAGATTCTAACGTTCACATACAACGGGTGTAAGACAGATTTACACACGCGAAACACTTAGGTTGACTTGACGGGCCTAGCATGTGTACAGACATGGCCTCGGAACACAGAAGACCGAAAGGTCGAGCATGAGTCGTATGGTAGATACGATCAACATGAAGATGTTCACCGATGATGACTAGTCCGTCTCACGTGATGATCGGACACGGCCTAGTTGACTCGGATCATGTAATCACTTAGATGACTAGAGGGATGTCTATCTGAGTGGGAGTTCATAAGATGAACTTAATTATCCTGAACATAGTCAAAAGGTCTTCGCAAATTATGTCGTAGCTCGCGCTTCAGTTCTACTGTTTAGATATGTTCCTAGAGAAAATTTAGTT
The DNA here is from genome assembly GCF_056163025.1 of Triticum urartu. Taxonomy (NCBI): domain Eukaryota; kingdom Viridiplantae; phylum Streptophyta; class Magnoliopsida; order Poales; family Poaceae; genus Triticum; species Triticum urartu. The sequence goes on from NC_141878.1 coordinate 488,242,428, forward strand.
GAAAGTTGATAGTAGCAATTATGCGGACTAGGTCCGTAAACTGAGGATTGTCCTCATTGCTTCATAGAAGGCTTATGTCCTTAATGCACCGCTCATTGTGCTGAACCTCGAACGTTGTCTGTGGATGTTGCGAACATCTGACATACACATTTTGATAACTACGTGATAGTTCAGTTAAACGGTTTAGAGTTGAGGCACCGAAGACGTTTTGAAACATCGCGAAAGATATGAGATGTTTCGAGGGCTGAAATTGGGATTTCAGGCTCGTGCCCACGTCAAGAGGTATAAGACCTCCGACGATTTTCTTAGCTTGCAAACTAAGGAGAAAAGCTCAATTGTTGTGCTTGTGCTCAGATCGTCTGAGTACAACAATCGCTTGAATCGAGTGGGAGTTGATCTTCCAGATGAAATAGTGATGGTTCTCCGAAGTCATTACCACCAAGCTGCTAGAGCTTCGTGATGAACTATGATATATCAGGGACATATATGATGATCCTTGAGATATTCGCGATGTTTGACACCGCGAAAGTAGAAATCAAGAAGGAGCATCAATTGTTGATGGTTGGTGAAACCACTAGTTTCAAGAAGGGCAAGGGAACAAAGGGATACTTCATGAAACGGCAATTCAGCTACTGCTCTAGTGAAGAAACCCAAGGTTGAACCCAAACCCGAGACTGAGTGCTTCTGTAATAAGGGGAACAGCCACTGGAGCAGAATTACCCTAGATACTTGGTAGATGAGAAGGCTGGCAAGGTCGATAGAAGTATATTGGATATACATTGTGTTAATGTGTACTTTACTAGTACTCCTAGTAGCACCAGGGTATTAGATACCGGTTCAGTTGCTAAGTGTTAGTAACTCGAAATAAAAGCTACGGAATAAACGGAGACTAGCTAAAGGTGAGATGACGATATGTGTTGGAAGTATTTCCAAGGTTGATCAAATATCGTACGCTCCCTCTACCATCGAGATTGGTATTAAAACCTAAATAATTGTTATTTGGTGTTTGCGTTGAGCATAGACATGACTGGATTATGTCTATCGCAATACGGTTATTCATTTAAGGAGAATAATGGTTACTCTGTTTATTTGAATAATACCTTCAATGGTCTTGCACCTAAAATGAATGGTTCATTGAATCTCGATCATAGTGATACACATGTTCATGCCAAAAGATATAAGATAGTAATGATAGTACCACCTACTTGTGGCACTGCCACGTAAGTCATATCGGTATAAAACGCATGAAGAAGCTCCATGTTGATGGATCTTTGGGCTCACTCGTTTTTGAAAAGTTTGAGGCATGCGAACCATGTCTATTGGTGTATATGCATGAAGAAACTCCATGCAAATGGAGCGTTTGGACTCACTTGATTTTGAATCACTTGAGACATGCAAATCATACCACATGGGCAAGATGACTGAAAGCCTCGTTTTCAGTAAAATGGAACTAGAAAGCAACTTGTTGGAAGTAATACATTTTGATGTGTGCAGTCCAATGAGTGCTGAGGCATGTAGTGGATATCGTTATGTTCTTACTTCACAGATGATTTGAGTAGATGTTGAGTATATTTACTTGATGAATCACGAGTCTGAATTATTGAAAGGTTCAAGTAATTTCAGGGTGAAGTTGAAAGATCGTCGTGACAAGAGGATAAAATATCTATGATATGATCACAGAGATGAATATCTGAATTACGAGTTTGGCACAGAATTAAGACATTGTGGAAATTGTTTCACAACTAATACAGCCTGGAACACCATAGTGTGATGGTGTGTCCGAACATCATAACTGCACCCTATTGGATATGATGCATACCATGATGTCTCTTATCGAATTACCACGATAGTTTATGGGTTAGGCATTAGAGACAACCACATTCACTTTAAATAGGGCACCACGTAATTCCGATGAGATGACATCGTATGAACTATGGTTTAGAGAAACCTAAGCTGTCATTTTTTTAAAAGTTTGGGGCTGCGACGCTTATGTGAAAAAGTTTCAGGCTGATAAGCTCGAACCCAAAGCGGATAAATGCATCTTCATAGGACACCCAAAACAGTTGGGTATACCTCCTGTCTCAGATCCGAAAGCAATAAGGGATTGTTTCTAGAATCGGGTCCTTTCACGAGGAAAAGTTTCTCTCGAAAGAATTGAGTGGGAGGATGGTGGAGACTTGATGAGGTTATTGAACTGTCTCTTCAACTAGTGTGTGGCAGAGCACAGGGAGTTGTTCCTGTGGCACCTACACCAATTGAAGTGGAAGCTTATGATAGTGATCATGAAACTTCAGATCAAGTCACTACCAAACCTCGTGGGATGACAAGGATGCGTACTACTTCAGAGTGGTACGTAATCCTGTCTTGGAAGTCATGTTGCTAGACAACAATGAACCTACGAGCTATGGAGAAGCGATGGTGGGCCCGGATTCGGATAAATGGCTCGAGGCCATAAAATCCGAGAGAGGATCCACGTATGAAAACAAAGTGTAGACTTTGGCAGAACAGCTCGATGGTCGTAAGGCTGTTGAGTGCAGATGGATTTTAAAAGGAAGACGGACAATGATGGTAAATGTCACCATTAAGAAAGCTCGACTTGTCGTTAAGATGTTTTCCGACAAGTTCAAGGAGTTGACTACGATGAGACTTTCTCACTCGTAGCTATGCTAAGAGCCTGTTGGAATTATATTAGCGATTACTGCATTATTTATGAAATCTTGCAGATAGGATGTCAAAACATTGTTTCCTCGACGTTTTTTGAGGAAAGGTTGTATGTGATACAAACCGGAAGGTTTTGTCAATCCTGAAAGATGCTAATAAGTATGCAAAGCTCCAGCAATCCTTCTAGGGACTGGAGTAAGCATCTCGGAGTTGGAATGTATGCTTTGATAAGATGATCAAAGTTTTGGGTGTATACAAAGTTTATGAGAAACTTGTATTTCCAAAGAAGTGAGTGGGAGCACCATAGAATTTCTGATAAATATATGTTGTTGACATATTGTTGATCAGAAATGACGTAGAATTTCTGGAAAGCATATAGGGTTATTTGGAAAGTGTTTTTCAATGGAAAGCCTGGATTAAGCTACTTGAACATTGAGCATCAAGATCTATAAGGATAGATCAAAACGCTTAATGGTACTTTCAAATGAGCACATACCTTGACATGATCTTGAAGGTGTTCAAGATGGATCGGTCAAAGAAGGAGTTCTTGCCTGAGTTGTAAGGTATGAAGTTAAGACTTAAAGCTCGACCACGGCAGAAGAAAGAGGAAGGACGAAGGTCGTCCCCTATGCTTTTATCATAGGCTCTCTACAGTATGCTATGCTGTGTACCGCACCTGAAGTGTGCCTTGCCATGAGTTAGTCAAGGGGTACAAGAGTGATCCAAGAATGGATCACAGGACGGCGGTCAAAGTTATCCTTAGTAACTAGTGGACTAAGGAATTTTCTCGATTATGGAGGTGGTAAAAGAGTTCGTCGTAAAGGGTTACGCCGATGCAAACTTTGACACTAATCCAGATTATTCTGAGTAGTAGACTGGATTCGTATAGTAGAAAAGTTATTTGGAATAGCTCCAAATATAGCGTAGTAGCTGCATCTACAAGATGACATAGGGATTTGCGAAGTACATACGGATCTGAAAGATGCAGACCCGTTGACTAAAACCTCTCTCACAAGCAAAACATGATCAAACCCAGAACTCATTGAGTCTTAATCACATGATGATGTGAACTAGTTTAGTGACACTAGTAAACTCTTTGGATGTTGGTCACATGGCGATGTGACCTGTGAGTGTTAATCACATGACGATGTGAACTAGATTATTGACTCTAGTGCAAGTGGGAGACTGTTGGAAATATGCCCTAGAGGCAATAATAAATAGTTATTATTATATTTCCTTGTTCATGATAATCGTTTATTATCCATGCTAGAATTGTATTGATAGGAAACTCAGATACATGTGTGGATACATAGACAACACCATGTCCCTAGTAAGCCTCTAGTTGACTAGCTCGTTAATCAATAGATGGTTACGGTTTCCTGACCATGGACATTGGATGTCGTTGATAACGGGATCACATCATTAGGAGAATGATGTGATGGACAAGACCCAATCCTAAGCATAGCACAAGATCGTGTAGTTCGTATGCTAAAGCTTTTCTAATGTCAAGTATCATTTCCTTAGACCATGAGATTGTGCAACTCCCGGATACCATAGGAATGCTTTGGGTGTGCCAAACGTCACAACGTAATTGGGTGGCTATAAAGGTACACTACAGGTATCTCCGAAAGTGTCTGTTGGGTTGGCACGAATCGAGACTGGGATTTGTCACTCCGTGTGACGGAGAGGTATCTCTGGGCCCACTCGGTAGGACATCATCATAATGTGCACAATGTGATCAAGGAGTTGATCACGGGATGATGTGTTATGAAATGAGTAAAGAGACTTGCCGGTAACGAGATTGAACAAGGTATCGGGATACCGACGATCGAATCTCGGGCAAGTATCGTACCGCTAGACAAAGGGAATTGTATACGGGATTGATTAAGTCCTTGACATCGTGGTTCATCCGATGAGATCATCGTGGAACATGTGGGAGCCAACATGGGTATCCAGATCCCGCTGTTGCTAATTGACCGGAGAGTCATCTCGGTCATGTCTGCATGTCTCCCGAACCCGTAGGGTCTACACACTTAAGGTTCGGTGACGCTAGGGTTATAGAGATATTAGTATGCGGTAACCCGAAAGTTGTTCGGAGTCCCGGATGAGATCCCGGACGTCACGAGGAGTTCCGGAATGGTCCGGAGGTAAAGAATTATATATAGGAAGTGCTATTTCGGCCATCGGGACAAGTTTTGGGGTCACCGGTATTGTACCGGGACCACCGGAAGGGTCCCGGGGGTCCACCGGGTGGGGCCACCTGCCCCGGGGGGCCACATGGGCTGTAGGGGGTGCTCCTTGGCCTATATGGGCCAAGGGCACCAGCCCCAAGAGGCCCATGCACCAAGAGAAGAGGAAAAGGAAGAGTCCTAAAGGGGGAAGGCACCTCCGAGGTGCCTTGGGGAGGAGGGACTCCTCCCTGGCCGCACCCTTCCTTGGAGGAAGGGCCAAGGCTGCCCCCCCCCTCTCCCTTGGCCCTATATATAGTGGGGGAAAGGGAGGGCAGCAAAAACCTAAGCCCTGGCGCCTCCCTCTCCCTCCCATGACACATCTCCCTCCTCCCGCAGCGCTTGGCGAAGCCCTGTTGGAATCCCGCTACTTCCACCACCATGCCGTCGTGTTGTTGGATCTCCATCAACCTCTCCTCCCCCCTTGCTGGATCAAGAAGGAGGAGACGTTGCTGCTCCGTACGTGTGTTGAACGCGGAGGTGCCGTCCGTTCGGCGCTAGGATCATCAGTGATTTGGATCACGACGAGTACGACTCCATCAACCCCGTTCTCTTGAATGCTTCCGTGCGCGATCTACAAGGGTATGTAGATCCACTCCTCCCTCGTTGCTAGATGACTCCATAGATTGATCTTGGTGACACGTAGGAAAATTTTGAATTTATGCTACGTTCCCCAACAGTATCAGCACTTTGATATCAATAAAATTTGTATGTATTCTATATATCCAATAAAGTGTTTTCATTAAATTGAAAATTCCACATTTTAATATATAGATTTCTACGGGAGTCAATCCAATGGAGGAGGAAATGTGCCTTGTGGAAAGTGGCACCACAAACTCTATACTTAGGGAAATAAAGTATTTCCAAACTCTTACAAAATTGAATGGAGATATTTTAACAATCGCTGGACGCGATGCGGTAATTGTTGGCAAAGGACGTGCCATATTTACCCTCCCCATGGGTACACAAATTGTAATTGAGGATGCTTTATTGTATCCCGATTCAACTCGTACCCTCATAGGTTATAGAGATATCCGCAAAAATGGTTTCCACATTGAAACTTATGAAGATAACAAAGAGGAATATCTCCTCTTTACCAAAGACAACGGATATGGCAAACATATATTTGAGAAAATTCCCTCTTTATCATCAGGATTGTACTACACGTACATAAAACCCGTAGAGCACGTTGCGTATAAGGTAATTTTTCAGAATGTAAATGCATTCCAAACTTGGCATGATCGCCTTGGTCATCCTGGTATAGGGATGATGAGGAAAATTATCCGCAATTCCAATGGTCATGACTTAAATGAAGCCAAATTCCCATAATCTTCAGATTTTATGTGCACTGCATGTGCTACTGGGAAACTCATTTTAAGACCCTCATATCTTAAAATTCAAGCAGAACTACTACAATTCCTTGAACGAATTCAAGGTGATATTTGTGGTCCGATCCAACCATTGTCTGGACCTTTTAGGTATTTCATGGTTCTAATAGATGCATCTACACGATGGTCTCATGTGTGTTTACTATCTACACGAAACCATGCATTTGCCAAAATAATGAGACAAGTTTTCAAATTGCAAGCTCATTATCCTAAGAATCAAATTAAATCAATTCGAATGGACAACGCTGTTGAATTCTCTTCACATGCTTTCAATGATTATTGCATGGCATTAGGCATTGAAGTTCAGCACTCGGTCCCATATGTCCACACTCAAAATGGATTGGCCGAATCTCTAATTAAGAGAATTAAGCTCATTGCACGACCCTTACTAATGAATTGCAATTTACCAACTTCTTGTTGGAGTCACGTAGTTTTACACGCTGCTGACTTAATCCAATTGCGACCAACTGCATATCACAGCACTTCCCCTCTGCAATTAGTACGTGGAAACCTACCAAATATTTCCCATCTACGTAAATTCGGATGCGCCACATATGTGCCAATCTCACCACCGCAGTATACATCCATGGGCCCACACAGAAAATTGGGGATCTATGTGGGGTACAAATCACCGTCGATAATCAAGTACCTTGAACCCCTCACGGGGGATCTGTTCACAGCCCGTCACGCTGACTGCATCTTCAATGAGGACCATTTCCCGGCATTAGGGGGAGACATCAAGTACCAAAAAGAATGCCCGGAAATCGATTGGAATGCCCAAGGCATTTCCTCCTCCGATCCACGTACTCAAGAAACTGAACTTCAAGTTCGGAAAATAATTAATTTGCAATACATTGCAAATAACCTGCCAGATTCATTTACTGACTATAAAGGTGTTACCAAATCCTACAATCCTGCTAAAAACGCGCCTGAAAGAGTGGAGGTACCAACCAAAACTACTCAACCCCCTGTCCAAAGGAAGAGGGGGAGAAGTACGGCCACGGAACAGGATTCAGCTCCTCACAAGCAACAAAGGAAACAGAGAAAGAAACTCTCCGAACCAGTAAATATAAACCAACCTAGTGTTGATAATCATCAAATGGGTAATATACACCCAGTGGAAGAACAACCTCCACAACCCAGCTCAGTTGTGCACAAACTAACTGGGACATCCGAACACCCAGACTCAATCGTATTGGGAAATCACGAAGAGTCACTAAGGGTGCAGGAAATTTCTATCAACTACGTTGATTCTGGAGAATCATTTGACCGTAAGACTACGACTGTCGACATATATTTTGCTGAAAAGATTGCAGATACCCTTCTCACTGATCATGATCCAAAGACCATGTCAGAGTGCAAGAAACGCTCCGACTGGCCTAAATGGAAGGATGCAATCCAAGCAGAATTAGCCTCGCTCAATAAACGAAAGGTATTCACTGAAGCAATACCTACACCTCCCAGAGTTTTCCCCGTGGGATTCAAATGGGTTTTTGTTCGTAAAAGAAACGAGAACAACGAGGTGGTGAGATATAAAGCAAGGCTCGTAGCACAAGGTTTCACGCAGAAACCCGGCATTGATTTCACTGAAACATATTCTCCAGTAATGAGTGCAACCACTTTCCGATATCTTATATCTTTGGCAGTGCAAAATTGTCTATCTATGCAGTTGATGGACGTAGTGACCGCTTACCTTTACGGTTCACTTGATTCGGACATATACATGAAGGTTCCTGAGTCCCAATCCCGAATCCAAACGCAAAACGCAACGCATATTGTGTAAAACTAAATAAGTCTTTATATGACTTAAAACAGTCGGGTCGCATGTGGTACAACCGACTTAGTGAGTTCCTTTTGAAAAAAGGATACTCCAATAATGATGATTGCCCATGTGTTTTCATAAAAAAGTCCACAACTGGATTTTGCATTATTTCTGTGTATGTTGATGATCTGAACATCATTGGAACCACACAAGATATTGATGAAGCACGCAATCACCTAAAGACGGAATTTGAGATGAAGGATTTGGGTAAAACCAAATATTTCTTAGGATTACAACTTGAGCACCTTCCCTCGGGTATTTTGGTTCATCAAACCGCATATATCCAGAAAATATTGGAGAAATTCAATATGGACAAATCCTATCCATCCAAAACTCCTATGGTAGTTCGATCTCTAGACGTAGAGAAAGATCAATTTAGACCAATAGATAATGGAGAAGAGATATTAGGACCTGAAGTTCCGTATCTCAGTGCCATTGGAGCACTCATGTATCTTGCAAATTGCACCAGGCCTGATATTGCATTTGCAGTGAATTTACTAGCTAGACATAGTGCAGCTCCTACTAAACGCCATTGGACAGGAGTTAAGAATATCTTTCGATATCTCCAAGGCACAAAGGATCTTGGCCTATTCTTTCAATTTCAGAGAAATTTGGACATTGATATGATTGGGTATGCTGATGCTGGCTACTTATCTGACCCCCACAATGCTAGATCACAAACCGGTTTTGTGTTCCTACATGGTGGGACAACCATATCATGGAAGTCTTCCAAATAGACTCTAGTGGCTACATCCACCAATCATTCTGAAATAATCTCTTTATTTGAGGCAACACGTGAATGTGTATGGCTTCGCAGAATGATAAACCACATACAAAAATCACGTGGTAAAGGTTCTATCGAATCTCCAACCATTATCTACGAAGATAATGCAGCTTGTGTTGCTCAAATGCAAACATGTTACATAAAGAGCAATATCACTAAGCATATTTCTCCTAAATTATTTTTCCCCATCAATTACAAAACAAAGGGAAGATAAACATTTTGCAAGTCAAATCATGCGATAATCTAGCTGATCTATTCACAAAGTCGCTCCCAGCTTCAACATTTGAAAAATATGTTCATGGGATTGGTATGCGACGACTTCGAGATTTGCAAAGATCAGGGGGAGAGCCTCTCTGAATCATAACCTGTTCAAACATTATATTGCACTCTTTTCCCTTTATGAGTTTACTCTCATGGTTCTCATCAAGGTTTTTAATGAGGTAATATCAACATAAGAATATATGTCATACATCCTATTTTTCCCCAACGGGGTTTTTAATGAGTGTATACAAGACATATTAATTGTCCTCTAAACTTACCAATGAGTTTTATCCTCAAGGTTTTCTCATATAAGTTATCAAAGAGACGATAACATATGTTGTAACATTTTCTCCTTATTTTTCCTACTGGGTTTTAATGGAGTTTTAACAACATATCAAGTTCTATTCTCCTCATATTTTTCCCACAGGGTTTTTGGAGGAGTTATTCAAGATCATATACGCTTGTGATTAAGAGCAATATTTTCAAAGTTATACAAGGATACAAGACATAGAAGAAGCAGCTTTGTACAAGGGGGAGTGTTAAGAATAAATCAACGTCATTAGCACTAAGGGTCGTCACGTGTGTCCAAAGCGCCGTACGGACGCAAACGTCCGTACAGGCATCTTCTTGCGCCACGGGCGCCTCTCCGGAGGCGCCCCAAATCCTTGTATAAATAGGGCTTTGCCCAGAATCAATAGAACACAAGTTTTCATCAAATCTTTACATATAAGTCGTGATCGCCATAACTAATGAAGCTCTGAACCCAACTGCCAGTGCCGGAGGGAAGTTTCAACTTTCCTCGTGCCACAACCAGGTTTTGAAGCTTTCTTCGCAAGTACAGGTGTGGAGGGATGTGACCATGGTTTAAAATATAGCTCTGCTAGCTATAGCGTTTAAAAGAGGTCATGCGCTAAGAGTCTTTTGTCCAAGCACATGAGTAAATATTTTAAGTAGCACGCTATAGCATTTAGAAGAGGTCCGCCGCTAAGAGGCTTAGCGCGCTATTTAAAACTTTGGATGTGATCGCTAACCACCTGCCGTATTAAAGATAATCACCCATCATATTAAAGACGCGGCCGCTCCTTTAGATTCTCATGGCGGTTTTCCCAAGTGGATGCCACGTTGCATCATCTCCTAATCGTTCGTGGCTGTAAAAAGCTCGGCAACGAGGCGTCCCTATCATCAAAACCCTAGTCACCGCTTCCTCTTCCCCGCTTCCTCCTCCACTAGCCATCTTCGTGACAATGTTGTCACACTCCTCGCGGCACACTGGTGGTGCGAACTCTCCTTGCGGCGCATTAGCCATGACAGTCGACGGATCCTCCTTCCATGGCATGCATGATGGTGGTGGCTCCCGTGACGACAGTCATGGGAACATGCTGCTTCCCATGGCACCGAAGGCTCCAGTGGCATCAGGCGGCGTCAATCTAGCGCCTTGGGCGCCATCTTGCTTGTCAATGACGCCCCCCCCTCGCTGGCCCTTGCGTTCCCCATCATTGTCCAGCTCGAGCCCGAGGAGTCAAGGATCCAGCTGGGTCGCGTCGCGCCTCTCCGAGCTCGAAGTTGAGGCGTGCCACCGCGAGAGGAGCGCACCCGCGAGTGCTTCGACTCTGGAACTAGCAACGAGGAGGAGCAACAACAATGCACGGGCGTCGTTGGTCGCTTCGACCCCCCTTGACAACCTAGATTCGGACTTGGAGGAGGATGACGATGACAGAGTAGTGTATCTTTGTATGTAGTAGTAGCTTTCTCGTGAATGCAAAGCTTGTGTACCTTTTCATTGTTAGAAGAGTTAGGACGAGTACAAAGGAGGGTACATGAAAGGATTGAGATGGACCTAGAGGGGGGTGAATAGGTACAATTACAAATTTTAATTGTTACTAAGCAATTTTAGGCAATAATGCGGAAAATGAAAGTGAGCCTAACAATTGCAAGTATGATACTAATGAGCTAAGCAAGATAAACAAGTGACACAAATATATATATGAGTAAGCAAGCACAAGATGATATATAAGTAAGTGCTAAGAGACAAGTAACCACAAGTAGAGAGTTAGGGTTAGGAATAACCGCAACTCCGAGAGACGAGGATGTATGCCGATGTTCACTTCCTTGGAGGGAAGCTACGTCACCGTTTAGAGAGGTGGATGTTACCACGAAGGCACACCAACGCCACGAAGGCTCACCCTATTCTCTCCTTGAGACAACACCATGAAGGCATTTCTCAGCCACTAGTGGTAGACCTTGGGGTGGTCTCCAAACCCTCACAAACTTTCTGGGGGAAATCACAATGGTCGATTTCTCGCCGGAGCACTCCTACCGCCTAGGAGTCTCCAACCTCCAAGAGTAACAAGACGTACCACAAAAACAAGGGGGAATCAACTTTCACTTTGGTGAATGTGTAGATCGAGCACTTCTCCTTTGCTTCTCAAAAGACCAAGAGCTTTGGTTGGCTAAGGAGGGAGATCTCCAAGAAATCGAGGTCTGAAAATGGAGGTGAGATAAATGGAGTCGTCAACCCCTTCATGAGGAAGAAGAAGACTATTTATAGGTAGGGATGAAATCTGGCCGTTGGAGGCAGATTTCTGCGCAGCCCGGAAGTTCCGGCTACAGACGGAAGTTCCGGCCAAGTTCCGTCCAGGTTCCGGCGAGGTTTCGGGCTACACAGAGAGATCGCACGAAAAGTGCAGTTTCTATGGGTACCCCGGAAGCTTCCCGGACCCCACCCGGACATTCCGGTCCCCGGAAGTTCTGGCCGTCCTCGGAAGTTCCAGCCTGAACAGAGACTTGGCACTAGGATTTCCAGATCAATGTGAGAAGGTAAGTTGATTCCCCGGATGTTTTTATGATGCACCCCCTCTTAATAGTGCGGCTGCCCTAAGGACTCAAGAGATAAGAAAACATTAAGGTACTCTTCTTTTCTTGAGTGCACCACTTTTCCTTGTTCCAATAAGAGAGGAAATAACCATCCATGCTTCACTTTTAGCTTATTCAGGGCTGTTAACACTTAGAGCATGCGGTCAGAAACACGAATGAAGTTGTCATCAATGTCAAAAACACTTTAGTGCAATATTGCACTTTCAATCTCCCCATTTTTTACATAGATGACAACAATGCTTGAGAGGGTAAACTCATAAAGTATATACAGAATTAAGCAACTTTAATGACAGGAAGGTACTCCCCCACAACCCATGCCTTATTTTAAGATTGCATTTGAAATGAAATGACATGGTTAGAGGATTCTCCCCCAATCACTGTGCATACCCACACAAGAATGATATATAGACATAGCACACTTTACTAACCTTTGTTCTTCATAGTGAGGGTACAGATATAAATATAATCATAGCCTGATAGATATCTCTTACAATATGAGCAAATAGAATATGCCATGTAACCTCCTTGCCATAAGTTTCTCACACACAGATAGATTAATTAACATAACATAGCAAGCTCAGATCCAAATGGAGGAAAATAAAAGCAAAGGTTCAAGGATCCAAATAAAAACAAAGGTTCAAGGATAAACGATAAGCCCTATCAAGCATCACAACATCTCCCCCTGTTGTCACCTAGATGGCAAAAAGGAAAGATGGAGGAATCCGCAAACAGCCCCTAGGAGAGGGACGCAGACGAGTCACCAGACGATTCTCCAGAAGATTCTGGGCCAGGAGGGCGGTGAGAAGAGGCTTCATCACCGGCTTCAACATCAGACCGAGCAAACTGGGACTGGTATTTCTCAAAAGGAGTCACATGAGACTCAGAGCCGTGAGCAATGTCCATACCAGATGCACGCATACCATCCTTAAGAGCCTTCATGCTCTCCTTCCTAGACTTGTGCTCCTCCCACTGCTTCTTATGCATATCTTGTTGAAGACAAAACATGTTCTTGAGAAGACGCCAAATTTTGTTGCTCTTCTTGGACCCGGAGTCACTGGGCTCCCCATGATGAAAAGTATGTGAGCGGGGACGAAGCTCAAAGTGGTGTGGATTTCCAGCATGTAGCTCCTCTTCCTCCTCATCTTCACCCTCATGAGCAGTTGCCTTGCCCTTCTTAACAAGCAAGTTAACACTGGAGTGGCCAGTCAGACGCTGACCCGCAAGTGCATCAGGAGCAATCTCAGCAATCAAAGCAGTAATGTACGGAGCATAGATAGGAACCTTACGGTTTACTACCACACTGTACATCTCATGCCACATAAAGTCCATCACATCAATGGGGCCCTGCTCGGAGTTATGACAAGTGTAGTGAAGAAGGTTGATGAGGTGGCCATGAATCTTGTTCTTGTCACCCACCTTGACCGCAAGGGTCTCTCGAAAGATATAGTTCGTGATGTCATAGAAAGGCAGAAGATTACCAACAGATCCAACCTTTCCGGACGGAGGATACAAATCAGCCAAGTGAAGAGCTTGGAAGATCCCTTTGTCATGAATCTTGTAGCCACGGTCAGCAGTAATGTCAGTATACTCATAGCCCAAAAGATCGGCCAGCACGGAGAACGGAGCAGAGAACTTCTCATTACCACTCATCCAAGTAAGAGTGCGCTGCATATCTGTCCCAAAATGCATAGTGGCATAGAATTGAGCCACAAGAGGCGGAGACACATCATGTTGAAAGCGCATGAGTGGAAGGAGGTTGAGCTTCACACACATGTTCTGTATCCCCTCAAAGTAAGCAGAGTTTGTTGGAGTCTTGTCAAAGTGAGCAATGTTGATGCTCTTCTGAGTGACACACTTGTTGACGAACTGAGAAAAAATCTCTTCATAGTTGCGTTGCTGGAAAAGTGTCCAAAACTTGGAATCAGCCACATGATCACGATCGTGACGATAGGGATTGACACGGCGCAGAGCAATCCACTCCGGTGCGGGCATTTCCTTCATGGTGACTGGCTCAGGAGGAGGAGGTTGTACATTTTGTGCTTTTGCCTTCTTGGACGTGGTCTTTCGCTTCTTGGAGTGGGCGGGAGCAGCAGGAGGAGATGCACTGTCTTCAGCCTCAGCATCTTCCTCAGGATGGCAGTCAAACATGTTCTCACGCCCTAAAACAACAGCTGTTGTCTTCTTGATCCTAGCTTTGGTTTTCCGTTCATACACCTTGGATGAGTGAGCACGCGAACCGGACCCTCCTGCTAACAGAGATAGAGAATAGCATGGGGATAGAATAAGTACAGAAGCCTAAAAAAAAGAAAATCAAAGAATCCCACTGGTCGAAATTTTGACAGAACTCTGCTTAGGCCGGAAGTTCCGGGGTGGACGGAAGTTCCGGGGAGCCCGGAAGTTCTGGCCAATGGAAGTACCGGCCCAGCCCGAACATGGAAACCCTAGCGAGGCCGGAAGGTCCGGCCTTCCCGGAAGTTCTGGGCACCAGCATGGTCGCAGGGTTCCTTCCGAATCTTGGCAGGGGACTGACATGGATCGACCAATTTGAGAAAAAGAAGTCATGGAGAACTACAGATCTAAAGTGGATGCAGGGCTTGAGAGTGTGAGGTTTGTGTTTATCCTAGAACCATAAGCGTAGCCTACAATCCCTAGGAATTTAGAGAGAGCAGAGAGAAGCTTAGGTTACCTTCCTCCATGGAGATGGTGGAGAGGACAGATCCCCTCCAAGTACGATGAAAGGGATGAAGGGGCCAGAGGTTCCGGGGGCCGACAGCTCACCCGGAAGTCGCCGATGGGTGAGGGGCGCCGCAGGGGGAGAGAGTAGTGGAACAGAGAAGAAGGGAAATAACCCCTTTGATATCCCCTGCCCATAATATGTGCCCACTACCCGCGACGCCCGGAAGTTCCGGGAAAGGCCGGAAGTTCCGGGCCACACCCCGGAAGTTCCGGGATATCCAGAGAGATTACAGTCTCTCTGAACTCCTGAGAACTAGGGGGAGGGGGTCCGAAAGCTCCCAAGACACCACACACCACATCAACATTTATGTGGGGATGATTTGAAGCTTGTGCACTAGATAAATATCAAATGGTTTCGAGATGAGAGAGGCTTGAGTAGAACCTGAGCTAGGGGCAAAACACAAGAGCAACAACGAGAACCCGCAAATAGAGAGAAAAACACCGAACGAACACACAGAAAAAGAAATGTAGAAATGAAGAATAAGTCCAGCCTCTCTAAGAGAGGGCGGTGGACGAGTCCACCATGTTTGAGTGTGTGTGACTTGGTACTGCGAAGATTTTAACCTTGAGCCCAACATCACAACTCCATCATTTAAAGTACTAGGTCACAGAGTGAGAACATAGTAACTTTGAGAGTGTTTAGTTTATTTGTGCATCATATAGGGTGAGATAACTCATGGGTTGAATGTATCCCCCTAAATACATGCCTACATCTAGACACGACATTATGAAAATGCATGAATGAGTACTAGATTTCACATAATATTGTCAAGCTCCAAGATACCAAGTTCACGCCTAAGTTGACAAAACCTTGCTTCATCCAATGGCTTGGTGAAAATATCTGCAAGTTGCATATCTATGCCAACATGAGCAATGCCAATATCACCCTTCTCCACATGATCTCTCAAGAAGTGGTACCTAATGTCAATGTGCTTGGTGCGGGTATGATCTTTGGGGTTCTCAGCAATATTAATGGAACTTTCATTATCACATAGAAGAGGCACATGTCTATAGGTGATACCGTAATCCTTCAAGGTTTGCCTCATCCATAGTAACTGAGTTGCACAACTGGCGGTTGCAATATATTCAGCTTCAGCGATGGAGAGAGCAACACAGTTTTGCTTCTTCGAGGACCAACTTACCAAGGAGCGTCCAAGGAATTGACATGCACCAGAGGTGGATTTACGATCCACTTTGTCTCCAGCCCAATCCGCATCCGTGTACCCAATGAGATCAAACTTAGCATCCTTGGGGTACCATAGACCCAACTTTGGGGTGTGAACAAGGTATCTAAGAATATGCTTAACCACCTTATGATGGCTTTCCCTAGGGGAAGCTTGAAATCTAGCACACACGCATACACTAAACATGATGTCTGGTCTATATGCACAAAGATAAAGCAATGAACCAATCATAGAGCGGTATTTAGATGGTTCGAAAGGGATACCGTTTGAGTCTTCAGTGAGTACAATTTTGGTTGGCATGGGTGTCTTACATGGGCTAGCATCAGTCATGCCAAATTTTGCTAGGATATCCTTGAGGTATTTTGCTTGAGACAAGAAAATTCCTTCTTGAAATTGTTGAATTTGAAATCCGAGGAAGAACTTCAAATCCGCATTGAGTGACATTTCAAAATTCTTGGTCATTGATGCTGCAAACTTCTTGCATAAATGAATGTTAGGAGAACCAAAAATGATATTATCTACATAGATTTGGCATAAGATCAAATCACCTTTGTCCCTCTTAGTAAAAAGAGTGGGATCGATCACCCCTCTCACAAAGCCATCATCGAGTAAAAACTTCTTAAGATGATCATACCAAGCACGAGGTGCTTGTTTGAGGCCATACAAAGCCTTATGAAGTTTATACACATAGTCTTTGTGATCGGGTTCAACGAACCCAGGTGGTTGTGATACATATACTTCTTCTTGTAGAGGGCCGTTAAGGAAAGCACTCTTCACATCCATTTGATGTAATGTAAAGCCATTGAAAGCAGCATAAGCAAGTAAGATGTGAATGGATTCAAGATGGGCAATGGGGGCAAAGGTCTCACCAAAGTCCAAACCTTCAACTTGTGAGTACCCTTGTGCCACTAACCTTGCCTTGTTGCAAATGATTACACCATTCTCATCTTGCTTGTTCTTGAAAATCCACTTTGTACCAATGACGTTGTGTTCCGTAGTTGGCCTCTTGACTAATGACCACACTTGATTGCACTCGAAACTATTCAACTCTTCTTGCATAGCAATGAGCCAATCGTTGTCTATCAACGCATCTTGTACCTTGAGAGGCTCAACACTAGACACAAAAGAGAAGTGAGCACAAAAGTTTGTCAGTTGTTTACGAGTGACTCTACCTTCCGATATGCCGGTGAGGATCTTATCAACATCAACACGACCGGCCACTCGAGGCATGATGGAGGTTAAGGTTCCGCAAGGTTCAACTTCATGTCCATCATCCACGTCCTATACATATGGATCATTAATGTGTGGTGGAAAATCTTCTTCTTCTTCTTGCATTTGTTGAGGTTCATTGTCAATGATTGCACTTTCTTGTTCTTGCCCTTGAGGATGATCTTGTTCTTGATGATTAACATAAAAAGGAACTTGATCATCATCTTGTACTTGAACTATGGGTATTGGTTGAGTAATAGGGACTTGTGGTGGTATGGGTGTTGAAGTTGTTTGATGATGTGTGAGGCTTTCATCTTCTTCTCCATCATCATGAGGTTCTTGTTCCATTGGAAGAAGTGCACCAACACCCATGGTCAAAATATCTTGAGACGAATCTTCTTCACCTACATCACTTAGATCAACTTGCTCCCCATGGGAGCCATTAAACTCATCAAACACCACGTCACAAGTTTCTACAACACATCCATTGGATTTGTTGTAGACTCTATAGGCGTGAGAGTTTGATCCATAGCCAACAAATATACCCTCGGTTGTTTTGGATTGAAATTTTCCTAACCGTTCCTTTCTGTTGAGGATGAAACATTTGCACCCAAATACACGAAAGTACTTGACATTTGGCTTGTTCCCGGTTAGAAGCTCATATGGAGTCTTTTCCAATATTTTGCAGAGGAAGAGTCGATTTGATGCATGACATGCGGTGTTGACAGCCTCGGCCCAAAAACTGTGTGGAGACTTGTATTCATCCAACATGGACCTTGCCATCTCCACAAGTGTACGATTCTTCCTTTCTGCAACACCATTTTGTTGAGGGGTGTATGGTGCAGAATATTGATGTTTAATCCCTTCATCACTAAGAAATCCTTCCAAGGTGTAATTCTTGAACTCGGAACCATTATCACTTCTTATTGCCATGATTTCTTTGTCAAACTTGGGTTGTGCTTGCTTGGCAAAATCAGTGAAGGTGATCTTCGTCTCGTGTTTGAACTTGAGGAAAAACACCCATGTGTATCTTGAGTAATCATCCACAATGAAAAGTCCATAATTTTTCCCACCAAGACTATCCCATGAAGGATACCCAAAAAGATCCACATGAAGGAGCTCCAAAGGCCTTGAAGTAGACACAATATTTTTGGGTGGGTGCTTTGATTGATGTTGCTTCCCGGCTATGCATGCACTACACCCACGATCTTTCTCAAAAGAGACATTTGTTAGTCCAAGGATGTGATTTCCCTTTAAGAGATCTTGAAGATTTCTCATGCCGACTGATGTCTACTACACAACCTTCTTCTTGTAGACGTTGTTGGGCCTCCAAGTGCAGAGGTTTGTAGGACAGTAGCAAATTTCCCTCAAGTGGATGACCTAAGGTTTATCAATCCGTAGGAGGCGTAGGATGAAGATGGTCTCTCTCAAGCAACCCTGCAACCAAATAACAAAGAGTCTCTTGTGTCCCCAACACACCCAATACAATGGCAATTTGTATAGGTGCACTAGTTCGGCGAAGAGATGGTGATACAAGTGGTATATGGATAGTAGATAATAGTTTTTGTAATCTGAAATAATAAAAACAGCAAGGTAGCAAGTGATAAAAGTGAGCGTAAACGGTATTGCAATGTGTGGAAACAAGGCCTAGGGTTCATACTTTCACTAATGTAAGTCCTCTCAACAATAATAACATAATTGGATCACATAACTATCCCTCAACATGCAACAAAGAGTCACTCCAAAGTCACTAATAGCGGAGAACGAACGAAGAGATTATGGTAGGGTACAAAACCACCTCAAAGTTATTCTTTCCAATCAATCCGTTGGGCTATTCCTATAAGTGTCACAAACAGCCCTAGAGTTCGTACTAGAATAACACATTAAGACACAAATCAACCAAAACCCTAATGTCACCTAGATACTCCAATGTCACCTCAAGTATCCGTGGGCATGATTATACGATAAGCATCACACAACCTCAGATTCGTCTATTCAACCAACACATAGATCCTCAAAGAGTGCCCCAAAGTTTCTATCGGAGAATCACGACGAAAACGTGTGCCAACCCCTATGCATAGGTTCCCAATGTCACGAAACCCGCAAGTTGGTCACCAAAACATACATCAAGTGGCACGTGGTATCCCATTGTCACCACAGATATCCATGGCAAGACATACATCAAGTGTTCTCAAGTCTTTAAAGACTCAACCCGATAAGATTACTTCAAAAGGGGAAACTCAATTCATTACAAGAGAGAAGAGGGGGAGGAGAAACATAAGATCCAACTATAATAGCAAAGCTCGCGATACATCAAGATCGTGCCAAATCAAGAACACGAGAGAGAGAGAGATCAAACACATAGCTACTGGTACATACCCTCAGCCCCGAGGGAGAACTACTCCCTCCTCGTCATGGAGAGCGCCGGGATGATGAAGATGGCCACCGGTGAGGGTTCCCCCCTCCGGCAGGGTGCCGGAACAGGGTCCCGATTGACTTTTGGTGGCTACGGAGGCTTCTGGCGGCGGAACTCCCGATCTATCTTGCGTTCTGGAAGTTTTAGGGTATATGGAGTTATATAGGCAGAAGAAGCATGTCAGGGGAGCCATGGGGGCCCCACGAGGCAGGGGGGCGCGCCCCCACCCTCGTGGGCAGCTCCCGTATCTTCTGACATGGGGTCCAAGTCCATGAGGTGTGTTTCCTTCCAAAAATAACTTCTCCAGTTGATTTCGTTCCGTTTCGACTCCGTCTGGTATTCCTTTTCTTCAAAACACTGAAATAGGCATAAAACAACAAATCTGGGCTGGGCCTCCGGTTAATAGTTTAGTCCCAAAAATAATATAAAAGTGGATAATAAAGCCCAATATTGCCCAAAACAGTAGATAATATAGCATGGAGCAATCAAAAATTATAGATACGTTGAAGACGTATCAAGCATCCCCAAGCTTAATTCCTGCTCGCCCTCGAGTAGGTAAATGATAAAAAAGATAATTTTTGATGTGGAATGCTAGTTGACATAATTTCAATGTAATTCTTCTTACTTGTGATATGAATATTCAGATCCATAAGATTCAAGACAAAATTTTAATATTGACATAAAAATAATAATACTTCAAGCATACTGACTAAGCAATCATGTCTTCTCAAAATAACATGGCCAAAGAGAGCTATCCCTACAAAATCATATAGTCTGGCTATGCTCCATCTTCACCACACAAAATATTTAAATCATGCACAACCCCGATGACAAGCCAAGCAATTGTTTCGTACTTTTGATGTTCTCAAACTTTTTCAATCTTCATGCAATACATGAGCGTGAGCCATGGATATAGCACTATAGGTGGAATAGAATGGTGGTTGTGAAGAAGACAAAAAGGGAGAAGATAGTCTCACATCAACTAGGCATATCAACGGGCTATGGAGATGCCCATCAATAGATATCAATGTGAGTGAGTAGGGATTGCCATGCAACGGATGCACTAGAGCTATAAATGTATGAAAGCTCAACAAAAGAAACTAGTGGGTGTGCATCCAACTCGCTTGCTCACGAAGACCTAGGGCAATTTGAGGAAGCCCATCATTGGAATATACAAGCCAAGTTCTATAATGTAAAATTCCCACTAGTATATGAAAGTGACAACATATGAGACTCTCTATATGAAGAACATTGTGCTACTTTGAAGCACAATATATGAGACTCGCTATATCATGGTGCTACTTTGAAGCACAAGTGTGGAAAAAGGATAGTAGCATTGCCCCTTTTTATTTATTTTCTTTTTTTATTTGGCCTTTCCCTTTTTTTGGGGACAATGCTCTATTGAATGGTGATCATCACACTTCTATTTATTTACAACTCAAGAATTACAACTCGATACTAGAACAAAGATGACTCTATATGAATGCCTCCGGCGGTGTAACGGGATACACAATGAATCAAGAGTGACATGTATGAAAGAATTATGAATGGTGGCTTTGCCACAAATACAATGTCAACTACATGATCATGCAAAGCAATATGACAATGATGAAGCGTGTCATAATAAACGGAACGGTGGAAAGTTGCATGGCAATATATCTCGGAATGGCTATGGAAATGCCATAATAGGTAGGTATGGTGGCTGTTTTGAGGAAGGTATATGGTGGGTTTATGGTACCGGCGAAAGTTGCGCGGTACTAGAGAGGCTAGCAAAGGTGGAAGGGTGAGAGTGCGTATAATCCATGGACTCAACATTAGTCATAAAGAACTCACATACTTATTGCAAAAATCTATTAGTTATCGAAACAAAGTACTACGCGCATGCTCCTAGGGGGATAGATTGGTAGGAAAAGACCATCGCTCGTCCCCGACCGCCACTCATAAGGAAGACAATCAATAAACACCTCATGCTCCGACTTCGTTACATAACGATTCACCATACGTGCATGCTACGGGAATCACAAACTTCAACACAAGTATCTCTCAAATTCACAACTACTCAACTAGCATGACTCTAATATCACCATCTCCATATCTCAAAACAATCATCAAGCATCAAACTTCTCTTAGTATTCAACACACTCATAAGAGAATTCTTATTATTCTTGAATACCTAGCATATTAGGATTTTAAGCAAATTACCATGCTATTTAAGACTCTCAAAATAATCTAAGTGAATCATGAGATATCAATAGTTTCTATAAAACGAATCCACCACCGTGCTCTAAAAGATATAAGTGAAGTACTAGAGCAAACAACAAACTACTCCAAAGGATATAAGTGAAGATCAATGAGTAGTCGAATAATTATGCAACTATGTGAAGACTCTCTAACATTTAATAATTTCAGATCTTGGTACTTTATTCAAACAGCAAGCAAAGCAAAATAAAATGACATCTAAGAATAGCAAACTTCATGTGAAGAAGCAAAAACTTAGGATCAACCGATACTAACCGATAGTTGTTGAAGAAGAAAGGTGGGATGCCAACCGGGGCATCCCCAAGCTTAAATGCTTGAGACTTCTTGAAATATTATCTTGGGGTGCCTTGGGCATCCCCAAGCTTGAGTTTTTGTGTCTCCTTAATTCCTCTCATATCACGGTCTCCCTAAATCTCAAAAGCTTCATCCACACAAAACTCAACAAGGACTCGTGAGATAAGTTAGTATAAACCATTGCAAAAACCTTATCATACTCTACTGTAGCAAATCACTAAAATTATTATTCAACATTGCATACTAAATTCCTCTGCATATTTAATAGTCATATCCTCAAATAGAATCATTAAAGAAGCAAACATATGCAAACAATGCAAACATAACAGCAATCTGCCTAAACAGGATAGTCTGTAAAGAATGCTGCAACATCCATACTTCCCTAGCTCCAAAAATTATGAAATAAAATTCCCACTGCAGTAAATTTATAAGAGCTTAATATGCAAAAGTTTTCAGCATTTTATCACATTCTGACTTTTCTAGGGAATTATTGCAACAGCGGTAAACTTTCTGTTTTCAAACAGCAACATGTATACTTGTAACATAGGCATAGTAAAGGCTATCAATGCCACTTTTATTGAAATAAAAGATGCAAAACATTGTTCTAAATAACAGCAAGCAAATTCTAACAAAATAAATTGACTCTCCAAGCAAAACACATATCATGTGGTGAATAAAAATATAGCTCCAAGTAAAGTTACCGATGAACGAAGACGAAAGAGGGGATGCCTTCCGGGGCATCCCCAAGATTAGGCTCTTGGCTATCCTTGAATATTACCTTGGGGTTCCTTGGTCATCCCCAATCTTAGGCTCTTTCCACTCCTTATTCCATAGTCCATCGAATCCTTACCCAAAACTTGAAAACTTCACAACACAAAACTTAACAGAAAACTCGTAAGCTCCGTTAGTATAAGAAAATAAATCACCACTTCAATGTACTGTAATGAACTTATTATTTATTTATATTGGTGTTAAAACTACTGTATTCCAACTTCTCTATGGTTTATAAACTATTTTACTAGCCATAGATTCATCAAAATAAGTAAACAACACATGAAAAACAGAATCTGTCAAAAACAGAACAGTCTGCAGTAATCTGGATCAAACGTATACTTCTGGAACTCATAAAATTCTCAAATAAATTTCTGGACCTGAGTAATTTATCTACTAATCACCTGAAAAAAGAATTAACTAAATAGCACTCTATAAATAAAAATGTCAGCAGTTCTCGTGAGTGCTAAAGTTTCTGTTTTTTATAGCATGATCAACAAGACT
Organism: Triticum urartu; assembly: GCF_056163025.1. Taxonomy (NCBI): domain Eukaryota; kingdom Viridiplantae; phylum Streptophyta; class Magnoliopsida; order Poales; family Poaceae; genus Triticum; species Triticum urartu. Next base: position 488,265,819 of record NC_141878.1, read on the forward strand.
TCTCCCAAGTCTTCCCAAAGGTTCTACTTGGCACAACACTAATTAAACACATAAAACCACATCTAAACAGTGGCTAGATGGATTATTTATTATTAAACAGGGACAAAAATCAAGGAGCTAAAATAAAATTGGGTTGCCTCCCAACAAGCGCTATCGTTTAGTGCCCCTAGCTAGGCATGATAATGACAATGATGCTCACATAAAGGATAAGAATTGAAACATAAAGAGAGCATCTTGAAGAATATGACTAGCACATTTAAGTCTAACCCACTTCCTATGCATAGGGATTTTGTGAGCAAATAACTTGTGGGAACAAGAATCAACTTGCATAGGAAGGTAAAACAAGCATAACTTCAAAATTTTAAGCACATAGAGAGGAAACTTGATATTATTGCAATTCCTACAAGCATATGTTCCTCCCTCATAATAATTTTCAGTAGCATCATGAATGAATTCAAAAATATAACCAGCACCTAAAGCATTCTTTTCATGATCTACAAGCATGCAAAATTTACTACTCTCCACATAAGCAAAATTCTTCTCATGAATAATAGTGGGAGCAAACTCAACAAAATAACTATCATGTGATTGAAAATTAAGATCAAGATGACAAGGTTCATTGTTATTATTATTCTTTAAAGCATACGTGTCATCATAATAATCATCATAGATAGGAGGCATGCTTTTCATCGTAATAAATTTTCTCATCAAAGCTTGGGGGACAAAAATATCATCTTCATCAAACATAGCTTCCCCAAGCTTGTGGCTTTGCATATCATTAGCATCATGGATATTCAAGGAAATCATACTAACAACATTGCAATCATGATCATCATTCAAATATTTAGTGCCAAACATTTTATAGATTTCTTCTTCTAGCACTTGAGCACAATTATCCTTTCCATCATACTCACGAAAAATATTGAAAAGGTGAAGCGTATGAGACAAACTTAATTCCATTTTTTGTAGTTTTCTTTTATAAACTAAACTAGTGATAAAACAAGAAACTAAAAGACTCGATTGCAAGATCTAAAGATATACCTTCAAGCACTCACCTCCCCGGCAACGGCGCCAGAAAAGAGCTTGATGTCTACTACACAACCTTCTCTTGTAGACGTTGTTGGGCCTCCAAGTGCAGAGGTTTGTAGGACAGTAGCAAATTTCCCTCAAGTGGATGACCTAAGGTTTATCAATCCGTAGGAGGCGTAGGATGAAGATGGTCTCTCTCAAGCAACCCTGCAACCAAATAACAAAGAGTCTCTTGTGTCCCCAACACACCCAATACAATGGCAATTTGTATAGGTGCACTAGTTCGGCGAAGAGATGGTGATACAAGTGGTATATGGATAGTAGATAATAGTTTTTGTAATCTGAAATAATAAAAACAGCAAGGTAGCAAGTGATAAAAGTGAGCGTAAACGGTATTGCAATGTGTGGAAACAAGGCCTAGGGTTCATACTTTCACTAATGTAAGTCCTCTCAACAATAATAACATAATTGGATCACATAACTATCCCTCAACATGCAACAAAGAGTCACTCCAAAGTTACTAATAGCGGAGAACGAACGAAGAGATTATGGTAGGGTACAAAACCACCTCAAAGTTATTCTTTCCAATCAATCCGTTGGGCTATTCCTGTAAGTGTCACAAACAGCCCTAGAGTTCGTACTAGAATAACAAAGACACAAATCAACCAAAACCCTAATGTCACCTAGATACTCCAATGTCACCTCAAGTATCCGTGGGCATGATTAAACGATAAGTATCACACAACCTCAGATTCATCTATTCAACCAACACATAGATCCTCAAAGAGTGCCCCAAAGTTTCTACCGGAGAATCACGACGAAAACGTGTGCCAACCCCTATTCATAGGTTCCCAATGTCACGAAACCCGCAAGTTGGTCACCAAAACATACATCAGTGGCATGTGGTATCCCATTGTCACCACAGATATCCACGGCAAGACATACATCAAGTGTTCTCAAGTCTTTAAATACTCAATCTGATAAGATTACTTCAAAAGGGGAAACTCAATTCATTACAAGAGAGAAGAGGGGGAGGAGAAACATAAGATCCAACTATAATAGCAAAGCTCGCGATACATCAAGATCGTGCCAAATCAAGAACACGAGAGAGAGAGAGATCAAACACAAAGCTACTGGTACATACCCTCAGCCCCGAGTGAGAACTACTCCCTCCTCGTCATGGAGAGCGCCGGGATGATGAAGATGGCCACCGGTGAGGGTTCCCCCCTCCGGCAGGGTGCCGGAATAGGGTCCCGATTGACTTTTGGTGGCTACGGAGGCTTCTGGCGGCGGAACTCCCGATCTATCTTGCGTTCTGGAAGTTTTAGGGTATATGGAGTTATATAGGCAGAAGAAGCACGTCTGGGGATCCACGGGGGCCCCTTGAGGCAGGGGGCGCGCCCCCACCCTTGTGGGTAGCTCCCGTATCTTCTGACGTGGGGTCCAAGTCCATCAGGTGTGTTTCCTTCCAAAAATAACTTCTCCAGTTGATTTCGTTCTGTTTCAACTCCGTCTGATATTCCTTTTCTTCAAAACACTGAAATAGGCATAAAACAACAAATCTGGGCTGGGCCTCCGGTTAATAGGTTAGTCCCAAAAATAATATAAAAGTGGATAATAAAGCCCAATATTTCCCAAAACAGTAGATAATATAGCATGGAGCAATAAAAAATTATAGATACGTTGGAGACGTATCACCGACATGGGCTAGCCAGCGATGCCATAGCCACCCCTTGTCGGCCTTGGCCATTAGACAAGTTGCATGGAATGTGCTCTCTTTCGAGAAATCAACCGTGTAAAGGTTGCCATCCAACTCTCCAACAAAGGCCACTTCGAGAGTATCTCTCTTAAAGACTTTCACATCCGTTAGTCCAAATAGTGTATCATAGCCAACAGAAGCCAATTGGCGAACAGAAAGCAAATGATATTTAAGGGATTGGACAAGCATGACATTTGCAAGAGACATGTCATTTGTGATAGCCACCTTACCCAAGCCGAGTACCTGTCCTTTTGATCCTCCACCAAACATAATGCTCATAAATGGTTGAATAGCTTCCATGAAGTCGTAGAGCAATTTGCTATCTCCGGTCATATGATTGGTACATCCACTATCAATCACCCATTTTACTCCACCATAGAAGGCAACCTACACACAATTATTACTTGGTTAGAGGCACTCATTTTGCAATGGGACCTCTCAAGTTAGTCACAAGGGTCTTAGGGACCCAAGTAGCATAAAACCGAAATGCATTTCGAGGACTAACAAACTTTGCATAAACTTCTCCATACTTAGTCTTACGAAGAACATAGGATGGAGGCATGAACTCTTTTGGCTTGTTAACAGTGGGCATGCCCCTTGTGGCCTTACCACAATCAACCTTACCTTTCTCCTTGTGCCCTTCTCGTACAAAAGTTTCTTTTAGAGGGGTGGTGCACTTTTGAGAGGATGTCTTCTTCTTGCTTGTGCTCGGGTCAAACCCGAGTCCCTCTTTGGCAAACACTTCATTGTGTTGGCTCAACACCTCATTGAGGTTCTTTTGCCCTTGAGCACATGTCATGAGCCCTTTCTCGATTTGAGCTTTGAGAAAGCGATTCTCCTCAAGAATAGATGCTAGATCACTACTAGAGTCAGTAGTACAAGCATCAACATTGATAACAGGAGAAGAGTAAGCCTTGGCTAGAGTTTCAAGATAAGTAAGCTTGAGTGTCTCAAAACTCTTTGTAAGAAGGGTGAGCTCTTCTTCCTTGGTCTTGAGGGACACGGATAGAAGCTCACACTCCTTAGAGAGAGAAGCATTAGACTTTACAAGCTTACTTTTATCATTCATCAACTCTTCGCAAGAGTCGATAGCCTTTTTCAAGGAGGCAAGATCTCTAGTATGAACATCAATGTTTGCACCAATTTTTAAGCATAGTTCATCATTGCGTGCTTCCTCATATTGGACTTTCCGCTCAAGGACTGCATATTTTTCCTTTTCCTTGGTGACGAGGGTTTCGAGTTCCTTAATGGAAATGGTGTGCTTACTCACCATCTCCATAAGCATACGAAACATAGTGAGATTCTTTCCTTTAAGGGAGCACATGAACTTATTTAGTTTAGCAAGCATAGGGTCATTTATATCATCATCCTCATAACTATCCTCCGCATCAAGATACTCATCCCTAGGAGTAGGAGGAGCGAAAAGAGGAGGATTTGATCGTGGGGTTACCTTGACCTTCTCAGGAGAGTGTTGGTCCTCTTCATCTTCTACCACGGCCTTCGCCATGAGACACTTGTGAGCGTTGCCCTTGTAATCCTTCATGTAGTTGGAGGTGACAACTTCACCACTCTTGTTGACTAGCCTCAATGTGTTTTGATAATCTTGAGCAACTCCGGCAACACCACTGACATCATCTGGATCGGATTCTTCTTGAGCAACCATTGCTTTCCCATCTCTCTTCTTGAGCTTGGAGTTCAAAGGATTTGGCAACTTCTTCTTGGGAAAGGTCTTGGGAAACCTTCATTTGTCTTCTCTCTTCTCATACGGGCACTCATTTGAGAAGTGGTTGGTTTCTTCACAGTTGTAGCATTTTCTTACTTTCTTCTTTTGAAATCTTCCCTTGAATTTTCCTGCGCTAAACTTCTTGACAAAGAGAGCCATGTCTTCATATGAAGGGCCCTCATCGGATTCAACCTCATCACCATCTTCATCATCATCATCATCATATTCTTCTTCACTTTGCTCATCTTCACATGCATGCTTAGACTTCAATGCAAGATTGATTGTCGGTGTACAAAAAGAGGGGTACACTTTTTGTACCCCTATAACTGTGCACGGGCAGTCTGAGCCACGGGCACCACCACACCAAGCAAGGCAAGGGAGGTGAGCCAGGGTAAGACCGAAGCTCAATAGAACTAGAACGACGCTAAGGCCAAGACCATGAAGAGCAAAGGGGACGAAGCGGACTCCCCCGGCAAGATCCTTGCCGGGAGACAGTTCTAGCAGCCCCGGCAAGACCCTTGCCGCGGCGACTCATCCCGCGCCTACGGAGCAAATCACCCTTGAGTCCACTGCCCCCAAAGGGCAAGGATTCGGGAGACATCCCCGTGGCGGCATGCAGATCTTTGTGAAGACATTCAAGATCAGATACGCACTAAGGAGACGACAACCCTTGGCGGGATCCCAGCCGAGGAAGACCACAAGGCCCCCGGCAAGCGCCTTGCCAGGGATGACAGCAGGCGCCTCGGCAAAACCCTTGCCGGGGCCCCGGCAAGGCCCTTGCCAAGGACATCCGCAGGGCCACCATCAGGCCCACGCCGACTAAACCTCCACCACCGCATGCATGCAGCTGCCGACCCAACCAGCTGGGCAGGCACCCGCATGGCGGCATGCAGATCTTCGTGAAGACCCACCATTGCGCCACCTCAGCTGCCTGCCTACCTACATGGCATCGCAGGCGTCGCTGGCCAGGGCGCGTGTCGACACAAGAAGGAGCGGCGACGGACGAGACAGATCTCTCCCCCATCCCCGATAAAGCAAGGACACCTAAGCAAGACGCATTAAATGCGCCTTGTCATGTAATGCGAGGGATAACCTCGCATCACTGTACCCTTTCCACCTCCTGTGTGCCACTGTGGCAACCCCTTTTTCTATAAAAGGAGGCCCGAGGCGACCAGGAGAGGGATTCGGCTTTTTGGAGCTCCTCACGCCCCATAGCTAGCTCAAGAACATAGATATACAATCCACCAAAGCAGGAGTAGGGTTTTATGCATCCTCGCAGCCCGAATCTGGATAAACAAACTGTGTGCTACCTGTTAGATCCGCTCTTCTCACGACCCCGCGCCCCGCTAACCATAGTAGGGATTCTTTTGATCCCATAGGTGTCGTTCCCACCGACATCTTTGGCGCGCCAGGTAGGGGGACGCAGTTGTGAGAATCGGCTCTAGCAATCAGCCCAGCACTCCTTCGTCTTCGTGGCTCTTGGAGAGGGAAGGAGGCCGGAAGATCAGTGCTCGAGCGACTACAAACAGAAGCTAAGTTGCACTGAACCCTTATTTGTTCTATCCTTCTTATATGAGGTTACCCCCCCCCCCCCGGAGATGTCACGCCTTTGTATGAGAAACCTGCATGCCAGGGGGCTCTCCCACGATCGGCAACGCCCTTGCCCTGTTTCGAGTCCGCTCAATAGCTCAAGCGGCTGCGTCGAGAATGGCAGAGTAGCCTTCCGCGATCAACAACGCTCTCGATTTTGACTCGAGTCAAGCTCGACAGTTCGAGCGGCCGCGTTCAGAATGGAAAGGTGGCTCGTCCGGCAGCACGCGTACCCAGCAGGCCCATGGGGATCCGTCCCCAAAACGCCGCTAGGGGCTTCCGCGCCGGCGAGCCTACCCAATCGACGTAGGGCACGCATACAAAGAGGAATTGAACGGGGAAATAACGTGCATGAAATTAAGAGTACTGCAAAGTTATATTACATCACATCATTGCTGCGGTTCTAACTAAAGATGAAATTTGTCTTAGTCATGAACCTGCAGCGGCGGTGAAGAACGGGATGCCTAATCCCGGCGCTGGCCTTCCACCCTCTTGATTTCGTCGATGCTGCTGATGACGGGCTTGATGCGCTCCTTGAGCACCGTGAGGTCAGTACCATCCGGCAAGCTATCCATCGCGGCATCGAAGTCGAGGTCGGGATTCCAGTACGCCATCTTGGTGAGGACCTTGGTCATGACCCCCCGGCAAAGTTGCCGGGCTTCCCCGGCCGACGTGGCCGCTCTGCTAGAGTGAAGATAAGCCAAGGCTCCAAGGACGCCCTCGAAGAACTGGGTCATCTTGGCGTTGACGGTCCCGCTGTGCTCAGGGGCATACCTCACGTTTGGCATCCCCATGGTAGCCAACTGCGAGGTGACCCTGCCGGCGACGTCCTCTAGACGGCTGATCCATCTGTTCTCGCCCGCCACATATTCCTGGTGGGAGGCGGCCTCGTTCGCCCGCAGCTACTTCTCCTCCTCCAGACTCCTGGTCAAGGTCTCCTCCCGAGCCCTGCTCTCCGACAACATCTTCTCGAGATCCTCCAGCTTTAGCTTGAGATCTCTGACGGAGTTTTGCGCTTCGGAGAGCTCCCCAGCCCTGCTGATGACCGCTCCTTGCGCCTCTACCAAGGCGTTGTTGAGCGTGCTCTTATCGTTGGACAGCTTGAGGGCCTGCTCCTTCAGCTCGTCCTGCTCCACCTCCAACTCCCTTACTTTGCCGGCATGGGCCAGAGCCTGGGCATCGAGTGCCTCCTTGTGCCTCTGCTCCAGCTCGCGAGTCCGCCGCGCGACAAGGGCCTCGAGCTCCTCATCCTTGCCACGGAGTGCTGCGGCAAGCTTCGCCTCACGCACGGTGAGGTCCTCTTCCTGGGAATCCAGTGCGGCTTGATGCTGGTTCCGGACGGCCTCGGCCGCGGCAGCCAAGTTCGCCGCCTTTTCCTGGGCCTTCTTGATGTCAACCATCTTCATGGTGAGCTCGACATTGCGCTTGGCCAATTCCTCCTGAAAGGCCCTCTACTCCTCGCGAGTCTGGTGGAACCAGGCCTGTGTCTCAGCAACGCGCGCCTTGAAATCCACCTCCGCCTGGTCCACCGTTGCCGTCCTGGACTTAACCTTGTCCAGACGGACACGGTAGAGCGCCTGGAGTTTTCGGAAGTTGGCCCCCATAGCGCGGAAAAGCTGTTCTTCTGGAGAACCATCACCGCCAACGCCCAGCTCATCGACAACCTCGAGCCCGGTGGCAGCAAGCACCTCGCCGTCAAAGACTTCCCCTTCGGCGGGCTCTCGGGAACTTGACGCCCCTGGGAGATGGACGAAAAGATCGTCGCCCACCTTCAGATATCTACCAGGGCCCGAGGTTGAGGAGGAGGGAGGCTGATCATCAACCACCTCTTCCTCGGTAGTGGCCTTGCCGGCTTCACCGGCAGGCCCACCGTTGGCGCCCTCGACAGAAGCCTCGCCGGTCGCCTTGGCGGCCCTCGCAGCAGTGTCCTCGGCAGCATCCTTGGCGGCCTCCCCGGCGGCAATCCTGTCGGCCTCCGCCGCGGCCTCCTCAGCAATATTCCCAACAACAGTATCCACGTCCTCCATACCTATTGAAGGAGGGCCTGGGTAGTAATGGGAGCGTTGAAGCCAAGAAAAAGAATAAGGGAAAACAGAGACGGAGGACAGGCGACTCACCAGTGCCAGGCTGTGAAGCAGAAGTCCCCTCCCCGCCAGCATTCGGCGCCATGGCAGAGTCACCAGCGCCCAAGTTCCCCTCTTCCTCCATGGGTGTGGGCTCCATGCTTGATTCCCTTGCCGGGGACGCCCCTCGCGGCGGCGTAGTCGATGGGGGTGGTGTGTTGGGGGTAGCCCTCTGCGGCTCCTCCTGTTGCCGCTCCCCTCCTGCAAACCCGACAAGGTCAACACCATAGCATCGAACGCCTACCACGTGTCGATAAGAGGAGGGTGACGAACTTACGATGGGAGCTGTGTTGGGGGCTGCTGTCCGGGCTGCTCATCACCACCAGTGGCGACTTTGAAGCACTAGCCGGGGGCTGGCCGCCCGCCTAGGCCTTGGCCCTCTTCACCCTCTGGGCCAACGTCTCTGCATCCCTGCAAAAGAAAAAACGGATCAAGATAAGTGACTCAATTCAGAGGAATGGAAATGGCAGTAAGGAACGGAGTACTTACTCGTCATCCACCTCCTCCTCTTCCACCACTTTCCTTTTCCTCTTCGGGCTGAGAGGCCTGAGATCAAAAGCGACCTCCGCGTCAACATCCGAGTCGACATCTGCCGGAGGAGGCGAAGACGGCGGGGTTTGTGCGCGCCCAGATGAGGAAGGGGCCATTGTCTTCTTCTTCTCAGCGGCCTTCGTCAACCTCTTGGCTGCCGTGGCCCTCGTATGACGCCCAGATCCCTCCAGGGTCAATTGAGGCCGCGTAGCCCTGCCGGGCCGGACCGGCTCGCCGGAGCCAGCCCGCCGCAGGATTTTCCCTCTTCCCCTGGTTGGCGTCGAGCCCGCCGCCACGCCCTCCTCCGACGATGACTCGTCGGCCGCGTCTTCGACGAGCGGAGCTCCAGTGTCGGCGCTGCTGACCTCCCCGGAGGCCGCCGCCCACCGGGTGAGCTCTTCTTCCTCCGCAGCCGTTGCGGCCTTGTCCTCCACACCCCAGGCGCTGCCGGCCTCCATGGCAAGCTGTGCCTCCCTCGCCCTAGTGGCGATGTAGTCCAGCTCTGCCTGGGTGGTGTCCATGACAAGCCACCGCTCGGCGTCAGCATTGACATACACCTCAATCAGGGTGTCAAAGAATTGCTGCACATCCGCGTCCTTCGGCTCCTTCCAGCTCGGGACAGGGCCGTGCGCATTACAGTCCGACATCATGGCGATGATCTCGGACCGACGTGAATTGTTGCACAACGGGACCACCCCCGCTGGCAGCTTGAAAAACGACCCCTTGAGGGCCTTGCCAACCTTTGCGGCAGCCCTCGCGGCCTTGCCGGTCCGTTCGACCTCGCCATCGCGACCCACATCAAGCTGGAAAAGCCGCTGGCAGAAGTGGGCATGCGCCAACACCGTGAAATTGTGGTCGAGGCCGGGGCGGAGTCGCATAATGTCAGCCGGATTCGTAAAAAGCCAGGCTGGCCTCCCCTTGTTGTGCAACGAGGCGATCCGGCGACGAATGAAGTCCGCCCCGATCATCTCAAGGGTGAGTCCAGCCCGGGTGAGCCGGAGAATCCTAGTAGTGGCAACAGTGAGCCTCCCATCGGCGGCGTCGACATCACTCCAATCGCTGCCACGGACCGGCGGCACTCGGCGGACCTTGCAGAATTCCGGCGGGTCTTCATCTTCAATCCAGCACCACCGGCCACGCCATTCCTCCCACCTCTCCTTGACGGCACCGTCCGGGTGCCCCCTTGGATCTTGGGATCCAGGTGACGCAACCAGAGACGGCACCTCCCGGCTGGATCCGAGGGAAGAAATAATGGCGGAAGAGCATCGTGTTGGGCTGCACCCCGGCAAAGCCTTCGCAAAGATGCGCGAAGAAAGCCATGCACGCCACCGCATTCGGAGTAAAATCCAAGAGGCGAAAGCCGAAGGTGTGCATAATGTCACAGAAGAAATCGGAGAAAGGGGGGCATAACCCGCAAGAAAGATAATCGACGAAAAAGGGATACCGATTTGGAGCAGGATCGGCGCAAGCAGCAGGAATGACGCGCGTCGCCGGGTGTCCCGAATTCTCTCCCCCCGTCTTCGCTCCCCATAGGGGCCTGAAGGAGGCCCGGAGCTCATGAACATCAACCGTCGAGGGGAAGAAAAAGGCGGACTTCGTCCGGTCCCCCGACAGCGCGCTGTCCGACGGCTCCACAGTCCCAGCGCCCTTAGCCACCCCCTTGCCCTTGACGGATTTGGGCGCCATGGCGGCCAAGAAGTTTAGAGGGCTGAGGAAGGGGGATGGCGAAGCAACAACGGCGGGCGACGGCGAAAGCTTAGGAAGAAAGGAAGAGAGGAAACGGCGGCTCTGAGATTGGAAAAGGCACGAGGAAAGAGGAGAAAGTGAGCAGCGCGCCCGCGGTTATTCCTTTTTTATGGGGGAAAACACGGGCCGCCTCCTTTCACATTAACTGTGGTGTGAAGCATGCCCGTGGGAACCAACCCCACGCATGCTGCCCACGTCACACGCACCTCCCCACGCCGCGCCACGCGCGGGAGTCGTGGGAAGCGCAGCACGCGAAGAACCTTACCAAGGTAAAAACCGCCCCGCCTGCCCGCGCACCGTTTTTGGGCCTAGCCCAACAACGCGTTGCGCTTATGTGTGGCCCAGGCCCGAGGGCTCCTGTCGGTGTACAAAAAGAGGGGTACACTTTTTGTACCCCTATAACTGTGCACGGGCAGTCTGAGCCACGGGCACCACCACACCAAGCAAGGCAAGGGAGGTGAGCCAGGGTAAGACCGAAGCTCAAGAGAACTAGAACAACGCCAAGGCCAAGACCACAAAGAGCAAAGGGGACGAAGCGGACTCCCCCGGCAAGATCCTTGCCGGGAGACAGTTCTAGCAGCCCCGACAAGACCCTTGCCACGGCGACTCATCTCGCGCCTACGGAGCAAATCACCCTTGAGTCCACTGCCCCCAAAGGGCAAGGATTCGGGAGACATCCCCGTGGTGGCATGCAGATCTTTGTGAAGACATTCAAGATCAGATACGCACTAAGGAGACGACAACCCTTGGCGGGATCCCAGCCGAGGAAGACCACAAGGCCCCCAGCAAGCGCCTTGCCGGGGATGACAGCAGGCGCCTCGGCAAAACCCTTGCCGGGGCCCCGGCAAGGCCCTTGCCAAGGACATCCGCAGGGCCACCATCAGGCCCACGCCGACTAAACCTCCACCACCGCATGCATGCAGCTGCCGACCCAACCAGCTGGGCAGGCACCCGCGTGGCGGCATGCAGATCTTCGTGAAGACCCACCACTGCGCCACCTCAGCTGCCTACCTACCTACATGGCATCGCAGGCGTCGCTGGCCAGGGCGCGTGTCGACACAAGAAGGAGCGGCGATGGACGAGACAGATCTCTCCCCCGTCCCCGATAAAGCAAGGACACCTAAGCAAGATGCATTAAATGTGCCTTGTCATGTAATGCGAGGGATAACCTCGCATCACTGTACCCTTTCCACCTCCTGTGTGCCACTGTGGCAACCCCTTTTTCTATAAAAGGAGGCCCGAGGCGACCAGGAGAGGGATTCGGCCTTTTGGAGCTCCTCACGCCCCATAGCTAGCTCAAGAACACAAATATACAATCCACCAAAGTAGGAGTAGGGTTTTACGCATCCTCGCGGCCCGAACCTGGATAAACAAACTGTGTGCTACCTGTTAGATCCGCTCTTCTCATGACTCCGCGCCCCGCTAACCGTAGTAGGGATTCTTGTGATCCCATAGGTGTCGTTCCCACCGACATTGATCTTTGACGATGGAGTACCATGCATGGCAAGATGTTTTGTAGCATTTGCCTTTGACTCTTCAAATAGTTGGAAAGTGGATATGATGTCATCTGTAGTCATTTCCTTGAAGGCATGGTGTTGTCTTATGTCCCATACCATTTGATGGTGATATGGAGCAAGAGCATGGAGCAACTTGTCCACAAGGAATCGCTTAGTCATGTTGAATCCATCTTGTGTCTTGTCACACTCACACGACTCAATATCAGCGGTGAGAGTCATGAGGCGCTCAAGGAGTTGATTGGGAGTTTCACCTTTGTCCATACAAAAGTTTTGCAATTGCCCCTTGGCAATTTCATATTGAGCAGTCCGGAGGGTGGAGGTACCGGTCTTGGATCTTATAATACTTTCCCACAGTTCCTTGGCACTTGTGATGTGTATGAAAGGTCTCCTTTGCTTTTCAACCATACCTCTCCTTATACACATGGTTGCAGTGTCACTTAGATTCTTGTCATAAATTTTTCTTGGTGTAGGATTCTTTGGATCAACCACATGATAACCATACTCCAAGATCTCCAGCATCTCATCATTTCCATATCGAAGATGATCCTACATAGCAACTCTCTACAAGGCAAAATCGGAAGTGGCATCAAGTAAAGGAGGTTTGCCTTGAGGGTTATATTTAGGTTTCTCAACTTGGGGTCTTGCATAAAGCCAAAGAACACTGGAGTGTTCATTGCTAGGAGGTTGTTGACCAAGTGGCGGAGTAGGCACAGTTGGCCTCGAAGCCGCACCAACCGAAAGTGGTGCAAGCACCATGGACAACGTGGCTATCTTCATTTGAACCAAGGCCTCAAGAGAAGCATCATGCTCCTCCTTTTGCTTAGCAAGGGCCCGTTCTAGATCCTCAGAAGTAAAGGTCTTAACTTTAGAAGAAGCCTCGCCTTTATCCTTCAGATCTACAACAAGGGGAGTCCCATCGGGGTTTATCTCGCTCTAGGGCGGTTAAGCCACAAGAATAGAGCATGAGGCTCTGATACCAATTGAAAGGATCGAGATGGACCTAGAGGGGGGGTGAATAGGTACAATTACAAATTTTAATTGTTACTAAGCAATTTTAGGCAATAATGCGGAAAATGAAAGTGAGCCTAACAATTGCAAGTATGATACTAATGAGCTAAGCAAGATAAACAAGTGACACAAATATATATATGAGTAAGCAAGCACAAGATGATATATAAGTAAGTGCTAAGAGACAAGTAACCACAAGTAGAGAGTTAGGGTTAGGAATAACCGCAACTCCGAGAGACAAGGATGTATGCCGATGTTCACTTCCTTGGAGGGAAGCTACGTCACCGTTTAGAGAGGTGGGTGTTACCACGAAGGCACACCAATGCCATGAAGGCTCACCCTATTCTCTCCTTGAGACAACACCATGAAGGCGTTTCTCAACCACTAGTGATAGACCTTGGGGTGGTCTCCAAACCCTCACAAACTTTCCGGGGGAAATCACAATGGTCGATTTCTCGCCGGAGCACTCCTACCGCCTAGGAGTCTCCAACCTCCAAGAGTAACAAGACGTACCACAAAAACAAGGGGGAATCAACTTTCGCTTTGGTGAATGTGTAGATCGAGCACTTCTCCTTTGCTTCTCAAAAGATCAAGAGCTTTGGTTGGCTAAGGAGGGAGATCTCCAAGAAATCGAGGTCTGAAAATGGAGGTGAGAGAAATGGAGTCGTCAACCCCTTCGTGAGGAAGAAGAAGACTATTTATAGGTAGGGATGAAATCTCGTCGTTGGAGGCAGATTTCTGCGCAGCCCGGAAGTTTCGGACCCCGGAAGTTCCGGCCAAGTTCCGGACAGGTTCCGGGCTACACAGAAGGTTTGCACCACTTAGTAGTACCCCGGAAGCTGCTGACACAGAGGACGGAAGTTCCGGTGCCCGGAAGTTCCGGCCGCCCCGGAAGTTCCGTCCAGGTTCTGGCGAGGTTCCGGGCTACACAGAGAGATCGCATGAAAAGTGCAGTTTCTCTGGGTACCCCGGAAGCTTCCCGGACCCCGCCCGGACATTCCGGTCCCCGGAAGTTCCGGACGTCCCCGGAAGTTCCGGCCTGAACAGAGACTTGGCACTAGGATTTTCAGATCAATGTGAGAAGGTAAGTTGATTCCCCGGATGTTTTATGATGCACCCCCTCTTAATAGTGCGGCTACCCTAAGGACTCAAGAGATAAGAAAACATTAAGGTACTCTTCTTTTCTTGAGCGCACCGCTTTTCCTTGTTCCAATAAGAGAGGAAATAACCATCCATGCTTCACTTTTAGCTTATTCAGGGCTGTTAACACTTAGAGCATGCGGTCAGAAACACAAATGAAGTTGTCATCAATGTCAAAAACACTTTAGTGCAATATTGCACTTTCATACATCACAATACGAACGCTAGATGACGTGAGCTTGGTTCTCGAAGCAGAGAGACATGGATGCTCGGCCCAAACAGAGGATACAACACAACTAAGCTCACCTTGCCGAGACTCCAACCATGGGAGGCGAAGAGATGAGACACAGGGTACCAGACCTCGCCACGAACATATCACGAGCCACCTTCTTCACGCGGTTATGACTCCAAACCCGACTGGATCAACGTACACCCCACCATAAGCGCAGATAGTCAGCAAGTGGGTTGCAGGACAAGGCTGAGCGAGAAGCAGAAGGAAGAAGGAAGCACCAGCGAAGTCGTACATTTCGCCCCGGATGCCCACACCAACAAAAGCATCCCAAACCACATCCAACATCTCTGAATCCAACACTGGGGACTCCACGAGCAATCAAGACAATGCCTCCAAGAAGGGAAATGACGGCGTGAAGCCATCACCGTCCGATCTGATGGATTGAACCTAGGGTTTCCCCTGATGCTCAAAAAGGGGCATGGATAAAGGCCATGGCAGCATCTCCAAGAAGGGGAGGACACCTCGGGTGTTGCGCACCCGCTGCCGAAGAAGAAGGTGGCACCGGATGCCACTTGATATGTGAGCTTTCAATCTGGCGGGATAAGGACAATGGATGTGAAGGATGGGGTTGGAGAGATGGCAGAGCAGAGAGAGCAGACGTAGTGGACGAGATGATGATTGATGATGCCGGTGAGCCAGGATCTGGAGGGGAACGCAGATCCGTAGCCGCCAGGAAGCTGGAAGAGAATGTAGCTTCCGAAGAACACGGCTAGGAACCGCACAGACAAAGATGTCGGCGGGCCACGGACGGTAGAGAAGACGCAGATGGGGGGCCAACGCGGCCGAAGGCGCACTGGCAAGGGGGTTGCCGCGGAAACTCGCGTGCTCGTTGACAGCCAGGCTGGTGTACCACTAGAGGTAGCCACTGCCAGGAACCAAACCGCCAGGACCTCACCATGGTCTCCACCTTGGAGTCATCACCGCGGCTTGGAGAAGGGGCGTGCAACATCGTCTATGGCTCGAGCCCCCCGCCACCTTCCTTGAAGCCAGCACGACTGTGTTAGCGGGGACTCCGATGGCGGTGAAGCGAGAGGAGGACGATAGGTTGCCTCCTAACGGTGGCATCTTTCTCCCCCGAGCCGCCCTTGGAGGCGATGCGGGGGTCGGAGATCTGGGAGGAGGGAGGTGAAGGGAGCTTGGGGAGTATGAAGGATGTGTTTGTCGAATATGTGTTTGCTCCCAGGCCCGGCAGCCTCCAAATCATTATGGAGCGTGCTTCATATGACGGATGCCAATTCAAATTATGCCAATTCTGCTAAAGTTGCTCTAACACGTAATTGTTCATTAGTTGTTGTAGTAGGACTAGGTGAAACACCTGTTCAACGACCATGGTTAATGCTATAGACACTGAGCAAGTAATAACAAGTGGAGTGTGGTGTTTGTGTGCTCGAACTCCATGTAGCCTTTTTTCTAAAAAAAATTCAAAAAAACATATTCCAGTGTTTAAAAAAATTCTATATAGTACATGAGAAGCATTAACACGTGAACTACACAGGGTGAAAATTATTGATTTGTCATTTTTGCATAGCTCGCTTGTTAATCATGCAATATGCATCTCCATATGACAATGTGAAAAAAAAAGAATTTTAAAAAACTTTGGAATATGAATTTTGATTCTTTATGCGAAAAAGATCAAACTCACTGGCACCCGAGCACTAAAAGGCATTCCCGGTGGTAATAGCCTTTGCAACTTTACAACAATCAATCAGATCATTTTTGTGTCATCTAAACAGTAGGGTTAATCATGTAATATGCATTCATATGACAATCTGGAAAAAAATAGGTTTTTTTGAAGACTTTGGAATATGTTTTTTTTGGCGAAAAAGATCGAACTCACTAGCGCCCGAGCACTAAAAGGCATTCCTGGTGGTAACAGCCTTTGCAACTTTACAACAATCAATCAGATCATTTTTGTGTCATCTAAACAGTAGGGTTATAACTGTTCATTATTTGTTGTAGTGTATGTAAACTAGTAGTAGGACTAGGCAAAACACACCGGTTCAACGAGCACAGTTAATTGCTCTAGACACCGAGCAAGTAATAACAAGTGAAAATAGCCTTTGCAACTTTACAACAATCAATCAGACCATTTTTGTATCTCGATACTCAAAACGCTACTACTATTCCCATGTACCCCTCTCACCAAATTTGAATAAACCAATTGATACACAAATTCTTAGCCATAGTGTTCCTTTTTCTGTTTCAAAAGCTGTAGTTCACTCACGCTGCAACTGTAGTCCTCTTCCCGATGGTGTATGGGTTGGTCTCTAGAAGATTTTCCAGGGATTTTGCCTTCCTGCTTCTCCCCCGGCCAGCCTCCTTCAGCAACTCAGCAAGCCTCCGCTTCTCGTCGTCGACGTCTGGGTTCGCCGTACCTAGCTTCTCTTCGCGCATTTCGACGACGTATTCCAAGATCTCAATGGCCTCATCCAGTCTGGCAACACAAAAGAACAGAAATATCATCAACTGGACATATTCTGAGAGGGAGATGCATTTTTCAATCTCTTAATCTCAGATTTGCTTTCAGAGGTAGCTGAGATAGCATGTTGCTTCAGAAATCTGATCTGGCCAGCTAGACCAGAGTACAACTGGCCACTCTTAGTTCAGAACTAGCATCATGATTAGGAAGAATATTACAGAAAAGCTGGCAGACACACAGGTCTAACAAAGCAGCATGAAGTTTCCACACGGACAGAAAGATGCAAATGGAGAAGGTAAAGCAAGAGGATAAGCATTGTGATCTTTCTTTTACTGAACAGCCAACGACAAGCAACTAAAGATGGTTTTATGATGGTCCTACTTCAATTAAGTAGGCCCAACTTTATCGCAATCAGCATCTGCCCAATTCAATTTGGGCTGCATAAAGCTGCATAAAGAGACTAATCATGTGCCAAGCTGGAAGATGCTAAACAATAACAAAGGCTCGACAGTTGCCATTTATAAGAACACTTTATGGCTTTACTCATATCCTGTGCTATATCCAGGACATCTGAGGGCTAACATGGAACAGGTAATCAGCGGCCTAGTTGAGGCTTGAGAGCAACCAAATGGATCGCCATGTTAACTTAGCGATAAATCATGGACAAATAATAAAGGCGAGGCGTGCATGGAAGCACTTCACTTTTATTAAAGTTCACATGTAGGTTATGCAGGGCTTAGAAGGATGGCAATAATGAGAAGTCAAACAAACATATTAGCAAAATGGAAATTAACAGTTAAATGGTCAAAGAAACATGTATGGTCTATTTTGCAGTATAGAAGAAACAACTTGGCAAGTGAATCAATACGGAGCTTACCTTCCCATTGCATCATAAGTTCCAGCAAGATTGCTGTATACTCCTAGAGTATCTGCATGATATGGCCCGTATTCTTGCTCCAGAACAGTTCTAGCTTCCTCGAAGAGTTCTGCAGCTTCATTTATGGAGTATCTTTGAACACACGCCAGCCCCATCTGGTTCAGGGCAATACCGAAGAAGGCGGACTTCTTCTCACCACATGTGCGGAGCTTTGTAATCGCACTCTTGAAGGAGTCATATGCATCGCCATAATTCCCAGAGATGTAGTGCAAGACACCAATCTGAGCTTCAATTCCAGCAATCGTGCTCTGTTGGCCAGCAGAATTATTGTACATCTTCAAGGCCTTCTGGAGTAACTTCAGTGCTTGGTCATGCTCATTCATGGTCTCATATATGGCTGAAACATCAGTTAAACCAGTGGCAATTTCTTCAAGAGACGTGCCTGGAATAGGTTTCTGATAAATTTTGAGAGCATTCTCACAGTATGATTTTGATTCCCTTAGCTTCCCTGTTTTGTTGTATAGATCAGCAAGCCGCAGAAAAACAGAAGCCACGGTGGCATGATTCTCCCCTTTGCTAGTCTTGAATACTGTAAGAGCTTTCTGGTAAGCACATACAGCCTCGTCATATCGACCCAATGAGAGATAAATGTCACCAATGCTGCAATCCACTGAGGCCACCTCAGTCTCCTGGCCATTGGCGACCATGGCCATGCTTGCCATCACTAGATGTTCTAATGCAGCTTCATGGTCACCCTTTGTGTCACAAATAAGACCCATTAGCCTCCTATCAGCCGTTTCTTCAAGTGATGCTGGCTGGCCATTATCCCTGTGAATGTCAAGAGCCATCTGGCACAATTTTTGTGCTTCATCTAATTGTAGTGCCTGCACATGAGCCTCAGCCAAGTACCGGCAAGTCTCTCCAACCCTTGGATCCTGCTCCCCCAATGTCTGCTTCTGGATTTCAAGCCCTTTGGCATACCATTGCAGTGAGAGGGCAATCTGACCTAGCATCCCATAGGTGTCCCCCAATTGCATGCAGCCAGAAAACTTGGCAAGAGCGTGCTCCTGACCTTCCTCGGTCACAGGAATCTCGAGGGATCGTTGTAGGACAGGTACAGCTTCTTCATACTTTCCCATGTTGCAGTGAATTGCAGCCACAACATGCAAACTCATGACCAAGTTCAAGCTTGGCTTTCCACCTGCACATTTCTCAAATGATTTGGTGGCACGGAGAGCATATTTCAGTGCTCGCCGCGGATTATCAGAGGCAATCAAGTCTCTTGCATGCTTAAGAAGAAATGGACCAAGGTCTGGGTTATCGAGCCCAGCATCTTCTGTTCCATTCTGTGATTTAGCACTAGCTTTCCGGCGACGGCCAACACGGCTTCCGGGCTTGCTGACCTCACTCTCGCCTTCCTCGGGGGATGCCTTGCCATTGGGGCCAATAGAAGCATCAGATTCAAGCTGTGATTTTGTAGCCTTCTTTTTGGATGAATTAGAAGACTGAGGCCTGACAGGGGTCCCATTCCCAGCAGTAGGTACCACATTGGTAACACTTCCACTCCCCTTCTTCTCCTTCTCCTCCTCCTCCTCAATGACCTTCATGGCCTCCATCTCCCCAGCAACAAGGTGGCGAAGCTCAGAGTCAATCCTTGATTCTTCCCCATCCGACCCGAAGCTCTCACGTGATGGGGATCCGCCGCCCTCACTTGAGCTCTCCATCTCACACACGTTGTTGTAGAGCTGCTCAATCGAGGGCTCCCCGGCACCAGAATTCTCAACGTGCATCTCAAGTGCCTCACTCTGCATGCTTGGCGCCATGGTTGGGGCCGTCAAATTCTCCTTGTTTTGAGAGGAACCCACCTCATGCTGAATCTCCTCTGTGACAACTCCATCCACTATGATTCCTGGCATCTTTGGGGACAATCCGGCGAAAGATTCTTCTCACCCTTTGCTCAGAAGAACAGAGCCGGATGAAATTGAAGAGCTCTCCACAATACCTTGAAAGAAACAGAACACAATCAATTAAGGCAAAGCAAGATGTAATTGATGCAAAATCAAAACCATCACGGATCAATTATGAGAGCTCCAATTTCGGCTGGCTCGGAAGCTGTTAATAAATGCCGGATTAACTGACTGAGTTAACCGTGGGGAGGGGCGGAGGGGCGGATCTAGAAAATTTGCGGATGCTGGTTTGGGTTTTGGGAATCGCCGGACGGACACGAGCTCATACCTCGAAAACCAACGCCCGAGATCGCTGACGGGGTGGAGAGAGCAGGGACGCGACGTCGCGATGAGGCGCGGCGACGGCAGCGACGGCGGAGAGGCTGCGGGGGCGCGGGGCGTCGGCGGTGGCGCGGAGCTACCGCGCGGCGGCGGCTCTGGGGAGGGGAGCAGCGGTGGTGGAGTACAGGAGAGATTTTAGAGCTGCATTTGGGTGGGATTGGAGCTTGGGTAGGTCAGAGCACCATGAAATAGGTGGGGGAGGAAGAGGAAAGGCACGGGATGGTGGAGAGCAAATGTCGCTGTGGGGAAGAGGAGATGGATTTTGACCGGGAAGGGGGAGAGTAAAGATTTTATTTACAAAGCAGCCATTGTGATGAGGTCCATGGAAGAAGAAATATAGAGTACATAATTTATTTTAATCACAATGTCTGAATTTATAGATTTCAAGAAATGTGGAGCCATGCATTACGATGCGGCTCGTAGCACAGGGTGATCGTAAATTCTAGGATGACATGTTGATATCTGAGGCGGCCTGCGAGTCACGTGCATGCCTTTCATATTGTAGTAATTGCCTATGGATTTTACATTGGCATTCATAATCTCTTTATTTTACATGTTCTTTTTGTTACGCGTACATAGGATAGGATATGCGCCGAGAATTTAATTGGACGGATAGGTATTGTCTCGGGTTAAACTTGTCACCATTTCTAGGATCGTCTTAAGCAAGTTGTACGATCGAATGCAACAATGAACGTAGATGTCGGGGTCCTCTGCTTTCAAAAAAGAAGTTATTTCAGCGAGCTATGATCCTCAAATAGACCTAAATGGAATGACAACAAATGGGATATCCATATTGTTAGCGAAACCATTGTTGTTGGCTTTTCGACAAGTGTTTGTCATTGTTGGAGCTTCATGCCGCTAGTTAGAACATGTAAAGTAAGGACTATGGGTTAATTTGGATTGCGTTCTACTATTATGATGTGTCACCATTCTTCTCTTCATTGTCGCCTTGAGTCTAACTAGTAACCATTGCAACCTCTAACAAGCTCCTTCGTTGTCGCGTCATAAAATTTCTCGTTAGATTAGACACCCCATCTACCGATGAAAATATCCATGGACAAGATATCCATCACATTATACTAAGTTTAACCATCGTTTTCAGCGTGATTAAAAGAAGACAGGAACCAGAGCTACAAGGAAATGGCAAGAATCTGCTGGTCACCTCCGCTACTTATTTTTCTCCTTTTCCTATCTTCGAAAAGAGCCGCGAACGTGTCTAGTAGTATCACTTAAAGGAATATAATTGATATGAGCACAGTTTTTAAATATCTTTTGAGGAACCTTTCCATTTTGAATTACACCCTGTGGTGTGTATTTTCGCCACCTTATTATGATTGCAATGTGTCCTTGAGAGCTGCCGTTGCTGTGCCAGTGGCAGCAGGAGGAAGGGTCGCTGGTCTTGTGCTGTTGCTTGGTAGTTAGCGGAAAGAAACGGGCGGTGACAGAGTGGAGGATCGGGTGGCAGGAAAGCGACGGGAGGGCGGAAACAAAACATATAGTACAACGGATTAGCCGTTCGCTTGCTTCAGGGGTTGGCCAGACTTGCTCGTCACCGGCCGGCCACCGGCCGGTGAGGTGGTGGTGGTGGTGGTGGCGGCTTTATTTGGCCGGATGGATGGGTTCCTCCGAGCAGACTCCGTCCATCCATGGGCAACTTGTTCGCTTGTTCGTGTAGTCTTCTTGTAACTAATCTGTGCCGCGTCCAAGTGGGCACCCCGTCATTGATTGTGCGATCGCCTCGTGGTGGTTGGTCAATGCTTCGATCAAACCACATATTATTGGGACTAGCGGCTGGGGCGTGCCATTGGCACGCCTCCTAAGCGTTCATGTGCGCACTTATCTAGCTTACGCACATTTGTGGGTCTAGGATGATTCTTGATGGCACTTGTACTCAGCAAAAGTGATTTGCAAATATGTGAATGTGATATCTTTGCTGACTTTAACCCATAATCAATGGTAAACATGAATGCTAAATACTCCCTCCGTTCCTAAATATTTGTCTTTCTAGAGATTTCAACAAGTGACTACATACGGAGCAAAATGAGTGAATCTATACTCTAAAATATGTCTATATACATCCATATGTGGTAACCATTTGAGATCTCTAAAAAGACAAATATTTAGGAACGGAGGAAGTAGAATACAAAGTTCAGTAATGAACCCCAATAACTGAATCAGAGGGTCATGTTATACAAAAAATAATAATAGTGTGAGCTGATGCAACATAAATATTTCAAACTTAAATGCAAATATTTTTAATAAGAAAACTTTGCCTCTCTATTTACAGGAAGGTCTAAGATACTTTTAATAGGAGGAAGGTCTAAAATTACAAAATTATAAGAAAATTTACAACCTGAGACAAACAAACATGCCATGCTCAGCAGAAACGCTATCTGCTCTAATCGTCATGCCAAAATCGAAAGGGGCACACAACGTAGTAGTATTCCATCAAACAGGACAAAACGAAGTAGCGAGGCTGCAAGGTACTCACGGCAACTCTATTATGAGGATCACATGTGTTCAAACAAGTGTCATCAGCAGTCCAATTACCATTGAACTGATCCTTGATTCTTCTTTAAACCTATAAAAAAGAGCACATATTTATGCACATTTCATCAGTATATGCCAGAAATATCAACACGCGGTGCCCATTAATAAAGCAGAGGATAGTTTGATAGATACTAATAGGTTTATACTAACATAGAAGGGTCTGTCTTGATCACAGAGACACGACAAGAAGGTTTAGCAGTCTCCAAAAGCAAAGGCGGAGTTCCTCAGATCATAGGTAGACATGGGAAATTGTATGGAAAACATTAAGTTGTAACTCTACTGACAGTCGGGGCCGAACCCCGAGGTCCCCACCCCCTACAGTCGCCGAAGCAAATGACAGAGGAGGCAAGGACCAGCGGTGTTGCCCGAAGGAAGGAGGCATGTAGTTGTGTTTGCCTTTCCCGCCGCCTTGCTCAAGCGGTTAGGAGCGAAGCTGTGTCACTCCCAATGAACTTCATTTGATCTAGTTTGTGCAAGTAAAAAGCCCTAGGATCAAACATTTTCCAAGAGAAAAAGGATACTCCATGCTTGATGCAATAAATTAATATACAAGCACACCAACTCCTACGCCCAAAGAAAGTGGAACAAATCAAGCAGCAACAATGATACTTCAGAATTCAGGAGTACCAAGCTTTCCAGTCACGGCCACCAACCAAACAAAATAACGAGATAGTACAGAAAAATAAAGCTTCAGAAGATCTGCAGTCCCACCTGAGCAACAAGCAGGCCTGCCATAGTAGACCGGTAGTGCCGCCCGAGCAACAACACCAGCGGTGGAGGGGCACGAGGACGTCACCGAGGCCAAGAAGCGGAGCCCCTGCATCTTCTCCTGTCCATACCGAGCAGGTATGGCGCCAGCGCCTTGTATAGTGCCTAGTTTGTTCAGAGAAGCATGAAGCTAATTTCTGCCACATAGCTCGAACCGAATAATAGCGAATCTATATTGCTCCCATGCACTTCGGAATATCATAATTGAAGTACTCATTGTTAAATTAATGTCAAAATCAACCCAGCAGAAAATCATGGACAAACCAGCAGTATTTTCTGCCAAGTACCAGACTTTGCATAAATCTTAATGCAGAGCAAAATACGAAAATAACATTACAAAATGACCAAGGAAATGCTGAATATAAGTGAATAAGAAACAAGTTTACCACCAAGCACAAAGGTGTACCTTCATAAATATCGGGCTTGTCAACATGTGAAGAGATGCGGTGATAAACAACATTTGCTCCTCTAATGAACTTGTTATGTTTAGCGTGGATCTTCTGTTCTGAGAAGGGAATCAAGAGGCAATGCCAGTGAACAGGGCTTGGACAGGAACATATAATTCAGTCTGACCTATAAAACAAAAAATGCATCCTTAACAAAGGACATATATGAGTTACAGGTTCCAATTATTAATTAAGACTTTGTCTCCTCGTAGTATGTGTGATACATAGGTATATTGCGACGAATATCAGTAAATAAAAAATAGTATGTACAAGTAAGCAACAAAATTGTTGCATGTTGCCATAAATCCTTCCATTTCTCCTTACATCCACACACAATGCACATCTTCACACATCAAAGATTGAAAACACATCACTTGTTTTCACCAATTTCTTGAAACCATTCGAGTGTTGTAGGTAGATTACTGTCATCCATGAATCAAAAATAGGAAATAAATGACAATCAGAAAACCTTATATATTTTAAATCTACATTACAGAAGGACGGAAGCACATATCAAGCCTGTGAACATTTTCCATGTTCCAAACTTTAACATGGAAAAGAGAGTGCAAGCTCCATTAATGAGCTCTGAAGGATGTTGGGTTAACTTTGCACATGATCTGTCACCCTCTTTTTTGTGGTTCTACGCAGCATTGCACGAATCAGAACAACTCTATATGTGCTTGATCGTTGTGTTAAGCAGCCACCCAAGTCCCATGCCAGCACAAAAGGATAAATTAAGTAAATAAACCTGCAATTAAGACTCACCTCGCAACTGAGGGAAGTAGCAACATCAACAACAAAGACGACATATGTAGTTGACAAGGAAGACAACCTACTATCCCCGCTGATTTCTTTACTGCCATCAATAAGACCACTCGGAAACGGTGGTGCAGTAGAACGGGGCACCAAATACCTCGCTACCATCCGCTGCCACGACGCCGCTGCAACACTCCAACCACTATATCCAGCATCCCGACAATTGGGCTGGCTTGTTTGGTCTGTGATATACTGAAACAAATGAGCTTGTACTCTGTTGTATGGTAATACCACAATACATTACTAAATTGAATACCTTGTATTTTATCCTAAAAAACAAATGCTCCAGATAGTAATGGACACAAGGTAGAACCGTAGAAGAGAAGATGATGCCGACGATGAGGTCGTACAGGGCAAAGAGCTTCGGTAAGGATAATGATGAGGATCATTCCAATGAACAGCTTGGGCCGCTGTGCATTGGCCCTGTAGAAGGGGCAAAAAGATACTATTACCTGTAATGATGGTGCACTAAAATCCTAGCAATCCACAAGCACTAACAGATGTGGCATCACAATAGATAAAACCCTACAACTCTCCAGGCACTAACAGATGTGGCATCACAGTACATAAAACTCTACAAATCACCGTGGCTCGATGGCCACCACACAGAAAAATTCACCATGTCTTGATGGCTGCGGACACGCAGAGCATGGCAAATGAGATAAATCACCTTGGCAAGCGAGAGATGATGGTGATGTTGAGCACCTTGGATGGTGAACATCCTCCTTCACAAGATGGTAACGGAGCATATTCTCCTCAGCTCTCTCCACACATTAGATGGTAGCAACCTACGCACAAACAGATGGCACACATCATTGTGGATGTGCATGTAACGGACAGAAATGAGTGGCCGGACATATTCTTTCTCTTTATGTAACTAATAATGATGGAGTTAAATGTCTGATTGCTGGGTGGTTAAAATGCACAAATAAAATAATTAATAGACGTTGTAATAAATTAAGCAAATAAATAGCCATTACTCTAGTATGTAACAGAGCGCATAAAAACCCAGGAATTAAGCTTTAATAACGGCCATTTGGTTGAGGTGGGAGAAAGAAACAAAATAGTTATTACGGTACTCAGCTTTGAGAAGTTCATGATGTGATGGTAGAGGGAAACTATATACATCAGTGACCTAGTTTGATAATGAAAAATCAGTGGCCGTGTGTCCGCAATGTTATTAACAACACGACAAATATATTCACTTTCAAAAAGGGATTACATATGTTTGGATTCAGCTTAGAATAGAGGACTTTCATTTGAAATCCAGTATGTAGAAGTTTACTCATGCATTCATAAAGGAAGATGAAGTCGAGATTAGCACCGTGTACGCATAGATGGTATAATACGGATTGGATCTGTTAAACATTGTCCATAATGCGCCTTTTTCCTGCCTAGGATGATCTCCATGTTCAGCTTTGCTCGTTTTTCCTTCTTCTGAGGGGTGTGTTATGGTTTTGGTTTTTAACTGTAGAAGCTGGATAGAAAATGCTACTAACTCTATAACTTGGACAGGAAATTTGAGAACCAGGAGCAGTTATCTTGTACTGCCCATTGAATCAGGAAGAGAGCAAAAAAGGGCAGAACTTGTCACCAACTCGAAACTGGAGAAGGGGAAGGATTCATACCTGTGATGCACCTCCCGTCTGCTTGGTTTCCATGCCCAAGGAAGGGCTAGGGTTAGGGCTGATTATTTGGGCGTTGAGGTTGCAGCAACACCAACTTAATTCAACACAGAGAGGTAGAGAGTGATAATCTCCTACAGCAAAAGGAGAGGGAGCATCACGAACACAGTACCAACGCCGATTTTAATCAAATCCAACACATACGCAGAGATAGAGAGAAAAGATGGGGAGAGCACCTTGTCCATGACTGCAGCACCAGTGCTAGAGCACCATGTCCATGACGTCCTCAAGTGGAACAAGCGCTGCGGGTGTGCCGGATCTGAGCCTGCATCAGATCCGGACCCGCTGGTCGATCTGTGACGAGGAAGAGGGGAGGAGGTCGTCGTTGGTGGGGAGAAGGTGAGGAGAGGATGGAAGGGGTGGGTGCGCCAGATGTGGTGGAGGGCGCGGGTGGTGGCGGCGGCTGTGGGGGAGGCCGGCGTTGAGTGGTGGTGGCGGCGTCCGCTCTGCCCTGCCCGAGCTGCTGCTCGATCTGGTGCGAGGGGGAGGACAGGTCGCCGATGGTGAGGAGAAGTTAAGGGGAGGAGAAAAGGGGTGGAAGAGTCAGCCATTGGGGAGGGCGTGACTGATGGCGGCGGCTGCAGGGAGGTCGTCGGTGGCGGCGGCGGCAACGAGGGAAAGGTAGAGGGAGAGGAATCGGGGGATGGGGACTTGGGGCCAATCCCTTTCTCTCTTCACCTGCCCAATCCCTTTCTCTCTTTCTTCTCCAGAGGATATAAACCTCTTTGTCTTGTAGCTAATCTGACGTGGACATCGTCAGGAGGCGCCTTTTGCGCCATCGTTAAAGGGTTGTATTGGGATGGCTTAGCTCCCTGCCACGGAGTCATCGATGAAAACGGAGATGGAAATATGCGGTGTTTTGTATTCGGCGGGGATGCTGCATTTGGAGCAGTTGTGGAGCGCCGCTGGCTCCTGACCAACGCACGCAGATCGTCAAATCAAATGGAATAACACACCTGCTCTGCTGCTCGCCCGCCGGCCGGTGGCCTGGGTGGGTTGTCCTGCCGTCGTTTTCATGCCGCCGGAAACGGAGTGCACACACGGTGCATGCATCCAAGAGAGGAGAAGCGATGCGTTGCGTCTCCTGGAGCAATGTTTGGGTCATGCCGTCACACGACGTTCTCCTGGAGCAACTTTTAGAACCGGCGGCGGTAGATAGCACCGCCAGCTCGAAACGGTGATGTGTACAGGTGTCCGCGCGGTTTGAGCAGCGGAGGGCCGAGGGCGTCTCTGCCGCCGATCACCGTGCGCTGCGGGCACTCGTGGGACGCGCGTGTCCGTTGACGCGTGGCCGCCCGTGCCCGTGCGTCGTCCGCCCACGAGAAACCAGGCCATCCCACGTGACGTGAGGGAAGCAAAGCCTGCTTGCTGGCGTGAGGTGGCGTGCGAGAGTCCCGGCACTCACAACGTCTGCATGAAGCACGCTCTTCTCTCCTTGTCTGAAATTTTTTTTTAAACCGGGCAAAAGATTTGCCAGGTATATTAATTAAGAGAGAAAAGAGTTCGATCCTCTTAGCCTTACAACACACCCTTACAACAAGAGTTGCTACTCTCGCAACATAATTAAGCCCAATTGCTTAGCACCCGCGGACACTTCCGCC
This sequence comes from Triticum urartu, assembly GCF_056163025.1. Classification (NCBI taxonomy): domain Eukaryota; kingdom Viridiplantae; phylum Streptophyta; class Magnoliopsida; order Poales; family Poaceae; genus Triticum; species Triticum urartu. Next base: position 488,293,727 of record NC_141878.1, read on the forward strand.
TTAATATTTTGAATAAGGATCATAGGAGGAGTGCTCTTCTGTCGAAAACCCCGTGCATTTCTTTCATTTCAAATTATCCAAGAGACAAGCATGGTTAGAGAGCCATGGCCTTGCGGTTGGGGACGGTCTCGTCAGATAAACCTATCCACCACGCCTTAGTGGATTGTGGCAATTGCCATGCAGAAGTATCAATGTAGTCCAACTGGAGCCAAACTTTGGCTGGATTTTTGGATCTTTAACATGGGAGAACAAGGGCGTGTTTGGTTGCACACATCCATTTTGTCATCTTTGCATATATGGCCTTTTAATTTCATAGACCATGGCAAATTGCTATGAATTATGGATCGATTGCCATGTCAATGTACTATGTTCTTTTAGAATTTTTCATCAATTAGAGAATAAAAGCTGTAAATTTGTCATGACATAAATTTTTCTACATTTGCCATGAGCTAGAGATCGTTTAATTTCATAGACCATGGGAAATTGCATGGCTAGACCATGGCAAATTTATTTTCGTAGCCATGGCAACTTAGGTTTTCCCTGGACCATAGCAAATTTATTTTCAGTGCCATGGCAAATTTATTTAGTTTCTTCTTGGACAATGGTAATTTTTATTTCCTAAACCATGTCAAATTTATTTTCATAGCCATGGCAAATTTATTTTCAGAATCGTGTCAACTTAGTTTTTCCTGGGCCCCAAGACAAATATTTTCAGTGTCATGGAAATTTATTTTTCACAACATCTTTGCATATGTTTGCAGTGTTTTATCTTAACCATGGCAAATTTTGATGCATTACATGGCACTTTTATTGTTTCTACCGTGTCAAATTTATTTTTAATGCATGTGATTTATATGTTATGACAAAGAAATATAGAGCATGGCATTTTTATTATAAAACCATGGTGAAATTTCTGTAGGTCTTTTTATTATTCAGTACGCAAATTTGCCATGTACTTGCAAATTTTGATGCCATGGCAAATTAGATTTCAGTTCAGAGCTATGGCAAATTACTTTCTTGGACATTGGCAGCTTTTCACATAAAATTACATACAGTATATGTATTATTTTGAATTGCCGGCTACACGATTTTTATTATAAAACGGATGCCAAATTTGTATGTTTTTATTTAATTAAGTTTTTTAGGGTTTTATTTAATTAAGTCGGATGCAACTATTTTAGCTTTTTTAAGGCCTGTTTTTTGTGGTACTAAAGTTGGGCCGTTTTTGGGTCCAATTTCCTTACCACATGTTGTTTTTAATAGCGTCAAAAAATTTGAGGTCAAGGGGGTTGTGCTGGGAGAGCACCTCGCTGGCGCCTTATGCGCCAGCAAACGAACCGAGCGCCCACGCACCTGGTTATGCGAGCCAGCCCAAGAACGAGCCGAAATATATGTAGCCTTCCTTCTGAAGATAAAAAACAAACGGACAGAAAATATATGCAGAAAGAGGGATTCAAACCCACGTGCTTTCGCTCATGTACTTGGGGCTTCAACCACTGCACCAAAAAAACATTGATGTGTTATGTACGAAAACAGTTTTATTTGACCCCGAGTTCCTGCGGCAGTACACATTATTTGGGAAAAGGGAAAGAAAAACTGAACAAAGAATTCGCTAATTTTAAAAACAGATCATCGATTTTGAAAAGGCCGCGGACTTCAAAGAAATGTTCACAAAAAAGTTCATCATTTTTTTTAAAAGTTCACAGATTTGAAAAAAGTTCATCGGATTTTGAAAAAGGTTCATCGATTTTGAGAAAAAAAGTTCATGAATTCTCAAACAGTTCACGAATTTGAAAAAAAATTAATCGATTTTGATAAAAAAATACCACAAATTTGAAAAAAGTTCATAGATTTAAAACAAGTTCATCGCTTTTCATAAAAAAAAGTTCATGGATATGAAAATAGTTCATCAAGTTTGAAAAAAAGTTCATCGAGTTTGAAAAAAGTTCATCGAATTTGAGAAAAAAGTTCATCGAGTTTGAAAAAGGTTCATCGAATTTGAGAAAAAAGTTCATGGATATGAAAAAAGTTCATCGAGTTTGAAAAAAAGTTCATCAAGTTTGAAAAAAGTTCATAGAATTTGAGAAAAAAGTTCATCGAGTTTGAAAAAAAGTTCATCAAGTTTGAAAAAAGTTCATAGAATTTGAGAAAAAAGTTCATCGAGTTTGAAAAAAGTTCATCGAATTTGAGAAAAACGTTCATCGAGATTGAAAAAAGTTCATCATCAAGTTTCAAAAAAGTTCATCGAATCTGAGAAATTCATTGATTTTGTGTCGAACCAGGAAGAAAGAAAAAAGAAAAAGGAAAAGGAAAGAAGGAATACAGAAAATGAAAAAAAGGAAAATGATAAAAGAAAAGTATAAGGAAGAAAAGAACTAGAAAAGGTGCACATAGGTAGAATAGGCTTGGTGGCGTGGTGGTTTGTGTAGTGTACGATGAAACAGCAGCTACCCAGTTCGATTCCTACTGCACCCGCTTTTTTTTGCTTTTGCGCTTTAAAAACAGAAATAAAAGGGCCAGCCCATATAGCGACGATGTGAGATCGGGGGGTGTGCGCCCTGTACGAGCTGGCCTATATTTGACGCTTAAGGCACCGAATAGGATTTGGCTTGTGCTGGGACCGATTCCTATTTGGCGCCTTCAGCCGTTAAAGGCAATGAAACAAACTGGCTCACACCCCCTTGCTTTCTGGGCTCGGCCCATTTTCATTTTTTTAACCTTCAAAAATATTTGTGGGTGGTGAGATTGGAACTCTGAACCTCAGTGTTTACTTCCAGATGTGGTAACCGACTCGGACGGCTCAAATGAGCCTACTAAAACTTCTTCAACTTCTTATTCCGTGCCTTTCGGACTTTTTTTTTGGTCTTTGTTTGACCGGTTTTTCATTAGTTTTTACTCGGAGTTTCCTTTTACTAAAAATACATTATTTTTTTAATATGAAGCTTTATCAAATTTGATGAATTTAAAACCAGGTGAACTTTTCCAAATTCATGAACTTTTTTTTATCAAAATATGTGAATTCTTTCAAATCCGTGAACTTTTTTTAAAAAACCCGGTGAAATTTTTACAAATTTGTGATTCTTTTTAATTCAAAATCGATGATGTTTTTTCAAAATCAAAGAAATTTTTCGAAAATGAATGAACTGTTGTTCAAAGTCGATGAACTTTTTTCAAGTTTGTGAACTTGTTTTCAAAATCGATTAAATTTTTCAAATTAGTGAATATTTTCTTCAAAATATATGAACTTTTTTCAGATGCATGATCTTTTCACACGTTATTTTTTTCAAATTCGTTAGCTTCAAATTTCATGAACTTTTTCCAAATTTCATAAATGTTTTTCAAAATCCGTGAACTTTTTCAAATTGATGAACTTTTTACTAATTCGTGAACTTTCTCAAATTCACAAACATTTTTCATTTATGTGATTTTTTCCAATTTTTATAAACCTTTTTTTAAAATTTGTGGTTGTTTTCACTAGTTTTAAGAATTCATTTTCAGATTTATGCTTTGGTTTTCATATAAATTATGTTGGGTATGTAGTAGTATATGTTTACTAAAGAAAGGGTTAAATAGCATTGTTTTCTTCTAGTGGACAACTAAATGAGCCCGACCTAGTAGGCTGCCTACGGCCATCCATGTTCCTATCATCCCACTTCTACCAAATTAAAGTTAGAAATAACCAGTTTACATTTTTTCTTTGCATTTGCTTTCTTTTTAATCTTGCGTTTGATGTGTCTCAGAGCAGGTTACTAGGCCAGCCCACTAAAAGTCGCCTGCGAGCATTAACTAGTTTAAGCGGTGCTAAGGGCGTCGAACAGGAGCTCCCCGTGCTGGGTGGTTTCCCATGAAACGTTCACTCGTCCCCCCTATCCCGTGCTAAGGGAATGATTTATTTGTGCTAGATTCCCACACTGGGAAATGTCAGGTGAGTATTACGGCCCCATTTTATATATAAAGCAAACAATCAGAGCCACAAGATCCAACAATGGTTCACACCGTACACACGCACACACACGGGTCGCATACACAATAGTTCAAGAAGGTATTGCTGAGGGCATAGCTCAACAAGACCAAAATAAAACGAAAAAGGGGTAGCTCAGGCCACCAAGTGGCTAATCCGGCTCAGGCGGTGGAGGAGGAAGCGGCGGCGCCAAGCGAAGGGCCATCGCTCGAATATCTGCAATGAGGATGTAGATGGCGTCTCGGTCCTGAGGGCGGCTAAGCGGCTTCCAGAGTTACAAATAGACACACATTTCGAAAACCATGCCAGTAGCTCGTTGAAGAGGCGCACGCTGGATCACAAGTTTATTGCGGACCGCCAAAGCGTCCACGCGAGAACTACAACACCCAGGCACCTAATGTGGCGGAGACGATGCTGAGAGGCCTGGATTTCCGCGAAGAGGCCGGGGAAACTGTTGTTGCACCAATGTTCACCGACCACCTCTCGGAAGCAACTCCAAAGGAATTGCATGGATACACGAGTAAGATGTGATTCGAATCCTCCGCCGTCCCACATAAGGGGAAAATCCCATTACCCGGGCCATTCCTCTCAAGTACCTGCACCCTGAAGGAACCCGGTCCTGGATCCATTGCCACAGGATGATCTGAATTTTCAGTGAAAGTCTAATAGCCCAGATATCAACAAGACGCTCTGGACCGGGAGCAGCCGCAATGCCCTGGTATAGCTATTTGGTGGAGAATCTCCCCGAAGACTCGAGATGCCAGGAGATGTGATCGATTGGCTGATCCACGTTGGACGACTGGAGAGCAATGCACTTAAGGAGCTCCTGCCAAGCGGCAACATCCGGAGGCCCAATGGGCCTCATACACATGCCTAATCGATGAATGCATCATACACGGGCCTACACGGCACCACACATGAGGTTGGCCCCAGGAGGCAATGTACCCAAGAATAATCGACAATGTACAGAAGTTGGGAAGTAGGAGGAGTGATGGGCGGAGAACAAAAAAAAATCCTCCCTTTAATATTACTACTATAAGTGTGCACGTACAACGAACGTCTCGACTAATAATACAACCAGATGTGAGAATTTAACTACATTTAAAAGTTATTCCCAATGCGCTAAAAAATAACCCGTTTCTACAAAATTGACGTGAGGAATAACCCGTTTACTTTTTTTCTCCGTGTTTGCTTTTTTTTTTCTTTTTGAGAATCTATCGTTTGTTGTGTTTCAGAGCAGGTTACTAGGTCGGACCGTTATAAGTCGCATGCGAGCACCAACTAGTCTAAGCGGCACTGAGGGCGTCGAACAGGAGCACCCCGTGCCGGGGTGGTTTCCCACGAAACATTGACTTGCCCCTCCCCACTTCCTAGGGAAATGATTCGTTCGTGCTAGATCTCCACGACGGAAGTATAGTTCGTGATGCGTGTACTCGATCTCCCGAGGTGTCTCCTCCTCGCGTCGTCGATCTCCCGCGAACAAAAAAGATCCATGAACGATGATCTCCCACGAACGGCACCTCGCGGATCCCTCGAACAGTTCATCCAAGCACCGCAAGTGCGATCCCTCCAAGGTATACACACATGCGGGGTGCAGCATCGGGCGGCGGACTGCTAGGTCCGGTCGCATGACATGCGTGTGGGGAGTTGTGGCAGCGGTTATCGAGGGTGGAAAAAGATCAACCCTAAGTGGTGCGCCCACTCCCCATTATATAGACCTCCGAGGTGGGCTCAACACTTGAGCCCACTAGGAGTCTACATCCATTTTCTACTGGGATCCAATCCGAATGGGCTGCAGCCCCTTAAGTGTGTGACCCTATAGGTTCACGTACAATGGACATGACCAGAGTTGATTATTGGTAGCGGCTCCTAGCAGAACGTGCCAACTCCCATGTGTGCGTAAAGTCGTTTGACGAACCTCGTCAATGTGTCTCATATCCAACATTCCTTTTGCCTTACGATATATGTTGTCAAGCTCAAGGTGAGTACTTGTCACCCTTGTGGTAGCTCGACCTCTCTTCTCGACACCGTGATACAAATTCCAGAACTGGATTAACACTTAACCCAAGTCGCATGGCCATGCTTTCCGAATCTGATTACTCGAGGGGGGGCTAGAGAATATCTCTCCAAATAGGAGGGGCAAATCCCTTCTTGGTCAGCCATGTCTCACGGCATGTCTCACGACTCACTCGAAAGCTACCTTTATAACTACTCAGTTACGGAGTAGCGTTTGATAGACCCTAAGTGAGTTGACCCTCATCCTGAGAACATATGAGGACCTTAGGTCTAGGACATGGCATAGACATTGTACTTGACACTAACAGATGGCAATATCTCGCTGCGTCTTAAAGTGAGTCTTGTCCGAGGAACGCGAGTTAAGACATTTTCTTCAGAGGGCTTTATTTTTGGTGAGATGGCTTCGGATTCTTCAAGCAGCTTGCGAAGCTTCAGATGAAGGAGATAGGTGGTTGGCTCGCGAGCAGGCAGTAGAGGAGTAAGATGCTCTTGAAAGTCTTCAACTGTGAAGCCTTTGTCAATATAATCATAGAGCTCTTGGAGGTTCATATTCAGGAGTTGCTTCTTGGTGAAGAACTTACGAAGTAGTTTCCAAAGTCTTTTCTTTTTCTCATCAGCGATCAAATGCATCAGCTCGGTGCGGTTATTGATAGCATTAAGCTCATTGGCGAGATGTTCATTCTCCTGCCTATCATCTTCCATATGTTTCAGAAGCAGTTGTTGCGTGCCAAAACTGACTTCAAGTTGTCAAGGAGGCTGTGGAGAAACCATTCGATCACGTTGAGGAAGGAGAGGACCATCAAACTTCTGGTGGTAGTCTTGAGGGGACGCCAGGACTTTCCCAAGGTGAAATCTTCCATTGCTTGCATGGTATGACGAACAGGAGGAATAAATCATTCGTGGCTTCCCTTTGCCAGATACACTGTGCCCATTGCATGATCAATGACTTTCTGGATCCATGGAGCAAATACCTTTACGGTGAAAGGAAACTGAGAAGAATCCTTCAGAATGCGCAGAAACATATCTTCAATATCGAAGATGTATCTTTCAGAGATTGCATAGATGGCATTCCAAAGAACATCAGATATGGTCTTGTCAGTGTTCATGCCAGCCAATGGGCATATGGTGTAGGAGAGTGGATGATATAGAATCTGGTTCTCAAAAGTTAAATGTTCAGGACGAGGAGGACCAGAGTAGTCGTGAATCTTCTCCTTGTCCATTGTGCACTTAAAATCTTCATCGAAGATCACATCAATGTTGTGCACTCGAATCTCGGTATTTCCATGCTCAAAGAGAGGAAAATGAAAAATGCAAGGTGAAATGTGTTGAAGTACACTTGATCCATTTGCCTTTGGTCATCCACTCAAAAATCTACTTAGAGCGAGGTCCATCATAGTTGATGTCCTGAAAGAATTGTGAATGCACATTTCTGTTGAATAGAGGACCCTTCGCACCAGCACCAACAGAGAATATGGGAAATTCCTCTTGAGGATTGGGGTACTTGAGTTCTTCTGGCGAAAGGAAATCATCATCATATACAATGGAGTTGGGATGGCAAGCAGAAACTGATGTCCTTGCAGAGGGACCTGCTTCATTTGTTCTCACAGATGTATTAACTGTCAACTTGAGCGGTGATGGGGTTGGTGCTACTGATAATGGAGCCTCAGAAATAGTCGGTTGTTGGACATGATTTGTTTCGGGAAATTGGTGTGGATCCTTGAGCAACTAGTGGTACCGAGTTGGCCACGTGATTAGGTTGTTGTTCGATCACAACGGGATCGGAGACTCTCAGAGCATCTTGAGAAGGAGCCGCAGAGAGCTCGGAGCGAGGAATTTGACCCTCTTTAGAAGCATATTTCAAGGGTATATCAACTTGAGCAGTGGAGGCCACGGGCACTGATTCAGTTGGCCTTGGCAGAGAAGGAGCTTCCAAGTCTTGTCCAGTTTGTTCAGGGCGAATGACTGGCTCAGGAGTGACGTTCCTTGGCGATGGTGGAGTGATACGTCCATTTTGCATCATGTAGCCTTTTCTCTCTTAATTTGCTAGATTTACATGAAGAGGGAGATTGCCGGCAACTAGAATTCTGGACCTAGAAAAGCTATATCAGAGATACCTATCCCGTAGAACTCCAAATGACCTAAAATTTAATGGAGAATTTTTATGGAATATATCAAAAATACTGGAGCAAAGAAGTACCAAAGGGGGCGCACCAGTTGCCCACAAGGCAATAGGGCGCGACTACCCCCCTGGACGTGCCCTGATGCCTTTGGGGCCCATAGCTGGCCTCTGACCCCCATCTTCTACTATATGAAGTGTTTTGGCCTAGAAAAAAAATCAAGAGAGGACTTTCGGGATGAAGCGCCGTCGTCTCGAGGCAGAACCTAGGCAGGAGCACTTTAGCTCCCCTGCGGAGCGATTCCGCTAGGGACACTTCCCTCTGAGAGGGGGAAATCAAAGCCATCGACATCACCAACAACCATCTCATCTTGGCAAGATCAATCTTCATCAACATCGTCACCAGCACCATCTCATCTTAAACCCTAGTTCATCTATTGTATTCAACTTTGTGTCAAAACCTCAAATTGGTACCTATGGGTTGCTAGTAGTGTTGATTACATCTTATAGTTGATTGATAACCCACAAGTATAGGGGATCAACTGTAGCTTTTTCGATAAATAAGAGTGTCGAACCCAACGAGGAGCTAAAGGTAGGATTTATATTCCCTTCAAGTTCTATCAACCACCAATACAACTCTAAGCACACTTAACGTTCACTTTACCTAGAACAAGTATGAAACTATTTTGTAGGTGATAGGATAGGTTTGCAAGAATAAAACTAGATGTACCTAGAGAGAATAAAACTATGAGTAATCTGCAAGATAATAAAGTTAGTTGTTTAGTAGATAGCTTTTTGTAACACAAGAGAAAGATTTTGTCCCTAGGCAATCGATAACTAGACCGGTAATTATTATTCAATTTTATATGAGGGAGAGTGTAAGTGCATCTAGTGCCCCTTAGTGATTTTGGTGTATTGAAGACTTATAGGTTAAGAGACTAATGTGTTTGTGAGTGTACACTGTCGGATTTCGGGCTCCGCAGACCCTTGAGAGGTTCGAACTCTGGGGTGCGTGCGAAGAACTCAACCTCCCCAGTCTGCCTACTCGCCAATCTCTCGGCCTAGCTCAATGAACAGGAAGGAAACGAGACACAACAGCTTACCCAGGTTCGGGCCACCTTGCGGTGTAGAACCCTACTCCTGCTTTGTGGTGGATTGGCCTCTAGGGGCTGAGGATGAACTAGTACAGTGGGAGAACAACTTCAGGAGGTGTGTTCTTGAGCTGGCGGTCTTGGTCTTGTTGCACCGGAATGGAAACCTTTGGTTGATTCCTCGGGACTCCGCGTCTACGCTTGCCTCCTAAGCACCAAAGAGGAAACTGGTACAATGCGCCCGCTGGCGCCCGCCTGGCCTTGGTCGCCATGGCTCATGTCATCTGAACCTCATGAGGTGAAGCCTGCATAGAAATCTCCGCTCCTCGGGAGACAGCCTGAGGAGGCCGCTCCTCATCGAGGTCTTGGTGTCGTCCGCCTTGCGAGGCTCGGGCCCTCGTGAGGGTCTTGAGTTGTCGATGCTGAAGGTGGGTCGTACCAGGTCGTCGATGAAGCCATGCTGTGGGCCGCAGGCAGGCAAGTCTGGGTACCCCCGTTCCCAGAACACCGACAGTAGCCCCCGGGCCCAAGCCGCGCTCGAGCATGGCTTTGAGGCAAAGCCAAAGGGCAAGTGCGGAGCGCCGCGGGCCCTAACCGCCTACGGCCTTGGTTGACGCATGGCGATTGATGGGACATGGGTGTCTTCGCTTCCTTACGTGGCCTCGGCAACCGTTCCCGACTGAAAAAAGGCTGGCGCCTGCCATTGAGCCTTTATTGCCTTACATTCGTCTTGCTCCATCCCTTTCTTCCTCTGCTCCAATCACCTTCAGATCTGCTAAATCCCTCCCCTGAACTCGCCGTTGATGGCCACCGACAAGGCAAAGTATTCAGCTCCAGCTACGCGCCTGGCTTCTTGGTTCGAGCCGGCCCTGAGTGCATCCACCATCGCTGACGAGAAGCACCTCGCTGCCATGGTCCCACTGATGGCGGGCGAAGGCAATGAGGGGGGAGAGACAGAGCTCCAGGTCGGCTCTGCCAAGTCGGAAGCCTTGGGTGACACCTTTTACCCCTTCTTCCTGCACATCGTCTTTGCTGGGCTGGTTCCCCCTTTCTCCAGTTTCTTCTATGCCATCCTCTACCATTACGGGCTCCACGCCCTCCATCTTCATCCCAACTCCATCCTGCTCATGTCGATCTTCGCCTTCTACTGCGAGGCATTCGTGGGGGTGATGCCCTCCATTGCGCTGTTCCGCCACTTTTTCTACCTCTGAATAAGCAACGACCAATGCTCTGGGTGCGCCAGCTTAATCGCGGTTCATGGCAGCAACGCGATCTCGAGGGCTGGGAAAAAGGTGGAGGACTTCCGGCACAGGTGGATCTTCATGAACGCCAAGCGCTCCCATGCTCGGCTGGAGCTACCGACCGCCTTCCCGGCGAAGCTGGACTGGTGGACTCACGAGAAGCTCACCGACCCCCGGGCGGAGTGGTTGCTGGAGCAGATGATGGCTGACCTGGACGCGGAGCAGCTGATGGGGGCCATGATCATCAAGGAGTTCCTGATGCAGCACCTGGCTCCGCTCCAGGCACACTTGCGTCCCTTGTAGAGCTTCAAGGGTGCGGAAGATGACCTCCGGTTGCACCCAGACGCCTTGTCTGACAAGGAGCTGAGCAAGGTCATGCGTACCTTGCTCGGGAAGGACCAGGGCAGCCCCCAGAAGCCCATCTCCCGCTATACCGTCATGAGGATGGGGAGAAGGTGGCCGCCGCCATGCCTGCCTTCAACGAGCAAGGGCTCATGACGCTGAAGCCTTCCCAGCCCCTGGGTTCCCTGGTGCCAGTGTCCTCTGGTGAGTTCGAGGAGGAGGAGAAGGCAGAATCAGAGGCGACCTTGGAGGAGGTGGAAGAGACCTCTCCCCCGTGGCAGAGCGAGCTCCTCCGGGCCTTCTCTGATGATGACGACGACGCCGACGAGCACCCAGTCAGGGAGTCGCCGCTCTCCACTGGGGTCACCCCCCGGAAGAGGCTGAGGCAGGGGATCCTAATGAAGGATAGTTCGGCGCTGATTCCCCAGGGCAGTGGATCCACCTTGTTGCCGGCCGCCATCGTCACAGAGTTGGCCACGCGTTCATCCGCCCCTGAGAGCGCGACGACGCCCGTGCCCGGGAAGCTTGCACTCTTGGGCAGGAAGAGGGATTACGTCGCCAAGGATCAGTAAGTGTGTTTCCTTGCCCTTGCTCTTTGATCTCGACGCAGTACTCAATGTCTCCATCTTCATGCCAGGCTGATGTCAGCGGCGAAGAGGAATAAAGAGGACGCTGGAGCCGCTGAGGCCAAGCGACCTGTCATGGTCGCAACGACTCTGGCGCAGAAGGGCGAGGCTGCCTCTCGTGCTCCTGCGGCAGGGTTACCCTCCCGAGGCTCTAGGGCCCAGCCTCAGGAGAAGACAGTCCCTACAGCCAAGCCGACTCCGGAGGCACTCACGCTCAGTTCACCTACTGAGGACCCGAGGGCTCCGGAGCCCCCGGCCCTCTCCACTGCTACTGCTTCACCAGTCTTGACGCCGGCGCCGTCTCCTCCCCTAGCCATCACGCCAACGGGCCATGGTTCTTCTGTCGCGCCCGGTGCCCTGGAGGAGGCCTTCTCCACACCGGACCGGCTCCGGGATGCTCTTCAGGGCCCCGACCGGCGCAGGGCGTCGGGGCGCCTGGAGCTGGTCTCGAGGTGGCTCTAGGCCGACGTGTCCGTCAGGGCAGCCTGGGCCCAGGCTGTGGCGGCCTCAGAGGAGGGCCGGAAGGTGTCCGGCCTAGCCGCAGTCGCCCGCGATGTGGTGTTGAAGGACGCCAAGGCCTCTGAAGTGCGTGGTCGTGCGGCGGAGGCTAAGCTGAGGACCCTCCGTGATAAGCAGGCCGCTTAGGCCCGCCAGCTCGAGGTGCGGGAGGAGGACCTGAAGGCCCAAGAGGCTGCAGACGCCGATCATGATGCCAAGTTGGAGTAGGTAGCCCGGGAACAGGCCATGGAGCACGGTCGCCTGGATAAGCGGAAGGAGGAGGTGGAGGCGGCCTAGGCGTTCCACACCAAGCTTGTCTCCGAGGACGAAGCTCGGCCGAAGACCAGGAAGAAGCTCCTCGCCACTGCTGAGAAGACGGTCGCCGTGGGGCGCGCCGCTTTTGACTCCCTCGAGTTGAGGCCCCGCAAGGCGCTGCAGGATCTCTACGGGAGCGGGTACAAGGACCCGTTGGTGACACCGGAGGAAGGTCCAACTGCTCCTCAAGCTCGTCACGGTGCTCGAGGGCATCGTTGTCGGAGTGGGCCCCATGGTGGAGGGTGAGGCCCGCACACTTTCCACCTCAACCGTGACGCGTGTCTTCAACCACCTCTATCTCCGGGACACCGGCTTCGACCTTGGTGCCTTGCTTGAGCCTGTGGACCCTGAGTCCTATGCTGCCGCTGCCGAGGCCGTGAAGGATCAGGTGGAGGCCCTGCTGCGAAAGTTCCTCGTCGTCGAACCCGCGACCACGACTGATGGCAAGGACGGCGGCGACATCGTCGACGAGGGGGCTCCCCAAGCGGGAAATGGCGGCATCCAAGGCTGAACAAGAGGCTCGATGGTGGCGCTCCCCTCTGTTCAAGTCCTGCAACATGTATCGTGCCTCGTGGAGGCGTAAGAACTTATGCTTGGTACTTTCAAGAGACAACATGTTTTGTAATAATTTGCTACGGTTCTGTGATTTCCTTTCTGTTTGCTTTAGTGTTCTGCGTCGGCAGGGCCCGACCCCGCGCATACCTCAGCCGTCGTTGGATCATCCGGATCACCAGGGCAGGACCAAAGGGTGAGGGGCTACGTGACTAGTTAGCCTCCTGAGTCGCGATGCTCAGGAGTCCCCCTTGACGTACAAACAACCCTCGAGGAGGAGATGCGAGAGTAGGTCCTAGCGTTCTGCGTTGGCAGGGCCCCGCCCCGCGCATACCTCAGCCGCTGTTGGATCATCCGGATCACCAGGACGAGACCAAGGGGTGAGAGGCTACGTGACCAGTTAGGCTCCTGAGTCACGATGCTCAAGAGTCCCCCTTGACGTACGAACAAACCTCCATACCTTTCCTCGCTGGGCTCTCGCTAGGGAGGGGTGCGTGAAGACCAGGTCCGAGGGACCTGACGAGGTGGCGTACGCCAGGCATGACCTGAGCATAGCCCCCGTGCCCATCCCCCCTCGCGCAACTCTCCCAAGGGGAAAGCGGCGCGGTGAGGCTGAGCATCGAGCCTGGTGGCTCGCCTGAGGTTAATGCAACCATGAGGCCACCCTCAGTTGTTTATCACCAGTGTGGAGCATGGCGCTTCCGCTCTTGCACGGGCATAGCTGCTCCTCGACCATGTCGACTGCCAGCGCGGAGCATGGTGCTTACACTGGTATGTGGGTGGGACCTTCCTCTAAGGGGAGACTCCGGGGCATGTACAGCCCCGCCCTGACATGTGGCTTGCACGACGGGGCTAGAGAGGTGTGTGTGGGCACTCGTGATCCAGCGCGGGACTCGTGAAGCCCTACCTCAAGGCAGGTTGCGCCTGAATTTGGCTTGGAACACTTGTGATAATCCTGCGAGATGGTCAGGCAACCTGCGCCGAGTGAATCTCCTGAGGTTATCACATGAGAAGGCCAAACACCAACGACCCCAGGAGGTGACGCGAACGGGACCGGCCCGCTAGAAAGAGCTCAGTCGTTGGGTTTATCGACGCTGCAGGGATGGACCCGAGCACAGACGCCGTGCCCAGTCTTCTCATGCGAAGGTCCTGAAGAAAGACAACCGGTGTGCGGCTCCCGTGGTGATGAGACACCGGGTCACGCGCCCTTACTCATCCGCCTGCGATTACTCATGCGAGAACAAGGCACCAAGGGCCATGGGAGGTGACGTGCACGGGAGCTGGCCCGCGAGCCAGAGCTCAGCGACTTGGGTTTAGCAACACTGCAGGGATGAACCCGAGCACAGACACCATGCCAGTCCTTAATCATGAGGCGGTCGTGGGTGGGATTGCAAGGGCGTACGACGTTCATGGCGACGAAGCATCGGACAGACAGATGATAATCATAAAGCAACTCATGATCGAAGGTAAAGCCAGTTCTAATAGATGCAAGAAGGATACATGTCGCAGGGACGGACCCACATGGCTTGGGGATAATGCAACTCGAGGGGCGCCCCCAACTAGACAAACCAAAAGATGTCACCTGGCACCGTTGCTGAAGAGATGTTGGAGTAGCCAAAGACGCGTGTTGCAGAAGTCGCCCCTCATGAGCCGCCCAGGTCCTGAACCTCGGGAGGCTCTGGAGGCCCGGGGGGCTCGCGAGGATCCATCATCATCTTCGTCAGGATCGCCTGGTGCCTGGCCTCATGAGCTGTCAGGACGCCCCGCATGTGGCGCTGATGCACAACAGCCTTGTTCAACAAGCCGAAAGTCATGCAGACATAGCTGTGAGGTGGGCCCTCGCACCGACCAACACGGGACGGCCAGAAGAGCTCCTAGGACGCGGCCCTGTTGAGCCCAGGGATGTTGACGTAGGCGCGCAGCTCGCTGTCCTCGCCGGGGCAGGGAGCTACGCCGGGTGGTGGGCGACGATCACCTCGCATAGCTCTTGCCTCCTGAAGCTCCTCGGTTGCCTTGGTCATGAACTCCTGAGCGCCTGGCGCCTCGCACCATGTGCTTTCCTCATGGAAGCGCGCGCATTGAAGCACGCCTCCACATGGTGCCCGAACACCTCCCTCGTGACGCTGGTCAGATCGGAGGCCCTCCAGAGGAGAGCCCCCGAGCCCAGCCCGAGAGGGGCGCTGGGCACGCCTTCCTATGCGAGAGGGGAAGGCGCTCCGTCGGTGGGTGCAAAGCTTAAGGCAGCACCGCCGGGCGCCCCGCCCTCCTGAGGTCCTTGGCGGAGCAGCTGCTTCTTCTTCTTGGGGACAGCCTCAGGAGGGTAGACAGCGCCCTTGTTGTCCGGGTCCTCAACCGCCGCAACCTGGTAGGCGCGCTCAAGAGAGCACATCGCATCCTTCTCCTCGCAGGCGATGGTGATGATGCCGCAACTTCCTAGCATCTTGAGGACATTGTAGCCATGGTGGGTCACTGCCATGAACTTGGCCAGGGCCAGATACCCGAGGATGACGTTGTACGAGAGGTGAATGTGGGCGACGTCGAAGTCGATAAGCTCAGTGCGGTAGTTGTCGCGGGTGCCGAAGGTGATGGGGAGGCGGATCTGCCCTATCGGGGTGGTGGAGCCATCGGTCACTCCTGAGAAAGGCTTGGTGGGGTACAGCTGGTTGTAGGGCACTTGGAGG
The DNA here is from genome assembly GCF_056163025.1 of Triticum urartu. Classification (NCBI taxonomy): domain Eukaryota; kingdom Viridiplantae; phylum Streptophyta; class Magnoliopsida; order Poales; family Poaceae; genus Triticum; species Triticum urartu. The sequence continues at coordinate 488,309,166 of NC_141878.1, forward strand.
CGGTCGAACGTCTTGATGGAAATGACATTGAGCCCCGCACTGCCATCGATGAGTGTCTTGGTGATGAGCACGTTGCTGATGGTAGGCGAGCAGAGCATTGGAAGGGCACCGACAATTGCCGCACACTTGAGCTGGTCGGAAGAGCTGAAGGTGATGGTGTACTTGGACCACTTGAGTGGATGTGTTGCCTCGAGCTTGGGGATGGCTGCATTCACCTCACACGCGAACTGCTTGAAGATGCGATGGGAGGATGGGGCCTGAGCGCCGCCTAGGATGCAAGCGACGACACGAGGCTCCTGGAAGCCCCCAGCCCCCTCGTTCTGGTGATGGTCGGCGTTTCTTCTCGGTGGTGGCAGCAGCGGGGGAAGGCCAGCGTTGCCCTGAGGACGGTCCTCGCGGGGCTGGTCTCTCCAGGCATCCTCATGAGGCTGGCCCTGCCAGCGGTCCTCATGAGGCTGGTCGCGACCGTCCCAGCGTCCTCCGCTTCGGCCTCCTCCGCAGTCGTAGCCTCGATCATTGCGCTCTGGGAGACGACCGAAGTGCCCATCGCGGATGGCCTTGAGCTCTTGACAGTCGTTGGTGTTGTGGTTGTGCACGTTGTGGAAGACGCGGAATGGGAGGCTGCCCTTGGATGACTCTGGATGGTCGCAGCCTCGCTTCATTTCTGGTTCGGCCGTGAGTATGGCCAGCCCCTTGCGCTTCACGTCCTTGGCCTTGATCTTCTTGTCTTCTGGGTCAGCCTCAGGGAGCTCGAGGAGGGAGAGGCGTCCCTCCTCAGCTCTTGCACACTTGGTTGCCATGTTGAACATCTCCAGGGTTATGCACATGTCCCCGTGTATGGCGAGCTCCTCCTTCATCTTGACGTCGCGGACGCCATCAGTGAATGCCGAGGTGATGGCCTCATCCAACACCTTGGGGATGTTGAGGCAAACACTGTTGAAGTGCTGGATGTACTTCTGCAAGGTTTTTCCTGGCTGCTGCTTGATGCGTCGCACGTCACTCGCAGCCGACGGGCGGTTGCGAGTGCCCTGGAAGTTGGTGACGAAACGCTCTCGCATCTCGTCCCGGGAAGAGATCGATCCCGCGGGGAGGTTCAGGAGCCACTAGCGCACGCCGTCTTTGAGGGCCATGGGAAACCAGTTCGCCATAACCTTCTCGCCGCTGTTGGCCGCCTCGATGCTCAGCTCGTAGAGCTGCAGGAACTCAGCAGGGTCGGGGGTGCCGTCATAGCGTGGAGGCAGCTCGGGCTTGAACTTCCCTAGCCAGACGACGCTGCGCAGCTCCAGGGTGAACGCGCGGCATCCAGCCGTGGTCACGGGAGCCCTCCATGGAGGTGGAGCC